>NC_141142.1:18776506-19976506 GCF_053477565.2 Lygodium microphyllum
ATCAAGATTGAAGAGGTTAATACATTGGAGTACTAGTTAGATGACTATATATTTAGCTACTTCTTTACTTGCTACTATGTAGTCAATCCTCATTCTGTCAGTGTTGGTCGCTTGATTCAGGGGCTTCCTTTCATTCACCCCATATTGCAATCGCTCTTACACTTAACATACCATTTTAGGTTCTATTAGGAGATGATCATGTATGTGACATCATTGACACTAGTGATATTCACTTATAGTTTCGTATAGGTATTTCTTTTATTTTGTATGATATACGTCATATCCTAACTTTGATGAAGAGCCTTATTTTTGCTAGATAGTTGGATGATACTTGTTATCATGTCTCTTTTGGTTATTCTTCTTGCAAACTTACTTGTCGCAATTTCATTTTTGCTCGAGGCACCAAAGTTGATAGTTTTTATCCCTTGCTTATTTCTAGATATATAGATCATGTGTTAGGGGCGTGAATCCCTAGGCCTTGAATTCCATTAATGACCTTAGTCTCTTACTTTCATATATGGAAATAATGGTTTGAGATCAGTCTATGTGATTGTGTCTTTAAATGTCATGAGACAGAATACCAGTATGTCAGGCGTTGATTCTGATATGCAGGTAGTTGTATTTTTTGGAAGAGAGTCACATGATTTTTGAATATAGAGAGTCAGCTCTAGGTCTTCATGGTCATCGCTGCCAACTGTTCTCAATGTTTGTGTCATGTTCTTTAAGTATTTGAATCTTTGTTTGTGTAGTGTGGAATCATAAATGGTTTTCGATTATGGATATTGAAGCTTATGCAAATATTACATCTATGCTTATGTTCTTTATTCTACTACCATTGCGTGTTCATGTATTCTTTGCTTCCTCCTTATGAATGCCCTAAACACTTTGGCGCTCCCTGCCAGTTTGAGGGAAATAATCTTTTGATTTAGGCATAGATCTGGAATCAATCTCTAGGGAATTCAGTTGCAACATTGACGATGTATTAGGTGCCTTCTATAGGCAAGCAACATTTATGTCAGACAATTATCCTTATTTATCCAATCTCATTCTTACCAAGTGCAAATCACGAAAATTAAGGGAGGCATTGATACAACAATAGGAGTAGGAAGGTTTTCACAATGATGTAGAGGTAGTTGCAGCATTAGGCAGGTTGGATGAAGAATAGGCTGTACTTGATAGTCAGGGAGATTAGGATGTGGGTCCCTCTGGGGGTACAACAACTATTTATAATTTTCCTGCTGGTTTTGAGGAGTCTTTTCCAACTCCTTCAACTCCTTCAATTTCACCTAATATTTTAGAAGATGAGGAACCATTACTACCACCTGAAGATCAGGAAACTCCTCCTAAGCAAGCACTGGAGAGGCTGTAGCATATAGTGCTTGCGAGATCAGTTTTACTCGGAAGTATAACATTTCAAGTTAAGAAGTATTTAAAATTTAATCTGTTACTTGTAGAGGCCTCATAAGCCAAACATAATGAATCCCAATCAGCTTGTCAACCCAAAGTTCAGAGCTTCTAAGTTTTCAAGAAAGAAAAAGAAGACCTTGATTGTCATGTAGCCTAGTTTGAAACTAGGTGGATAGCAAGTGGGTTTAACTAGATGTACGGTGATCAAGTTAAGAAGAAGTAGTTTGCAACCACATTTCAGGGAAAAGCTATGGATTGGTTAACTAGTTATGGAATGGGAGTATATAATACATATGATGCACTAAAAACTGCATTTTTAAGTAGGTTTAGGAAGGATAAAACTCTTGGAGATATTTTGAGGAAAATCAAGAAGATTAAGAAAAAGAGTATAGTGGTTGAGGATTATGCTCAGAAGATTAAAAATCTCCTTAATAGGTTGGATGCTGTTGATGCACCATCCATAGAAATGCAAATTACTTACTTTATCAAGGTCTTAGAAGTCAGGTGAGGAACCCTATAGTCAATTTGGAACTTGGTCAAAATGATACTTTGGATACTATGATTAGAGCTGCTATGAGAGTGGAAAAGAGGTTGGGTACTTCTAGGTCAAAGTCTCGCAAATATGATGATTCTTCAAATTCAGATTCAGATTCAGATTCGGATTCAGGATCAAAGAGTGATACGGGAGAAGAGAAAAGTGATTTTAGTTCGAATTCAGAAGACTCGATTTCAGTGTTTCAGAGGATGAGGATGATTCAAAGAAGAAGAAGAAGCATAAGAAAGTGAAGAAAAAGAATTCTCTTTCAGTTAAAAGCAAAGGTAAGAAAACAAAAAATAAAATTAAAGCAAAGGTTGTGGAAAGTAAATTGGACAAGAAGATTAAACAAAAGATACAAGATTTGGGTCTTTTTGATATTAATAAGAAAGACAAGTATTGTGACATCTGCTAAAGAAATGGCCATGAGACTCAGAATTGTTGGTATAATCCTAATGTCAAGATAGCACAACAGGTTCCAATGATGTAGCCTAGGCCTAGACCTATTCCGCCAATTGCATTTAATCAGATTATATGTGACATAGTGCCTCAAAGGCCTTTTAGGGGACCCAGAAGAATGCAGGCAAGATAACCTTGGGGAAATTTTCAAGCACATCAACAACCTACACAAATGGGAGCATGTCATTGTTGTGGTGGTCAAGGGCATTTTGTTGGACCTAACTATGAACTTTGGGCAAGGCATAGGACTGAAAGAGGAATGCTAGTAGCAAGGTCACACAATGACGGAAGACTTGCAGGAGCATCTCATCCATAGCAACTACTTGCCATGGTCGCATAGTTCTCATAGAGCTTCCTGATCAACAAGAGCAAAGGCAACCTTTGGAAGATTCAAATGTTACTGGTTATGAGGAAGGGTATCCTAAAACAATTCCCAAAGGGTCAAAAAATGTGTCAAGAATATCAAATGTTATAATTTTGCATGTTGAATGTGATTGTTCTAATTGTATTCAAGTGGAAGAATGTCCCAATGATGAAGCATTGGTACTAGCAGTCACTAGGAGTCAAGCAGGCCCAAAGCTGGATTGGCAAAAACAAGAGAAGACAAGGAAAAAAGCCATAAGGTAAGTTAAAAAGCTTTAGAAGCTTGCTAAAAAGTCTCAGTTTGAGTAATTGGATGATAGTAAAGGTTCTAGAATGCAGTTGCCTGAACTGCAAGAGCAATTCCCTGAACTGCAAGAGTAGTGTCGTGAACATCAGGAACAATTTTTTAAAGGCTTAGGTTTTGAAAAGTCACAACAAGGTGTCTCTCAGGAATTATTTCATGCTTTAGCAAAGTGTTCTTTGGACTTAACCCTAGAACAAATCTTGGATTTAATTCCCGATTTTAAGAAAAAGCTATTGTTGAAGCTTAAATAAAAACACAAGGAGGTGTTTGATAGTACAATAGTGTAGGATTAAGAATTTCCTGATTGTCAAGCAGTTATTTTGACTCAGTAAGAGGTGGTGGACTATCAAGTTCCTACAATTCAAGTGAATTATTTTGGAAGGAATCTTGAAGATGTATTCTTGGATGGTGGTTCGGGAGTGAATATACTACTTTAGCAAATATATTTGGCAACAAAGTAAGAGCAATTGATACCAGCTCCATTTCAAGTTAGGATGGAAAATAAGAGAATATTACAACCTTTGGGTATTCTATGGAATTAATTTATCAAAGTCGCAGGCTTGAAGTTCAAAGTAAGCCTTCTGGTTCTAAGAATGTTAGAAATAGAAGATTCTTACAAGATGCTTTTGGGTAGAGCTTGGTTTATGTTGGCTAAGTTGAAACAGGATTGGGGAAATGATTAAGTTTGTATTCCTAAGAGCATTAAGGAGACTAGGTTATCTAAAGTGAATAAAGTTATGTTCAAAAGTTCAACCAGACATGTAGTGGCTCACACCATTAATTTGATGGATGAAGTTGAAGATGATGAGGAGAAATTATTTTTGCAAGCAAATCCTTCTGTAGTCCCAGTTTTTGAGATTGATGTTGATGGTATTATTCAAGGATATCAAGAGTTTCCTTTGGTGGAGGGGAATACAGGTTTGGAGCAACAAACTGTTTATTTTGCAGTCCCAAATCTATCTGGACATCAATCTATTAGTGTTCCTGAAGAGCAGAATCAACCTAATGTTCAAGAGAGGTTAGGAACTCATCAAGGAAAAGTGATTCAAGACCCAAGAAGTAGTTCTCTTAAAAGAAAATGCAGCATTGGACCTAAAAATCAATAATTGACAGAGGATCGACAAAAGGATGATCTTGATATATAGGAAGAGGAAGGGCAGAAAGCTATTCTTCAAGCTAAATAGAGGTACAAGCATACCATGAGAAGATTTGCAAGGGTAGTTGAAGATGAGATGCAAGAAGTTAATTTGAATGAACAAGGGGAAGGAAAACCTATCAAAATGAGCATTTATGTAGATGAGGTATTCAAATTGGACCATATCAAATTATGTTAGGAATTCTAGGATATTTTTGCTTGGGATTATATAGACATGAAAGGGTTTGACCCAGTAGTGTGTGGGCATAGAATCAACTTGAAAAAGAATGCTAAACCAATTATTCAAAAGCGGTATCTGATGAATCCTAACTATGCTAAGCATGTTAAGGAGGAAATTGATAAGTTGTTGAGAGTTGGATTCATTAAATTGGTCAATGAGGTGACTTGGTTGTCCCCCATTGTTGTTGTACCTAAGAAGAATTATGGAAAGATTAGAGTTTGTGTGGATTATAGGAAGTTGAATGTAACTACAGTTATTGATCCCTTCCCACTACCTTTTACTGATTCCTTGCCTGATGATGTAGTAGGACATGAAATCTATAGTTTTTTGGATAGATTTTTAGGATATAATCAGATCAGAATGCATCCTGATGATATCGATAAAACCGCTTTTATCACTGAATGGGGAGCTTATGTCAGTACAGTGATGAATTTTGGCTTGAAGAATGGCCCTCCCGAATTTCAAGGAGTTGCTCATAAAACTTTTGAGACCTATCTCACAACTTTTGTGAGTGCCTTAATTGATGATTTCTATGTGTTTGGCCTAAGAAGTGATCATTTGAAGCATCTTCGACAATGTTTTGAAAGATACAGAAAATTTGGTATGTCTTTGAATCCTTTTAAATCTGTTTTTGCTACAAAGCGGGGAGTACTTCTAGGGCCCATTCTTTTTGAAGAAGGCATGGCCATAGATCAATGGAAAATTGCTTTGATTCAGAAAGCATAAGCTCCAACTAATGTGCAGGAAGTTCTGAGATTTATGGGCCAAGTGAAATGGCATAGTAGATATTTGAGATATTTGTCTCATATTTGTTTTCCTCTTACTACACTGACCAGGAAGGGTATGCAATTTGTGTGGAGGTCTGATCAAGACAAGGCTTTTAATGTTCTCAAAAAGATGCTTGTAGTGGCTCCAATATTGCAACCTCCAATATAGGATTTGCATTTTCATATATTTGTGGATGCTTTTGACGTTGTAGTGGGAGTAGTGCTTATGTAGGATAAAGTATCAGGGTGGTTTAGACCAATTTACTATGCTAGCAGGAGATTGAGTGCTGCTGAATGGAATTACTCAGCTATGGAAAGAGAAGCACTTGGTATGGTTTTTCTTTGCAAAAAATTCGGTATTATTTGTTAGGGAACCAAGTGATTTTTCATGTGGATCGTCAGGCATTGCTATTCTTGATTAACAAACCTCAATTAAGTGGAAGGTTAGCTAGATGGATGCTACTATTACAAGAGTTTGATTTTAAGGTTATTCATACTCCTGACAAAGAGCATGCAGTAGATTATTTGAGTAGAGTGGATGATGATGATCCTGAAGTTGGGCTTCTTGATTAGCTTCCAGATGCTGAACTATTTGAAGTACAGGTTCTTAATCTTGATTCATATAATGATCAATTGTTGCATTTCCTAAAGGAAGGAGTTATGCCCGCACACCTTAGTGTAAATCAAAGAAGAATATTGGCATTAAAAAGTCAATCATTTCATGTTATTATGAATGTTTTGTATAAAAGAGGAGTAGATAATGTTATGAGAAGATGTGCTCATGAATACAAGCAACTAGTAGTTCTACATGAAGCCCATTCTGAACTATTAGGTGGTCATTTTTAAAGGGAAATCACATGCAGGAAAATATTGTAGGCAGGTCGGTGGTGGCCTACTGTGTTGAAGGATGCTCATCAATATGCTAAAGAATGTTTACAATGTTTGAAGGAAGGTCAGCCTCTTGACAATGATAGAATGCAAGATCATCCTGTCTTACCACTTGAGCCTTTTCAAAATTGGGGAATTGATTTTGTGGGGCTGATTAAGCCAACAACTAAGAGAACTTGTAACATATATATTTTGGTTTGTACGGATTGTTATACCAAATGGGTGGAAGCTTAAGCATTGAAGGACAATAAAGCAGCTAGTGTGGCCAAATTTTTGTATTCTAACATTATGAACAGGTTTGGTTGTCCTATTGAGCTGATAAGTGATTGGGAAAAATATTTTTTTAATTAAGTTATTAGGGAACTGACTATCAGGCACATGATTTTGCATAAGAAGTCTACTCCTTATCATCCTTAGGCTAATGGTCAAGCTGAAAGTTCAAATAAGATTTTACTCTACATTTTGAAGAAGATTGTTGAGGATAACAAGGATGATTAGGATGTAAAGCTTGATTTAGCATTGTAGGCTTTTAGAACAGCATACAAGTTTTCAACAAGGCTTACACCTTTTAGGCTTGTTTATGGTTTGGAAGCTGTAGTACCTATAGATTTTTCAGTACCAAGTCTAAGGATTGCAGTAACACATAAGTTGGATCCTCAGGAATCAGTGAACCACAGATTAGGACAACTCCTAAAGTTAGAGGAGGATAGGGTTCTTACTGCCTACATTTCAAGAATTGCCCACCAGCGGAGATAAGCTTGGGTGAACAAACATATCAAAAAGAAAATCTTTCATGAAGGTGATTGGGTTGTGGTGTATAATTCTCAACTCGGTAAGTTTTCAGGTAAATTGAAACTCCATCATGCATGTCCATTTGTGATATTTAGGGATGTCGAGCATGGTACATTTTTGCTTAAAGATTTGCAGGGCAAGGTGTTACAAAGCCTGTAGTCAATGGATTTTGACTTAAAAGATTGGTTCAACCTTATCATGCACAAGTTAATTTAATCTTATCATGCTTTGCCATACTAATGGATGCAATGGGATGGATGGTTTTAAAAAATGTTGAAATAAAGAATATAAAAGGTATTACTCTACCAGACAGCCAAAAGCAAATGGTTCTTATTCTTAACCTCTTTACCAATGATACAAATGGAACTATTAATTGAACGAGAAGAGAAAGTAAAGATGCCCACAAATTTTTGACAAACGAATAGATTTTGTAACATTTTGTGTTACTATTTTTATGCAAGCTAGGCTCCTACCCATACATGTTGTAATAACATGTTGATACTATTTTTGTGTTACTATTTTTATGCAAGCTAGGCTCCTACCCATACACGTTGTAATAACATGTTGATACTTTGTAATTGCCAAGTGTATTAATCAAATTTTGATAATATAATGAAGTCTAGAAGCATATAAAAGAAGCCTTGACTGGCTAGAAGGACCATAAAAGGGGCACGATTCCCAAGGTAGATGGAAAATCCCTAACCTTGAATTGAATGTATTTAGGATGAGAAAGAATAGAACACACTATTCATGCCCATGAAAAGTTTGTGTTCATACTTTCTTGCTTTTGCTTTTACATCTTAGAGAGAGAGAGAGAGAGAGAGAGAGAGAGAGAGAGAGAGAGAGAGAGAGAGAGAGGATATCAGCTAAATGCCAAGAGGATGAGGGCTGAGGATTTGGATAAGTAGAGTTAAAGCAAAAAGTAGTAGATTATGATGCTCTCTTTGCTAAACATCATGAGCATGTGTTAGCATTGCAGCAACAGATAGAGCATAACAAAATTCCAATCAATGTCTTTGAAAGATGGACTGAAGAATTGAAATCTCAATGTTTGGATAGTATGCAGAAGTTCATGGATATGTATGAATAGTTACAAGTTGATGATAAACTTTTGCAGGACAGGTTTGCTCCTTTGAAAATGATTGAGTAGTAGATTCTTCAAAATTTGAATGTGGATGTAGATGTGGATCTAGATGGGGCAGTGGTGCTTAAATTAGAGTATGAAGAACTTCATGATGCTTTGCTTTTGGAAGTAAAACAGTCATGGTAGAGGGTTGTTCAAACTTTGGACGTATTGGTTTCTTGACCATATGCTATGTTTAAGGATGTGTTTACGGTAAAGCAGCTAGTTGATGTTCATGAGGATGTAGGATTACATGAGAAGGTGACTATGCTTGAAGACAAATGTCATGATTTGGAATGTAGATTGTAGGAGGCTTTGGAAGTCAAAAGACATAGTGACGATTATAGTGCTACTTTGTTGTAGGAGAATCATTTTCATGCCAGTGATAGCAGTGATGTGGTGCAGAAGGTTGTGCAGGAGCTGCATGAGGAGTTCTAGGAGATGAGAGGTGTTGTACCTGCTAGACATGATGGTTTGTCTTTTGGAATGCAAGAATGTCCTCCTGCAGGGACATTATTGTTTATGTTTTGATTACTTTCTAGTTGCTCATAGTTTCATGATGTTACTTCTTTTTGGATTTTGTACTTCATTCATATTTTTGATTGGCTCTAGAACTACTTATGCAATTGTACAAGAGGATTATGAGTATCTCAAAGGAGCTCTACTCATGATAGCTCAATGTGGCCTGTTTAGGGGTGCAAGGCCTCTGGTAGGGTATAAATATGTTATTTATGTCATTGGGTCTCTTATTCTATGCTTGTGGGTTTGGGTCATGCTTGGGGCACAATTCCAATCCACACCCAATCTCCTATGCCTTAACATATTATGCAGCCATTGAGGGTGAATTCAAAGTAGTCATAGCGTAGGTGATGGCTTGTGCCATGCAAGCTAGGTGGTTTGATGCTATGCATTTGACTGTCCTACTTGCATCTCAGGCCTTAAATCTTGATTTGGCCATCAATGCTCTCAATATACATGTAGGCACAACATGGAAAGATCTACCTATCTAACTAGTGTGTGATGACATTGTATCTAGGTGATGGAGGCCCAATGGTATTGACTGTAGGGGAGATTACCCTTGAATTGCAAGCATGGCAATTTGATGCAACCCGTCAAGTTGTTATGCTTTGTCCAAGTGCTCCAACTACCTAGTCCACATAGGCCATCCATCCATCGAGCTGTGCCAAGAGTTAGGGGTGTAAATCCCTAGGCCTTGAATTCCATTAATGACCTTAGTCTCTTGCTTTCATATATGGATATAATGGTTTGAGATCAGCCTATGTGCTTTTCTTTTTAAATGTCATGGGACAGAATACCTGTATGTCAAGCGTTGATTCTGATATGTAGGTAGTTGTATTTTCTAGAAGAGAGTCACATTATTTTTTAATATAGCGAGAGTCAACGCGAGGTCTGCTCATTGCAAGTTTTTCTCAATGTTTATGTCATGTTCTTTAAGTATTTGAATCTCTATTTGTGTAGTGTGGAATCATAAACGGTTTTCTATTATGGTGCTTAAGCTTATCCAAAGATTACATCTATGCTTGTGTTCTTTATTCTAGTACCATGGCATGTTCATGTATTCTTTGCTTCCTCCTTATGAATGCCCTAAATACTTGTCACTTATAGTTCTCATCTATCTTTGTGGTATCATCACGTTGGACACATGCCAGTCAAATGAATGAAAGTGTTGACTTGTTTTTATAGTATCTCTTATCCCTGGACTATTCTTATTTTGATTCTTGTGATGATTGCTTATATAGTAGGTAGACTCATAATGGTCATGAGAAGTCTAGCTCTATACCCATGGATGAACCATTGGCTCTTATTCATTGTGATGTTTGTGGTCCCATGCCCTGTCAATCTTTGGGTGACTCTAAGTATTTTGTTATATTCATTGACGTTTTTTCACATAAATTCTAGGCCTATCCCATAAAGCAAAAATGAGATGTTTTAGCTACTTTTCAACACTTTGTTGCTTTGGTTGAGAACCAATCTAGCTATAGGTTGAAATATCTAAGATTAGATAATGGAGGTGAGTATGTATCTTGTGCTTTTAAGTAGTTCTATGATGATTGGGGTATTAAGCGTTGGTTGATTGCTCCTTATACTCCATCCTAGGATGGTGTTATCGAGTGTATAAATATGATGATTTAGGAGAGGGTTCGTAGTATGCTCAATCATGCAAACTTACCATATACATTTTGGGATAAGACAGATACTGTTGGAGTTCATTTGATAAATAGATCCCCATGCATTTCTCTTGGTGTTAGAGTTGCAAAAGAGGTATGATTTGGTAAACCTCATTCATATGTACACTTGAGAGTCTTTGGATATTAGGCATTTTACCAACAAGTTGGATTGGAAATTTAACAAATGCATCTTTCTTGGATTTGGTGATATAAGTGAAATGGGCTATCATCTTTAAGATATACAAGCTAAAAAGGTTATAGCATCCATGATGTTGTATTCCATGAGGAAAAGATGCATAAGAAACTTGAACATGTAATCGAGGTGTGCAAATAGATCTTTCAAGAGGAACCTCGTGTTTCTATACAATCATCCCATAATCAATAGCTTACAATTGTTGTTGATGCTCCACTAGCCTAGGATCCACCTACTATGTAGGATCATATTGATATTGGATAGAGAGGACATGATGTACAAGCTCCATAATCAATTTTGTGACACTCTACTAGAGTCTCACATGCTAATTTTGATCATTATGAACCCTCCATGCATTATATAATAGTGATAGATTATGTTGAGCCATTTACTTTTGAGGAGGTTATGTGTAGAGGTGATAGTTCTTCTTTAGAGAGGGTTATGCAGTCTAAGTTTGACTCATTGAAGAAAAATCATACATGGGATTTGGTTTTCCTATCTAGTGGAAAATAATGCATTGCCATGAAAGTGGGTATATAAGCTAAAGAGCATTCTTGGTTATCCTAAACACCTTCTCTCCCATGGTCAAAATAATTACCCTTTGCTTGCTTTCTGCTTTGGTTGGACAATTAGATTTGAACTTATATTAGATGGATGTTAAGATAGCTTTTTTACATGGGGATCTACATAATGACATTTATATGTAGGAGCCTAAGGGCTTTGTGAAAAAGAGTAGGGGATACCTAGTGTGCAAGTTAGGAGTCTCTATGGACTTAACATGCACCTACGATTGATTCGTTCATGTATTTTGAGTCTTATGTTTGTAGTGCTATGGATCTGTGTTTCTTTACAAAGAAGGCTTGTGGTGATAGCTTTATTATTCTGGTATACTACATTGATGGTATGTTGATTGCTAGGTGTACTCATGATAAGCTAAACTCTTTAAATTTTTTTTTCAAGAAGAGCTTTGAGATGAAGGACATAGGGCATACTTATTATACTAGGTATGCATATTACATGCAATTGCTCTAAGGGACTCCTCTACTTGTTGTAGAAAGAGTGCACTCACATGATACTTGAGCGAGTCTATATGCAGGGTGGTAAAACCATTGGCACTCATTTACATTCTCATATGAAGGTCAATTAAGTAAATTGTCTCAAGCCAAATGATGAGACGATTGAGATGGCCAAGACATCATGTATATCTATAGTGAGCAGTCTGATGTATGCCACTATAGTCACTAGACCTAGAATAGCATTTGTAATGGGAGTTATGGCTCATTACATGGTGACACTTGGCTGGAAACATTCGAGTGTCGTGAAGGATATCATAAGATACCTTAAGGACACTATAGACTTACACCTTTGCTATGGTAGCTAGGATACTAGAGTTGTGGATTATACTGATTTGGATTATATAGGATATCCAAATAGTAGGAAGTCCATCTTTGGCTATGTCTTCATCTTTGTTGGAGGTGTCGTTTCTTGGATATCTAGGGTGTAGAATGCACTACCTTGTCTATTACTGAGGCTATGTATACATTGAGGCTTGCAAGGAGATCCTATGGTCAATCATCTAGTTGCAAATCTTGGTGTTACTTCTATGACTCCTACCTTATATTTGAATTCTATCAGTGCCATCAATTGGCATGTAATTTGATGTTTTATGTGAAGACTAAACACATTGAGATCCATTATTACTTCATCAGATAATTGATTAAGACCAAGCATATAGAGTTTTTCAAGATCTGTACAAATAATGAAGGGAGTGAGGCCTAAAGTGGAAGCAGGAGTGGAAGCAAGAGCTATGGTGAAAGGAGCAAGAGCAAGAGAGAGAGACACACACATAATGTGGGAACTTCAAAAATCACAATGTATGACTGGCATTCCCTTTATTCAAATGCTATTGAAAGAATATGTAAGAGAGGGGGATTTAATAATGTGGAAATACTATCTATACTGGCTGGTATTTAAGGTGTTAGGGACTTGATTTTTGACCATCAGATTATAATATAGGTCTCCTTTCACCTTTATCTCTCTCTCTCTTGGCTTTCATGGCTTATTTCTCTCTCTTTCTGTCTTTCTCTCTCCTTTCCTAGTATTTCTCTCTCCTCGTCACTCTATTTCTCTCTCTTCCTATAGTCTTCCTCTCTCTTATGCAATCTCTCTTGCTTCTCTTCTTCTCTCTCTCCTGTCCTCTTCATAACAAGTGGTATCAGAGCTCTAGTTCTGATCCATTTAGCTACCTTACATGCTCAGTTTTTACCATCCTTTTCAGTTTAAAAATCCAAGAAGCTTCAGGTACATAGGGACATGCACTAAAATGGAGGAGCACTGAAGGACCCAGGGGTCAACGACTAGGAGGACAATAGTCAAAAGCATTAATGGAGTCTTTGGACAAAGTTTGGAGGCTAGAAGACTGGATTTGGCAGCTCGTGGGTCATTTGTTGAGATATCGAGCTTCAGTCATGATATGCCACGGTGACCGTTGTGTATTTATGTCACCAACTTGTCAGTTGCAGATGCGGTTGGTACACCGCCCATGAATAATAGCTAGATGACAGCTATCCTTATCTACTCTAGTTCGTGGCTCAGTTAGTATGCCACCTTAGTTAGTTGAGTTTGGTTTGAGACCCATATATAGGGTTCTTCTATTTCTTTTGTACTAGAGTCCTTTTGGCTTACACAACTAAGAAGAGGAAAACTATTTTCAGCCTCCACCCTTGTGTGTATTCCCCCATTGTGCAAGCAAGAAAGCTACAAGTGAGACTCCTTCCTTCTCTCCCACAATCTTGACATGGTATAAGAGCCTTGTTTGTGGTAAGGAGCTCAAGAAAGCAAGCCAAGTTCGTGGTGTTCTGGTAAGAGGACCAGTGTTGCTTTCATTCTTCTGTTTTGGGAGCAAGTCTCTGCAGCAGGTAGTACAGCTGGAAAGTGCAAGAGTGCATTGTCTTAGGTTGAGACGCCCTTCGTGGTGAAGCAAGAGGGAAGTATATGCTGCGAGACGGGGCTTTAGCCCTCGGTGACCCTGTTTTTTTAATTTGAGGCCATTTCGGGGCCTATTTTGGAGGCGGAATTTTTCTGCACGCACTCAGGAAAAGGCCGAGTTTTATGCTGTGCGACCACTGTTCTACAGATCGGTGAAAAGTTACTGTAGAAATTACATCGTATGCGTGTGCGCAGAGACATTGGGAGTTACAGAATCATCCTTGTTGCCTGTTGATGCAAAATCGTCACTAGGAAGTGACTGTGTGGTCAAATACCACATTCATCAGTTTTGCAGATTTGCCCTTGTGAGGCTGAAGCTGTGTTCTTTGCAGTGACAAAATTTTTTGCAGTGTTCTATAATGGCGTCTGATTCTCTCTCATAGATACTGAAAAGCTTGACAAGAACAACTTCCAAGCATGGAAGTTTAGAATGACGAATTTCCTTATGGGAAAAGGATATTGGGAATTTGTTACAGGAAATGAAGAAGAACCAGTTCTTCCTGATGTTTCCAATCAACAGCAAATGCAGGCATTTAAAGCATGGCATGAGAGAGCCAGAAAAGTTATGTATTGGCTGTCTATCAGCATTTCAGACTCTATGATTGTGCATATTCAGGATGCAAGTATGCCAAAGGAGGCATGGGATACTTTGTCAAAAATGTATAGCACAAATATGCAAGCCAGGAAAATGTAGCTCAAGTAAGAGTTGCACAATGTGCAAAGAGAAAGTATGAGCATCAATGACTACCACATGAAGGTGAAGAAGATTGCAGATGCACTTGCTTCCATTGGGTCACCAGTGGAAGATGATGATTTAGTTTCTGTGACCTTGAATGGTCTAGGAAATGATTATGCACAGTTTCGAACATCCATTTCCGTCCGTGAAAGATTTCTTGATTTTGAGGAGTTGATTGTTCTTCTAATTTCTGAGGAGCAGAGAAATGGTGGTGCATCTTCTTTAGGAGGAACTTCAAAAGAAGCTGTCTTCTACTCAAATGCTTGAAGAGGTAGAGGCAGAGGTAGAGGAGGCCGATCTGGAGGCTGTGGTAGAAATCAGAATATGCAACAAACTCAAGAAAACGAGTCCTATGGAGGAGGATGTGGTAATTCTAGAGGCAGGGGGAGCCAAAGAGGTCATGGTGGATGGCAAAGAGGGAAAAATGCTAACAGCAATGTTGAATGCTACTACTGTGGTAAAATGGGTCATATGGCTAAAGAATGCTATAAAAAGCAGAATGACATCATGAATGAAAAACTGCAACAAGGGAATTATGCATATTCTAGTAGTCAGGGTGATGGCAGAAATGAGCATTTGTTTATGGTGCAGCACATGACCAATTCTGTGACAAGTGCAGAATAAAGTAATGATGTGTGGTATGTTGACTCAGGTGCATCAAACCACATGATAGGTCATGCAGAATGGATGCAAGATGCAAGAAAAATGGAAAAACCAGGATTTGTGGAGACTGGTGATGATACTGCACATCCTATTGTGCAGATTGGAAATATTTCTTTGTCTATGTAGGATGAGAAAAAGAAATACATGTCGAATGTATTTCATGTTCTGAATATCACCAAGAACCTGGTCTCTATTGGTCAAATGGTTGAGCAGGGCTTGCAGGTCAGATTTAATTCCCATGGATGCTTTGTTGATGATATGAAAAATAAAGGTCGCTTGATAGCAAAAGGAAAGAAGAAGGGCAGAATGTTTACATTGGATGCAGACATGCCTGAATTGAGTGCAGCAATGTTTGCACATGGGACCGGTGTAGTTGCAGATATTGATATCTGGCATAAACGCATTGGTCATGTTAATGTACAACGACTTAAATCAATGCAGGCCCAAAATATTATTGCAGGATTGTCAAAATTCAAGGTTGCAGAAATGCATAAGGTATGTGAAGCCTGTCAGTTTGGAAAACAGGCAAGGAAACCATTTCCTAGACATGTTCAAGAGAGTAAGAAGCCATTGGAATTAATCCACTCTGATGTGTGGATTGCTAAAGCTGCATCTCTTGGAGGCTGTCATTATTTTATCACTTTTATTGATGACTATAGCAGAAAGTTTGGGTGTATTTTATGAAAAAGAAAAGTGAAGTTTTTGGGCATTTCAAAACTCTTAAAGCTGTGGTTGAAAAAGAAACATACATGCAAATAAAATGCCTAAGGTTAGATGGAGGGGAGAGTATGTCTCAAATGAGTTTGCAAGGTTCTTACAGGAGCAAGGCATAAAGCAGCAATATTCATGCAGTCATACCCCACAGCAAAATGGAATTGCAGAAAGAAAAAATAGGCATATTGGAGAGGTATCTCGTGCCATGCTCAATGAAAAAGACCTGCCAGACTTTTACTGGGCTGAGGCAGTTGCTATAGTAGTTTACATAATGAACAGGACTCCCACTGCAGCAATACATGGCATGACTCCAAAGGAGAGGTATACTGGTACGAAACCAGATATTTCTCATTTGAAAATTTTTGGTTGCATTGACTATGTTCATGTGCCAGATGAGTTGAGATCCAAGTTGGATCCAAAAGCTGAAAAGTGCATCTTTATTGGTTATTCTCTGTAGCAAAAATGGTATAGATGCTATAACCCTTCTACTCGTAAGTTTATAGTGAGTAGAGATGTTGTTTTTGATGAGATGAGTAGCTGGTATAAACCAGTAAATGTGATTGATAATGTAGATGCACAAAATGGTAATGCTGCACAGAATTCACAGCAGCAGTCATAAGATATTAGTGGACCTGGAGCGTCCTCTAGTAGTGGTTCACATTCTTCGCCATGGACAGGCAGATTGAGATAAGGAGAATCTGGTGCGCAGATCGGTCGCTGTATGCTCACGTAGTGAATCCCGGAAGGTCCCCAAGAATAATGAACTCTACTTTTTTGCACAAATTACAATGTAAAAAGCATGAACGACAAGAGCAAGAGACCAATTGGGTTCAATCTCCCCCCATGCCTTGTGTGAGCGCTTCACAAAGCATGTATCTTATGTATATTTCTTCTTCATGCTCAATAATAGCCCAATTTACAAAAATATATCAAGATTTTAGCTTTTGAGTTTACTTTTACAAAAATAGAAATAAAGCTAATGGACGGTGCCCAAAGAGTCTGGCACGCCCAATACAATGTCCAAATAAAAATAACATATCCGTGCGCATATGCGCATACAAAATAATAATAAATAATCGATGCCTCAATAGACATGACAAAATATAGGCGTGGCGTCTATCAAAATATAATCCATAAGTCGAATACTCGCTAGACTCCAATGCTTTCCTCCGCCACTGCTGCTATCTCTACACATCAACTGAAGCATTCACAATCGTTAGTAAAATAATACAATTAAACCGACAAAAGTGAATACCTAGCAGTCTTCAGCTACATAAATAAATCAACTGGTTAGAAATAAATCCTAACCTTAATTTATTACGAGTGCGCACTCTAAACTCATAAACGCTTATTAATTTAATATGCATTTTGCGGAATCACCCGCTATGGAATCACCCATGTACACACTAAATTAATGAAACGCCCAAAAAGGACAGGCGTCCCCATCAACTTCTCGCACAAAGAATCCACTTTGTGTATGAGCCCCGGTCATCAAAGTTTACGGAATCCACCGTAAAACCTCACGGAATTCACCGTGGAATATGCCTCCTGGCATCATACCCCCGGGGTGGGATAGCAATTGACCTCAATTGACCTCAATTGCTATTAGCTCAATGTGGAGCTAATAGAGTGGGGAAAGCATTTAAGTCTCTAGCGTGCATCCATTGTGCTTCTTCTACAGGATGGTTCTTAAATTTAACTAGATATCTAGAATACCTTCGGCCAGTTCTAGTGGTCATAAAGTCAGTATCTATGATAGCTTCTGGTTCAAGTATTTCGGTCTCTTCCTCTAATAAAGGCGGGTTTTCATAAACAGGGTGAACTGGTAATTGGTCTTTAAATGGTCTCAATAAACTAATGTGAAATGTATTGTGAATTTTCCAATGAGATGGTAATTCTAACTTGAATGCATTATCATTAATTTTATGAATGATTCTAAATGGTCCATAAAATCTGGGAGCTAATTTGACAACTGGATGTCTATCTACACTTTGCAGTCTACGTTTTTCTATTCTCAGCCAAACATAATCATCAACTTTAAAATTCATGGCTTGTCTTTTCTTATTGGCTTGTTTGGTATATGATTGCTGGGCTTTAGCAATCATATCTTTAACTTCATCAAATATACTGTTATGCATACTAGCAATATCATCAGCACTTTGAATTCTATTAGACAAAGATGCAACAGGTGTAGATAATCTATATCCATAAATGACTTCAAACAGTGCTTTCTTTGTAGATGTGTGCGGTGTATTGTTATATGCAAACTGTAATAAATGCAAATGAGTGTCCCATGTTTGAGGTTTAGAGATAGTATATGCACGTAAAAGATCTAGAATGGTGCTGTTTGTGGCTTCTGTTTGTCCATTAGTTTCTGGATGAAATGTAGATGAGAAATCAATCTTTATGCCTAGATTAGCAAACAGTGTAATCCAAAAATTGTTACAAAATCTAGAATCACGATCTGAAATGATAACTTTTGGCAATCCATGGTTAGTAAAAACAGTTTTCAAGAACAATTGTGCTACTTGTGATGTTATTAAAGTTTTCTTACATGGAAGGAAATATGCTTGTTTACTAAATCTATCTACAATTGTCCAAATCATATCATGGTTAGATTTAGTATTTGGTAAACTAGTAATGAAATCCATAGAAATTTGTTCCCAAGGTTTAGATGGAATAGACAAAGGCATAAGTAATCCATACTGTTTACCATGATGTCTCTTAACTCTTTGACAAATCAAACATTCAGAAACGAAGTTAGATACATCAGCATCCATATGCGGCCAATAAAAATCTTCAGTTAACATACGTAAAGTAGATATGATACCTCTATGACCTTGACATGGGGGACAATGAATTTCATTCAAAACAAAAGATCGGAATGGAATTGTAACACACAGTCTCTTTTCATAAAACATAAATCCATCATTATATGACAATGAATCAACAGGAATGAAATTATTTTGAACTAATTTATTCCAATCAGAATGAAAAGTAATATCCTGGTGATATGTATCTTTCATAGCAATCAAAGAATCAAAAGATATGACAGAAATATTATGAATGGCAGGTCTTCTACTCAATGCATCATCTACTACATTTTCTTTTCCAGGTTGGTATTGAATGATAGGATGAAAACTTTGAATAAAGGAAGCCCATTTGATATGACGGTCAGAGATTTGGGGTTGGCTAAGTAAATGTCTAATACTTTGCTGATCAGTCTTTATCATAAATTCTGAACCCATTAAGTAGTGTTTTCACTGTCTTAATCTTGTACAACTGCTAATAGTTCTTTGTCATATGTGGAATATTTCAGCTCAGAGGGTTTCAGCTTACAACTAGAATATGCTATACGATGATTGTCTTGCATAAGTACGGCTCCTATTCCTGATCCACTAGCATCGGTCACTACGAGGAAGAATGGTCTATTAAAGTCAGGCAACTGTAGAACAGGAGTATTGGTTAATGCATGTTTTAGTAAGTCAAAGGATTGCTGTTGATTTTCGGTCCATTGATAAACAATTCCTTTCTTGAGAAGTTTGGTTAATGGTAAAGCAAGTAATGAAAAATTATGTACAAACTTCCTATAGAAACTAGCAAGACCAAGGAATGAGTGTAACTCATGCACGTTTTTAGGTACATGCCAATTCAATATTGTATCAATTTTCTTAGGATCAACTTTAATTCCATCAGATGATACAATATGACCTAAATACTCAATTTCTGTCTTAAAGAATTCACTCTTTTCAGGATTTGCATACAGTTGATTTTCTTTCAATAATTGAAAAACTAATGACAAATGCTCATAATGTTCTTTCTCATTTTGACTAAACCCCAAAATATCATCAAAGAAAACAATTACACAATACTGATATTTCAAAAAGATATGGTTCATCATTCTACTAAAGGTAGCAGGTGCATTAGTCAATCCGAATGGCATGACCAAAAATTCGTAATGACCAAACTGTGTTCTAAATGCAGTCCTGAATATGTCAGATTTATCTAGCCTCACCTGATGATAACCAGACTTAAGGTCAATTTTACTAAATATAGAAGATCCTTGCAGCTTGTCCATAAGGTCATCAACTTTAGGAATAGTATACCTATTCTTTACAGTGATCTTATTTAAAGCTCGATAGTCAATACACATACGATAGGTATTATTCTTATTCTTGACTAACAATACAGGTGCACCGAATGGAGAACTGCTAGGTCTAATCAAACCTCTATTTAGTAATTCCTCAACTTGACTCTGGATTTCTTTTTGCTCTATCTGGTTATGCCTATATGGTGCTTTGCAAGATGGTTGTGTGCCAGGGATCAAATCTATCTTATGGTCTTCTGGACGCGAAGGAGGTAAACCTGGTGGTAGGTCTTCTGCAAAACAGTCCTTAAAATATGCAAGAAATTCCTTATGCCTAGGGTGCATATGATTTTCCTTTACTTGTAATTCATTCACCCAAATGAGATAGGATTTACTACTCTTGCGTAATGCACGTTTAGCTTGAGTACGCAAAAGCAATGGAAAAACATTAGATGTATGCATACCATATAATGTAATAGATTTTCCTTGAAAATTAATATTCATTGTGTGTGTGGAATAATCTATATCTGGGTTATGCTGGTGTCGCCAAGGCATTCCTAAAATAATGTCATTCGATTGTAATGGAACAACTAAGAAATTTCTTCTTTCAGTGTATGAACCAATTTGAATCTCTAAGTCTTGCACTTCTTGTGTACCATTATACCTAGTGCCTAAAAATGCGGCTTTTATGCGATAATGCGTAGGTACAGTCTGTAATTTCAATTCCTTTACCAATTTTGCTAAAATAAAATCATGAGTACTACTGTCATCATGCAAAATAGTATTTTCCTTTCCATGCACCAAACATTTCATAGTCAATAAAGAATGTGGAGTAGGCATACCTCGTAAAGTATCAGAAGTAGTAGTCGTGTCCTCCTCATCTTCAGTGAAATCAGGCATATCCTCATGTTCGTCTTCGTCCATGGCTCCAAGATAGTTGATATGAGCTGGTGGCTTCTTTGAATGACAATTTGCTGCGAGATGTCCAGGCTGGTGGCATTTATAGCATACTATTGGCTTGGCTTTGGTTACATTATTTGCAATGGCGGGAAGTCTAGGTACATTTGGATTTGGCTGTGGAATAGGCTTAGGATTTGGATTTACATTGGATGGTAATGCAGTTGGTTTAGCCCAATTCTTGCGGAAAGATGATGAAGAGAAACAACTTGGATTAAATCTTCTAAAATTGGAATTGAATTGTTTAGATCCATAATTACCATTGGCTTGGAATTGCTGTGGTCATCTGTCTCTACCGCGTAGCTTATCTTTAGTGTCGTGAGCTAGTGAAATGGCGTCTTCAAGAGTAGCAGGCTTGAACATGTTAACTTCAGCGTAGTAATGCCCAAGAAGTCTAGACATATACTTCCCCTTATGTGTCGTCTCTGGTACATCTTCAAGCATGCGTAGCTGGAGGAGTGCATTCCAAAAACGCTCTGTATACTGAGGAATAGACTCAGGATCCCATTGCTGGAGTAGATCCCATTGCTTGATAGCTTTCTCATGAAATTACAGTGGAAGGAAATTTTGCATGAACTTCTTCTTGAAATCTTCCCAAGTAGCAGGACAATCTATGCTCTTCCATACTACAGTCCACCAAAGTGATGCTCTGTCTACCAAATGATTAGTAACACACTTGATTTTATCTTTTTCTGGATAGGTTTCCTCATGGAAATAGTCATCAAACTGACTAATGAATGCTAGAACAGTCTTTCCTTCTCGTATGCCATTGAAAGTACGAAATTTGAAACTTCATTTACTTATCTTTGATTCCTTGCGAATGGTTTGAGCTTCAAGGGTGGCGTCGATGGTATGTCGAATCAAATCTTCAGCTTGAGGTTCTTCTTTGTCGGTAGACGCTCTTTGTAATTTTGCCAATTGCACTTGCAATGCTTGCCTAGCCTTTCGTTCTTCTTCCAATTGCATCATGATTAAGTCCAGCTTTTGCTCCATCGTAGGTTCAGGTAGGTCGTCTTTAGCCATAAGATCATCCATATGTGGTTCCGTCATCCTGTAAAACTCAAAAGACCTTTCTCACTCAAAATCAGGTTAGCAGGATGAGCGTAGCTCAAGTTTGGGGTTACAAGGCTTATGTATTTTTGGGTATTTTTTTCTCAATCTTCAGAAAATTTGTGATTTTTCCTTCTTCGTATGCTAAAAATGCTTCAGCAAACCTGCGTATGGGTAGAATACCTTCCAACGAACAACTTTGCAGTTCGGAGTTTCTGCGCAGGAACAACCCTTCTAGGAGTTTTGAGCACAAGTCAGTTCTAACTCCAGTTGACTAGTCTAACTTGCAGAGTTGCAGACTTAGGTGACTTGCAGAGTTGCAAACTTGCAGAACTTAGCCGACTTAGTGAACTTGCAGAACTTGATCACAGATGACTGCAGAACTTGATTTCTGAGGTGCGGAACCTAGAGTTGTTGACTTATAGAGTGAGAGATGACTTGCCTTACTTGATTTGATTAAGCTTAATGGATTAAGCTTAGTAGGGGGGGGGTGATTAAAAAAACGTCGAATTTGTGGGGGGGGTCCATTTTTTTCGCCACGCGAAAAATTCAGACATACTCCGAGACCAGGCGGATCGATTTGTGAAGCTTAAAGCTTCTAACCAAGCTTATAAGCTTATTCTTAAGCTTTTTGAAAGAAGGAATTATAAAAATAATAGAGCTTATCTCTCTCTGTTTTACGACTTGATAAAGGAGATGTAGGAGTGGTCCTCCGCCTGTACGGCCCGGTCCTTCGCGATTTGATGACAGAAACAGGGGTTCTTGATCGCCAGAAGTCTGCCTGTATTGACGGTTCGCGACGAGATTGACCGTAGAGCCCGATCGTTCCAGGAGCTCCGCCTTCACACGAGATGGGTAGCGATTGGAAGCTCTTGATCTCAGCTCCGCTCTGATACCATTGGTGCACAGATCGGTCGCTGTATGCTCACGTAGTGAATCCCGGAAGGTCCCCAAGAACAATGAACTCTACCTTTTTGCACAAATTACAATGTAAAAAGCATGAACGACAAGAGCAAGAGACCAATTGGGTTCAATCTTCCCCCATGCCTTGTGTGAGCGCTTCACAAAGCATGTATTATATATATATTTCTTCTTCATGCTCAATAATAGCCCAATTTACAAAAATATATTAAGCTTTTAGCTTTTGAGTTTGCTTTTACAAAAATAGAAATAAAGCTAATGGACGGTGCCCAAAGAGTCTGGCACGCCCAATACAATGTCCAAATAAAAATAACATATCCGTGTGCATATGCGCATACAAAATAATAATAAATAATCGATGCCTCAATAGACATGACAAAATATAGGCGTGGCGCCTATCAAAATATAATCCATAAGTCGAATACTCACTAGACTCCAATGCTTTTCTCCGCCACTGCTGCTATCTCTACACATCAACTAAAACATTCACAATCGTTAGTAAAATAATACAATTAAACCGACAAAAGTGAATACCTAGCAGTCTTCAGCTACATAAATAAATCAACTGGTTAGAAATAAATCCTAACCTTAATTTATTACGAGTGCTCACTCTAAACTCATAAACGTTTATTAATTTAATATGCATTTTGCGGAATCACCCGCTATGGAATCACCCATGTACACACTAAATTAATGAAACGCCTGAAAAGGACAGGCATCTCCATCAACTTCTCGCACAAAGAATCCACTTTGTGTATGAGCCCCGGTCATCAAAGTTTACGGAATCCACCATGGAATATGCCTCCTGGCATCAGAATCTTCTCAAAGCAATGCAGATAGTGGTATGCAAGTATCACGAAAAGGAAAAGAGAAGGTAGATCAGCCTATGTTTGATGTGAATGCAGGTCACTCTTATGTGGATGGTGAATCTAGTGGCTCAAAACAGAGCATTGATGATGAGTTGGGTATTCCTTCTATTGTTACACCTGGAGCAAGGAAGCCAGGGATGTTTTGAGAGCACCTGGGAGTGAACCTACTTTGGGCAGGTCTACTAGAGCTAGGTATCCTGTGGATAGGCTGAAATATAATGGATTTACAACCATTCACTATGCATATATGGTCAAAGTGATACAAGAACCAGAACCCACTTCTTTTGAGCAAGCCATGGGAAAAGAAAAATGGGAGAAAGCCATGGATGAAGAAATGGATGCCTTGGAAGCAAATGCTACATGGGAATTGGTACCTTTACCTAAAGGTAAGAATGCAATTGGCTATAAGTGGGTTTATAAGGTGAAGCACAATGCAGATGGTTCTGTGAACAGATACAAGGCAAGATTAGTAGTCAAGGGGTATGCACAAACATATGGCATTGATTATGAAGAAACATTCAATCCGGTTGCAAGGATGGCAATTGTAAGAGCAGTCATTGCTATGGCTGCATCAAAGGAATGGTCTTTACATCAGATGGATGTAAAGAATGCCTTCTTGCATGGTGATTTGTAAGAAGAGGTATATATGGAGCAGCCACCAGGTTATGTGCATGCTATTCATCCTGAGTTTGTTTGCAGGTTGAAGAAAGCATTGTATGGCTTGAAGCAAGCACCTAGAGCATGGTCTGACAAGATAGGATTGTATCTTGTCACTATTGGCTTTCAGATTTCCAAGGCAGATTTCTTACTTTATGTGAGAAAAATAGAGAAATGTATTATGCTACTTGTCATTTATGTTGATGATTTGATTATCACAGGTGATAGTGATGAAGATATCCTTCATGTGAAAATGCTATTGAAGCAAAAGTTTGAGATGAAGGATTTGGGAGAGCTGCATTATTTCTTGGGCATTGAGGTGATTAGATCACCAAGTGGGATATGGCTCTTGCAGAGGCAGTATGGATTGGACATGCTGTCCAAATATGGGATGATAGGCTGTAAGCCTATTTCAGTTCCTTTGGAGCAGAATGTGAAGCTGAGCGCAGATGTAGGTGAGCTTCTCGAAGACCCTACTATGTACAGACGCATAGTAGGAAGTTTGATTTATATGACTATTACCACGCCAGATTTGAGCTATGCTGTTGGATTGGTAAGTCAGTTTATGTAGGCTCCAAGGAAATCGCATTTGGATGCGGCTAGATGCATACTCAGGTATGTGAAGTCCACATTGCAGTATGGACTTATTTATGAGACTGGGGTTCAGATACAGTTGCATGGATACATTGATGCTGATTGGGCTGGTAGTATTTCTCATAGACGATCTACCAGTGGATATGTGTTCTCTTTTGGGAGTGGTGCAGTCACTTGGAGCAGCAAGAAACAGCCCTAAAGTTGCCTTTTTGAGCACAGAGGCTGAGTATAGGGGTGTAGCAATGGCTGCATGTGAGGTAGCTTGGTTGCATAAGCTACTTTATGATATGCATCAGCCTACAGATGGGCCAGTTGTCATTTATTGTGACAACATGAGCAGTATACACTTGGCAAATAACCCAATCTATCATGCTAGAACAAAGCACATTGAGGTGCATTATCACTATGTGCAGGAGAGGGTTTTACTAGGTCTTATTGATCTAGTTGATGTCAGCATAGAGGATCAGGTAGTTGACATATTTACGAAGGCATTGGGCGCAGAGAAGCTGCACAAGTTCAGAGACCTACTTGGTGTGCAGGAATTGGGATTGAGCTCAAGGGGGAGCGTTGAGATATCGAGCTCCACTCGTGATATGCCAGGGTGACTGTTGTGCATTTATGTCACTGACTTGTCAGTTGCAGATGCGGTTGGTACATCGCCCATGAATAATAGCTAGATGACACTATCCTTATCTACTCTAGTTCGTGGCTCAGTTAGTATGCCACCTTAGTTAGTTGAGTTTGGTTTGAGACCCATATATAGGGTTCTTCTATTTCTTTTGTACTAGAGTTCTTTTGGCTTACACAACTAAGAAGAGGAAAACTATTTTCAGCCTCCACCCTTGTGTGTATTCCCCCAT
Organism: Lygodium microphyllum; assembly: GCF_053477565.2. NCBI lineage: Eukaryota > Viridiplantae > Streptophyta > Polypodiopsida > Schizaeales > Lygodiaceae > Lygodium > Lygodium microphyllum. The sequence goes on from NC_141142.1 coordinate 18,801,999, forward strand.
TGTGCAAGCAAGAAAGCTACAAGTGAGACTCCTTCCTTCTCTCCCACAATCTTGACATCATTTTGGGCCAAATTTGAAGGTAAATTTTTAGAAACAGTGGTCACAAGAAGTATAGAAACAGTGGTCACAAGAAGTAGGGAAGAGTTGTGTTGAGATATTTGCAATCACACCTACTTTAGTCCCTTTGTGAGAAGCAGTGAGGGCTCAGGACCAGAATTCCATATGCATAGTAGGAGAAAGTACCACCACTCAATTCCTATAAAGCATTGTACTTGCACTCATTTTCTAATGGAATGATAGTACTCTTTTCTTTCCAGTAAAGTGTCATGTCATTGTCAATACATAAGATTGTGTTTATGAGTCCAAGTCTCAATCTTGGAATCTAATTCACTTGTGTAACAATTTGTCCTAGTCAGGGTCAATGTCTTCATGAGTTTCTTTTTCCTCTTTCAACCTCCATAGCTTCTGCATCTGCCACGCTCTAGATCCCACGTATTTCACATGGTATCAGAGCTCAGTTGAGCATGACCCAACTCTCATTTTACTCCTCTCAGCTCCTTTCCATCTCTTCTCAGCTCAGTTTGAGTACTGGACCCTATCTCCAACTTCATTTGCATTCCTACCTTCAATGAAGCTTCCATGGCAGCCATAGACAGCAGCACCCTATTAGTTTGAAGCTTTCTTATCTCTCTCCACAAGCCAAATTTCTCTGAAATTCCTTCTGGATAAGTGTTTCTCTACTTCCAAAGCTCCTTCTTGGCACCTCAATCATTGAGATTGGGCAACTATAGCTTCAGCTTTGCCTCTTTTCAGAGTTGCTGCCATAACTATGTTTGTGGACAGCACCTACCTACCTCTATTGGAGCAGCCATATCTCATCAACCAGGCCATATCTCTTTGATCTTTCTTGTCGACAGTTGTTCTTTAGTTCAAGGCGCAACTTCTTGGCACAAAAATCAAGGAGATTGATGCACACCATGCCCAACATTTGCATTTTTCCAAATCTGGGCACAGTTTTGATAGTGACAACTTTGAAGGATTAGATCTCTCAACTGGAGCATAATGAGTACAAACCCTCTTAGGGAATTAGAACCATTAGTGAGGGTCATCCATCTCAAAGGGTTTGCGTAGATTCAACCTGTGGAGCACGTGGGAGCTCATTTACCAGTTGTTGGTCCCTGTTTTGACAGGATAGCCATAGCCACTTACCTTTAAGCTCATTTTTCATTCATTTTCTCTCTCCTGCCACCTAAACCAACCAAGGCCACTCTAATATGAATTTTTCACCAAGTATTCAACCATCAAATCAGCAAGGAGAAAAAGCTATAAATATTTTTTGAAGATCATCAAGTCAAACTCAAGCAACAAACATCAAATTTCAAACTAGTATCTTTTGATACTTCACTGCCATTGCTTGTGTCTTTTGACACATACAAAGATAAACTCATTCCTGGTTATTCTCAATCATTTGAAGCTAATTTGCTGCTGGTCTCTCAAGTCGAACATGGGCAAAGATTCTCCAACTGCCCGTTTCAAAGGAGTCGGGTTTCATACCTGGCAGACCCGCATCAAATTGATCATGATGAAGAAGGGCCTCTGGGCCATTACCATTGGAAAAGAAAAGAAGCCTCATGATGCAGATCTTTCTGTCACTTTTCAAAAGAACGATGATAAGGCTCAAACCATTATCAAAATGGAGCTAGACGACAGCTATATCCACCATGTGGATAACTGTGAGACCTCACAAGATACATGGAAGATACTTGACACCTTGTTCGATGCACACTCTAAATCATCAAAGTATGGTCTCTTAATTGAGTTTTTCAGGCTTGAAATGAAGTCCAGCACATCACTTGCTACACATCTAAATTACATGGAAGGACTTCTAACCCAACTTGTAGGAATCAACATTAAAATGGAATAAGATGTTTGCATCGGTGTTCTACTTAAGAGTTTGCCTCCTGAATATAATAATGTATCAACAACTTTAATCAACATGCTAAATCCTGAACTTGTTGATATCCAAGCATCACTGTTAGAGGAGGAAAAGAAGCCAAAAACTAAGGAAGAACCAAGTACCTCTAGAGATGAGCATGCATTATATGTTGGCCAACAGGTATAAAGGCAAGAAGGATCAGCTCTTCTGTGACTTCTGCAAAAGGACCGGACACACCGAGAAGTTCTGCCATGCCAGAAAAAGGTCCCAAAAGGCCTATCTAGTTGAAGTCAAAGAAGAACAAGAAAATGGAGCAAAGGAAGAAGAAGAAGAAGAAGAAGAAGAAGACCACCAGGAGAAGGACAAACCTCATCAGTCCTTCTATTCAGATAGACTTTTTTAGTTTTGTATTTCCTAGCCCTAATGCCTCAAACATAAACTTGTAAAATCCTTAGTTATCCTTGTACTATAGCCTCTGTACACTTTGTGAGGTCCTTGCTACAGCCTCTAGATGTCCATCATGTTTGTGGTACCCACACTTAGCCTTTTCTGCGATAGCCTTTGGTGTTTTTGCCATGTTTATGGTGTGCCCACACTTTGTAGGTGTTTCTTTCACTAAAGCCTCTACACACTTTGTACTTTTGGTTGTGATTGAGGAGGGGTGTTGAGATATTTGCAATCACACCTACTTTAGTCCCTTTGTGAGAAGCAGTGAGGGCTCAGGACCAGAATCCCATATGCACAGTAGGAGAAAGTACCACCACTCAATTCCTATAAAGCATTGTACTTGCACTCTTTTTCTAATGCAATGAAAGTACTCTTTTCTTTCCAGTAAAGTGTCGTGTCACTTCTACTATCAATACACAAGATTGTGTTTATGAGTTCAAGTCTCAATCTTGGAACCTAATTCACTTGTGTAACAATTTGTCCTAGTCAGGGTCAATGTCTTCATGAGTTTCTTTTTCCTCTTTCAACCTTCATAGCTTCCGCATCTGCCATGCTCTAGATCCTACGTATTTCACAAGTTGGTCTTGGTTACTTTTCATATGGACTCTTCTCTCTCTTCATTCTCAAGCTCTTGCCAAGCTTCCATGGAGGAGAAACAAAATAGATCTTCTTCCTTCCATCTCCAATGGTCAGATGCCTTCTACCACAGCTTCCAGGAGGTCTCATGCTTCATGTCAAGTACCTAATTGGTTGATTGAGCTACCCTCTTCCCTCTTGTGTACAGTCCGCAATTTGCAATGTAAATTTTGGGCATCAATTTGGGCGAAAACAGAAGCACATCAAGCTTCTCCTTCATCTTGGCCTTCTTCCCCACCATCTAGCAGTTGGTTCTTGCAAGTCTAAAGCCTCCTTCTCATCTTCTTGGACTTTCTTCAGCCTCTGAAACCCTAATAGGTGAAGACCATGGATAGCCATGGATTCTTCTTCAAAACTCACTGATTCTTGAGGGTTTTTTCCTTTCTTGGTGCCAAGAACTTGTGTCTACAAGAATCTTTGAAGAAGCAAGCATTAAGAAGCCCGTATTTGAAGATGGAGGCAAGAATGCAAGCTTGACATTTGGGGCAGCCATAGCCATAGACCACGACCTTCAATTTCTGTAAGTTCTCTTCAAGATTGGATTCCGGGGCTTCAAGAATGGACTCCTTGCCATCAATGGAGCCTACCCAATTGGAAGAGCTTTGGAGCACAGGAAGACATTATGGGGTGAGATTTTGGGGCATTCTTCTTCTATGACCTTCAAGGCATGCTGAGAGCTATTGAAGTTCAACCCCTCATTCTCCCATTGAAGAATCAAGCTTGATGACTCAATTCTCGGCTGAAGTTGTCATCATGGAGGATTCTTAGCCCATCTTCACCAATCAAAGAGGTAATTGACTCTTGAACTCTCTTTTAATTCCATCCTCTTGCTGAGGCTAAAATCCTATTGTTGGAAGAGATTCAAGTAGTCAATCATGCATTTTATTGAAGGTTTCAATGCTTACATGCTGCTAATTTAATTTCAGCCCTCTCTTAGGCTTCATTGCATTGAAAATGGTCCATTCTATGCTGAAAATTCTCATTACTGTCTACTGATTGCCTCACCCTAATTTCTTGACTTGTGATGATTGTTTGAGCATAAACTAATCTTTGAAATCCATTGTAAATGAGGTGAGATAGCAATGAGTCACTCCTTGGTGAGCCCTCTCCTTATTCCCAACTCAATTCCATGCACTTCATAAAAAGAATTACTTCTAAGCTCCCATGCATAGCATGCTGATTGTTTAATTAATAAATGTCTACCATGTATACTCCGGGTGAGGAAAAGGCCCAATGCTAGGCGAGGTAGCAAGACAAAAGAGGGATGACTCTCCTTGCCATCAAAGACCCTGAAGGGGTACACAACCCGGCCCGGGGGGGCACTTTGCCCACCTCCCGGGGATTTGGAGCCCGAACTTATTTGCACGTGCAGGGATATTTTGGGGACTGTGAGAATTGGCATGTCATGATGATGCCATTGATGTCTATGACATTGATGTACTTGGGATTATGCCACTGATGTATATGGCATATTGATGTACCACTGATGTACTTGCAATGATGTATGACTGAGAATCAATGCCACATGCACTCACGTATGCAGTTATGACAGTGAATGCAACAAACATTCATGTATGATGCTCATATGTGAGTGACACTGTCAAGGGAATGCTCATTATCATGCTCAACACTGATGTTATGGTGCAGATCATATATATGTATGCTGAAGCAATGTATGGTGCCATGAGAGAAGCAGTTGCAGACATACAATAGACGAGGGGACCATATTTCAGCTCTCTTGAATTCCTACAGGGTGCTATAGGCATTTTTCAATTAGTTCAGAGGTAAAGAGTGAGTACCAACACTGAAGAGTAGGCCCCAAAGAGTGTTTGCAGATCTCAGAAACCCCCTATTGGTTTGACTCTTTAGTTGGGCACTACCCATTCCTTAGAGGCCAAAACAGTTCCCTACTGCTCTCAAACAGGGTGCATGACTCCATAAAACAGCCACATATTTGCTATTACAGAAATTTTTGGATTAAATATGTAGCAGTGTGCTTATGCTGAGTTTGAAGAGGACATCCTTGGCTCCAACTTGAACAAAAAAGTAGGTCAATCGGAGCTTCCTAGCTCAAGTTATGAGCAAAACAGTGACAGGTGGTCTAACGGGATTGCATCTAACCATGGTAGGGAATAAGGGGAAAACTAAGGCAAATGATGACCTCTAGCAACAAATAAGGGATATACATGCCTCGAGGGCTGAAAATAACCCTGAGGTGGAAGATGGAGATTACTCTCATGACGTGGGGACCTCAACACGCTCACTAACACCCTCAGTTCGCATGAGACAAGGCATACTGAGAGGCATAGAGAATTGATGGAAGGCATTGGTCAAATGAAGACCACTACGGACACCTTGGCTGTCTAGCTCACTAAGTGGATGGAATTTCAAATGAAAGGGAAGGAACATGAGGATAGATTGGGTATGGATGCTGAACGAGTGATGGGCCCATCAATGAATGCAGCAAATATGAACTTCCAAGGCATTTTGGGGAGAGTGGGCATCCCTAACAACACTTTTGAATAGGGAGATCCTTCACATAGACAAGAGGAGCCCATGAATAATGCAATGAGGGGAAATTTTCATTCATCACAAGGGGCCATGCCATCTATGCAAGTTTAGCCATCTTTTGGTAGAAATTTCTTTAATAATGGTTCATTTTTGGGTAGCCACATGGATCAGCCTTAGTTTGGATATATGGGACAACCACCTAATCATGAAAGAGAGCTGAGAGACAAGATTATTTTCTCAAAATTCAATGGTTAGTCATCATCTCCAAAGGAACTTGAAGAGTGGCTCTCCAAGCTTCAGGATTATTTTGACATTTTGCCCCGTAGTGATGACCAAAAGATCCATTTTGCAACAATCCACTTGGAAGGATTTGCACATACATAGTGGAGGTACATTAAAAGAGAAAATCAACAAGTGAGCTCGTCGGAAGCATTCAAGGCACTCATGGTGCAAGTATTTTGTCTTGGCGGTGGAGAAAGAAAAGCTTTCTCGCCAATGGTATGGCCTTGAATAGCATGGTCTTGCTGTTAGAGAATACACAAATCAATTCCTCAACATTGCCATGTATGTTGAGTCAATTAGTGATGATGCCAAGTTACACAAGTATGTGTATTGACTGGATCCCCAACTCTCGGCTGATGTTTTAGCTCAAAATCCTTTGGATTCTTTCAAAGCTATTGAATTGGCTGAGAGATACTCTCGCAAGTATCACCGGGATGCTTCATTTTAGCATGGGCATCAAAGAGGGGCATCTCAGCTAGTGTTTGGGCAGCAAAAAGGACCTATGCAGTCATATTGTAACGTGTCCACTTGTATCTTCAGGACACGTCTTAGCAGTCCATCGGAAAGGATGTCTAGAAAGCTCCGCCCAGCACTCCCATGGAATGTTACGGGGTTTGCGATTTAGGGCTTTCCACGTTTGCCACATAGCGGAAGTATTCCGGGCGTTCCCACTTAGGATCGACTTGAATTAGGGTTTTTTCTTATTGGTTATTTCCTAACGGCAACTAGCGTCAGACCCAAGCGAACTACTTTACGCAGAAACGCCAGGTTTGAAGCGGATTCACGCTGCACTTGGTTCAAGGAGAATGGGAAACAAGAGGGATGCAAAGCTCAACCTCTCTGCCATAAGGCATAGTCCCATTCTATTCCCCTAAAACAATGTAAATCGGGTTCAATCATAACTCTAGCTCAATGCTTTTGTTGTTCGTGTTCTTTGACGATCTTCCTGCTATCCATCGTGATTTGAGAAAAGTTTCCGGCCAACCGGGACCACCCATCTATAGGACGGGCCTATGGCCTATCCTTTGCACTTTCCTCGGGTTGTTTTAGTTATTTAATTACCTAACACATTAGTTGGACATGTAACAACTAGCTTTTTTAATTAACCCGTTAGGCACTGGTTCTTTCACAAGATCTTATCACTTGACATAGAAAAACAATAATAGACAAGTTACTCATTAACAGGTCATCATATTTATCTTTGAAATACAAAGAGTCTAGCCGGTAGGCTTATCCACAATCCGCAAAGGCTATCCAGCAATCCACAGGGATCACTATTCCAAGTTTCCGCCCGTAGACTAGTATGCAGGCCTCGAGATCCAATCCCGAGTCACGTTAGCCTCTTGTGCAGGACCCGGAAGGTGAGGGATTTATGGCCAGAGCCCCCCTGGCACCCAAGCGTCCTCTTGCTCCAAGTAGCGCTCAACGGAAAGACCTCTCGCGGCGGGTTTGGTCAACTTTCCCGGCGCGGTCAACAACCCCCTTGGTTAGGGTCAGGTAGGCAGTCGGGGGTAACTGAAGCTGCCTCTCCCTTCAAGCCTTCAACCTGAAGTATAGATATTAATTTATCTTTTATTTCATTGATCAAACAAAGCCAAATAGTGCTCTAAAATCTGTAGTAAGCACAAACATTTCCATTGATTGTTTTTATTGGCAAACCTTAAGTTCATTAGTTACTTCAATTTATCGACTGGTCTTTAGTTTCCAATCAATCTTCTTTACTCAAGAAAGACCACTAAATTAGTATGATTATTCATCCTCTTGCAATATAACTTGCACAAGGACATGCCAACTTCATTGAGAGAACTTGGCCATCCCCTTGTGATCCAATCACAACATCATATAACTCCGCACTTGTTGCGCAAGTGCTGCATCGAGAACTATGAGACTATGGAGTCACAAAACAATCTGTTTCAAGTTCTTTAGGCTGACATCGTTAGACCTAGGGATTCCAAGTTTCATTCTTGTAAGATTCTCAGGGACAAACCCTACTTCACTTTACGATTACAATTCACTGTCCCTACATTCAGTGAATGTGGGCAAGTATTTAAGGTATAGGCATTTCTTGGAATTTAACTCACTACAACGAGTACTCTGCGGTTTAGGTATTTTAGGTTTATGCCAATAATTACGGAATCATTTCTACATGACTTGTTGTCTATGCGTAAATTGATTTTTCAACCCTAAATTATCGATTTGAGGTCAGGCATAGTTAGATTATTTCCAACTAATCTTCCTATAATCTTGCGAATAAAATTCATGCTACCAAGCAACATTTTTCTTGCTAATTTATGCAGTTGACAATGTTTATGCATCGTAAGAATCATTTCATGCTTTGCACTTTCCATGATGATTCATTGCAATATGGGTTAATAGTGCGAGATGCAGTTTATACTTCTAGACTTAATCGAAGTATACTATTTTAATGGGTAATAATCTAGTCTTATAATTCATTTCAATGAAAAAGCTATTTGCCAGAAATGCCTTTATGCTTCCTTTATTTTGCATGATTCAATACAAGTATTAGTGACTAAGTTTCTTTGTCGTGAACATCTAGGACAAAAATATATCCCATATCCAACAATTAACCTTTCATGATCGAATTTCAACATTTAAAAATTAGGAAGGAAAACCTGGGCTTGGGGTGAGATGTCCACGAGGATGCTGGGAGACGACCCTCCCGCAGATGCGCCTTGGAGTTTCTTAGGAGGCATCGCAATTTCAGTCTTTTGGACATGGAAGTACCTTTACAAATCCTCTTTGGAATTCCACCGTCGCTCCCTTGCTCTGTCTTCAACACTCTTCTTCTCTTTTACGAGTGGGAAAAAAGAAGAAAATCCCCAAGGGTATTTTGCATAGGCAAGGAACAGGCTAAGGGTTTTAACCACGGGGGGAAAATGGGGAGTAATCCGAAAGTCCAAGGGAAAGGGCTTAAGGAAATTTATAAAACGGGGGGGGGGGGGGGGGGGGGGTTTCAAACCCCACGGGAAGCATTGGATTGCTAAGGGGGAAAAAGGGCTTACGATCTTTAAACATAAGGGGGGGTGATAAGAGGCACAATAAGAGCCCTTGTAAGGTTTTACGACATGGGGGGGGGGGGGGCGAGTGAAAGGGTTTTCAAGAGATAAAACACGGGGGGGGGGGTGTGATGCCGAAGCCAAGGGATAGGGCTTTAGGGATTAAACACGGGGAAAAAAGGTAATAAGACCCTTAAGGCCTTAGTTCTCTTGGGGGGGGGGGGGGGGGCAGGGGCTTATAAAGCCCTAGGAAAGAAGGGGGCTTATAGGGGGTTAAAAACCGGAGGGGGGGGGGGTGACTCCAAAGTGAAGGGAAAGGGGTTTTAGCACAGGGGGTGAAAGGGGGCTTAAGGGTTAAACACAGAGGGGGGGGGGGGGTGTGAGGGGGGGGGGGCGGTTTAACATCGGGTGAAAGGGGGCTAAGAAGGCCCCCCCTTTTGGAAGCTTCCAAGCTTCTAGAAGGTTACGTGGGGGGGGGGGTGTGATAGGACCATCAGTCGACGGTGAATAATGGCAGCGGCTCCTCCCTCCTTCCTTTCGTGCTCGACGACATCGCGTCCTTCTGCCCAAGGTGGCCAGCGCAGAGTCCCTTTGTCTAGCGTCACGACAACCCACACCCTCTCATGATGCTGCAGAGTGCCGTCCCCTCTCTTCTCGATCTCTCCACCGTATCTAGCTACCCTCTATGGCAGCGCCTCCTCCTGTTTAAATAGGGGAGGGGAGGGGGATCCTCCCTCTCCTATGTGTCGCATCGCATGGCCTTAAGGCTGAGAAAGCTTCAGCAAGGAGCTTGTTGGCCCTTCTATTCCCCTCTCCCCTTCCAGCTCGACTATCGCCGATGGGAGGATAAGAAAAAAAAAATTCCATTAACCTTAATAGGAGGTTTATATGTGAATTTCAATATTTGATATATTACATTCTCTCCCCCTTAGAGGAATCGAGATGTCCTCATCTCGAGATAAACTGGGGATATTGATGGTTGAGAGTGCCTTCATCTACCCAAGTGGCATCCTCTTCGGGATAATCTTTCCACTGGATGAGGTAATCTCTCAAGGTTCTGGATCTCAATTGTCTCTCCCTAACATCTAAGATCCTATCAGGCCTTAGTTCAAGGACTCCTTGACTAGGCATTACAACTTGTTGGTCATTGAGTATATTGTTAGGATTAGGTACATATTTCCTCAATAGGCTGATATGGAATACATTGTGAACCTTTAGGTTCTCAGGGAGTTGCAATATGTAAGCATTAGGTCCTAGGCAATTGAGGATCTTATATAGCCCACAATACCTTGGACTTAGCTTCTTGCAATTTCCTAAGGATAGGGAACTCTTCTTAGGGCGTACACGAATGAAGACCATGTCTCCTTCTTCGAAGATTCTATCTTGATGCTTCAAGTCCGCTATGCCTTCTGTCAATCCTTGGCAGCTTGGATGCCTTGTCTTATTGACTTTATTTAGTCATCCATCTCTTCCAACATCTGCCTTGAAGCTTCAACCCTTAAGGTTGGATCTGAAAAGTTTAGGGGACTTCGACAGTCATGACCATACAATGCTTGGAAAGGGGTTATCTGAATGCTTTGCTGGTAAGAAGCATTGTAGGCAAATTAAACTAAAGGCAAGTATTGAATCCACCTCTTCGGCTCACGACAATAGTATGCCCTTAGCATATCCTCCATGACTTGATTTACTCGCTCTATTTGGCCATCCATTTGGGGATGGTAAGCGGTGCTAAAGCAGAGTTGAGTCCCAATAGCTTCAAAGATAGCTCTCCAGAAGTGTGACGTGAAGAGAGAATCATGATCACTAATGATTCTTCTGGGTAAACCATGTAGCTTGAATATCTCCTCGATAAATAATCTTGCAATGTCTGAGGCTTTATAGTTTGTCTATACTGGAATAAGGTGTGCAACCTTAGTAAGCATGTCAACCACAACCATGATGGAGTTGTATCCTCCCTAGACTTGGGGTAGGCCTACAACAAAATCCATACTGATTAATTTCCATTTCATTTGGGGAATGTCGAGCGGTTGTAGTTTCCCTGGCATCTTGACATGTTCGACTTTGATACGTTGATAGGACAAACACTCGGTGACATATTTGAGAACGTCACCTTTGAGCCTCTCCCAATGGTAGCTCTTCCTGACTGCATTAAGAGTCTTGGCATAGCCAGGATGTCCTGTGAAAGGGGAATCATGAGCTTCCCACAATATCTTCTGCTTAAGTGATTGGCTTGCTGCTATACACAGCCTTGTTCTATAGTAGACAAGCCCACTATTGATAGAAAATTCATGATACTTAGCATGCAATTTTTGATTCTGATCCTTGATAGAGATCTCCCTTAGCATTGTTTGGTAGGCCGGATCATGGCATGCATCCTCTCTAGCTAGCTCAAGTATAGGGTTGTTTAGCATAGATACTTTTGTAGTTAGAGATCTGGCTGTTGATGGATTTTGCAAGATTAGGGAATTAAGGAATGCCTTGCGACTAAGTGCATCGGCAACTATATTCTCTTTTCTTGGTCGGTACTTGATTTCAAAGTCATATTCCTCCAACACTTCAATCCATCGATGTTGCCTCATGTTGAGCTTGTTCTAGGTAAAGATCCATTTGAGACTTTTATGGTCGGTTACTAGAGTAAACTTGTTACCCAACAGGTAGTGTCTCCAAAGCTTTAGAGCATGGATGACAGCTAGAAATTCCAGATCATGCGTAGCATAATTCTTTTCATGACTCTTCAATTTCCTTGAAGAGTATGCTACTGGATGACCTTCCTGCATGAGTACACACCCCAAGGCAAGTATGCTAGCATCGGTAACTACCTCGAACTCTTTATTGAGGTTTGGAAGTTTTAGAATAGGTGCTGATACCAAAATTTGCTTCAATTTGTCGAAGCTATTTTGTTCGGGAGTTGACCATGCAATGGAAGTTTGCTTCTTTAGTAAGTCCGTCAGGGGTGCTGCAATCAAAGCATAGTTTTTGATGAAGACCCTATACCATCCTATCAATCCAAGAAAGCTGCGTATTTCCTTGATAGATGTTGGTATTGGCCATTCAAGCACATCTTTGACATTGGCTGGGTCCACTGAGATTCTTTCTGCTGATACTATGAATCCGAAATTTTCAATCTAACTTTTGAAGAATGCACACTTCTTCATCTTAGCATATAGCTTATGTGACCTCATTGTCTCAAGGACAATCCGAAGTTGGGGTTCATGATCTTCTTCCTGTTTAGAATAGACTAAAGTGTCGTCGAAGAAGACAAGCACGAAATCATCAAGATATGGCCTTAAGATATCCTGCATTAACCTGTTGAAGGTGGCAGGTGCATTCGTAAGTCCGAATGACATAACTAGAAACTCAAAGTGCCCATATCTTGTATTGAAGGCTGTTGTGGGGATATTTTCTTCCTTGATCCTTATTTGATAATAACCCAACTTGAGATCAATCTTGGAGAAGATCTTTGCACCCTGAAGATGACCAAGAGGCTCATCTATTCTAGGAATACGGTACTTGTTCTTGACCGTTGATTGATTCAACCCCTGGTAATCAATACATAGTCGAAGTGTCCCATCTTTCTTTTTCTGGAATAGTACTGGAGCTCCCCACGGTGAACTGCTAGGCCGGATGTAGCCCTGATCTAGTAGTTGCTTGAGTTGTTCCTTCACCTCAATTGCTTCTAGTATGGACATTCTATAAGGTCTCTTTGCAATTGGCGCAGCTCTTGGTATTAACCTAATCTCATGATCCACTTCTCTTTGAGGCGGAAGTTCAGTCAACTCTTTAGGGAATACGTCCGTGTATTCCTTTAGCCAAGAAGGTTCTTCATTAGACTCTTGTTTCTGATCTAACTTGTTGAGTTTGATCAAGTAGATAGGTAATCCTTTTCTGACTCCTTTTATGATCTGAGATACTTTGGCCAATTGGATTCTTGGCACTCCAGCCTCACCTTGAGTTGTGACTAATTCCCTTTCAGAGTTTCGAAAGGAAACGTGACCCTTCCCACAATGAATGTGGGCATCATTAGGCTTAAGCCAATCCATTCCGAGTAGACACTCATGGATACCTAAATTCATGACTCTAAATTTGATTGAAGTCTTCTTTCCTCCCAAAAATAATTTCACCTTAGCAGTTTGCCTGGTACAAGTAACCTCACGACCATTTGCCAATTCCACAAGCAGGGTAGGTGCTTCTATTGTGGCTATTTCTAGTCTTTTTGCACAAGCTGGTGAGATAAAGGAATGTGTACTGCCGCAATCAATCAAGGTCTTGAAACTTTTACCTTGATAGTTCGACAGTGTCTGAATCACCGAGAATTGGCGATTCGGCCCTTTCTTGTGTAGAGCGGCATGGACTATCGCCCTTTCAAACTCTGCTTCCATGGTCAGATCTTCTTCTTCTTCTTCTTCTCACATTTGCATATTGGCAATGCAGGCGGTTCTTCCTTTGCCTCGTGTAGTGGCTCCTTGACCACGGCCCATTCCTTGGAAAGGTGCTTGGCAATGTCCTCCACCAAGCTTGGGACATTGTCTCTTGAAATGACCGGGTTCGTTGCAGTGGAAACAACGGAGGTTTCGGCCATTGCTTTGAGTATGAACAAAGTTGTTGACATTATTAGTCCTTGCTTTCTTTCTTTGTTCCTGGATTATGACCTTGAACTCTCCTTATTTAAGGTCTGAATGCTACTCTGTTCGGGTCATTATAAGACTGAGCTTTAATACCCCTTGGTCTAGACTGCACCTCCTGAATTATAGGTGCCGCTCGAATGAGTGCATCCTGAAGATTTGATGGACGCATAGATTCGAGACGGGTTTTGACTGGTGGATTTAAACCCGCACAAAATTTGGACACCTGCTATGTCATGTCCATCTACGGTGCATACTTAAGAAGTGAGACAAATTTAGAATAGTATGCATCAAGCATGAGCCCCAGCTATTTTAGCTCGTAGAACTCATTGATTTTTTGCGTGCGATAAGCATGTGGTAAATATCTTCCTTTCATGGCTTTCTTCAGCTTCTCCCAGGTAACGGATCCCTCTGCGATCCCTTGATCCCTGTACCATTGCTTCCACTAAAGCCTGGCTTCGCCGGTGAGCTTTAACTTGGCAAGCATAGCCTGATTGGCGGGTGCAGTACCCGCTGCTTCAAAGTAATCCTCCATGGATTCAATCCAAATTTTAGCATTGGCTTGGACGAATCTGCCTCTCCCGTCAAACTCGGGTGGCTTAATCTGTTTGAGAAGAAACTTCTTCTCCTGGATTACAGCAATACTTGATGTAGGAGGCGAACTAGGAACCTGTACCTGGGGTTGTGCCTGGATAAAGGTTTCTTAACGTTTATTATACGATATTTGTTATTGATTACATCTTCAATTTTGCTATCACATAAGCAATGTAGCTACTTAACTTTTAATTAATTCTCATGCACAATCAGACATTGATAAAAAGAAGTCTTATTTGTATTTATATGGGCATAGCCCTTTCGAAATACAACATTTCTTGTGATGATAAGCCAACTATTACATTTAGTTTGGGGAGAACAACGTTGTATTGCATTGATCTACAGGAACTGTATAATAGTATGGTTTCGGGTCATGGATCTTTAGGAATCAGTAAGTCATTGGAAGTTCAGGATATCCTTTCCTTCGGAACCCATTCTTTTCATGGCGGCCCAACACTTTAATCTTGTCGGCGGGGATTACACGGGTTACTTCCTCATATACATATGAGTTCATCTCAACCCTCAGATCTCGGATATGTAAAGTTAAGTTTACATGAGCTTCCACAAAAATGAACAGCTTCACGACTTTCAGGTCTTCCAACCACTTGATCCTCTTTAGGTTGGTTTGTAGGTAAGCAAACCGGTGGGCGGCTATATAGTAGATTCTTGAGGCACCCGTCCATCTTCTTTCCATGTACAAAGGTGATGGATTATAGATTTGTTCTAGGATGTTCATCATCTCAACCCTTTGTCGATAATGTGAAGAATGTATTGTAGTCATAAACATGATTCGAAATACTAAGAACTTGTTTCACGCTTCGTAATTCTGCAAGACAACATTGAAGGTAAGGAAATGTTTGGACAACAACATTTGCTTTACTTCATCTTATTAAGATTTCATAAAAACAATTCCGTTGTTGGTCGGCTCTGATACCAACTATAACGTGTCCACTTGTATCTTCAGGACACGTCTTAGCAGTCCATCAGAAAGAATGTCTAGAAAGCTCCGCTCAGCACTCCCATGGAATGTTATGGGGTTTGAGATCTTTGGGCTTTCCGCGTTTGCCACGTAGCGGAAGTATTCCGGCCGTTCCCACTTAGGATCAACCTGAATTAGGGTTTTTCCTTATTGGTTATTTCCTAACGGCAACTAGCGTCAGACCCAAGCGAACTACTTTACGCAGAAACGCCAGGTCCGAAGCGGATTCACACTGCACTTGGTTCAAGGAGAATGGGAAACGAGAGGGATGCAAAGCTCAACCTCTCTGCCATAAGGCATAGTCCCATTCTATTCCCCTAAAACAACGTAAATCGGGTTCAATCATAACTCTAGCTCAACGCTTTTGTTGTTCGTGTTCTTTGACGATCTTCCTGCTGTCCATCGTGATTTGAGAAAAGTTTCCGGCCAACCGGGACCACCCATCCGTAGGACGGGCCTATGGTCCATCCTCCGCACTTTCCTCGGGTTGTTTTAGATATTTACTTACCTAACACATTAGTTGGACATGTAAGAACCAACTTCTTTAATTAACCCATTAGGCACTAGCTCTTTCACATAATCTTATCACTTGACATAGAAAAACAATATCAGACAAGTTCCTTATTAACAGGTCATCATATTTATCTTTGAAATACAAAGATTCTAGCCTGTAGGCTTATCCACAATCCGCTCGAAGGCTATCCAGCAATCCACAGGGATCACTATTCCAAGTTTCCACTCGTAGACTAGTATGCGGGCCTCGAGATCCAATCCCGAGTCACGTTAGCCTCTTGTGCAGGACCCAGAAGGCGAGGGATTTACGGCCAGAGCCCCCTGGCACCCAAGCGTCCTCCTGCTCCAAGTAGCGCTCAACGGAAAGACCTCTCGTGGCGGGTTCAGTCCACTTTCCCGGCACGGTCAACAACCCCCTTGGTTAGGGTCAGGTAGGCAGTCGGGGGTAACTGAAGCTGGCTCTCCCTTCAGGCCTTCAACCTGAAGTATAGATATTCATTTATCTTTTATTTCATTGATCAAACAAAGCCAAACAGTGCTCTAAAATCTGTAGCAAGCACAAATATTTCCATTGATCGTTTTTGTTGGCAAACTGCTAAGGAATGAATCCTTCCTTTTGAATGCATCTAGCACTTGATCTGGGATGACTTGCAACTTGGCAAGATCCCCTATATCCTGGTTCAGGGTGTACAATATTAACCCAACTTGGTCAAACCTTAAGTTCATTGGTTACTTCAATTTATTGGTTGGTCTTTAGTTTCCAATCAATCTTCTTTACTCAAGAAAGACCACTAAATTAGGATGATTATTCAGCCTCTTGCAAGATAACTTGCGTAAGGACATGCCAACTTCATTGTGAGAACTTGGCCATCCCCTTGTGATCCAATCACAACATCATATAACTCCGCACTTGTTGCGCAAGTGCTGCATCGAGAACTATGAGACTATGGAGTCATAAAACAATCTATTTTAGGTTCTTAGGCTGACGTCATTAGACCTAAGGATTCCAAGTTTCATTCTTGTAAGATTCTCAGGGACAAACCCTAGTTCACTTTACGATTACAATTCACTGTCCCTACATTCAGTGAATGTGGGCAAGTATTTAAGGTATAGGCGTTTCTTGGAATCTAACTCACTACAACGAGTACTCCGCGGTTTAGGTATTTTAGGTTTATGCCAATAATTACGAAATCATTACTACATGACTTGTTGTCTATGTGTAAATTGATTTTTCAACCCTAAATTATCGATTTGAGGTCAGGCATAGTTAGGTTATTTCCAACTAATCTTCCTATAATCTTGCGAATAAAATTCATGCTACCAAGCAACCTTTTTCTTGCTAATTTATGCAGTTGACAACGATAATTTCATAGAGTTTATGCATCGTAAGAATCATTTCATGCTTTGCACTTTCCATGATGATTCATTGCCATATGGGTTAATAGTGCGAGATGCAGTTTATACTTCTAGGCTTAATCGAAGTATACTATTTTAATGGGTAAAAATCTAGTCTTATAATTCATTTCAATGCAAAAGCTATTTGCCAAAAATGCTTTTATGCTTCCTTTATTTTGCATGATTCAATAAAAGTATTAGTGACTAAGTTCCTTTGTCATGAACATCTAGGACAAAAATATATCCCATATCCAACAATTAACCTTGCATGATTGAATTTCAACATTTAAAAATTAGGAAGGAAAACTGGGCTTGGGGTGAGATGTCCATGTGGATGCTGGGAGACGACCCTCCCGCAGCTGTGCCTTGGACTCTCTTAGGAGGCATCACAATTTCAGTCTTTTGGACGTGGAAGCAGCTTTACAACTCCTCTTTGGAATTCCACTGTGGCTCCCTTGCTTCGTCTTCAACACTCTTCTTCTCTTTTACGAGTGGGGAAAAAGAAGAAAAGCCCCAAGGGTATTTTGCATAGGCAAGGAATGGGCTAAGGGGTTTAACCATGGGGGGAAAATGGGGAGCAATCCGAAAGTCCAAGGGAAAGGGCTTAAGGAAATTTATAAAACGAGGGGGGGGGGGGGGGTTTCAAACCCCATGGGAAGCATGGGAAGGCTAAGGGGGAAAAAGGGCTTACGAGCTTTAAACACGAGGGGGGGTGATAAGAGGCACAAGAAGGGCCCTTGTAAGGTTTTACGACACAGGGGGGGTGAAAGGGTTTTCAAGAGATAAAACACCAGGGGGGTGTGATCCCGACGAAGCTAAGGGATAGGGCTTTAAGGATTAAACACGGGGAAAAAAATAATAAGACCCTTAAGGCCTTAGTTCTCTTGGGGGGGGGGGGGGGGGTGGGGGGGGAGGGGCTTATAAAGCCCAAGGAAAGAAGGGGGCCTATAGGGGGTTAAAAATCGGAGGGGGGGGGGGGTGACTCCAAAGTGAAGGGAAAGGGGTTTTAGCATGGGGGGTGAAAGGGGGTTTAAGGGTTAAACACAGGGGGGGGTGTAAGGGGGGGTTTTAACATCGGGGGAAAGGTGGCTAAGAAGGCCCCCCCCCTTGGAAGCTTCCAGAAGGTTATGTGGGGCAGGGGTGTGATAGGATCGTCAGTCGACGGCAAATAACGGCAGCAGCTCCTCCCTCCTTCCTTTCGTGCTCGACGGCGTTGCGTCCCTCTGCCTAGGGTGGCTAGCACAGAGTACCTTAGTCTAGCATCACGGCACCCCACACCCTCTCACGATGCTGCAGAGTGCTGTCCCCTCTCTCAATGCTGCAGAGTGATGTCCCCTCTCTTCTCGATCTCTCCACTGTATCCAGCTACCCTCTATGGCAACGCCTCCTCCTGTTTAAATAGGGGAGGGGAGGGGGATCCTCCCTCTCCTATGTGTTGCATCGCATGGACTTAAGGCTGAGCAAGCTCCAGCGAGGAGCTTGCTAGCCGTTCTATTCCCCTCTCCCCTTCCAGCTCGACTGTCGCCGATGGGAGGATAAGAAAAAAAAAATCCCATTAACCTTAATAGGAGGTTTATATGTGAATTTCAATATTTGATATATTACACATATTTTGGATAGCAAAGAGGTGCTGTAAGGCTGGGACAGTTTGGGGCAAGTTATGGTGGTGGTAACATGCCATTCAACACTTCGAAGATCCCCACATACCCCACTTTTAATGTCTCAAGACCACAAAGTAATTTAAGGACAACAAATAGCGCAAGAATGGATAATAGGCAAGGGGACAACAAAAATAAAAATGCTTTGGCCTTTGGTAGTCCAAAGTCTATTCCCATGGATTTGTATAAACAAATAAGGGAAAAAGGGCTTTGTTTCAAGTGTGACGAGAAGTATACAGTTGATCATGCCTCAAAATGTGCTTTTAGAAATGCTAAGGCACGGGTTAACAACATGTTGGTATTTGAGGACTCAGAGGAGGACCCTGAGGATACACACGCTTTTATGATGACTGCTGAAATGAATGATGCTGATGAAGAGTTTGGTTAAGAAGAGGTCTTTGACCTTGCTGACTCTTTTCCTTTTGACCTCGGTGGTCATGTATCATGAGATATGGGTAGAAAGAATGAATCACATGCTGAAATACATGCTGCCATTGTTTATACCATACCTATGGATTCTTGGACAGGATCCAAAAGCCCTAATACATTGCATATTAAGGGCCAAATTCATGGGAAGGATGTGTTTATACTTGTAGATAGTGGCAACACTCATAGTTTCATTAATAGAGTAGTCATGGATAGCTGAAGTGTTTTCCTATTGATTTACAGTAGCCATTGAAGGTGCAAGTTGCTAATGGGGATGAAGAAATTAGCACACAAGTATGCCCTGTTGTTCATATTCAGCTTGCTGAAAATTTTGGATAGCAATTGGATTTAATTGCATTGGAAATGGGGCATGTAGATGTTCTCTTGGGTTGTGATTGGCTGAAAACTTTGGGCACTATAACTATGGAATTTTCCTTACAGTTTATGGAGTTTATTAGTGCGGGACAGCTCCGATCACTTGCAGGGAATTCAAAATAATAGTGAATTTTAGCTCGTTATCAGCAGCAAATAACTCAAGAAAGTATTCAAGAAACAGTCCCAAATCTTTGTATTACACTTAAATAAAGAAAATTCAGATCAGTCCACTAAAACAATAAAGAATTCAGCATTGAGAACTCTTTTAGAAGAGTAGAAGGACCTCTTCCAAGTACCTACAGCACTATCCCCTAATAGGGCGGTTGACCATCCCATAGATTTGGAGCCTCAGTCAAAGCTTGTGAATAAGCCACCTTACAGATTGTCTAGGTGTGAAAGAGAAGAAGTTACCAAACAAGTCAAAGACATGGGATTTATCAAGCCCAGTTCTTCACCATATGCTTCCCTTGTGTTATTGGTCAAAAAGAAGGATGGATCTTTCAGGATGTGCATATACTACATGGATCTTAATAAGATCACTGTCGTGAAGAATAGGTATCCCATTCCACACATAGATGACTTGCTGGATGAACTCAAGGGGGCTAATTACTTTACAAAGATAGATTTGAGGTCAGGCTATCACCAGATTTGCATGAGGGCAGGGGATGAGGTCAAAACAACATTTCGGACTAATCTTGGAGAAGATCTTTGTACCCTGAAGACGATCAAGAAGCTCATCTATTCTAGGAATAGGGTACTTGTTCTTGACCGTTGATTAATTCAACCCTCAATAATCAATACATAGTCGAAGTGTCCCATCTTTCTTTTTCTGGAATAGTACTGGAGCTCCCCATGGTGAACTACTAGGCCGGATGTAGCCTTGATCTAGCAGTTGCTTGAGTTGTTCCTTCAGCTCAATTGCTTCTGGTATGGACATTCTATAAGGTCTATTTGCAATTGGCGCAGCTCCTAGTACTAACTTAATCTCATGATCCACTTCTCTTTGAGGCGGGAGTTCTGTCAACTCTTCAGGGAATATGTCCACGTATTCCTTTAGCCAAGAGGGTCCTTCACTAGACTCTTGCTTCTGATCTAACTTGTTGAGTTTGATCAAGTAGATAGGTAATCCTTTTCTGACTCCTTTTATGATCCGAGATACTTTGGCCAATTGGATTCTTGGCACTCCAGCCTCACCTTGAGTTATGACTAATTCCCTTTCAGAGTTTTGAAAGGAAACTTGACCCTTCCCACAATGAATGTGGGCATCATTAGGCTTAAGCCAATCCATTCCGAGTAGATACTCATGGATACCTAAATTCATGACTCTAAATTTGACTGAAGTCTTCTTTCCTCCCAGAAAGAATTCCACCTTAGCAGTTTGCCTAGTACAAGTAACCTCACGACCATTTGCCAATTCTACAAGCAGGGTAGGTGCTTCTATTGTGGCTATTTCTATTCTTTTTGCACAAGCTGGTGAGATAAAGGAATGTGTACTGCCGCAATCAATCAAGGTCTTGAACTTTTACCTTGATAGTTCGACAGTGTCTGAATCACCGAGAATTGGCGATTCGGCCCTTTCTTGTGTAGAGCGGCATGGACTATCGCCCTTTCAAACTCTGCTTCCATGGTTGGATCTTCTTCTTCTTCTTCTTCTTCTCACATTTGCATATTGGCAATGCAAGCGGTTCTTCCTTTGCCTCATGTAGTGGCTCCTTGACCACGGCCCATTCCTTGGAAAGGTGCTTGGCAATGTCCTCCACCAAGCTTGGGACATTGTCTCTTGAAATGACCGGGTTCGTTGCAGTGGAAACAACAGAGGTTTCGGCCATTGCTTTGAGTATGAACAAAGTTGTTGACATTATTAGTCCTTGCTTTCTTTCTTTGTTCCTGGATTATGACCTTGAACTCTCCTTATTTAAGGTCTGAATGCTCCTCTGTTTGGGTCATTATAAGACTAAGTTTTGTTACCCCTTGGTCTAGCCTACACCTCCTGAATTATAGGCACAGCTCGAATGAGAGTGTCCTGAAGATTCGATAGACGCATAGATTCAAGACGGTATTTACTGGTGGATTTAAACCAGCACAAAATTCAGACACCTGCTGTGTCATGTCCATCTGTAGCGCATACTTAAGAAGTGAGACAAATTTAGAGTAGTATGCATCAAGAGTGAGCCCCAGTTTTTTTAGCTCGTAGAACTCATTCATTTTCTGCGTGCGATATGCAGGTGGTAGGTATCTTCCTTGCACGGATTTCTTTAGCTTCTCCTAGGTAACGGATCCCTCCGCGATCCCTTGATCCCTGCACCATTACTTCCACCAAAGCTTGGCTTCGCCGGTGAGCTTTAGCTTGGCGAGCATAGCCTGATTGGCGGGTGCAGTACCGGCTGCTTCGAAGTAATCCTCCATAGATTCAATCCAAATTTCAGCATCAGCTTGGACGGACTTGCCTCTCCCGTCAAACTTGGGCGGCTTAATCTGCTTGAGAAGAAACTTCTTCTCCTGGATTACAGCAGTACTTGATGTAGGAGGCGAACTAGAAACCTGTACTTGGGGTTGTGCCTCCATAAAGGTTTCTTAACATTATTATACGATAATCGTTATTGATTTATACTACATCTTCAATTCCGATATCACCCAAGCAATCTAACCACTTAACTTTTTATTGATTCTTATGCACAATCAGACATTGATAAAAAGATGTCTTATTTGTATTTATATGGGCATAGCCCTTTCGAAATACAACATTTCTTGCGATGATAAGCCAACTGTTACATTTAATTTGGGGAGAACAACGTTGTATTACATTTATCTATAGGAACTGTATAATAGTATGGTTTCGAGTCATGGATCTTCAGGAATTGGTAAGTCATTGGAAGTTCAGGGTATCCTTTCCTTTGGAATCCATTCTTCTCATGGCACCCCAAGACTTTAATCCTGTCGGTGGGGACTACACGGGTTACTTCCTCATATACATATGCGTTCATCTCAACCATTCGAGCTTGAATATGTAAAGTTGAGTTTACCTGAGCTTCCACAAAAATGAACAGCTTCACAACTTTCAAGTCTTCAACCACTTGATCCTTTTTAGGTTGGTTTGTAGGTAAGCAAACCGGTGGGTGGCTATATAGTAGATTCTTGAGGCACCCGTTCATCCTCGTTCCATGTACAAAGGTGATGGATTATAGATTTGCTCCAGGATGTTCATCATCTCAACCCTTTGTCGATAATGCGGAGAATGCATTGTAGTCATAAACATGATTTGAAATACTAAGAACTTGTTCCATGCTTCATAATTCTGCAAGACAACATTGAAGATAAGGAAACGTCTTAGCAGTCCATCGGAAAGGATGTCTAGAAAGCTCTACCCAGCACTCCCATGGAATGTTACGGGGTTTGCGATCTAGGGCTTTCCGCATCTGCCATGTAGCAAAAGTATTCCGGCCGTTCCCACTTAGGATCAACTTGAATTAGGGTTTTCCTTATTGGTCATTTCCTAACGGCCACTAGCGTCGGACCCAAGCGAACTACTTTACGCAGAAACGCTCGGATTCACGCTGCACTTGGTTCAAGGAGAATGGGAAACGAGAGGGATGCAAAGCTCAACCTCTCTGCCATAAGGCATAGTCCCATTCCGTTCCCCCTAAAACAACATAAATCGGGATCAATCATAACTCTAGGTCAATGCTTTTGTTGTTTGTGTTCTTTGACGATCTTCCTGCTGTCCATCGTGATTTGAGAAAAGTTCCCGGCCAACCGGGACCACCCATCTGTAGGACGGACCTATGGCCACATCCACCGCACTTTCCTCGGGTTGTTTTAGTTTTTTAATTACCTAGCACATTTAGTTGGACATGTAACAATCAGCTTCTTTAATTATCCCGTTAGGCACTGGTTCTTTCACGTAATCATATCACTTGACATAGAAAAACAATGTTAAACAAGTTCCTTATTAATATGTTATCATATTTATCTTGAAATACAAAAAGTCCAGCCCGTAGGCCTATACACAATTCCCTCGAAGGCTATCCAGCAATCCACAGGGATCACTAATCCAAGATTCTGCTCGTAAACTAGTACACGGGCCTCGAGATCCAATCCCGAGTCACGTTAGCCTCTTGTGTAGGACCCGAAAGGTGAGGGATTTACGGCTAGAGCCCCCCTTGGCACCCAAGCGTCCTCCTGCTCCAAGTAGTGCTCAATGGAGAGACCTCTCGCGGCGCGGCGCCGTTAACAACCCCCTTGGCTAGGGTCAGGTAGGCAGTCAGGGGTAAGTGAAGTTGCCTCTCCCTTCAGGACTTCAACCTGAAGTATTAGATATCCATTTATCTTTTAGTTCATTGATAAGATAAAGCCAAACAGTGCTCTAAAATCTGTAATAAGCAGAAACATATCCATTGGTCGTTTTTGTTGGAAAACTGCTAAGGAATGAATCCTTCCTTTCGAATGCGTCCAACACTCAATCTGGGATGACTTGCAACTTGGCAAGATCCCCTATATCCTGGGTTAGGACGTACCCTATTATCCCGACTTGGTCAAACCTTAAGTTCATAGGTTATTTCAGTTTATTGACTGGTCTATTGCTTCCAAGCAATCTTCTTTACTCAAGAAAGATACTAAATTAGGATGATTATTCATCCTCTTGCAAGATAACTTGCGTAAGGACCTGCCAACCTCATTGCGAGAATTTGGACATTCCCTTGTGATCCAATCATAAGATCATATGACTCCGCACTTGCTGCGCAAGTGTCGCATCAAACTATGAGACTTATTCTACTCATTGAACAGAGTCACGAAACAATCTTTTGCTGATTACGTTCGGTTGATGTTGTCAGTCCTAGAGTTCCAAGTTCCATCTCATAAGATTCTTAGGGACAAACCCTAGTTCACTTTCCAATTACATTTCATTGTCCCTACATTTCGGTGAAAGTGGGCAAGTATTTAGGGTATAAGAGTTTCAGTTTTAGCAATACGTAACGATTAGGTTATGTATTAATTCCTAGTGAATTTCATGGAATTTAACTCATTCTATACGAGTACTCCGGGCTTTAGGTGTTTAGGTTTGTGCCAATTTGTTTATCTCTTGGAGATAATTACGTTAACATTTCGTTATCACATGACTCGTTGCCTACGCGTAAATTGATTTTTCAACCTTAACTTATCGATTAAGGTCAGGCATAGGTTAGGTTAATTCCAACTAATCTTCCTATAACTTTGCGAACAAAATTTATGCTAAACAAGCAACATTTTTCTTGATAATTTATGCAGTTGACAACGATAATTTCCTAGGTTTATGCATCGTAAGAATCATTTCATGCCTTGCACTTTCCATGATTATTCCTTGTGAAGAGGATATGGGTCAATAGTGCGATATGCAGTTTATACTTCCAGGCTTAAACGAAGTATACTATTTTAATGGACATTAATCTAATTTTTAATTCATTTCAATGCATAAAGCTATTTGTTAGAAATGCATTTATGCTTCCTTTTTTTTTGCTTGTTTTATTGAAAGTATTAATGACTAAGTTCCTTAGTTGTGAGCATTTAGGACAAAAATATATCCTATTTCCAACAATTAACCTTGCGTGATTGAATTACAACAATACCAAATAAAAATTAGGAAGGAAAACCTGGGATTGGGGTGAGATGTCTACGTGGATGCTGGGAGACGACCCTCCTGCAGCGGCTACGCCTTGGGCTTTCTTAGGAGGCATTGCGAGTGTAGCCTTTCAATCGTAGATGTTGCTTTGCGAATTTCCTTCTTAAGTTCCACCATCCTTTACAAGTTTCTTTTGCTTCCCTTCGTGGAGACTCTTTGAAGCGATGGGTGTGTGGAGGGGGGAAGAACCACGGAAAGGGGTCTAAAATCCGGAAATGGGGTATTGTGAAAACCCTTCATGAGTAGGGCTCATTTTTACATGGGAAAAAGGGCCTAATGGGGAACCCTTAGGGAGAATTTACGAAAAAAAAAGCTATAAGATAAAAGCTTTTGAGGGGGTGGGAAAAGGGCCTAAGGGGGGTTCAAGGTGGAAATTTAAGGAGGGGAAAGAAAAAGGGCTAAGGGGGGCCCTTAGGAGGAATCCCAAGGGGTGGACTTAAGGCTATAAGAAAAGGGCCTAAGGGGGGGATTTAAAACATGGGAGGGGAAATAAGACCTTTAAGGTCAACTTTTATTGGGGGGGAAGGGGGGCTTATGAAGCCTAAGGGGGAAATTTTAGGCGGGTACTTTCAAAGGCCACGGGAAGGGGGTTTAAGAGGCCACCCTTGGAATCTTCCAAGGCTTCAGAGGCCTCACGACGGCCACGTGGGGGGGGGGGGGAAATTCAGATCTACACGTGGGGGGGTTTGGAGGCCGTTGACTGGTGGTGAAGCTCTGGCGGCAGTGGCTTTTCGTGACGGCGTCTCCTCCTCCAGCAGCTCCATGGCAGTCCTCCCCTCTCTCAAGCGGCATAGGCAGCAACCTCCTTGGCTTCTCCCTCCCTCAAAGCCTTCTCTCTCTCACTCACAGCCTCAAAATGGCGTCATCGTGGCCCTCTCTCCCTTATCTTCTGCTAGGCGGTAGCAACCCCCATGGTTAAAATAGGGGAGGGGAGGGGGATCCTCCCTCCCTTGTGTGTCATCGCGCATGGCTAGGAGACTAGGCAAGCTCCAGCAAAGGAGCTTGCCTCTCTTGCTATTCCCGTCTTCCTCCAGCTCGACAGTCAGCTGGAGGAGAGGGGAAAAAAATTGCCTTTATTTAATAAATAAAAAATTATCCCTATGCCATATTAGAAGTAGTTCACGCGTGAAAGGAGGAAAATAAAATTAGAACGTTACAGCGAAAGATCTCTCCAAACGTTGAAACTCCCACCACAACCAATGGGACTGCAAACTAAGGGACCGCAACTATGGGAAATGCATCTTTAATGAATCAGGTGCACCCTACTATACTAGGGAGGAAAAGAACATTTACATTAATTATCGCAACTTAATCGAGCATGTTTCAAGATAATGAGCGTACTAGGAAAATTTTGTTCATCGCATTCATCTTAGACGATCAATTAAAATTGCACTTAAAAGTTGTAAAATTGCACATAAATTGCATGGAAATTTCATGCTAATATATATATATATATATATATATATATATATATATATATATATATATATATATATATATATATATATATATATATATATATATGAAAAGTTTCAAGAATACTCATTAAACTGTAATTAAGCTAGATAGATTTTGTGCATCTGCATTTATTTGTTGGGTTGAAATGATAGAAAATCCTATTACATCTCACAAAACATAGATTGAGCTTGTGATAGAATACATAGGGTTCCTAGGAAATTGAAAGAATTTCAAACCCTAAAGTGTTAGAAGTTGAAAGGATTCTTCTTAAGGCCCATCTAAAGCTGAAAGGAATTCAAAGTCCTTAAGTAACTATATGAATTCTATATGAACTACGCGACAAACCCAAGTTCAAATGAATATGTAGGGTTTCATTGTAGGGAAGCCAATGTTTGGAATTGCAATCAACATTGCAAGCATACTCCTTCATTCAAAAGAATGAGGAAATTAAATGAGGTTATCTCTGGAAATCTCAGACTATAATGGGAATAAAGCTAAGACTAGATTCTATTACATCAAATCGGAATTTCTTTCAACAGAGAGAACAAATAATTGTCTAGTACATATTGTGCACATTATGCTTATGTTTGTACTTAGGAACACTTGTTTGGAAAATGAGCCATCTAACAAAGGAATTGATAAGAAGAAAGTCTTTCAAATTGGATTCAGGTTGAAACACCTAGGAAATGTGTGTTGAGCACCCCCAACTCGTTGCCAATCCTATCCAAGGGGGTTTTCGATAGTCGTGTCGAGAATGTGGATTGAGCTCGTCGTGAGAGGTCTCTCCGTAAAAATGTCTACTTGTAGGAGGATGCTCGGGTGCTAGGGGGCTCTGGCTATAAATCCTACCTGCAGGCCTACTCAGATGGTCTACATGACTCAGGAAGGAATCTGGAGGCCCTCTTACTAGTGTAAGGACAAAAAACTTGGAGGAAAATAAGACGCATCCTTACGGATTGTGGGAATAGTCCTATGGACGGGATTTGTATCTCAGTTGAAATTTTAATATAAAGTTTACTTTCAAGGAATTTATCTAATCTGTTTTCATGTTAATGTATAAAATTACATGAAGAAACATGTGACTAACGGGTTAACTAAGGAAGCTGCTTGTATGCGTTACCACTAATGTGCCCTTAGGTAAGTAGAAAACTAAAGCTATTAAGGAAAGCGGGTGGGAAAAACTCCCGTCGGGTCCCGTCCTACGATAGAGTGGTCCCAGAGAACTGTGAGGCTTCTCAACATTCAAATTGCGATGACATATTGACCTTGGATAATGTAGGGTAGAACCCTGGCTCATATCGTTTTAAGGGATGGGAATGGGACTTTACCCTATGGGTAGAGAGTTCGAGCGATGCATCCCTCTCATTTTCCATTCTCTTTGAACAAAGTGCGATATGAGTCCACCTCAGTTTAGATACTCTGTGCAAAGTAGATCAGATGCTAGAAGGCTGTAGAATGATTGACCATTAGAAACCCACAAAGATTCGGGTCGATCCTAAAAGGGTTGTCCGATATGTTTTGTTGTAGAGTAGACTCGAGAATCGCTAACTGACTAACCCTGTGACATTCTGTGGGAGTGCCAGGTGGCATCTTTTAGATCAGACTACTAAACATGTCGTGGTCTAGGCACGTTGTAGTTGGTATCAGAGCAAACTAACAAACAACATAAGCAAGATAAGAGTACAAGGACAAGCTCAAGGACAATAGAAGAAACCAAAGGTAAATGGAGTCAATGAGTTTGTTCCTACATAGAGAAATGACTAAAACTTGCAATGCTTCTGCTACAAGGGACCCAGGCACTTCAAAAGAGAGTGTCCCAAACTTGGTGAGGACCACCACCAAGGACAATTCCGTGGGCAAACCAGAGCTGCATGTGGTCGGGGTCAAGCAGCAATGGGGAGGGTAAGGAGTTCCAATATCACCATCAAGGAAGTAAATGAAGAGGAAGAACCAACTATGGAAGCATATATTGAAAAGGCGACAGTCCATGCGGCTCTCCATAAAAAGGGACTGAATCACCAATTCTCGATTATCCAAACCCCTTCAAACTACCAAGGTAAGAATATCAAAACCTTGATTGACTGTGGAAGTACGTATTCTTTTATTTCTCCTGCTTGTGTAAGAAAGCAAGGAATAACCACAATAGTTGCACCCAATTTACTTGTGGAATTAGCAAATGGGCGTGAAATCATTTGTACCAGACAAACTGCCAAAGTGAGATTCCTACTTGATGGAAAGCCAAAAATTGTAGAATTCAGGGTAATGAACTTAGGGGCTCATGAATGCTTACTTGGCATGGATTGATTAATACCCAACAATGCCCACGTTCACTGTGGAAGGGGCCAAATTTCCTTCCGAAGTTCTGAAGGGGAACTAGTCACAACTCAAGGGGAGGCTGGTAAACCCAAAATCCAATTAGCAAAGGCATCATGGATAGTTAAGGGAAAGTAGAAGGGTTTACCCATCTACTTGATCAAGCTTAATAAGCTAGTGCAAAGCAAGGAATCTGAAGAAGAACCTTCATGGTTGAAGGAGTACGCAGATGTATTCCCTAAAGACTTGACTGAGCTACTGCCCCAAAGGGAGATTGATCATGAGATCAAATTCATACCAAGCACTATTCCAGTTGCAATAAGACCTTACAAAATGTCCATTCCTGAAGCTACCGAATTAAAGGAGTAGATAAAACAACTTTTAGATCAAGGGTTCATTTGGCCTAGTAGTTTGCCGAGGGGAGCTCTTGTGTTGTTTCATAAAAACAAGGATGGAATGCTCCGGCTATGCATCGACTACAGAGGGCTCAATCAAGTAAGCATCAAGAATAAATATCCTATCCCAAGGACAGATGAGTTACTCGATAGCCTACAAGGAGCAAAAATCTTCTCAAAAATTGAATTAAGGTCAAGGTATTACCAAATCTGCATCAAGGATGAGGATATTCCAAAGATAGCTTTCAACACTAGATATGGTCATTTTGAGTCACAGTAATGTCCTTTGTATCAACCAATGCTCCTGCTACAATCAATAGGCTAATGCAAGATATCTTTAGACCATACCTTGACAAGTTTGTACTTATTTTCTTTGATGACACCTTGGTCTACTCGAAGGAAGAAAAATACCATGAACCTCAACTTTGCATTGTCCTTAAAATAATGAGGATGCACAAGCTTTATGCCAAAAAGAAGAAGCGTGCCTTCCTCAAATGATAGATTGAGTATCTTGGCTTCATTGTATTAGAAAAGGGAAACTTTGTGGATCTTGCAAAGGTTAAAGATGTACAAGAATGGCCCCCACCAACCACCATTAAGGGAATACATAGCTTTCTTGGTCTAGCAGGACGGTATAGAATCTTCATCAAAGACTACGCCTTAGTTGTGGCACCCCTCACAGATATACCAAAGAAGGAGGTTGCCATAGTGTGGACAGTCACTAAAAAAGCAAGCTTCAACCAACTCAAACATAGCTTAGTGACAGTGCCAATTCTGAAGCTCCCAAACTTGAGCAAGGAATTCGAAGTTGTTACAGATGCCAGCTCACTTGCGCTAGGCTGTGTACTAATGCAAGAAGGTCATCCCGTGGCATATTTCTCAAGGAAGTTAAAAGCCCATGAGAAAAACTATGCTACCCATGACTTGGAATTGTTGGCTTTCATTCACGCCCTCAAAATATGGAGGCACTACTTGCTTGGTAACAAATTCTCCTTGGTCGTCACTGTAAAAAAAATTACACGGCGCAGCGAACAGAATCTGAGAAAGAGATGGAGAGTACACAATAGATAAGAGGAGAATCAGTAAATGCTTTAGCTCCAAACAACTGATACAAAGATGGCTCTGTCCACCCGTGCGCTTCCACTGTGTGAAGCTTAGACGTCGATCTAGACAGAAGATAGGTGAATAGCTTAAGGCTAGCTGGAACAACAACTTTGAATGGGTGAAAGATGAATGGTCGATGGCTGTGAAGGGGTTTAGCTTTTATAGCCCACGAAGGACGTTAGGTCGGCCTGACCGACCTACCATATGAGCCTCCACTAGTCGGCCAGGGAATATTCCAAGGAATATTCCCTTTACCATCAGGCCGGGGGCGCTGCCCTTGGACTCCCGCCAGGGGGGTGCATCCTAGCCTTCCAATGACTCTCATGAGGTTTGTTTGAGAACCTGTTCAAAACACCAACAACAAAACTGATATCTGGTCTGGTGTTACACAAGTAGATCAACCTCCTATACCTCCCAATGTTTGCTAGTGCTCATGTATCTTCGACGGATAACTTTGCATTCACCTCCATAGGTGTAGCTATCTCCTTGCACCCGGTCATGTCAAATGCCTTCAAGATCTCCCATGCATACTTCTTTTGAGAGATGAAGATCTTTCCTGGCTCTTGCCAGACTTCAATCCCTAAACAATAGTGTAGCAAGCCCAAGTCTGTCATTTCAAACTCAGAACTCAAAGCCTTTCAAGTTTGGTTTATCATATCTTCATAGTCACCTATAGTAAGAAGGTCGTCCACATATAAGACAATCACTATAGACTTTTTACCATCCCTGTAAACATAGAAGTTAGCATTTGAGGCACATCTTTTAAAGTTTATGTTTAAAAAGAACTTATCTATCCGCTGGTACCATGCTCTGGGGGCTTGTTTCAGCCCATATAATGCCTTCTTCAGCTTACACACTTTGTTCTCAAAATGGGGGGCCTCAAACCCTGGTGGCTGAGCCATGTACACCTCCTCCTTGAGGTCACCATTTAAGAACGTTGACTTAACATCCATTTGGTACACTGGCCACTTCTTGTGGGCAGCCACTGCAAGTACCATGCAAATAGTGGTCATTCTAGTAGTTGGGGAAAATGACTCTTGATTTCAAACCCTTCAACTTGTGAAAATCCTTGGGCAACCAGTCTAGCTTTGTACTTTTCTAAGGTATCATCAGCCTTGTACTTTACTTTCCAGATCCACTTGGTGCCAATAACCTTTCGCTTTGCTAGTCGATCCACTAGCTCCCAAGTATCATTCTTCATTATGCTGTCATACTCTGCTTGCATAGTAGCCTTCCATGATGGATTTGCAAGTGCTTCTTCTAAGTCAGCTGGCTCCTTTACTTCTCTCATAATCTCAACCATCAAGGCCATATTGACTACGTGAGCAGAAGCCCTCCTTTGCTCCTCTATTCTTTGAGATCTCCTTGGTCCGTCTGCCTTCTCCTCAACAGATGTAGGCATAGGATTATTGTGGTCATAGAGCTGCTTCACCCACCGCGGAAATGGATTTTCCGATGGGGTGATGTCAGGTTGGTGAACTTTTTCCTCATCATCTGAAGATGATGCTTCCTCCTCCTTAAGGATAGGGACAGCTCTCGGGACAGGTTCATAGTGGACTACTTCTTCACTTGATGATAAAGTGGAAGAACTTGCCTTCTCCTCCTCCACTGTATGCGGCTCCTCCTTGAATATCACATCACGGCTCACGATGATCTTCTTTACCTCTTGGTCATATAATTTGTAAGCCTTTTGCTCATCACTATAACCCAAGAAGATACATTTTCTGTTTTTTGGTTTTAGCTTGTTGCTCTTCTCATCTGGAACATGTGCATAACATTCACATCCAAAAATTCTAAAATGTGAGACAGATGGTTTCTTATGAGTGTAAGCCTCATGAGGTGTTTTTCCCTTGAGAGCCTTTGTGTAGCTCCGATTTAGAATGTAGACTGCAGTATTAAGAGCTTCAGCCCAAAAATGGTTAGGCAATCCCTTGCCCTGAAGCATGCATCTTGCCATCTCCACAATGGTGCGATTCCTGCGTTTCACAACACCGTTCTGCTGAGGTGTGTGAGGGATCATCAATTGATGATTGATCCCTTTGCTCTTGCAAAAGTCTTCAAACTCCTTTGAGTTGAACTTACCACCACCATCTGTTCTAAATTTCTTCACACTTTTTCCTGTTTCATTCTCAACAAGTTTTAGCCATTCTTTAAACTTACCAAAAGCTTGAGCCTTATCACGAAGGAAGTACAACCACATCTTCCTATTGTAGTCGTCGACAATCAACATAAAATAAGAAGATCCCCCCAAGGCCTTTGTAGGCATCTCACTACACAAGTCAGCATGCACCAACTCTAGAGGAGCCTGTGCTCTATTCTTGCTTTCTTTTGGAAATGCCTTTCTCTGTTGCTTGCCCATCATACAAGCTTCACATGGTTCCTTCAATTCAATTATTGTAGGTAGGTGAGCAACCATACCTTACTTTTGCATCTCCTTCAACACTGCAAATCTGATGTGTCCAAACCTTTCATGCAAAAGCTTACTTATGCCCACTCCAGCCGTGGCTGTAAGAGCACTTAGCTCATATAGGTTGTTCCTTCTTTCTCCTTTGCCAACAATTGTGCCAGCACTATCAAGAATTTTTGCACCTGTCTTCTTGAACCTCACTTCATGACCAAGATCAGTTATGGTAGCAATTGATAACAGATTTCTCCTAATTTCGGGAGCATACAATATATTTGAAAGCTTTTTGACTTTACCATTTGCAGCAACAGAAGAAATAGTACCTGTGCCCGCAGCAGGGCATTTAGCATCATTTCCAACCATCACAGTGATGGATTCTTGTAGAGGCTGTATAGAATTGTATAGACCTTTCTTGTTGGTCATGTGACGGGAGGCCCCACTATCCAACACCCATGAGTCAGTGGTAGATTCTTCTTGTGCCGAGGAGCACACTTCCTCAATGGTTGCCATGAATAATTCCAACTCTGCTTCAGCCGTATTGGCTATCTCTTTCCCTTTACTTTTAAGGGTACCATTCTTTTCATCTGCCTTCTTGACACGACAATCTGCAATTGCATGTCCTTTCTTCTTGCAGTAGAAGCACTCTCCTTGAAACTTCTTCTTGCCACCCTTCTTCTTTTTTTGGCCATCATTTTTGGTGGAGGAACCACCTTTGCCTTTTGCATTGGCAGAGAATGTAGCATCTCCATTGTTTCTTCCTTCTCGGGCTTTCAGCCTCAACTCCTCCTCCATCAATAATGCACAAAACTCCTCAAAAGTCAAAGCTTGAGGTCTCATCTGAGTATTAAGGGCAGTTACTAGTCCATCAAACTTTTGTGGGCAAATCTGAAGATGCCTCCGAGCTAGCTCTTTGCTAGTCTTTTATATCCCAGTGCCAGCCATCTGGTCGCACAGATTCTTAATCCGAGTGATGAATGCTTCAACCGTCTCTCCTTCAGCAAACTTCTTTGCTGCTAGTTGATTCTCAAAGTTTTGAATCCTTGTTTGGTTTTGTGTTTCATACTGACTCCTTAGTACATTCCAAGCCTCTGACGCTTTGGTTGTATGCTGAATCAAAGTTAGAACACTGTCAGAACAGCTTGCAACTAAGGCACACAATGCATCTGCATTCCTTCGTTTCCAAGCTTGTAGAAGATCTGCATTCAGAGGAATCATCACACTAGAATTTGATGGGTCGAGGGTAGGTTGTGGTTCTGCGTTAGTCCCTAGCACAGTCTCTAGAAGCTCATAAGAATCAAGGATAGTTGTAATTTTGAACTTCCACAAGGTGTAGTTTTTACCATCTAACTTGCCTTCGTTGAAGGTTGGTAGACGAATCCTCAATGTTTGAATAGATGGTATAACAACACCACCTCCTGCACCAGAACCACTTCCGGAAGTCGACATAGTTTCTCTTTACTGTTGAAGCCTTTGCCTCTTGTACACTCTTAGATCTCTAAAGCCCCCTAGGCTCTGATACCATGTAAAAAAAAAAAATTTACACGGAGCAGCAAACAGAATCTGAGAAAGAGATAGAGAGTACACAACAGATAAGAGGAGAATCAATAATAAATGATTTAGCTCCAAACAACTGATATAAAGATGGCTCTGTCCACCCGTGCACTTCCACTGTGTGAAGTTTAGATGGCGATCTAGACAGAAAATAGCTGAACAACTTAAGGCTAACTGGAACAACAACTCTAACTGGGTGAAAGATGAATGGTCGATGACTATGAAGGGGTTTAGCTTTTATAGCTAGTGAAGGACGTTAGGTCAGCTTGACGGACCTACCATATGAGCCTCCACTAGTCGACCAGGGAATATTCCAAGGAATATTCCCTTTACCTTGGACCCCAAAATAGGGACCCCTTTTAACTTCCTTACCCCGCAACTTGATGCAATGCACCTTGAGTTGCTGCCAGCTTAACCACTCCGTCTAACCCAAAGATTAGACCCACAACAGTCCCTTTTTGCTATCCGGTCACATAGACCTCATCTGATATACAAGTTAGGACTCAACCAATGTCTGGGCTCACATTTGGCTTCTCCTCATAATGGGGGCCTTATAACTTTGAGCACCATGGATCAATGGTGGCACCTAATGAGGATGGGGCATTGATCATATCTAATAGTCACAAACCACAAGAGCCTCAAATGGATCTTCTCCCATGTTGACATCAACCTCCCAGGTTGACCTCAATATGAGGCAACGCCACTAGATCGAGGTGCTACAAGAGTATGACTTTGAAATCAGATATAGACTTGAACAATGGATACTCTGGGACTCACATGATTCTCCTTTCTTTGGTCATCTAGGATATGCCAAGACCCTCAACATGGTCAGGAATAGCTATCATTGGGAAAGATTTAAGGGAGATGTACTCAGATATGTCACGGAATGTTTGTCTTGCCAACACGTCAAGGTAGAGCATGCCAAGATGCCTGGAAAGCTACAACTCGACATCCCTAAGATGAAGTAGGAATTTATCAGCATCATGGACTTTGTTGTTGGGTTACCTCCAGTTCAAGGTGGGTACAACTAAATTATGGTTGTAGTAGATATGCTCACCAAGGTTGCACATCTCATCCTAGTAAAGACAAATTATAAGGCTTCAAATATTGTCAGACTATTCATTAAGGAGATATTCAGACTCCATGGTCTACCCAAAACGATCATCACTAATCGAGACTCCCTTTTCACATCTCATTTCTGGATAGGGATATTTGAAGCTATTGGGACTTAGCTCCATTTTAGTATGGCCTATCATCCTCAAATTGATGGCCAAACAAAAAGGGTAAATCAAGTGATTGAAGATATGCTTAGAGCATATTGCTGTCACAAACCCAAGAAGTGAGTCCAATATCTACCCTTGGTGGAGTTCGCCTACAATGCTTCCTTTCATCAAAGCATTCTAAAGACACCTTTCCAAGAATTGTATGTGCATGATTTCCATTCTGCATTAAATTTCTCGGACCCTATCTTAAGGGTAGAGGCTTCCAAGAAGATGCTAGAAGAAATGGATGAACAGGTTAAGGCCATTAGGCAAGACATCAAAGCTACCAAGGATAGGCAAAAGGCTTATGCGGATTTGAACTGGCAAGAGCGGCTCTTCAAACAGCAGGGGGATATGGTTTTCATTCGTGTATGACCCAAGAAGAGTTTCTTATCCTTGGGAGAATTTAAAAAGCTTAGCCCAAGGTATTGCGGGACTTATAGGATCCTCAAAAAGCCTAGGACCTAATGCTCACAAACTTCAACTCCTTGAAAATGTAAAAGTTCACAACGTATTTCATGTTAGTCTACTAAAGAAATCTGTGCCTAATCCTAGCCATGTACCTAGTGATCAACAAATTGTAATGGCTAGCCAAGGAGTCCTTGAGCTACAGCCAAATAAAATCCTAGATACTAAGGGAGAGACAATTGAGGAGTAGAACCCTTAGAGAATACCTTGTCCAGTGGAGGGATTATCTCGAAGAAGATGCGACATGGATAGATGAGAATACTCTTCATCAACAATATCCACAATTTCTCTTGAGATGAGGACATCTCGATTCCTCTAAGGGGAGGAGAATGTAATACTTCCACCCAATTAAAAATTAGTTGGTTAGTTCAAAAGTTAGTTAGTCAATTAATAAGTTAGTAAGGTTATTAACTAAAGATTAACTAAAGATTAACTAAAGTAAAAACTAACTAACATTAGTAACTAAATTTTTTTATTTAATTAAAAATAAAAAAAATCAAGAGTCGTAATTCAAAATTTTTCTCGGATTAACAAGGACTGTAGCCACCCTTCATGGAAGTTACAATGTGAATGAGAGTTATGAGCCATATTAATCACTAATGTTAATGTGTATAGTATGGATGGTCCAAAAATATTAGAATTTTAAGAAAACTAGTATATTTTAGATATTTTAGATATTACTTATTGTAAATATTCTAAAAAGATATGGAAATTTCTAGAACATGAAGTCATGTAAGAAAAGCAAGTGGCTTTTCAACTTGTTTTGGAGATTTAAGGATTGGCGAAATCGCGCACGTTGTGATCGTAGTTTATAGGCAGTAAATAGCACTTTAAACAAGGAGAAGAAGAACGAGTGATCTTGAAGATTTCTAACCAAGTGTTAAGTGTCTTAGGGTTTTACCCCCCTTTTGGAGCCAGTGGAACTATCAGAATTGTGATTTAAGCATCATATTGCTGATTTTTTCAAGATCCCCTCCATAAAGATCTCTTCTTCTCAGCCCCACAACCCTTCTTCTCTTGTTTAGCTATAAATATGAGGTATGGGGAGCAGTTATAGAAGCACAAGGAGACCTCGAGAGGCTGTGAGAGAGAGGTAGAGAGAGGGAGGTAGAAGGATACCCCTCCAAGAGATTGATATCAGAGCTTAGGTTCTTGGTCCTAGTTAGTCCTTCATTTTACCCAGTTACAACTTTCTAGTCATATGGAAATTTGAGTAACAGGTACACTGGTATAGGGAGCAGTAGGGGAGCTCCCAAAGATTTTTGGACCACAAGGACTGTAGGCAAGAGCATTAATGGCGGCTTGGACCAAGTTTGGAGGAAGGAAGATAACTTTGGCAGCTCGTTGGTCATTTTTGGCCCATTTTGAAGGTAAACTCTTAGTAACTGTGGTCATAGGAGTTAGTCTAGTTGGGGTTACTTTTCAAGGAGACTCTTCTCTCTCCCCCTTTCTCAAGCTTCTTGCAAGCTCCCATGGAGGTAATCAGCCCCAAACTTTGCTCTTCCTCTTCCATGGAGTTTGCCTTCCTTCCCAAGGGTTCCTTAAGCCTTTGAGCTACAAGGAAAGTGGTGGAAGTGGTGTGTGATACCTCCTCTCCCCTCCAGGTAGCTCCCCGCATTTTACGGTGCAAAATGCGAGCTGATTCCAGGGCCAAAATGATAGCACAACAAGCTTCCTCTCCTTCTTGGCTCTCATTCCCAGCTTGTTGCAGGTCATTTGGGCAAGATTGAAGCCTTCTTTCTCATCTTCTTGGACTTCTTTTCCATCTCAGAAACCCTAATCATATGCAGTCCATGGCAGCCATGAAAGCTTGGCATCAAGCTCAAGAATCTTGAAGATTTTGGTCTCTTCTTGGTCTCGGGGGTTCATTCTTCAAGCCTAGCTCAAGATTTGGCCATCAAGAAGCACGGGAAGAAGATTAGAAGCAATATTTGAAGACATGCATTTGTGGGTAGCCATGGCTATGGAAGTAGAGCTTTAATTTCATCAAGAGCTCTTCATGGGAAGGTCCTGAGCCATCCTATCTCCAAGCTACAGCCACATTGGAGCTCATTCTCAAGATTTGAAGACTTCTTGGAAGCAAGAAGGTATTATGGAGTGCTCATTTGGAAGGAATCCTTCTCTTGATCGGTCTATGCAAGCAATGCCCTTCCACCATTGAAGAATCCTTCTCCCCCAAGCTTAAATTCATCTCTTCTTGAGAGCACAACCATTTTGGAGCTATGGAGCATGCAGGATTGAATTGGAGCTCTCATGAAGGATTGAAGTGGCATTAGTGGGTGCAATCTTCATCAAACAACACAAGGTAACTGATTGTTGGCTCTCATTCTCTCCCATTAAGCCTCTTGTTGAATCCTATCCACTTGTTTGAGAGGATGCATGACTCCAAGTAGGTAATAGGAGTCCCAAACATTGTATGTATGCTGGATATTAATCTCAGTCATTCTCATTTGATCCTATGGCATTGGAATGGATTTTATTCATACTGAAGCTTCATTGAGATCATACTTTTGCTTACCCATAACGCATTTGGCTTCTTGTGAATTGGCTGAGCCAAGAATTGATTAATAAATCCATTGTGTAAGGGTGAGTTGGCAGTGAGTCACTATCGGTAAGTTCTCTATCCCTATTCCTAATTCCAATTCCATGCACTTCATGAAAAGCCAAAATTTTCATTCCTAAAATGCATCTCATGCTGGGTGTTTAATTAATAAATGTCTGCCATGTATATTACGGGTGAGGAAAAGCCCGATGCCAGGCGAGGTGGCAAGACAAAAGAGGGGTGACCCCCCCTTGCCATCAAAGACTCTGAAGGGGTGCACAATCCGGCCTGGGGGGAACTTTGCCTACTTCCCGGTGATCCGGAGCCCAAAACTCATTTGCATGTGCAAGTATTTCTTGGAAAATTGAGAAATTGACTCGACATGATGGAAATTTTGATGACTATAGCATGACACACACTTGTGTGCATGGGATGTATGATTGTACTTCATCAAATGTATAAGCAAATGTATCTTTAAATACATATGCAGCTATGTATGCAATGATTTATGGGAATGTATTTCTTCACTTGGATTGAAGATGGATATATGTATCATGGGATACACCTATGCAATCATATATGCAACAAGGGCAGTGTTTATGCATGTATGAGAGCCTGTCTTATTGGATATGGCCATGGGAATGCTTACTCTTATGCTCAGTAATGCTAAAGTGATGCCAAACATGCTAAGGGATTCTAAAGTGATGTATGCCAAGTAAACAGTGAATCCCACAGTGCAATAGAAGGGGAGCCCAATTTCAGCCCTCTTATGATTGTTTCAGGGTGCTGTAGAGAAATTACTTGTATTTGCAGAGGTGTTGCCACTCCCAATAATTGAGGTGCTGACCTTGGAGAGTACCCTCAGGCCTTGCCAAGAATCCTTCTCAGTTTTGGATATCCACTTGGAGCATACCAAATACCTACAAACCAAAACATGTCTTTCCTAGGTGTAGACAGGGTGTTGGACTGCACAGAACAGTCCCACATTTCTGATTATAGATTTTTCAGTATAAAATCTGGGAGCACTATGCTCATCTCAAAGAGGGCATCGCTGCCTCTGTTTTGAACCAAAAAGTAGGTCAATCGGAGTTGTCTAGCTCTAGTTATAGCCAAAACAGTGACAGGTGGTCTCACGGGACTGCACCTAGACATGGTAGGTAACAGGGGGAAAAACAAAGCAAATGAAGATGCTCAAGAAATAAGGGATGCGCGTACTCGGAGGGATGACAACAACTTTGAGGTTGAAGAGGAAGACCTCTCTCACGCCATGGGAAGTCTTAGTGCACTTAATCATACCCTCAGTTCACACGAGACGAGACATGCGGAGAGGCATAGGGAAGTAATGGAAGGTCAAGCTCAAATGGTGATGGAGATGCACCAAATGACCTCTACCATGGAATCACTTGCAGCCAAGTTCTCAATGTGGATGGATTCCCAAATGAAAGTCAATGAAAAAGAGGATAGACCAAGCATGCAAGTTGAAAGAGTGACCATCCCATCTGTGAATGCAACCTATGCAAGTACCCAAGGTATTTTGGGAAGAACGGGCATTCCCAACATTAGCTTTAAGCAAGGAGAGCCCTCACAAAGGCATGAGCAAGGAGAGCCCTCACAAAGGTATGAAAAGCCCATAAACAATGGGATGAGGAGTAACTTTCAGCCACCACCTACGCCCATACCATCTATGCGTGCTCAGCCGTCTTTTGAAAGGAATCACTCAAACAATGGGTCATTTCTTGGCAGCCCAATGGATCAGCCCCACTTTGGGTACATGGGACAGCCCCCCAACCATGAAAGGGAGTTGAGAGACAAAATCATTTTCTCAAAGTTCAATGGCCAGTCGTCCTCCTCGGCTGAATTAGAAGAATGGCTCTTGAAGCTTGAAGACTACTTTGACATAATGCCAAGAAATGACGATCAAAAGATACACTTTGCCACGATACACTTAGAGGGCTTTGCCCACACGTGGTGGCGGTACATAAAGAGGGAAAATCAACAGCTTGTTGATACTTGGGATACATTCAAAGCTCTTATGATTCAAGTCTTTGTATCTTCAATTGAGAAGGAGAAGCTTGCAAGGCAATGGTATGGCTTAGAGCAACGTGGGATGATGGTGCGTGACTACACAAACCAATTTCTCAATCTCATAATGTATGTTGAGTCCATTAGTGACGATACAAAGCTTCACAAGTACATTTATGGTTTGGATCCCCAACTCTTGGCTAATGTTTCAGCCCAAAGTCCATTAGATTTGTTCAAAGCTATTGAGTTGGTTGAGAGGTACTCTTGTAAGTACCGTCGAGATGATTCATTTCAACGTGGACAGCAAAGAGGGGCATCTCAGCCACTGTTTGGGCAGCAAAGAGGACCTATGCAGTCACATTTTGGGTAGCAAAGAAGTGTTGTAAGGCCCGGGCAGTTTGG
This sequence comes from Lygodium microphyllum, assembly GCF_053477565.2. Classification (NCBI taxonomy): domain Eukaryota; kingdom Viridiplantae; phylum Streptophyta; class Polypodiopsida; order Schizaeales; family Lygodiaceae; genus Lygodium; species Lygodium microphyllum. The sequence continues at coordinate 18,842,967 of NC_141142.1, forward strand.
GGCAGGTTATGGTGGTGGAAATATGCCATTCAGCACCCCAAAGATCCCCACATACCCCACCTTTAATGCCTCTAGGAAAAATAGTAATTTCAGGACTCCAAATCAAGGAAGAGCTGAAAATAGACAAAGGGATAACAGGGGTAAAAATGCTTCAGCTTTTGGTGGTCAATGCTCTATCCCGATGGACCTCTACAAAGAGAGGAAAGAAAAAGGACTTTGCTTTAAATGCGGGGAAAAGTATACAGCCAAGCATGCATCTAAATGTGCTTATAGGAATGCAAAAGCAAGGGTACATAGCATGTTAGCTTTTGATGAATTTGATGAGGATCATGAGGATGCAAGTGCCTTTGCAATCATTGCTGAAAATGATGAGATTGAAGAGGAATGTGGGCAAGAAGAATTCTTGGACCCGCGGCTGACACCTTTCCATTTGACCCCGACGGTCATGTAGATGTAAATATGGGTGATAAGAATGGTTCACATGCTGCTACCACTGTTTGTACTATCTCCCTGGATGCTTGGACAGGATCTAAGAGCCCCAACACTCTTCGTCTTCAAGGCAAGATTCACGGGAAAGATGTATTTGTCTTGGTAGATAGTGGTAGCACACACAGTTTCATAAATAGAGCAGTCGTGGACAGGCTGAAATGTTTTGTCTCTGATTTACAGCAACCAATGAGGGTGCAAGTGGCCAATGGGAGTGAGGAAATTAGTACTCATGTATGCCCAGCTGTACCTATTAAGCTTGCTGAAAATTATGAGCAGAAAGTGGATTTGATTGTACTCAATATGGGGTCGATAGACATTGTGTTGGGTTGCGATTGGTTGAAAATTTTGGGTACCATTTCCTTGGATTTTTCATTGTTGTATATGCAGTTTTTCAAGGCTGGACAACTTTTTCACTTGCAAGGAATTAAAAACAACAATGAATTTCAGCTTATTATGGCCAAACAGCTCAAGAAAGAGTTCAAGAAATGCTCCCAGATTTTTGTGCTGCAATTAAACAAGGAAAATGCAGATCAGTCCCAAAAAATGCATGATAATTCAGCCCTTAACGCTCTACTTGCGGAGTATGGTGACTTGTTTCAGTTACCTACATCATTACCTCCCAAGAGAGTGGTTGATCATCCCATTGATTTGAAGCCCCACTCCAAGCCGGTCAATAAACCCCCTTATAGGTTGTCCAAATGTGAAAGAGAAGAAGTGGCCAAATAGGTCAAGGATTTAGTAGATATGGGATTCATTGAGCCTAGCTCATCCCCTTTTGCATCACCTGTCTTGCTGGTAAAAAAGAAAGATGGCACTTTCAGGATGTGCATAGATTACAGAGATTTGAATAATATCACTATCAAAGAATAGATACCCTATTCCTATGGTGGATGACCTATTAGATGAGTTGAAGGGAGCTAAGTATTTCACAAAGATTGATTTGAGATCTGGCTACCCTCAGATACGCATGCATGAAGGAGATGAGATAAAGGCTGCATTCGAGACTGATTGTGGGCTCTATCACTTCTTGCTAATGCCCTTTGGCTTGACTAATGCACTAGCCATGTTTTAGAGCCGCATGAACAAAATACTTTAGCCTTACTTATTCAAATTTGTATTGGTATTTTTCGATGACATCCTCATTTAAAGTCACTCAAAGGAAGCTCACTTTATGCACATGAGGCAGATATTTGATATACTTAGACAGCATAGACTCTTTGCTAAGGAGACAAAGTGTTCATTTATGTAGATTGAGGTTGAGTACTTGGGACACATTGTTAGTGAGGCAGGCACTAGAGCTAACCCAAAGAAAGTGCAGTGTGTTAGAGATTGGCCCACACCTGCAAATACTACCTCTTTGAGAGGATTCTTGGGTCTTTCCTCATTTAACCGCAGATTCATTCGGCACTATGCCACTATTGCAGCCCCTCTCACTGATAGGTTGAAGAAAGAATCATTTTTCTGGGATGCATTGGCAGATAGAAGCTTTAATCAACTGAAAGATTTGCTTACTTCAGCCCCTATCTTGGTATGCCCTGATTTTTCTAGGGAATTCACCATTCAGTGTGATGCCAATGGGAGAGAAATGCTGCAAGAACATGGGGTCATGGCTTTTGAGAGCCAAAAGCTGGCTGAAAATGAGAGGGTTATGAATGTCTATGATCAGGAAATGCTGGCCATCCTTCATGCCATCAAGAAATGGCATCATTATTTATATGGCAGCCGATTTAGAGTGTAAAGCGACCATAGAGTACTCAAGTACTTCTTGTCTCAGTCAAATCTGACTCCGAATCAGAGGAGATGGGTAGCCACCTTACAAAACTATGACTTTGACATCACCCACGCTTGTGGAAAGGACAATGTAGTGGATGATTCCCTGTCTAGGATGTGGGCATGTAAAGTCTTTGCTATCATGGAGTTACATAGTGATTGGATACATGAGCTTTAGGAGGCTTACCTGTTAGATGCTGATTTCGGCAATGCATTTCAGAAATTACAGCAAGGACAATGTGTGGAAAACTCTTCGTATCAACTGAAAAATGGGCTTTTATGGTATAATGGCCGAATTGCCATTCCTCATGCTTCCCCATTCAAGCAGAAAATCATGCAAGAGATGCATTCAGCCCCTATAGCTGGTCATTTGGGAGTCTTTAAGACCTATGACAAAATTGCTGAAAGCTTTTACTGGAAGGGTCTTTGGAGAGATGTGAAAGACTTTGTCTTGGGCTGCATGCCTTGTCAGCAAAACAAGGATAGCACCTTAAAACTAGTTGGTTTACTTCATCCATTGCCTATGCCTGAAGGCAAGTGGACACACATCACTATGGACTTCATTACCGGCCTACCGGTGACCAAGAAAGGTTGGGACATCATCTATGTAGTTGTGGATAGACTCACAAAGGTAGCCCATTTCATTCCCACAAAGACTCAGTATAATGCTTCTCAAGTAGCGAGCCAATTCATGGAATATGTTTTCAAATTACATGGCTTACCACAGGTCATTGTGCATGACCGAGATGCTAAGTTTATGAGTAACTTTTGGCAAGCAGTTTTTAGCTCTATGGGTACTCAATTAGCCCCTTCCACTGCTTACCATCCACAAACAGATGGTCAGATAGAAAGGATTAACAAATGGCTATACTTGAGGCATTTTTTTCATGATGTGCAACATGCTTGGGACTCATGGTTGCATTTGGTTGAGTTTGCCTATAACAACTCTACACATACTAGCATTGGTGTTTCACATTTTGAGGCCCTGTATGGCTATAAGGTGCCCCTTCTTGTGGTTATCTTCAATGATAAAATAAATCCATAAAGCAAGGAAGAATTGGATAGAATGCAAGCCTTACTTCAGCAGTGTAAAGCTAACTTGAAGAGAGCTTAAGATCAAATGAAGCTTTATGCTGATGACAAAAGACGAGATGTGGAGTTCCAAGAAGGGGATTTGGTGCTCTTGAAAGTGCCTAAGTCTAGATATGCCTCCCTTAAAGATGGGTCTAGCAATAAGTTGGCACATAGGTTCTATGGACCATATTGGATTATCAAGAGAGTGGGAGACTTGGCATATCGATTGGAATTACCCCCATCTACGAAGATCCATAATGTGTTCCATGTGAGTCAGTTGAAGCCCTTCATTGGCTCAGTAGTGGACTATGTTAAGGGACTTCCATCGATAGATGAAGAAGGCATCATTCAATACATACGCAAAGAAGTCATAGGACAAAGGGAAAAGAGGCTTCGCTCTCGCTCGATCATGGAATACTTGATTAAATGGCAAGGTTTACCACTCGAAGAAGCTTCTTGGAGGCCAGCTTCAGTTTTGGAAGAGTTTCCATACCTTTTAGAAGCAGATTTGGTTGAGATCTAGCTAACTATGGCCCTATTTTCTCCCAGACTGATTGCAGACAGCACTCTGTTTTAAAGCAGATTTTGTTCTGTACTATGGACAACAATGCACACCATACATGGGCTGAAAGTACATCTCGAGAGCTCTGTTTTGATGTATAGCACACCCCGATTCGGAGCCTCCTAGAAAAAGTTATGACAGATTCACTACAACAAGGCCCTGTAGTAAACAGCTTGCTGTCCACTGTCTGCAGCCCGCATTTACTCCACATATTTTGGTCAAAACTCATGTTTATAACTCCCCAATAAGGCCCATGTATCGTACATACCCCATGACCTATCATACACAATAATACCTCTTCATTCATCAGTATACCTTGTAATAATGTAGCAGAGTAGTACTCTGATTGGCCCCTGCCAGTTATCACACATGCCCAAATTGTTTTTGAGGGCAAAAACCTTCAGGTGGGGATGGAATGTAAGAGAGGGAGACTTAATAACAGGGAAATACTAGCTACACTGGCTGGTATATAAGGTGAGAGAGACTTAAGTTTTCATTATCAGATAATTAATACAAGTCTTCTTTCTCCTTCACCTTGCTCTGCAAGCTTCCATGTCTTCTCTCTCCTCTTTCTATCTTTCTCTCTCCATTTCTAGTCTTTCTCTCTCTTTTGCTCTTCTTCTTCTTCTTCTCTATAGTATTCTCTCTCTTCTTTCTCTCTCCCAGTCCCTCTCCTTGACAAAGCGAAAAATATCTCCAAATGTTGAAACTCCCACTACACCCAAAGGGACCGCGAACCAAGGGACCGCAACTACGAGAAACACATATCTTATGAATCAGGTGTACCCTACTGTATTAGGAAAAAGAAATTGGGAGAAAAGAACATTTACATTAATTGTTGCAACTTAATTGAGCATGTTTTGAGATAATGAGCGTACTAGGAAAGTTTTGTTCATGGATTCATCTCAAGTGATTAAAAAAAATTGCACATAAATTTCATGCTAATATATATATGAAAAGTTTCAAGAATATGCATTAAACTATAATTAAGCTTAGATATATTTTATGCATTCGTATTTATTTGTTGGGTTGAAATAATAGGAAATCGTATTAGATCTTACAAAACATAGATTGAACTTGTGATAGAATACGTAGGGTTCCTAGGAAGTTGAAAGAATTTCAAACCCTAAAGTGTTAGAAGTTGAAAGGATTCTTCTCAAAGTACATCTTGCTTGAAGTTGAAAGGACTCATTGTCCTTAAGTAACTATATGAATTACGTGACAAACCCTAGTTCAAATGAATATATATGATCTCGTTGTAGGGAAGCCAATGTCCCAAATTGCAATCAACATTGCAAGGATACTCCTTCATTCATAGAGTAGACTTGGGAGTTGCTAATCGACAAACCCTATGACATTTCATGGGAGTGCAAGGTGGCATCTTTTAGATTAGACTCCCAATGGACTACTAAAATGTGTCGCAATCTTGGCACGTTACAGCTTCAAACCATCAAAAACCTTCTAATACACTCTCAATCATTCATATAAATATTCGTTCACAATCTCAACCTCTCAAACAAAAAGAAAAAAAATCAAAATAGAGGCAAAATAGACCTTATCTGAACCAAATAAACACATTACAGAACCTATCAAAACATCATATCTCAACCAAAAGCCATCAAGAGCTTCTTAAACATACTCAACCCATCCCACTACATTCCAAAATACTTCCAAACCCAACAAAAATCCTCAAATATGACCCTACATTCTCTATTGTTGGTAAAACATGTCCTCTCATATTAAGAGTACCAATTTTAAAATTAGGCCTTATGAAAATCCACCTCTTCTCATATTAGGAGACTTACTTTTCACTCTAAGAGTCCAAATTTTCTCTTAATGCTCAATTTTTAAATATTAATGTAATTTCTCTATTGCTTTTAGAGCTAGATTTTGAGTTAAATTTCTAAGTTTTACTCTCTTATAAAAGTTTAAAATCTAGTTTAGCTTATCATATATATTTAACCTTAGAATTATGTTTACTTATTTCTAGAGAGAATATAAAAAGTAGTAGAAATGCATTATTAATTGAAAACATTGAGGCTAGGTCCAAAAACCCTAATTTACAAGCACCCATGAGTGAAGGTTACCAAGGGATTTTCTCTCATGTCAAAAGATTATGTTGATTGGTTTTTGATACCTACAATAATGCTGTTGATTTCCTTGTTGATTTACATCTCCTAATGAAAGAAAAGGATGCACTCTATGGAGACATAGGTGTTATTTTGGTTGCAAAAGAGGATGCTAATGATTTCTTAACACCTTGTATCACCTATACACTTCTACCTAATGATGGAGATAAAAATAATGCATGTACAATGTCACTATTATTTGATCATTGGCAAGTCTGTGGTGATATAATGGGTAGTAAAGAGGGAAAGGAAAATAGTTTGGAAAAGTTGGATTGAAAATTAAAAGCTATCAGTCCTTGAAGAGATATAATATTCACTCATACATTCAAATAGTTAAAGATTTCTCATGCAAACCAACAACTAATGATCACCTTAAATCTAAAAGCAAAAGATCATATCCAAATTACAAAAGGATAAAGAGAAATAAAATCATCTATTTCAAAATAAACAAAAAAATTCACTCCCATTACTCAAGGTGGTGAATAACTCATTGAGTCTCACGTGGATGAGCCAATAGGTCAATAGGTAGAGAGTGTTACAAGACTCAAAATATTTGATCATCTATGGATTGGGAGACAAAGTTGGCCTCCAATTCCTAAGGTACTTTGAGAACACTGGGACACTTACTGGTGATATGCCCGAACTTTTTGCATTTATTACATTTCATATTTTTAGGATATTTCTTCCAGCAATTGCTTATAATATGCCATTTTTTATGACAGAAGGAGCACTTTGTAGAAGCTGTATGGACTAACACCTGCTCAAGGAAAGTAAATGCTGAAGTCCCTTCATTATTGTTCCTCTTCTCTTCATCTAGGCATGACTGGATGCTACTTGCCAAGGTTTGGTTCAAGATATTAGTAAGGGTAGTAACAAGGGTTGGAAAGAACTTATTCACAAACTTCAAAAGGATGGCAATTGCATCTTCATCATGAACAGGTGCTTGAATGGAGGCTAGTTGTGCCATGAGCCCCTTCATATGTGAAATAAACTTTCTGAGATCTTTTCCCTGTTCATACTCCAAGCTAAAAAACTCAATCTTTAGAAAGATCTTGGAGTTCATCCCTAGAGTGCCACAGAGCCTTTCAAGCTCATTTGTGACGTGTTGGCTTGTCCACTTGTGGGACATGTCTTAGCAGCCCATCAGGAAGAGAGTCTAGAAAGTGCCACCTAGCACTCGCAAGGAATGTCTCAGGGTTTGTGATCTAGGTCTTCCCGAGTCTGCCTCCAAGAGGAAGTATTTGGCCCTTCCCACTTAGGACCGACCGAAAGTCAAGGTTTTTTTCCTATCAGACAAGTCTCTAGGAAGTGGCTAGCATCGAGCTTCAGATGAACCACTTTGCATAGAAACAACAGAGTCGAGGCGGATTTATGCTGCACTTGGTTCATGGAGAATGGGAAACGAGAGAGATGCGAAGCTCAACCTTTCTACCCATAAGGCATAGTCCCATTCCGCTCCCCTAAAACAACATAAATTGGGATTCTAACTCTATTGACTCTAGGTCTTCAGAGTTTCGTTATCACTTTTTTTGAGTAAAGTTCCTAGCTAACCAGGACCACCCTTCCGTAGGATGGACCCAAGTCGCGTCCACCACACTTTCCTTGAGTTACTTAGTTATCTAATTACATACCACATTATATTTGACATGCAAAGGCAACTTCCTTAATTAATCAATTTAAACACAGGTTGCTTCACAAAACTTAGGCATTGACATTAAAAAAAACAACGTCAAGCAAGTTCCTTTTCCAAATATTTGATCTTTATTTATCATAGTCTTGGAATACATCAAGTATCATGCCCGAAGGCTATCCCAGCAATCAACAGGATTGTTGCTCCAAGTTTCACCCGTAGACTAGTACACAGGCCTCGAGAACCCATCTCCAGTCACGTAGGCCTCTTGTGTGGGGTTCAGAGACAATGAATTTATGGCCAGAGCCTCCCTTGGCGCCCAAGCGTCCTCCCATTCCAAGCAGCACCCACGGATAGACCTCTCGTGGCGGGTTCGGTCCATGTACCTTATGCGGCCAACAACCCCCTTAGATAGGGCTAGGCAGGTAGTTGGAGGTAACTAAACCCTCCTCTCCCTCAAGGCTATTAACTTGAAGAATTAAGTGTGTGGCCTTGAATTAGTTCCTTAAGCAAAGAAGTTCAAACAATGTACCTAAGTGTACAATCACGTTCATTTTTGTGGTCGTTTGTACGACCAACTGCTAAGGTGTGATTCCTTTTTCCCGAATGCTCCCAACATTCGATCTTGGATAGTTCGTGACTTGGCAAGATTCCAAGCGCTTGGCAAGCTAGGTTGCTTGTTTCCCCCTTTTTTTTTGGGTTAGGGTTTGTACCCTACCGACCCCAACTAGCATTACCTTAGGTCTCCTTGTACTATAGTCAAATAGATCTTAGACAACCCCGTCGTCCTTGGTTGGTCAATTTGCTTCTTGGCAATTCGCAATTTCCCTAAGTTTGACAAATCGGTCCCCAAGAGAGAGGGTTGTAGTAGGGTGACTACTCGACTTCTTAACGAATCTGGCTTGTAATTAGATCTCGCCTCCCTTGGCCTATGATGTAGTAGTAGCATCTTATGATTTAGTTGCAATAGCACCTGACCTTGCAGACTAGTTGCACGAGATAGGTAGCAGTGCTTATCTTGAGGTATTACATCCCTTTGTTTGTCGATAATACTAGTATTCGTGTCCTAAGGCCTGGTACCCTCTCATTACTGGCAACAAAGAACAATCTAAGTATGAGAATGCTGGATTAACTCTGCAAGCACAATACTAAGCAATGTTTTAACTTAACTTAACCTATCTTTCATATTGAATGTATCTATCATTTCATGCCTATTGCATCCTATATGCTTTTTATCAAATGAAATAAAACCCCTTTTTCTTTTCATACATCTATTTATGCATGCAAGTTACTTATGTATGTAAGTTATGCTACGTAAATTTATAACATTATAAAAACATAATCTTGTCTTTTCCCATGCAAGTCCACGAATAAGAATGCAATTGCTTATGCAAATTATAAATAAAATATAACTCTTTTATTTCTCCCCATAGCAGCTATCTATTCTTTAATTAAACGTCCTTCTATGAATTAACCTATTTACGGTCATCACAAGGGATTCTTGTTGCACAACATAATTCATTTTTTCCAACGTAAATCACCTAATGCAAACCTTCTAGTGCACAAGGACATCACAATTTATATTTAACCTATAGGCGAGATGCAACTAGGACATTATTGCATAAGTGCATCTTTTAACACCTCAACCGTATACTAAAAAATGCAACAATCAGAACATCTACAGGAGGGGTATTATCGATTCTTGTGCTTCGGGTGGGGACTCCTACATGCGCTTCTCTTACTCCCGCGTGTGCTCCTCTTGTGTCACGATTTGGGGCCATCGCAATCAGGACTGGAATAAATCAGCCAGGTGGAGGGTGTGCAAAAATTTTATGCAAGTTGGCAGTCCTCACTTCCCACAAGGAAACTCCCTTCTTAGACAATTGCGTCCCTTATGCGATTCCGCGGGTGAAGCACCCTTAAGAAGGCTCTTTGTGGAAGCTTCTTAAGAAGCTTCTTTAGCTTCTTTTTTTTCTGTCAGGTGACAGCATCTCCTCCTCCTCAATCACGATATGGTGGCGAAGATGATGGCAACAGTGTTTGGCAGCCTGGCGGAGTGTTGGCAGAGCAGGGGGCATGGCACATGAGGCGGAGCAGGGGGCGTTGCACATAAGCGGAGCAGGGGAGGGGCTGGTGGTGCTAAAGACGACCAGGGTGAGGGGGGGGCCTTCCCCTAATATAGTGGGGAGGGGGGGCTTCATGAGGGGGGAGACCACCGTTTAACAGCCGCCACCCCTACACCTGGGGGTGCATGCCCCCCTCTACCACTCTACTCCCTCTCTCTCTCTCTCTCCCTGACATGCTGTTGATAGGGGAGAGAGAGAGAGTAAAAAAATTTGAATTAAATTTAAAAATTTAAAAGGGGGGTTCTCATGGGGGAGGCATGGGAGAGATGTTACATCCTCTCCCCCTTAGAGGAATCGAGATGTCTTTATCTTGAGAAGATCCGGGGGTATTGTTGGTTGAGAGTATTTCATCCATCCAGGTGGCATCCTCTTCGGGATAATCTTTCCACTGGATGAGGTATTCTCTCAAGGTCCTTAATCTCAAATGCCTCTCCCTAACATCTAGGATTCTATCAGGCCATAGCTCAAGGACTCCTTGGCTAGGCATTACAATTTGCTGATCGTCAAGTACATGATTCAAATTAGGTAGATACTTTTTTCAATAGGCTAACATGGAATACATTATGGATCTTTAGAGTTGTGGACAGCTGTAGTCTATAAGCATTAGGCCCTAGGCACTTGATGATCTTATAAGGTCCACAATACCTCAGACTTAGCTTCTTGTACTCTCCCAAGGACAATGAACTCTTTTTAGGGCGTACACGGATGAAGACCATATCACCTTTGACGAAGGATCTGTCTTGCCATTTCAAGTCAGCGTAAGCCTTCTGTCTATCCTTGGTAGCTTGCATGTCCTCTCTTATTGATTTTATTTGATCTTCCATGTCTTCGAGCATCTGTCTTGAAGCTTCTACCCTCAAAGTTGGATCCGAGAAGTTCAAAGGGGTTTGACAATCATGCCCACACAATGCTTGGAAAGGGGTCATCTAAATACTCTGTTGGTAAGAAGCATTGTAAGAAAACTCAACCAGTGGTAAGTATTGAATCCACCTTTTGGGTTCCCAATAGTAGTATGCCCTAAGCATATCTTCGATGACTTGATTGACTCATTTTGTTTGACCATCAGTTTGGGGATGGTAAGTTGTGCTGAAACAGAGTTGAGTTCCAATAGCCTCAAAGATAGCCCTCCAGAAGCGTGATGTGAAAAGAGAGTCACGATCACTAATGATTCTTCTGGGTAACCCATGAAGTTTGAATATCTCCTTGATGAATAATCTTGTGATGTCTGAAGCTTTATAGTTTGTCTTGACAGGGATGAGATGTGCGACCTTGGTGAGCATATCTACTACAAAGCAAATGGCAGAATCGTCAAACAACAACAAGCAAATCTTCTAGCCTATGCCAAGTCCACTTAGGAGTCCTAAATCTCCTACACCCTCTTTCTCTAAATGGACATAGGAAGTACAACATCAGTCATCAAGTGCTGCTACTCAATCCCAGTCTCTCTCTCCATCTAAGCTTTCAAATGTCCAAGAGGTGGGACATGACACCATCCTTAGCTCTCAGCCTAAGGATATGCCTATGCAATCCGTTATGACTAGCTCAACCGATGCTCGATCTACATAAGTGACTGCGCAAATGGCAAAAAAAGACATGACCACTTCTAATCTACTTAAGGACTTGATACCGCAGTCTATCAATAGTGGCCAATCCACTGAACTAGCTGCTACTACTTTCAATCAAGAATCAGAGCAGTCATAGCCTTTGTCCTTGACGATGCCTGTTGCGAAATGTGTCCTTAGCAGTCCACATGTGGAAGAGGTGTTGCAACCAACATCCTTGACACTTCCAGCACTACGGAAGCACCTAAATCCTAGTTTTGAGAAGAAATCTCTTGAAGATTTGGCCAAGGAGATGGCACATCTAACCAATGAACTAGATATGAAGTGCCTAATGAAGCTTGACCACAAGCTAATACCCATCACATGTGCGTACATCCATGTGGACAGGGGAAGGCCAGCACTAGAGCACACGAAGCTCATAGCCAAACCCCTGACTTGGGATTAGTAACAACCTGTTTTCTCCCGCTATGAAGCTATTGTTGAGGAAGTCATAAAGGATATCCCAAAGACCACAGCCAGAGAATTGTGCTTGATGCCCTCACTCTATACTGCCCAATGTGAGATTAACAAGGATAAGCTCAAAGAAATCAAGAGAAAAGGGAAAGGACAAGGCAATTTTGTGCAGAAACGGTACTCTAATCAAAGTTTGGCAGCCAAAATTGGCAACCAACTAATGACACTCGCTGAGCAAAGGAAAGCTCTTTGGACATCAATACATGATCCCACGTACATTGCCCCAACCTCATTACGAGTGTTGGCAGTGGTCCATAAGGTCCAGCTTTCTGCCACTGTCCAAAAACATCCCTTGTATGGTAATCTACTTCTAGAAGAAGATCTACACATGGCTAGCAAGCTAGGAGTAGGGGGCATGGTTCTTGATGCTAGTGCATATGTCTTCTACCTCACTCAAGACCCTATAATCCTAGATCCCTATGCTTCCCATCAATATAACCCTGAATTCTTCAATTGGTTCTATCCAAGCCTACATGACAAGAATCCTAAACGGTCTCTTGGTTCTACACTAGAGTCACCCAAACCTCCTAAGCAAGAGAAAAATAGCTCTAATCATAATACCCACCACAGATAAGAAGCAATGGAGGCATGTTCCAACAATGGGTAAGGAGCCTAGAGAAAACGCCTAACCATGAGCAACTGCCAATGCAATCAGATGAGGAGCTAAACGGACGGGAATTAGTTGAAGAGCTAGACTCTCCAAAAAGAGAGGCAGTTGTATCCTCACAACCTAGCGAGGCTATTCAACAGGCTATAGCTATGTCCCATGAGACACACTTGAGAAAGAGAATGCTGAGGCCCAACTGAGTACATCAATGACTAACCTAGTTCATGGTCCAAAATCTTTACAGGATGCACCTCACTTGCCCAAGAAAAGGAGGAGAAAAAAATGAAAACAATAGCAGAGACAAGTGATTGTAGATGCCAATAAGATTGAGACCAAGAGTGCTGAAGAGTTGAGGAATAAAGGATGGAGTCCACCCACGAATGATCCCATTTCCATCTCTCCTAAAAGGGGTGAAACCTCAGACACATCTGTGTATTTTGATGAGTCAAAGCAACCATTACCATTAGTGGTTCATTGCAACACTCAATCCAATAACAACAGAACTTACATTTAACAATCAAGAGTGGGTACAACATTGTCACAATAGGTTGACGAAACTATACTAGTCATATCCAAGGAGAACCATGATATAATGGCAGAAAAGCCTCAGGAGAAACATGAAAACCCTGAGAACATTACCGATCCTAGCATTGACCAATCTTGCTCATCTAGGCCTAAGTCCCCTAGCTATGCTAAAGCCTAGGGAAACTCCCAGAACCTTGCATGAGATAGCAACTGAGCAAGTCGTCATTGAACATAAAAGTGTCACAAAATACTTAACTGAGTTGGATGCTAAAATCAAATTATTTGCACGCATCTACATCCTTCCAAACATGGGTACATTCCCTAAGGAGTAGCTTAAGGAATACTTGCAATTTCCTCTATCTTGGAAAGAGAAGGAATATCTTAATGACCACTATGACAAGCTCCTACATGAACGCATGCAACTCATATTTGATGAGGAGGCTGACAAACTATGCCTAGCAGTGACATTCAATGAAGCGCTTTGCCAACCAAATCTCTTAGAGATAGAGCAACTAAAGCAACAATCAAAGGGTCCAAGTTAATTTGAAAAACACTTGTTTGAAAACCGTGCTACAATGGCCGAACTTGGAGCCCAAATTATGATAGTCTTAGAGGAGCGATTGGCCAAATGGTAGCCTTAAAGAGACCCAACCTATGTGGTGCCAACTTCCTTTTGAATACTGACTGCCATTTGGGGTATGGACTTAGTTGGAACTAGCTAAGAGAACTCTCTGATTGATAAGGTTCTCACAGAGGAGGAGCTACATGTTGCAAGTAGACTCGGACAAGGTACCATGCTACTCGATGTTGCAAAATATATGTTGTTATTGAGTAGGCTACCACAATTATTAGATCCGTGTGTCACACTCTAGTACAATCATGAGTTCTACAATTGGTTTTTATCCTCACAAAGTGACATGGATTTATAAATGTGTATATAAATAAACAATGTGTTTTGTGATTATGTATAGATAATGTTGAGATATCGAGCTCCACTCATGATACGCCAGGGTGACCGTTGTGTATTTATGTCACCGACTTGTTAGTTGCAGACGCAGTTGGTACACCATCCATGAATAATAGCTACATGATAGCTATCCTTATCTACTCTAGTTCGTGGCTCAGTTAGTATGCCACCTTAGTTAGTTGAGTTTGGTTTGAGACCCATATATAGGGTTCTTCTATTTCTTTGTACTTGAGTTCTTTTGGCTTATACAACTAAGAAGAGGAAAACTATTTTCAGCCTCCACCTCTGTGTGTATTCCCCCATTGTGCAAGCAAGAAAGCTACAAGTGAGACTCCTTCCTTCTCTCCCACAATCTTGACATGGTATCAGAGCCTTGTTCATGGTAAGGAGCTCAAGAAAGCAAGCCAAGCTCGCGGTGTTCTGGTAAGAGGAGTAGTGTTGCTTTCATTTTCTGTTTTGGGAGCAGATCTCTGCAGGTAGCACAGCCGGAAAGTGCAGGAGTGCATTGTCTCAGGTTGAGACGCCCTTCACAGTGAAGCAAGAGGGCAGTATATGCTGCGGGAGGGGGATTTAGCCCTTGGCGACCTTGTTTTTTTGATTTGAGGCCATTTCGGGGCCTGTTTTAGAGGCGGAAGTTTTCTGCATGCACTCAGGAAAAGGCCCAGTTTTATGCTGTGCAGCCACTGTTCTACAGGTCGGTGAAAAGTTACTGTAGAAATTGCATCGTATGCTTGTGCGCAGAGACATTGGGAGTTACAGAATCATCCCTGTTGCCTGTTGATACAAAATCGTCACTAGGAAGTGACTGTGTGGTCAAATACCACTTTCGCCAGTTTTGCAGATTTTTCCTTGTGAGGGTGAAGCTGTGTTTTTTGCAGTGAGAATTTTTTGCAGTGTTCTGTAATGGCATCTGATTCTCTTTCACAGATTGTCACTGAAAAGCTTGATAAGAACAACTTCCAAGCATGGAAGTTTAGAATGACAAATTTCCTTATGGGAAAAGGATATTGGAAATTTGTTGGAGGAAATGAAGAAGAACCAGTTCTTCCTGATGTTCCCAATCAACAGCAAATGTAGGCATTCAAAGCATGGCATGAGAGAGCCAGGAAAGTTATGTACTGGCTGTCTATCAATATTTCAGACTCTATGATTGTGCATATTCATGATGCAAGTACACCAAAGGAGGCATGGGATACTTTGTCAAAAATGTATAGCACAAATACGCAAGCCAGGAAAATGCAGCTCAAGCAAGAGTTGCATAATGTGCAAAGAGAAAATATGAGCATCAATGACTACCACATGAAGGTGAAGAAGATTGCAGATGCACTTGCTTCCATTGGGTCGCTAGTGGAAGATGATGATTTAGTTTCTGTGACCTTGAATGGTCTAGGAAAGAATTATGCACAGTTTCGGACATCCATTTCAGTTCGTGAAAGATTTCCTGATTTTGAGGAGTTGATTGCTCTTCTTATTTCTGAGGAGCAGAGAAATGGTGGTGCATCTTCTTCAGGAGGAACTTCAAAAGAAGCTGTCTTCTACTCAAATGCTGGAAGAGGTAGAGGCAGAGGTAGAGGAGGCCGTTTTGGAGGCCATGGTAGAAATCAGAATATGCAACAAACTCAAGAAAACTAGTCCTATGGAGGAGGACGTGGTAACTTTAGAGGCATGGGGAGCCAAAGAGGTCATGGTGGATGGCAAAGAGGCCAAAATGCAAACAGTAATGTTGAATGCTACTATTGTGGTAAAATGGGTCATATGGCTAAAGACTGCTATAAAAAGCAGAATGACAACATGAATGGAAAACTGCAACAAGGAAATTATGCATCTTCTAGTAGATAGGGTGATGACAGATATGAGCACTTGTTTATGGTGCAGCACATGAACAATTCTGTGACAAGTGCAGAAGAAAGCAATGATGTGTGGTATGTTGACTCAGGTGCATCAAACCACATGACAGGTCATGCAGAATGAATACATGATGCAAGAAAAATGGAAAAACCAGGATTTGTGGAGACTGGTGATGATACTGCACATCCTATTGTGCAGATTGGAAAAATTCCTTTGTCTATGCGGGATGGGAAAAAGAAATACCTGTCCGATGTATTTCATGTCCTGAATATCACCAAGAATCTGGTTTCTATTGGTCAAATGGTTGAGCAAGGCTTGCAAGTCAGATTTAATCCTCATGGATGCTTTGTTGAGGATATGAAAAATAAAGGTCGTTTGATAGCAAAAGGAAAGAAGAAGGGCAGAATGTTTACATTGGATGCAGACATGTCTGAATTGAGTGCAGCAATGTTTGCACATGGGACCGGTGTAGTTGCAGATATTGATATCTGGCATAAACGCATTGGTCATGTTAATGTACAGCGACTTAAATCAATGCAAGCCCAAAATATTGTTGCAGGATTGCCCAAATTCAAGGTTGCAGAAATGCATAAGGTATGTGAAGCATGTCAGTTTGGAAAACAGGCAAGGAAACCATTTCCTAGACATGTTCAAGAGAGTAAGAAGCCATTGGAATTAATCCACTCTGATGTGTGGACTACTAAAGCTGCATCTCTTGGAGGCTGTCATTATTTTGTCAGTTTTATTGATGACTATAGCAGAAAAGTTTGGGTGTATTTTATGAAAAAGAAAAGTGAAGTTTTTGGGCATTTCAAAACTCTTAAAGCTATGGTTGAAAAAGAAACAGACCTGCAAATAAAATGCCTAAGGTCAGATGGAGGGGGAGAGTACCTCTCAAATGAGTTTGCAAGGTTCCTGCAGGAGCATGGCATAAAGCAGCAATATTCATGCAGTCATACCGCACAACAAAATGGAATTGCAGAAAGGAAAAACATGCATATTGGAGAGGTATCTCGTGCCATGCTCAATGAAAAAGACTTGCCAGATTTTTATTGGGCTGAAGCAGTTGCTACAACAGTCTACATAATGAACAGGACTCCCACTGCAGCAATACATGGAATGACTCCAGAGGAGAGGTATACTGGTAGGAAACCAGATATTTCTCATTTGAAATTTTTTTGGTTGCATTGCCTATGTACATGTGCCAGATGAGTTGAGATCCAAGTTGGATCCAAAAGCTGAGAAGTGCATCTTTATTGGTTACTCTCTGCAGCAAAAAGGGTATACATGCTATAACCCTTCTACTTGTAAGTTTACAGTGAGCAGAGATGTTGTTTTTGATGAGATGAGTAGCTGGTATAAACCAGTAAATGTGATTGATGATGTAGATGCACAAAATGGTAATGCTGCACAGAATTCACAGCAGCAGTCACAAAATATTAGTGGACCTGGAGCGTTCTCTAGCAGTGGTTCACATTCTTCGCCATGGACATGCAGATTGAGATCAGGAGAATCTTCTCAAAGTAATGCAGATAGTGGTATGCAGGTATCACGAAAAGGAAAAGAGAAGGTTGATCAGCCCATGTTTGATGTGAATGCAGGTCACTCTTGTGTGGATGGTGAATCTAGTGGCTCAGAACAGAGCATTGATGATGAGCTGGGTATTCCTTCTATACCTGGAGTAAGGAAGACCAGGGATGTTTTGAGAGCACTTGGGAGTGAACCTATTTTGCGCAGGTCTATGAGAGCTAGGTATCTTGTGGATAGGCTGAAATATGATGGATTTACAGCCATTCACTATGCATATATGGTCAAAGTGATACAGGAACCAGAACCCGCTTCTTTTGAACAAGCCATGGGAAAAGAAAAATGGGAAAAGAAAAAATTGGTACCTTTGCCTAAAGGTAAAAATGCACTTGGCTGTAAGTGGGTTTATAAGGTGAAGCACAATGCAGATGGTTCTGTGAACAGATACAAGGCAAGATTAGTAGTCAAGGGGTATGCACAAACATATGGCATTGACTATGAAGAAACATTCAGTCCGGTTGCAAGGATGGCAACCGTAAGAGCAGTCATTGCTATGGCTGCATCAAAGGGATGGTCTTTACATCAGATGGATGTAAAGAATGCCTTCTTGCATGGTGATTTGCAAGAAGAGGTCTATATGGAGCAGCCACCAGGTTATGTGCATGCTGTTCATCCTGAGTTTGTTTGCAGGTTGAAGAAAGCCTTGTATGGCTTGAAGCAAGCACCTAGAGCATGGTCTGACAAGATAGGACAGTATCTTGTCACTATTGGCTTTCAGATTTCCAAGGCAGATTTCTCACTTTATGTGAGAAAAACAGAGAAAGGTATTATGCTACTTGTCATTTATGTTGATGATTTGATTATGACAGGTGACAGTGATGAAGATATCCTTCATGTGAAAATGCTATTGAAGCTGAAGTTTGAGATGAAGGATTTGGGAGAGCTGCGTTATTTCTTGGGCATTGAGGTGTTTAGATCACCAAGTGGGATACAGCTCTTGCAGAGGCAGTATGGATTGGACATGCTATCCAAATATGGGATGACAGGCTGTAAGCCTATTTCAGTTCCTTTGGAGCAGAATGTGAAGCTGAGCATAGATGCAGGTGGGCTTTTAGAAGACCCTACTATGTACAGACGCATAGTAGGAAGTTTGATTTATATGACTATTACCAGGCCAGATTTGAGCTATGCTATTGGATTGGTAAGTCAGTTTATGCAAGCTCCAAGGAAACCACATTTGGATGCGGCTAGACGCATACTCAGGTATGTGAAGTCCACATTGCAGTATGGACTATTTTATGAGACTGGGGTTCAGATACAGTTGCATGGATACACTGATGCTGATTGGGCTGGTAGTATTTCTGATAGATGATCTACCAGTGGATATGTGTTCTCTTTTGGAAGTGCTGCAGTCACTTGGAGCAGCAAGAAACAGCCTACAATTGCCTTGTCGAGCACAGAGGCTGAGTACAGGGGTGCAGCAATGGCTCCATGTGAGGTAGCTTGGTTGCATAAGCTACTTTATGATATGCATCAGTCTACAGATGGGCCAGTTGTCATTTATTGTGACAACATGAGTAGTATACACTTGGCAAATAACCCAGTCTATCATGCTAGAACAAAGCACATTGAGGTGCATTATCACTATGTGCGAGAGAGGGTTTTATTAGGTCTTATTGATCTAGTTTATGTCAGCATAGAGGATCAGGTAGCTGACATATTCACGAAGGCATTGGGTGCAGAGAAGCTGCGCAAGCTCAGAGACCTGCTTGGTGTGCAGGAATTCGGATTGAGCTCGAGGGGGAGTGTTGAGATATCGAGCTCCACTCGTGATACGCCAGGGTGACCGTTGTGTATTTATGTCACCGACTTGTCAGTTGCAGACGCGGTTGGTACACCGCCCATGAATAATAGCTACATGACAGCTATCCTTATCTACTCTAGTTCGTGGCTCAGTTAGTATGCCACCTTAGTTAGTTGAGTTTGGTTTGAGACCCATATATAGGGTTCTTCTATTTCTTTGTACTTGAGTTCTTTTGGCTTACACAACTAAGAAGAGGAAAACTGTTTTCAGCTTCCACCTCTGTGTGTATTCCCCCATTGTGCAAGCAAGAAAGCTACAAGTGAGACTCCTTCCTTCTCTCCCACAATCTTGACAGATAATACAAAAAAAAAAGAGCAAAGCCAGCACACACACAAGCAATGATAATCAAGCACATCTGATATGCATCCAAGTCAATACTATGGGATTCAGATAAGTGATGTATATTTGAGCTACACTTGCTCATTATGATTGAAGCATATGACTTGCATGTACTCTCACAAGTTGTCAAGTGGACGCAGGACGATATAGGTCTTTGTATGAAAGTATTCAATGACCAAGTTACCACAAGACCACCAACAGAGCCATGACGAAAGCCCCACTGCTGGAAGAGAAAATCACCCTTGTAGAAATTTCACATTGCATTTGAGCATGGCCCAAAGCATAGTCATTGGCTACTCTCTCTTTCTTGGAGAAACTCTACATTTGGCTCACTCCAGTTGCTACCTCAATTGTACCGATATCTCACATATTACAAAGAGGTTTGCAAAATCTATAGTGTATCCCTCCATCTCAACAACTGTTCCTCTAGCATCGAGACTAGTAACACAATCATCGTTGTAATATCCATTTTCACAGCCTTTGGATCTCGACATTTCCCAATCCAAATGAAAGGCTAATAGCATCAACATATTGCAATGGTTGTATTCATGTTATTTAATTATTGAAAAAAAAAAGAAAAGGACAGAAAATGAAAAGAATATAAAAAGAAGAGAAAAAAAAAAGCACTCACGATCATAGCACAGCACCTAGGGGTCCTCAAATTAGGTACATCCAGTGACCCTGGTCAGCTGGCTCTGTCCCTAGCCCACTAGCCCCTTACACATCCCCCACAATTGTTCAGGGCGGCACATCAAGGGCAAGACATACCTAGGGAGCTTGTCTCGCCTATGGTTAGACCTGTCACCATGACCCATTTGCATGATTCCTTTTTCACACTCCATCTCAGTACCATTGTAATCAATAGTGGTAAGCAAGGCACGAAAGACTATGGAAAGTACACCATACTCTTCGAACAACACAACTAGCCACTAGCTACCAAAAGCTCAATTATGCTACATCATGTTGTCAAAATCACAAATGATGCCTCAACAAACCTTCGTATGTACTTCTCCTCAACATCGACAAAATTTTCCACCCCATTGAACCCGTGCTTCATCCACACATTGCTACGAGGAACCAAACCAACAATCTTCTAACTACGTAATATCTAAGTATGCATGAGCACTCACATAATATCTGAACCACAACCTATACACAGTTTAGGTCCTCAAGTGCAAGCCATTACTCTCAGCTTGCTTATAGTTCCACCTGTCTCCCAAATTGATCAACCTACATCTTGTGCACACAATAAGAAGACTAGTACCAACCCCTAGGGAAAGACCATATGAGAGGTTTTCAATTGTAGACATTGACGACTCCAATGAAAGTATCGGCAGCTCTCCATCACCACTCAACTTTGTACTCTTGTCCTTTCTCATCATGCAAGCTAACCAAAGAGCCATTATGTGCAAAATCCCCACAAACCAATACCTGTGCCAAACCTCCATGCAATTTCCAACAATGAACAACCCTATCCCCCAACTCCAACAACTCGACCACCAGCCACCCAAGCCAACAACATGCCCCCAATGACCCTCATCCACACCACCACCAAAACTCCTCCAAGGCAAACCACAGACATCCCTTATACCCACGTTCTCGGTGCATGCCAAAGCCTACTACCTAGGATGGCGAGTGCCATGGGACTGACACTCGTCTACGAGGGGGTACTGTTAACCCTCAAATGAACAAGGTGGAAATTCTAAAGAAGAAGACAAGGCCAAGGCAAAAGTGAAACAGAAGACGAAGGCATGCCAAGAAAAATATGGAAACACAAGAAGTGTAGAAAAGTCCTAAATGAAGGAGAAAGGTGCACAAGAAAAAGCACAAGTCAATACTTTTGTAAAAGAGCGCAAGGTGCATCATGATTTATTTTAAGAGCAGTGGGCTCTCATCCATGAAATTTGTAAAGATATATGGCGGTAGGAAGGAAGCTAAGAAGATAGGAGGACAATGGGAAAAAGGGCCCATGCCATGCTTGACCATGTAAAAAAGGGGATAAGGGGATGACCGCCCAAAAGAGATTTAGGGTTTTGTATATAAAGTTGAAAAGTGAATGAGAAGCTCATTGTTTTGTATGGCCAAAAGTAGCTCTCATCCTCCTCTTCTTCTTCTTCTTGCTTGCTTGCTTGAGCTTGTGCTTGAGAGAGGGAGTGAAAGAGTGTGAGGGAGTGAGTGTGTGAGGGTAAGGGACCGTGGTGGAGAAGCTCTCCATCTTCTCCTCTCCTCTTCTTCTTCTTCTTCTTCTTCTTCTTCTTCTTCTTTGTGGCAATGGATCTTGGAGCATGGAGCTTGAGGATGGAGTTCACTTGAAGCTTGCACTTGGATCATGGATCTACTGAAGTACTTGGGAGAGGAGGTAACTTGATCGGGCATGGAGGTAAGCTCACTACACTCGTAGAGATGGATGACATGTCTGCAATGTGAGAGGTAGCCATTAGTGCTTGGCTTGGAACGCTTGAAGAATAAGCGATCCGTGGGTCTTAGCGGTTGAGCTCACCTCCACAACAAGAAACCAAGGTAATTGAAAGCTAGATAGAAGAAGCAAAAAATAACACTCATTCAAACAAACTAGAAACCTTAGAATAGAAAGGAAAAGGAAGAAGTGCATTTGAGCAAATATGGTATCCTAACAAAAGTTTGACAACCAACTAATGACTATTATAGAGCAAAGAATAGCTCTTTGGACTTGCAACTGACTATTGAACTTTCCTTGCTTGCCCACCAACAACACCCCTTATTCAATAAAATGTTAGTAGATGAAGACCTACATGTAGCTAGTAGGTTAGAACTAGGAAGCATGGTACTTGATGTTAGTTCATATGTCTTTTTCCTTACACAAGACCTAAAATATCTTGACAGCCATGCCTTACTTTAGTACAACCCTAACTTTGTAAGGCTGACTGACATGAAATGGAATTTGTCTCCTAATTCTACCATAGCTCAACCCACTCCATCATCTAATGATGCAAGGCAGAATGAATTATCCAATACTTTCCTTCACAAGGATGTAGGAGAAATGAGTATTAAGTCTGAGCATCCAGCAAGCCAAGAGACAAGTATTAAGTCTGAGCATCCAACAAGCCAAGAGACAACATCTCTTGAAGTTACCACTAGGAGAGACTCTAAAGGAGAACAAAAAGAGCCTTCAAAGACACCACCATAAGAAACCCAAAAGACACATGAACCCCTTAGGCCCAAAAGTCCTTCTACACTAGCCTATGAACCAATCTTGTAGTTTTTTGCACCTACTACCACAGTCAAATCCATTGACTTGATAGTTATTACTTCCCATCAAGATCTGAAAAACACAATAGTCATGCTCCCTAGAGCTGCAATTGAGCCCACCAACTCTGCCAAAAGGAATATGCCCTAATTATTCAACAAAGTTAGAAACTAGCACCAAACCAAGTTGGAAAGCACTAGAGAGGAGACCATTCTCTTCAATTTGAGAGCAACTACAACTACTAAAGAGCTTTATCCTCAAGCCAATCAGTTATGAGTAAGGACCTCCTTCAAGTGCATTTTCTATCTAACTCTTGCTTCATCAACAACACCATTATGAGGAACTAATATGATTATCTTCTAATTAAGTAATACCTAAGCACAAGCACTCAGGTAATACTTACACCAAAACCTATGCACAGTTTGGGTCCTCAAGTAAGGAACAACACTTTAGTGTTCACTTGGAGTTTGACTTGTCTTCCAAACCAACAAAATGTGTCATGTGCATGACAAGAAGTCTAGCACTTTCCCCTAAGGAGAGATAGCACAAGAAGTTTTCCACTTGGAGGTACTAAAGGCTCCAAGGATTAATGCATCATTAGCTTCTCTTTAAAATTTTTCCACCCTCAACTCAATACTTCTGCCCTTTGACTCACCAACAATAGAAACCCTTGAAAGCTTCAACAACTAGCTCATCTACCACCACCCCAACCACAATAACAAGAAGCTTCTCCCATCAACAACCTAAAGGACTCCTAAGGACAACACACAATAGTCTCTAGCTCCACATCTTTAGTGTAAGTTGAAGCATGCCATCTACAATTAAGAGTTCCATGGGACTAACACTCAACTAGGAGAGGAATAATGTTAACCACAAGAACTAAGGAGCTTAGAGGAACATATTTTTTGGATCAGATTGTGCTAGGAAAAATCAAGGATTAGTTGTTGTAATGTACACAAGGTGGTTGCACAATTAAATCGCAAAGTGATCACACCATTTGCATTAATTTTTCATGTAAATCCGCAAGCAAGGCTTGATCTCATGCAATTTTTAAAATTAGTGTAGTCTCCCAAGATTGAAATCGAAGAGGTTCTATCCATAGAAAAAATTATACAATAAGAGATGACTAGTAAATTGGGTCATTGGGCCACTAAATGGGTTGGATGCCCAAGGGGAATGGGGAAAGGATAACCCTAGAAATTGCGTGTAAAGTGGATGAGAAGGAATAGAAAAAGCTATTCATGTGTGTGAAAACTTATTGTACTTGTTGTCTTGCTTCTTGTCATTGTGAGAGAGATAGAGTTACATGAGAGGTGGAGATTGAGGGAAAGAGAGTGTGAGTGTAAGTGTGAGGGATCAAGAGGATGAAGCCTCCTTACTCCTCTCTATCACTCTCTCATGTCGTATCCATGCTTCTTTCTTGCATGACAAAGGCTATAGAGGGTTGGGGAATGGAGCACATCATGAATCATGGAGTGTGCAAGGAGAATCCTTCATGGGATTAAAGGAAGGCCATGCTAATTACAAACAAATGACTATATTTGTTGGAGAGAGACCATGTGAGAGATAATCATCAATAATGTGGTTGAAGCTTTTGAAATAATAAGAGTATGTCAAAATGTCCCAAATACATTGAGTGATGATGCCCTCAACAAGAGATAAACTATTAAGAACATCCATAAGAACCTCTTTTAAAGCAATAAGGTATGATGCTCAATGTTTAGGTTCTCTCAAAATTCCAACTAGATGCTTAGGGTTTTAAGAATGCCTTTAGAAGCTCTATCTACTAGCCCTCACCTTGGCCTTTAGAATCATCGAAAAAGTTCTTTTAAAAGAGATACTTTTAGGGAGTGCAACAATTTTAAATTATCTTTAAATAGGACATGATTGTTGAAGAAGTAAGCATGGGAACTCTCCTTACACTGGAAAGGATAAGGGTAGCTAGGTGTAAATGGACTGGAGAACAAGGGAGCAAGGGGAAACCCTAACCCTAACTTCTTTAGAGGCTATATAAACTACCCAAAGCACAAGCTCAAAGTTGAGGAGAGTGTAGTAGTTGTACCTTGAACAAATAACTAAGTAAGATCTTCTTCTTGTACTTGAGCTCTCTCACTCCCTCTTGTGCACACTCTCTCATGCTTCTAACTCTGATTTTACACATGGTATCAAAGCCATCTCTAATCCCTTTAGGTTCCCTAAACCTCAGCTCAAACTAAGTGCACAATAAAAGCTTCACTTTCTCATCTTGGACCTTCAACCTCCATAGCTAGCCTTTATCTATCTCCATTGGAGGAGCTCATGTGAGAAAAAGAGGGCATATTAGCCTCCCATTCCTTCAAGAGAAATCTTCCTAACATCAGGTGCTCCTCCCTAGCACCAAAAACCCCCACATTGGCCACATAGTAGGACGACATTGTGAAAAAAATGTAGGCAAGTGCAAATCTGGGTAGCGTGCGGATCTGTACAGCTGTGTGTTCAGTTGAGGGTGAATCAATGGTGGCCATCTTAGGGCTTTGATAGCCCCCCTAGTGGGCCATCTCCCTCTAAGAGGGTTTGGAGAAATTCCTTCTATGTTGGTTGCTATGAACCAAACCCTAACTATGGGTTTCTGACAACCATAGCTAGGAAGCTTCAAAGCATGCTCATTTTCATCTTTTTTCAATCTAGGCATTATCAACAGTGATTTTAATCACTGAAAAACCCTAAATAAGAGTCCTTCTCATTCCATGGGCAATACTAAGCTTGTAAAGATCAACCTACATTATGAGTACTAGAATGAAAGTTGGTAAGAGTGCTTCTTAGCACTATTAATGCATTAAACTAATGCTCCTTATTGTTTGTTGCTGGTAAATTAGAGAATTGTATTATTGTACTCTCCTTTGATTCATCCCATAGCATAGAGTTGATTGATAAGCCGTGTTCCACCAAGAACTCCTCTAATAAGCCACATTATCAGGAGGAGCCTGAAGTCCTCACCCCATTGAAACCTAGGAAATATTTAAAACTTAAATTAAGGGTTGTTTGAAGAACATGACCTCCAAAAACCTATCTTGAGATATTACATATGTATGATTTCTAACCTTTTTAATCTCTATAGCTTTAAAGTTGGTTATCATTTGTAGGGCTATCAGTTCTGCTATTTGGTTTGTACTTGGCCACCTGTAAAGGACTGGACACTGCCATTGCTTAAGGAAATAGGTAATACCTTCCTATAATGGCCATCATGATGGCCTATAAAAATTTAAGGCCTCAAATTAGCAAGTTCAATGGAAAATATTTCCATCCTTGGGCAGTCCTAGTAAAATATAAAATGATGGAACGAGGCTACTAGCCCTTCGTAAAAGGGACCAAAGTTATTGATCCATCCAATGAAAGAGCTCAGGCCATCATCGTGCTTCATTTGAATGAATATTCAATTCATCATATTGACCAACTCTCCATTGCTAAGGAGAAGTGGGATGAGGATGTAACATCTCTCCTGTGCCTCCCCCATGAGAACCCCCCTTTTAAATTTTTAAATTTAATTCAATTTTTTTTTCTCTCTCTCTCCCTCCCTTGCCGACAGCATGTCGGGGAGAGAGAGAGAGGGAGTAGAGTGGTAGAGGGGTGCATGCACCCCCATATGTAGGGGTGGCGGTCGTTAAATGGCGGTCTCCCCCCTCGTGAAGCACCCCCTCCCCACTATATAAGGGGAAGCCCCCCCTGGTCGTCTTCAGCGCCGCTAGCCCCTCCCTTGCTCCACCTACGTGCCATGCCCCCTTGCTCCGCCAACACTCTGCTAGGCTACCAAATGCCACCACCATTATCTTCGCCACCATATCATGATTGAGGAGGAGGAGATGCTGTCACTTGACAGAAAAAAAAGAAGCTAAAGAAGCTTCTTAAGAAGCTTCCACAAAGAGCCTTCTTAAGGGTGCTTCATCCGCAGAATCGCGTAAGGGATGCAATTGTCTGAGAAGGGAGTTTCCTTGCGGGAAGGGAGGACTGCCAACTTGCAGAAAATTTCTGCACACCCTCCACCTGGCTGACTTATTCCCAAGTCCCGATTGCGATGGCCCCAAAGTGCCACACAAGAGGAGCACACGTAAGAGTAAGAGGAGCGCATGTAGGAGTCCCCACCCGAAGCGCAAGAATGGATAATACCCCTCCGGCAGATTTTCAGGTTGCGTTTTTTAGTATACGGTTTAGGTGTTAAAAGATGCACTTATGCAATAATGTCCTAGTTGCATCTCGCCTATAGGTTAAATATAAATTGCGATGTCCTTGTGCACTGGAAGGTTTGCATTGGGTGATTTATGTTGGAAAAAATCCCTTGTGACCACCATAAATAGGTTAATTCATAGAAGGATATTGTTTAATTAAAGAATAGCTAGCTGCTATGGGGAGGAATAAAAGAGTTATATTTTATTTAGAATTCGCATAAGCAACTGCATTCTTATTCACGGACTTGCATGGGAAAATACAAGATTATGTTTTTATAATGTTATAAATTTACGTAGCATAACTTGCATACATAAGCAACGTGCATGCATAAGTAGATGTATGAAAAGAAAAAGGGGTTATATTTCATTTCATGAAAAGCATATAGGATGCAATAGGCATGAAATGATAGATACATTCAATATGAAAGATAGTTCAAGTTAAGTTAAAACGTTGCTTAGTATTGCGCTTCCATAGTTAATCCATCATTCTCATACTTAGATCGTTCTATGTTGCGAGTAATGAGAGGGTACTAGGCCTTAGGACACGAATACTAGTAATATTGACAAACAAAGGGATGTAATACCTCAAGATAGGCACTGCTACCTATCTCGTGCAACTAGTCTACAAGGTCAGATGCTATTGCAACTAAAGCATAAGATGCTACTACTACATCTTAGGCCAAGGGAGGCGAGATCTAATTACAAGCCAAATTCATTAATAAGTCGAGTAGTCGCCCTACTACAACCATCTCTCTTGGGGACCGATTTGTCAAACTTAGGGAAATTGTGAATTGCCAAGAAGCAAATTGACCAACCAAGGATGACGGGGTTGTCTAAGATCTATTTGACTATAGTATAAGGAGACCGGTAGGGTACAAACCGTAACCCAAAAAAAAAGGGGAAACAAGCAACCTAGCTTGCCAAGCCCTTGGAATCTTGCCAAGTCGCGAATGATCTAGGATTGAATGGTCAGAGCATTTGGGAAAAAGGAATCACACCTTAGCAGTTGGTCGTACGAACGACCACAAAAATGAATGTGATTGTACACTTAGGTACATTGTTTGAACTTCTTTGCTCAAGGAACTAATTCAAGGCCACACACTTAATGCTTCAAGTTAATAGCCTAGAGGGAGAGGTGGGTTTAGTTACCTCCGACTGCCTACCTGGCCCTATCCAAGGGGGTTGTTGGCCGCGCCGGGTACATGGACCAAACCTGCGGCGAGAGGTCTATCCGTGGGTGCTACGTGGAATGGGAGGACGCTTGGGCGCCAAGGGAGGCTCTGGCCATAAATTCATTGTCTCCGGACCCCACACAAGAGGTTGACGTGACTGGAGATGGGTTCTCGAGGCCCGTGTACTAGTCTACGGGCGAAACTTGGAGCAGCAATCCTGTTGATTACTGGGATAGTCTTCGGGCATGATACTTGATGTATTCCAAGACTATGATAAATAAAGGTCAAATATTTGGAAAATGAACTTGCTTGATATTTTTTTTAAAATGTCAATGCCTAAGTTACGTGAAGGAACCTGTGTTTAAATTGATTAATTAAGAAAGCTGCCTTTGTATGTCAAACATAATGTGGTAGGTAATTAGATAACTAAGTAACTCGAGGAAAGTGCATTGGACGCAACTTGGGTCCGTCCTACGAAAGGGTGGTCCCAGTTAGCTTGGAACTTTTCTCAAAAGTCGTGATAACAAAACTGTGAAGACCTAGAGTCGGTAGAGTTAGAATCCCGATTTATGTTGTTTTAGGGGAGCGGTATGGGACTATGCCTTATGGGCAGAAAGGTTGAGCTTCGCATCCCTCTCATTTTCCATTCTCCATGAACCAAGTGTAGTATAAATCCGCTTCGACTCTGTTGTTCCTATGCAAAGTGGTTCATCTGAAGCTTGACGCTAGCCACTTTCTAGAGACTTGGCTGATAGGAAAAAAACCCTGACTTCAGGTCGATCTTAAGCGGGAAGGGCCGGATACTTCTGCTTTGGGGTAGACTCGGGAAGACCTAGATCACAAACCCTGAGACATTCCTTGCGAGTGCCAGGTGGTGCTTTCTAGACCCTCTTCCCAATGGGTTGCTAAGATGTGTCCCACAAGTGGACAAGTAGACACGTCACAGTTGGTATTAGAGCAAACCAACGTGATCTAAAGATTACAAGGGAACTTAATGGAGGAAAATAAAGGGAATAAGGGGATAAATAGGGGAGAGTGAGTGGAATAGAGCAGTGTTTTCTGTTGAAAATATTTCCTTACTCACTTATGGATGTTGAGTTGCAGAGTCACGAAGCATGGAGCAAGTTCTTGGTGTTCCAGGTCATGTTCATGACTACAATGCATGCTTCAAATTATCGTCCAGAGGCTTGGAATGATGAATATTCTAGACCGCATCTATAATACTTCACCCTTGTATGCGAAGTGGAGATGGACAGGAGACTCAGGAATATACTACATAGTAGCCCACCAACTCGCGTACCTTCAGACTAACATGAAGAGAATCAAGTGGATGGAGGATTTAAAGATCATGAAGCTATTCATCTTTGTGGAAGATCGCGTAAACGCAACTTTGCACGTTAGTGGTCGGCAAGTCAAGCAAAACAAGTATGTCTATGAAGAAGTGGCCCGGGTGATCTCTACTGACAGAATCAAAGTGTTAGGGCATTATAAGAAGAACGGGTATAAAAGGAAGGGATACCTCAAGCTTCCCATAACTTACCATTTCCTGAAAATCCATGACCCCACTCCATATTATTATTCCGTCCCTGTAGCCAATTGTAACACAATCCTATTTTTCCCAAACTGATGTATCAATTAGCTTGTCCTACTTATCCAAAATAAATGTACTCAAGGGGTTATGCCTTCATGAATAAATAAGACCTTTTACAATTGTCTATCTTGATCATAAATGTTAACTAAGGTGTTAAGTGATTACATCACTTCGCTAAAAAGATGTGCTAGTCATATTAACGTAATATGAGAACGTATGATAAGATGTTAACATAAAGAATCTTATTGTTCAGATGCAACCCCAAGTGCAGGTTCCAAATCCGACTCTTGCACTAAGTCCAGCTACGACTTAAGAGAAAAAATCATTCTCAAACAAATTAAGCCACCTGAGTTTGATGGCAAGGGAAGGACTATTCAAGCTGATGCTAAGATCTGGATTGAGTCCTTGGAGGACTATTTTGGGGTAGCAAGAACTGCACTTGCTAACCAAGCCATGCTCGCCAAACTTAAGCTAATAATAAAAGCAAGACTTTGGTGGAAATAGTGGTGTAGAGACTAGGCGATCTCGGAGGGGACAGTCACTTGGGATAAGCTTAAGGAAGCTATGAGAGGGAGGTGTCTACCACCTGTCTACTGCACACAAAAGATGAATGAATTCTATGACTTGAAGCAGCTAGGATTATCCCTTGAAGCATATTATTCGAAGTTATTTTCACTCCTAAAGTATGCACCTCCAATGGATATGACACAACAGGTGTCAAAATTCTGTATTGGGTTGAATCCACCGATAAACACTCGATTGGAATCAATGCGCCCAACGGACCTACAAGATGCACTCATTCGAGTTGCTCCAATAATACAAGAGGTGCAGACCAAACCAAGGAACAACAGGATTTGGCCTTACAAGGATCAAAATAAGGACATGTCTAAGGCTCAGACTAAGAGAGCACAGGGTCAGAATCAGGGCCAAAGATAGAAAGCTAGAGTCGATGCCGTCAACAACTCTGTTCCAACACAAAGCAATGATCGCAACCCATGTTGCTTCCATTGCAATGAGCCTAGACACTTCAAGAGGGAGTGTCCCAAGCTTGGTAGAGGGCATCGCCAGGGGCAATTCCAAGGTCAAAATAGAGCCACTCATGGCCAAGGAACCACCGTTATGGCTAGAGGAAGAACCTCCAATGTTCCCAACAAGGAGCTGGACAATGAAGAAGATCCATCCATGGATGCTGACATTGAGAGGGTGATGGTTCACACCACTCTTCACAAGAAGGGTCCGAATCGCCAATTCTCGGTGATTCAAACTCCATCAGAATATCAAGGTAAAAGCTTCAAAACCTTGATTGACTATGGCAGTACACATTCCTTCATTTCACCAATCTGTGCAAAAAGATTAGGGATACCCACAATAGATGCACCTACTTTAGTTGTTGAATTAGCAAATGGTTGTGAGGTCACTTGTACTAGGCAAACTGCTAAGGTGAAATTCCTACTGGGTGGGAAGCCAACTTTTGTGAGATTCACGGTAATGAACCTAGGTGTCCATGAATGTTTACTCGAAATGGATTGGCTAATACCTAATGATGCCCACATCCACAAGGGCCAAGTCTTCTTCCGTAATTCTGAAGGGGAACTAGTCACGACTCAAGGTGAGGCTGGTAAGCCAAAAATACAGTTGGCAAAAGCAACACGGATAATAAAAGGTGTTCAAAAGGGCCTACCTGTCTATCTGATTAAGCTGAATAAGCTAGATTAAAATTAGGAATCTGGAGAAGAATCTTCATGGTTAAAGGAATACGCAGACGTATTCCTTGAAGACCTGACGGAACTTCCTCCCCAAAGGAAAGTCGACCACGAAATCAAACTTGTACCAGGAGCTGCACCGATCGCAAAGAGGCCATATAAGATGTCCATCCTAGAAGCTATCGAACTGAAAGAGCAACTCAAGCAACTGTTAGACCAAGGCTACATCCGTCCTAGCAGTTCACCATGGGGAGCTCCAGTGTTGTTCCAAAAGAAGAAAGATGGAATGCTTCACCTATGCATTGACTATAGAGAATTGAACCTAGCAACCATAAAAAATAAATACCCCATTCCAAGAATAGATGAATTACTTGACCGTCTTCAAGTGGCAAATATATTCTCAAAGATAGATCTCAGATCTGGATATTATTAGATAAGAATCAAAGAGGAAGATATTTTAAAGACTGCATTCAGTACAAGGTATGGACACTTCAAATTCCTAGTGATTTCATTCGGGCCGCTGAGAATGCTCTTGCTACCTTCAATAGGTTAATGCAGGATATCTTTAGACCCTATCTTGATGACTTCGTACTCGTCTTTCATTATGATACCCTAGTCTACTCAAAACAAGGAAAGAATCATGAACCCCAGCTTCGCATTGTTCTTGAAACAATGAGAGCATACAAGCTTTATGCTAAGAAGAAGAAGTGCGCATTTTTCAAGTGCTAGATTGAATATCTGGGATTCATTGTATCAGCAGAAGGAATTTTAGTAGATCCAGCTAAGGCCAGAGACGTTTTGGAATGGCCAACACCAACTTTTGTCAAAGAAATTCGTAGTTTCTTGGGTTGACAGGGTGGTACAGAATTTTCATCAAAGATTATGCTTTGATTGCAACACATCTGACTGATCTACTAAAGAAGCAAATAGCAATTGTATGGTCACCTGCTGAATAGACCAGCTCTGACAAAATAAAGCAAAGCTTAGTATCAGCACCCATCCTGAAACTTTTTGATCTTAGTAAGGAGTTTGAACTGGTAACTGATGCTAGCGCACTTGCTTTAGGATGTGCACTTATGCAAGAAAGTCATACCATAGCATATTTTTCAAGAAAATTGAAGAGCTATTTTTGGGAAAGGCTTAAGGGAGACGTACTCAAATATGTCACGGAATGTTTGTCTTTTCAACGCATTAAGGCAGAACATGTTAAAATTCCTAGGAAATTGCAACCACTTGACATTCCATAAATGAAATGGGTGTTCATTAGTATGTACTTTATTGTTGGCTTACCCCAAGTTCAGGGAGGATATAACTAATAAAAGTGACAAAATAATGACAGGCTACAATAGATGCAGCTTTAGTAGTCCACACATAAGAGTGGATTAATTCCAATGGCTTCTTACTCTCTTGAACATGTCTAGGAAATGGTTTCCTTGCCTGTTTTACAAATTGACAGGCCTCACATACCTTATGCATTTCTACAACCTTGAATTTAGGCAATCCTGCAACAATATTTTGGGCTTGCATTGATTTAAGTTGCTGTACATTAACATGACCAGTGCGTTTATGCCAGATATCAATATCTGCAACTACATCGGACCCATGTGCAAACGTTGCTGCACTCAATTCAGGCATGTCTGGATCCAACGTAAACATTATGCTCTTCTTCTTTCCTTTTGTTATCAAGCGACCTTTATTTTTCATATCCTCAACAAAGCATCCATGATGATTAAATCTAACCTGCAAGCCCTGCTCAACCATTTGACCAACAAAAACCAGGTTCTTGGTGATATTCGGGATATGAAATACATCAGACAGGTATTTCTTTTTCCCATCTTGCATGGACAAAGGAAATTTTCCAATCTACACGATAGGATGTGCAGTATCATCACCAATCTCCACAAATCCTGGTTTTTCCATTTTCCTTGCATCTTGCATCCATTCTGCATGACCTATCCCCCTGGCCGCCTCCACTTGGACTGCAACGACATGGGTGCCGAGCTTGTGGAGGTCCACGCCCGGTTGGACGGCCATGCAGATAGCTTTGAGGAGCTTCAGTTGACCAACTTCGAGATGACGCAGCCCTTGTTTGACTAGCTCGTCCCCTTGGCTCACTTCTCCGCCGACCACAACCTTCTCGTCGCACCCCTCCTCTCCATCCAGGTAGATGAAACACACACCCACACACACACTCTCTCTTGTTACCATGTACGTTTCTTCACATTCTCTCTCTCTCTCTCTCTCTCTCTCTCTCAGCACATGGTCTAAATAAAAAGAGGAATGGATTGTCACATCCATTTGGCTTGCCTTTATGGTGGTCGAATGGGAATGGGAATGGTCATGCATGGGACTCTAATTTTCATGATTGGAGCCACATGGGTTCAAAACTTGGATTTGAGGGAACTACATTAGAGGCATCTTAGAATTGTTCCTACCATATTAAAGTCATTCGCTTTCCCCGATCAATAGGCTTCCATCTTGGAATCATTTCTACCATGTAGAGAAATTATTGTTATTACTATCACATCATATACACCTTCTAATTAAGCAAGAAATGCTCATTTGGTCCATTGATGTGATTGATGATTAATTGATTATGCCACCTATTACCTCAATTCGTGTGCAGAGCATGTAGGTATCCTAGCACCAATATTTAAAAAATGTTTAAACTTGAAGCCTTTCAACTATCAATTCATTCAGAACTTTTTTCTTAAAAAATGTACCAAGTGCATATTGACTAAGTTAAATTACATTTACTAAAATATTTGTGTTGCTTACAACCTTTTTAAATATTTTGCGGATAGGCGACATGTTTTGATCATGGTTCAGGTGTTGCACTTGGGCTTGCACATAGCCATGTCATTGCAGATGGTAACTCCATGTGGCACTTTATGAAATCATGGGCTCAATGTGCAAGAGGTGAAACTATTTCTCTCTTGCCAACACATACAAGGTCAGTTCTCAAGGTCCAAACACCATCAATAGAGAAGGCAATGTTCAAAGTTGAGAAGATTGATGAGCACAACGATATGAAGCAAATAGGAAAACCTCTAAGTAGGGTTGAAAAAGTATTTTCCTATACCAAAGATATGGTGGGGCTACTTAAAAAAATGGTGCATGGAAAATTCAGCTCATATGAGCTTGTTTGTGCCCATATATGGAAATGCACCACAAAGGCAAGAGGCACTTTATCAAACAAAAAGATAGGCTTTCTAAGTGTTGTCAACATGAGAAGTAGGATGGAACCAATGCTTCCACAAAGCTTCTTTGGTAATGCATTGATGTGGACCATAGCAACTTGCATAGTTGGAGAACTTTTAAATGAAGACCTTCGTATGACAGCTATGCGCATTCATGCTTCCATATCTTGTTGCACCAACTCAACTTATTGGGGTTTTCTACATTGGCTAGAGGTGTCTCAACATAATGAAGACATTTTCTTCTCTACATGTACACTCAATATAGCTCGAATGCGTGTATCTAGCTCACCAAAATTTCCCATCTTTGATATAGATTTTGGATGGGGTAAGCCGCTCGTTGCTTGATGTGCATCTATTCATGAAGCTGGCAATGTAGCTTTCTTCCCAAGTAGTGAAGGTGTTAGGAGTATTGATGCATGCATAGCACTTCCTCAACACATAATGGAACGATTTGAGCTTGAGAACTCTGTCATTTTTAAGGAGGCTACCAATCGATTTCTTGCCAACTCAAATACTCATTATAACTACCATTTTAAGAGTATCAAATCAGGTGTTAAAAACATGGTGCAAGCTCATAAGCTAGCTCTAGCTGCATCTTAGTGGATCTCCACTATCTCAATCTTCTCAAAGCTATTGATAATAGGTTCAATTTATTGGGTTGTTTCAAGTGAACAAGCAATGAACTCAAGATTGCTTATACATTCGCCTAAACAAACCAATTTCAATTTGAGGATAATATAGCAATGTTTGGGTCCTTTTTTGTTGTACCTATGACATGTCTTTCAAATAAGGAGAATCCTTGATGTTTTGACTAATTTGAAGAGTTAGTTAGAATTTATTTTTTCTAAGAAATATTTCTATTGCTCCAAGAATTCCAATTTGGTGGATATGATATAGTATCTTGTCATCCCAATGGAAAGAGTTATATCAACTTGTTAGCATTGCCCTTTAGAGCATATGCTTATACAATGGTGCAAGTCCTAAAAATTTACCCTTCGTTAACTTCAGTTAAGTGGCCCACTTAGCTTTGAAATGTGTGGATATCTTGCTTCTTGAGAATGAAGAGTTTATTTTTCGAAAATTAAAGAAAAAGAGCACACACACACACACACACACACACACACACACACACACACACACACACACACACACACACACACACACACACACACACACACACACACACACACACACACACACACACACACACACACACACACACACACACACACACACACACACACACACACACACACACACACACACACACACACACACACACACACACACACACACACACACACACACACACAAAGAAAGGGCAATGCTCTTGTGCACGATAGTGCACCCTTGTTTTAGAAAGTAAATTGTTTTTGTCTAGTCTTTAACTAGAAAATAGCAATCTATTATGTAGTAGCTAGAGAGCATGGAAGTTGTTATGCTACAAATTATAATCAAATTACTACCTCAATATTGATTAATTTTAAAAGGATATTTTCTCTTTTGGGGCTAAGATTATGGCCAACTATGTGAGCTAAACTACATGCACAATTTTGTTATGTTTTCTAATAAATGGTCACATGATCTCTTTAAAATCCAAAAAGTTCTTGTATATCACTACACTTGAACAACTTTGCAGTCTATATATAGTTAGACTACAAAGTTTGTACACTGTTCCATTCCATACTTTGGAACTTTGTGTGTCACCTTTTACTAATTTGCAACCCGACGGAATAGCCTATCATGCGAATCAGTTGATTAGCCTAGTAAAAACTGTGAAACTACAAAATAATCGAGTTATAGTTTGACTCAAAAATGGAAAAAAAAAGCAAAGAGCATACATCCAAGTAAAGGTAAAAATTTGTGTAAAGATATTTGCCAATAGCTCTATTGCATAAAAGGTTAAGACATGATTAAGGTGCCAAGTAAGGATTTGGTACTATGGAACAATTGAAATTCATGTAGAGCCATGAGTTCAAGACACAATTCTCGTGCATTTCTACTTCTAGAGTTGTTTAGGATCCCCTAATGGAGGATGATGTGCTTTCCTTATAATGGAATTCATCTATTTTCTCTCTCAAGATTTCATCACTCTCTCTATATAAAAGTCATTATAAGGAAAGTCCCTATGTATTTCTAGCTCTTATAGTAGTTATGACATGCCACCAGTAAACAAGCCGATGTTACTCTGCATTTTATAAATAGTGATTACCATAAGTTCAAGATGGTCTTAATTCTTTAATATATCCCACATTCATAACAAAACACTTAAGACAATGATATAACTCATACATTAATTAGAGATTTTGATAGCTGCTAATTTAGAGCCATTTTTATGACATTTTTCATGCAACCTAGATGGTTTTACTTATATAAAAGTAATATAATTTACAAAACTAATAAAAAATTAATCAAATTGTTGGATTTGATGATGCAAAGGAGTAAGCTAGATTATGTTGAGATATTTTTCATCTAAGTTTTTAACAAACAATAAGTTAAATGTGTTGATGATAGTTGAAAGATTAGAAATTTTATAGAAAGTGGTGGCAATTTAGAGTTTGGGGATGGTTTGAAGTGTTTGTGGGAAGAATTTAGCATGTATGCATGCAACTTGTGAAAAAGAACATTCAACGAGGTTAGAAATGGGTTTGTGATGTGGAAAGGTGCTAAGCAAACTCATTTCAGTGGGAAAAGAGTAGGTTTGAATTGGGCATATTCAAGAAGTTGACTCATGGGAAGTAACGAATTGAATAAAACACAAGAAATGCCATAAGAACATAGTGCTATGATGCAAGAGAGTTGTTGATTGCTACTCTTCATGTTGTAATATATCATGTCAACAAACCACACCATTCTCTTGATCTCCCTCTTCTCCTCTCCAAATGATACATTTATTGGCAGCATTCATGAAGAAATGGGGACAACACGATTAAGATAATATTAATGAAGATTACTGAAGAGAAAGAGAGATCAGTCAAAAGAGGAAAGGAAGGACTACAACTTTGTAGCATCAAATTAACAATCAATTAATATGTCATTATCTATATGGATATAACTTTTATGATCTATTTTGAATAAAAGAATGAGTTTTATGATAATGTGGATTGGTATGTAGGTTTTTGTTAGTTCAAAAAGTTAAATTGAATGAATGTGATGGATTGATTTTATAAAATGCATAGAAATGATAAAATATAGTCGAGAAATTGCAATTTTAGACACTAGTTAGTAAAAATGAAGGAATGTGAGTGTTATTAATGATGAAATATTTATCAAAAGATATAGGGATTTCAATGTCTAAGATGACAATTTTTACACATAACTAGTGGAAATTAGGTAAATCAATAAAATATCAAGTATGAAATATCAAAATATAGTTAGAGTATGTTATGGAAAGCACATA
This sequence comes from Lygodium microphyllum, assembly GCF_053477565.2. NCBI lineage: Eukaryota > Viridiplantae > Streptophyta > Polypodiopsida > Schizaeales > Lygodiaceae > Lygodium > Lygodium microphyllum. The sequence continues at coordinate 18,880,993 of NC_141142.1, forward strand.
AATGAATTTTGATCTAGATTAATGGAATAATGATTAAAGAGATGTCTAATTGTTTGTGTGAAAAATGGCATTTTCAACATTTTTAAAAGGAAATTAGTGAATATTAAGATAAAGGAATGAATCTAGAGCTAATATTTGTGTGTGAGTTCTATGAGTCATGATAAGTCTTTCTTGTGAAGGGTTTTGATTAACAAAGCATTGAATAGTAGTATTATAAATGTGTTCTAACTTTTGTAAAATAATTTAGAAAATTAATAACTCAAAATGGGGATTGAATTTCAAAAAACTTTAAAAAATAACCTGTGGATTATTTGTGGGTTAGAGTTTGTGGATGAAACTTCATGATGTTTAGAATTTATCTAAAAGAAGTTTATTTCTTAAATGGGTTTTCAAATTGAAATAGTAATTAGTGGTTATTAGGCATTAAATTGGAACATTAATGAAAGTTAAAGTTGAAGTAAGGTTTTTATATCACAATCCATCTTCAATTTGAATGATGAAATAATTGGAATTAGGATACTAGTAGCTTCAGTTCAAATTGGAGAGGTAGTTAATAAGACTTAGGATCCTTTAATTAACATATGTGGAAATACTAAACTTGGAGCACATGTAGTAACGGTACCATTTATATGGTTAATTTAGGGTTCATAAGACTTTACTAGTTCACTCTTCATCCTTAATTAATACAATGACCTTACATATAGTCATTTTTTCTATGTATGTGGGGGGACTTTTAGGGGACTATCAGCTTTCACTTTTACTACTTCGGAGAGATCTTGGAAACAATAGCAATGATATCCTACTATTCATTGAATTTTTGTATACTTTACAATGGAGCGACCTAAACAATCGATTTAGCTTCTTAACTATGAGAGCACTACAAGTCATACAATTAAAAGCACAAGAGTGGAACCATCAATACTTGCTTTGCTATATTGGTCAATCTCATAATTAAAGTTAAGGCTAGATAATTTTGCATGCTATATTGCAATAATAAAAAATATTCATATTTTACATTGAATAAAAAGTAAAATAGCTAGGTAGGATGTAGTGTTCATTATGGTTATTGAGATACCATTGAAGTGATTTTTGAAACCAAGTCAACCTCATGGAAAGAACTTTGAAATCCTTTATTGATCCTCTCCTTAGAAATATAAACAAAACACACTCATACACCTTAGTATAGCTAGGTAGTGAAGAATCATTGTCAGTAATCTTGCACTTTAGGTTCTTCTATTGAGGTGCTTTCTTTGTCTTTATTGGGTGTGGGTCTTTGTGTTTGTGGGTGGCTTGTATTCTTGTGTTCATGAAGTTGGAAATCATTGTCACTAATGTTGCACTTTAGTTTCTTCTATTGAGGTACTTCCTTTGTCTTTATCTTGTACTTGGGTGTGGGTCTTTGTGTTTGTGGGTGGCTTGTGTTCTTGTGTTTGTGAAGTTGGAATTCATGCCTTGCCTTAGTGTGAGAGCTTTCAACACGCACGCGTGCGCACGTGCGCGCGCGCGCGTGCACACACACACACACACACACACACACACACACACACATGCAAAATACATATGGATAGAGGGCATTTAGGAAGGGTTACACAACATACCCATGTTAAATAAACATATTCTCCAATGCATACCTACATTAAAGTAGAAACTTTTTCACAAGATTAACTCACAACATCTTAAGAAAGCTTCACAGCATGAATTTGCATGATTGCTAATACAACTTGAGCTACCTATAATAGAAAGTGTAAAGAGCGTCGAGCGTAGAGTGGTTGTTGGAATCTTAAGGGTAATGGTACATTTCATAGAGTTTAGAGCATACTCACATATTTTGCCAACTAGACATTTGAAATTATTTGTGCCCTTTACTACAAGGATTTGAGCTAGTAGCGACGCCGATTAGCGACAGTGGGTAGCGGCATCGCTATTGGCGTCGTTATTGGCGTCGCTATTTGCGTCGCATTTGCAGGCCGAAACCGAGCGCGGTTTCATTTCGCGTTTGCACATTGTGTGTTTTGAGAGCGAGAGCAAGGGAGAGAGCGACCGTCCTGAGAGAAGGAGAGGAATAAGACTTGCCACCACCGCCGTCGCCGTCGCCGCCGCCGCCATTATTCGTGAAGGAGAGGAGGAGGCTTCATCGCAAAGAGGAGCCACCCCACACTTGCCATATCTCATCGGTGAGTCTCCCTCTCTCTTTCTTTTGCTTGTTTAAGGTTTAAATCACTCTCTTTTGCTTGTTTAGGAGAGGAAATGAGAGAGAAAGAGAGGGAGAGGGAGAGAGAGGGAGAGAAAGAGAAAGAGAAAGAGAGGGAGAGGGAGAGGGAGAGGGAGAGGGAGAGGGGGGGAGAGTGCATTCTCTCTCTCTCTCTCCCTCTCCCTTTTGCTTGTTTAAGGTTTAAATAACTTTTTTTTTTGCTTGTTTAGAAGAGGAAATGTGAGAGAAAGAGAGAAAGAGAGGGAGAGGGAGATAAAGAGAAAGAGAGGGAGAGGGAGAGGGAGGGGGAGGAAATGAGAGAGGGAGAGAAAGAGAAAGAGAGGGAGAGGGAGAGGGAGGGAGAGTGTATTGTCTCTCTCCCTCTCCCTTTTGCTTGTTTAATGTTTAAATCACTTTCTTTTTTGCTTTTTTAGGAGAGGAAATGAGAGAGAAAGAGAGGGAGAGAGAGGGAGAGAAAGAGAGGGAGAGAAAGTGAAAGAGAGGGAGAGGGAGAGGGAGAGGGATGGAGAGTGCATTCTCTCTTTCCCTCTCCCTTTTGCTTATTAAAGATGTAAATCACTTTCTTTTTTTCTTGTTTAGGAGAGCAAATGAGAGAGAAGGAGAGAAAGAGAGGGAGAGGGAGAGGGAGAGGGAGAGAGAGGGAGAGAGAGAGAAAGAGAGGGAGAGGGAGGAAATGAGAGAGGGAGAGGGAGAGGGAGAGGGAGAGGGAGGGAGAGTGCATTCTCTCTCTCCCTCTCCCTCTCCCTTTTACTTTTGGAGAGTGTTAAGATATATTGTGAGAGGGAGAGGAAATGCGAGAGAAAGAGAAAGAGAGGGAGGGAGAGGGAGAGAAAGAGAAAGATAACATATATTGGAATTATAGCATATCCATGATTATGGTAATGGTATCCACTTTGCTTTTTTTATGGGTACCATTACATCGACTCCTTAAGAGGGCTAAAAATTAGTCATACACTTTATAAAGTCTAATTAAGAGATTTAAGATGCACGATAATAGACTTATCGATAATGGTACGCAATGTGCTTTGCCATGGGCCACGTACATTGGTGACTCTTTAAGATGGCTTAAAATTGGTCATGTCCTTCATAATGTCCAAGTAGGGGATCTAATTGTGATATGCACAATTCATTGTTTTTGTATTAACTTTATAGGCATAACAAATTAGAAATCATGCCAACTAGTCAATGGAAGGACTAAAAGAAAATGATACCCTAGCTAATGGTCATTACGGTACTTCATCAAAATAAATCCAAAAGTATTGTTATAGAAGAAGAATCCCTTAAATTGAGCATAGGATATTTTCTCTCAGGTCTTATGACTATGAGTAGAATTGATTGAAACAAATTTTATTACTATAGTTGATAAATTTCATAGATGGCATTAATTTTAATACGCGATCCTAGGACAAAAAAACCACATTTCTAAGATGCTTTTTGTTGAGACTGATTTATTATTAGACTAAGAGATCCTCAATGATGCTCATAAATGGATTACTTATACTCAAAGCCCTTTAGTGCAATTTTTTACAATAATGAATAATTATCTACCGGGACAAACAAATCCTTGAGCATGATATAGGGCCGAGATATAACATCAATAAATCTCTCAACTACTATATACAATGCAAGATTTATGGTCAACTTGCAACTTGACATACATCTCCATAAAGCTATCCATTTGAGCCTCGTTTGCTGTAATGTAGATAAGATGGAAAACGAAGAAGGTCTTATTGTTCAAGATCGCGAGGCGTATCTTAATCAACGTGTCCCATGTCCTTGCTCTCAATGCAAGTTGGCAATTAGACAAAAACGCCGATTGTCTATAGAACACGTACGACAATTTGGCGAGTTTCAATCTGAGATCATTGATCAGGTGATTGCGGATTTTCAGCAAATGGTAATTTGAAGTTAATATTAATCATGCATTGTACTCACAAGCTAATTGAAAACCATACACATGGGTCTTGTTGGAAAATTTTCTATCCAGGGGGTGATGTCTCGACCCAAGGGGGAGTGCACCCTTTGCGGCCAATTAGAAGAGTTCGTGGACGTGCGATGGACGGATTGTAGGAGCCAATCCACCAATCGCAAGGCCCATCTATACCGTCAATGCTAGAGGAGACATACAACCTTCCCGACTTACCTACAATCTTGGAGTCTGAGATGGAGGCAATGATCGATGCATTGATTCCCATGGATGTCGAGACATCTGATCCGCTTAGAGAGGAAGCATCCATACCATTATATGATGGGTGCCGAATATCTCGGTTGAAGACATTGCTTGCACTCTTAAGTGTGCAAGCAAAATACGGGTGGAGCGATACGAGTGTGATCGAGTTATTCAGGTACCTTGCACATAGGCTTCATTGATTATTTTAGTTGACACTATTATTACAAACATTTGTGCTTTTTCAAGGTGTTTTATGATTTTTTTCAGGTTATTGAAATATCATATATTACCACCTGCAAATACAATGCCTGAGTCTCGAGATGATGCATGACATGTTTTACGGAAGCTTGGCATGGACTACAATAACATCCATGCATGGATCAACGACTGCATACTGTTTCGAGATGAATACGAGACTATGGAGACATGTCCAAAGTGTGGTGCTCACAGGTATCGACAGGACTTGCAAGGGCAAACCATCCCTCAAAAAGTTCTTAGACACTTTCCGCTCATCCCCGCATAAACCACATGTTTCTCACGTCCAGCATGACAAGCTTGACAACGTGGCATGTGCAGAATAGGTCCATGGATGGAGTTCAACGAATATCAGCGGATTCGCACGCATGGAGCCACATTGACTCTCCCTTCCCAGGCTTTGCACAAGAGCCAAGGAATCTTTGGCTCGGTCTTGCAATGGATGGTGTGAACCCATTCGGTCTGTGCTCAACTTCTTACAGTGTGTGGCCTATAGTGCTTATCAACTACAACATCGCTCCATGGCTTTCTACGAAGAAAGGACATCTTATCCTTAGCTTTCTCGTCCCCGGCCGCTATAAAGTAAAAAATATGGACGTGTATTTTCGTCCATTAGTCGATAAGCTTAAGATTTTGTGGGAGGAGGGGGTCACTGTGCAAGATATGAGCAGGCGCGACGACCAGTGGTCAGCCAACATTCGAGCCATTCTCATGTGGACAATGCATGACTTTCCGGGATTAGGAGAGTGCTCAGGTGAGCAGATCTCCGTTCTCGCTGGTAATATCTATATTTTTTCTCATTCAATCAAGTATTCACTAGGTCATAGCTCACCTTACAGGTCTGGTTACCTCAGGTTATCATGCATGTCCATTGTGTGGGCCACAGTTAGACTCTCGAAGGTCACGAACCATGAAGAAGATGGTATATCAAGGACACGCAGCTTTCTTGCTGGAGGATCATGAACTCAAGGAAGGTTTCCTTGGACGACCTCCAACATGTATGAACGCCGCAAGCTGGTACGAGCTAAAAATGGTAAACCCGGAATCACATCCAAATGGAATGCGACGGTTCTCTGTTTTCTACAAGTTGCCATATTGGACCCACTTACAGGTCAACCACTTGTTGGATCCCATGCATATTTTCAAGAATGTGGGCAGCTTGCTATGGGACCACATCACAGGAAAGAGAGACACTATAGGGTTACGAATGGATTTGAAGGAGGTAGGTAAGATGGAGGCGCTTTGGCCGCAACCAAGTGCTGATGGTGGAGTGCAGCTTCCTCGCGCTCCTTGGGTTTTGTCCACTAAAGAAGAGCGCACTGTGAAGCAAGTAATCAAGTCTATCCGCACTCCGACGAGTATGATGCGTTCTCTTAGGTCCGCATTTTCTAGAGATGACCAATTGTCGGGGATTTTGATTGGCATAAGATATGTCAGGTTTGTGAACAGAATGGATTGTAATTAGCGTGGGCATTTTGCAATTTGAAAAGTGGCCATTATTCATAATGCTTTCTCATTTGTGGCAGTTTGTCCTATCGATCGCGATCGCAGGATGCCTTACTCCAGAAACTCGCCGGGCCATTTACAAGTTGTCGACTTTGGTGCAATGGATCTCACAGAAAGAGATTAAGACGTCCTCTATTGAATCTGCGAGGCGGGGAGCAGTGGAGACGGTCTATCTCTTTGAGAAATACCTGCCCACTAGCATGCTCACGATACAAGTCCATCTTCTTGTGCATCTTGTGGACAAAGTGGGGATTGCTGGACTTGTCCATACGCGATGGATGTTCTTCCTGGAGCGCTTCATGAAAACCCTGAAAGGTTTTGTGCAACAACGAGCTCGGCCAGAAGGTAGTATGGCCGAAGGTTGGTTGGTGTCAGAGGCGTTAGTGCATATCTCACAATGGCTACCAATGGTGGAACCAGACAATGAAATGCTATGGACGCTGAAGGATGATGATAGACTGACTGGAGATGTAGTGGTTGGAAATGGGGTAGAAAAAAGAATGGATGCCTCAATGGAAGAGAAGGTGAATAGCTTTTGTATGTTGCACCATGCCTCCATGGAGACGTGGCTCGCCAAGTACCAGATTGCAAGGCAAGATCGAGAGGAAGCGCGAGCTGAATTCCGACGCAGTACGCGTCATCGACCGATTCGATATCTCAAAGGCATGGAGGAGATGCCGCAGTTTATGTCAACACGATGGTTGCATGGAGCCTTGACCACAACATCCAACAAAGGGACAAAGGTCTCAATGGAGGAGTTGGAATTCTCGAGGGGATGTAGTCCAAAGGTGATGAGGGGTTTAGAATATGTTGTATCTAAATTTTATATGCGACATCTAATTTGAGTCTTTCAATGTACAGTACAAAATATATAGTGCAGCGTGGTCGCGCGGACGATATTTTCGCATGGAGCGTATTGACAAAATGCGCTCCACAATGGACTGTGGTGTCATGGCAAGGTTTGAGCAAGAGAGCCAACGACGAGCAACGGATTCGAACACGGTTGTGGATGAGATGGAGTATTTTGGGAACTTGCAAAGTATTATTACGGTGGATTACCGTAGCTTCTCCATGATACTATTCGATGTGCAGTGGTTCAAAGTGGTACTTGGAGGAGCTGGAGCAACAGTTCGACGAGGTCCATCTTGATTTCTCGAAATAGATTTTGAAAAAAAATGGACGGATTTGCGCGACACCTTTGTGTTGCCGGCCCATTGTGAACAGGTGCATAGAGTCATTTGCTTGCTAATTGTAATACGACATGGTTTATGTCACAATGGTTTGAACTCGCTTTGTACGTGTTTGTAAACAGGTAATCTTCTATCCAAACCCCCGACAACCTCGATGGTGGTATGTTATACCTTCAACCCCTCGAAGTGCAAGAGTATATGATCAAAGCGATGTTTCAGGAATAGATGAAGATAATATGCAAATAAAGGAGTTGATATTACAAGGGGTGGAGGCCGCCGCAAGCTTGGAGCCCACATCGGCTAACAATGATGGAAATACACGAGTCCAAGAATTTTTTGAGAACGAGCCAGACTCATTCTTTTGTGGTGACATGTCTATCGACCTTCCAGTGTATGCAGAGTTGTGTCAGGAGATTAACATGGGACCATAGGATACTTAATTCTTGGAGCATCCACTTACTCAATTCGTTGTTTAGATCTCTTATAAAGATACATAAGATATGCATTTTAAGAGGGATTTTTAAAAAATGATTTATATTACGACGCTTTGTATAGTTTAAATTGATTATTCTAACACCATTTTTAATCTATGTAGGTGACATTTTCAGGATGAGTCGAGGGATGAGAGCGATGAGGAGTTTTAGGATATGATGGCACGCATGTCTCCAGACCAGCTCGTGAGATTTAGAGAGATGGCAGACCAGGAGTTGTCTCGTTCTTTGTCAGGGTGCTCTGCTAGATCTGCTTTAGCGCGATCGGATGCTTTAGCTTCGAGTAGACGATCTCGACGCTCACGCCTTGGGCCAGAGGGAGGGACTGCATTGGGATCAGGGGGATGCTGCTGTGGAGACACGGATGTGGTGTCTCCGTCTCGTCGTTCAGCTGGAGCTGCGTCACCTCCAGGATTTGTCACACCTGTGGGGACGTCTACTCTAGTTACTCCGGCTTTTGCGCAGCCGTCAGTAGTGGCACCCCTTTGGGTGCCACTTAGAAAGAGGTTACCCCCGTCAGTACACTGGATGTAGAGGGGTCTCCTGGATATGCCCAGGAGCATGGACAGAGATGGGAGAGGACCCATCTTAGGCAGACTCCTAGGGGTTATGGATATTTGGTTGATAGTAGGTCAGGAGCCATTATCATGAATGCTGAGGGGAGGAGGGTGATGGCTCGCATGAGAGAGTTGTGCCAACAAGTTTTTCGGCACAACATCCTCGATCATTGGAAGAACATACTGGAGGGGAGCAAGGACTACATAGTAGCATCCTTGCACGAGGAGTTTCCGATGCCAGCCGTAGTAGATAGATTCTCTACAAGTTGGATGATGGATTGCATGCGTGCATACATGTCACATAGACGATCCGATGCACACAAGGCAATCAAGAGTGGGGCTGCAAAGCCCGAGTGGTTAGATGCAGACGACTCGCGCCGACTGAGGGAGGAGGCTACAGATTCACCAAGATGTTGGAGTCAGCAGTGCGAGGCGACGAGGGCACGACTCGAGGCCGGAGTGGTCCATCATCTTGGGAGTGGCGGCCACAAGACATATTTGGAGGACTTTGTAAGTTTCTCTTTTGTTTTGCTTGTTTGTTTTTTTGAAATATTCTTTGTACTGACAATCATGTTTCTAACAGTTAGCATTTTGTTTTCTTTGCAACACTCCATTACAAATTGCGATCCGCAAGGCCTTGAGACTCGATATGCGGAGAGGCACGGTCTCAATGCATTGATTGACCGATTGTATAGACGCAGTGGCCCTTTAAGTCGCTCATCTTTCTTGTCCGTAGTTACCATGAGATATTTGAATGCATTATTGTATGGTGGATTGATGTGTTGTTTCTTTTTCTACAGAATCCGTTTGATGCTCCTTTGTGGCGGGATGAGCTTTCGGGGGACGAGGATTTGTAGCTCACCCTTGGATCCTTGAAGCTCACACACCTTTATTTTTTAGTCGCCTGATCTATGTAGACATTTTCTATGTATTAGTGATATCCTGTCATGATTGTACCAATCGATTTTATGTGATCATGTATTTATTTCATGTATTAGTTTTATGATTTCAGTAAACATTCTTTTTGTTTGCAAGCGCTTTGTATACAATAGTGCAGAAACTATTTTGTATGGCTCTCATACAGCACACAGTGCTATATGTAGCTGCCCTGCCACCAATCTTTTTTTTCCTGTTACCGTCACTATTTGCATCGCAAATTTATTGCTTGTGTTGCTATGTGTGTCGCAAATTTACTGGTTGCGTCGATGCATATAGCGACGCTAATAGCGATGTTTCTATGGCGTCGTCAATAACGACGCTTTTTGCGACGACGGGGGAAAATTTTGTTGTTTGTATTTTCATCGCTTTAAACGTCGGTATAAGGTCTATATCTTGTAGTGCTTGACATGGTTGAGTTTTAGGAATTTCATAAAAATCAAAGCTAAAGACCCTTTAGTTGTATATGATGTTGATGACCTATTATGTCAAGGGGATTAATTATCAATATGTAGGTCTCTTACATGGCCTTGATGAGAGGTGAATGGTAGGACACTGGACAACACTCTTGTTGATTCAAGTACTCAACCCTACGAGTGATTACTATCTCTCACCTAGTAGGCTCATGCTCTACCTCCAAAAAAACCAAGCTTCTCTTTCTCTCTCTATCCAAAGAAAGCATGGATAATTCAAATTGCAATAGAGCTATTTAATTATCTTCTCACATTGCAGTTTGAAGCTTGAAAGTATAGGTATGATCATGATTTGAGTTGGTTCACTCACTATGCAAGATGAAGAGAACATTGATGGAAGTTTTCAATGTTTTTCTGAGAAGTTAGTGGTGTTAGCATACACATCGGTATATTTTTCTAAGAAGTTAGTGTTGTTAGAATACACAACAATATGTGTCTAGAAACAAGCACTAGTATGATTGCGTATACTTCCACATACCAACATATATACTAACTATTATTCCAACACAATTAAATTTTTTCTTAATGTAAATTCCAACACATATAAAATCTCAACGGACTTACATTCAAGCTTGATGGACCTATGTAAGGTGACTACATGTGGTGGAACAACGAGTCAATCCAGGGTATGCATTGAGGTGTCAGGTGTAACTATAGCTTTGAAAAAGTTAGTAAGGGTACATTGTCATGGCTCCCAAAGATATGCCTCTCAAGATTGTAAGAGTTGATCTCTATGTCATTACAACTCCAAAAGAAAGATTCCAAGGCACCATTGACTTGGGAAGTGTTCCAAACATCATATGGAAGTCCTACTATGTCAAGGAGATTACTTATCACTATGTAACTCTATCACATGGGTTCAACAAAAGGGATTTTTGAATCCCCTATTTATGCACATGTTGACCGAGTGTTGGCCTCAATGAGAGGTCAATGGTGGGACATGGGACAACACTTCTATTGATTCAAGTACTCAACTCTAGCAATGATAAACTATCTCTCACTTAATTGGCTCATGGTCTTGCTCCAAAAAAACTAAGCTTCTCTTTCTCTCTCTATCTTAAGAAAGCAAATAAAGCATGGATGATTCAAGTTTTAGTAGAGTTATTTACTTATATTTTCACATTGTACCCGAAGCTCAAAAGTATAGGTATGCTCAGGATTTGAGTTGGTACATTCACTATGTGAGATGAAGATAATTTAGATGGAATTTTTGAAGTTTTTTCTGAGAAATTAGTGGTTTTAGCATACACATTGGTGTATGGCTCAAAACAAGCACTAGTATGATTGCCTGTACTTCCACATTCCAATGCATATACTAATGATTATTCCAACACAATTATAAAAGTATCTTGATGCAAGTTCCAACACATAAGAACTCGATGGAATTACCTTCAAGCTCAATGGTCCTATCTAAGGGGACTCCATGTGGTGGAACCATTGCTTAGTCCATGGTATGATTTGAGGTGTTAGGTATAGTTGTAGCTCTAAAATGTTTAGTAAGGGTGCATTATCATGGCTCCCCAAGATACCTCCTTAGGGCTATAACAAGTAATCTCTATGTTGTTAAAACTGCAAAAGGAAGAGTCCGAGGCACCATTTACTTGGGAAATGTTCCAAATTTGGCAGTGAAAGCACTCTCTAATCTCATAGTACATCAAAAACCTACATGTATGATGCTCTCTAGTCTTTGGCTCAAGCTAGTAAAATTAGTATATTTGGTCCTCTTGGGGAAGCAACATTTTATCGTGACCACTCTATATCCATAAACTAATGTGGCATGTGCTAAGCTAACCAATGGTACATTGCACACCCTATAGTGCTATTGGCCTAGATGGCCATATAGTGATCAATATGTCATAGGTTGCTTCCTGTCAGCTATGTGTGTTGGCATAAGCAACTTGTCAATCTTGTACCTAGTCATCTTGGTAGTGTGTATATCCTTGTCCATCATTTTTATTCTATGTTCATGTGCAACACACACGTAGCTATCTTGGAGAAAGTTTATCAAATAGTATTATGTAGATTCTTGAAGACATGCCAAAGCAAAATTTTGCTACCTTACTCTACGACCATACATAGCACAAATGTCCTCGACAAGCCTAAGGAAAAGGGCCTTGGGATAAGTTTATTGAAGGTCTTTTGTGTCTTTTTGATTTCCCTAAGTGCATTCATCTACTACCTAACCACCCTTATCATAGACTTTTGAGCCCTCTCTTTTGCAGAGCTGGCAAATGCATGGGAAAATGCCCCTTGTTTGCCCTTTTCAAAGTTTCCAACTCTCTAGGAATTGCCCTCAAAAGTCAAAATAGTAGAGATTGGATCCTCTGTGCTCGTCTCGTAGGTTCCCTTGGTGTCTTTAGCACGTAGCCTTGAATTGCATCTTGTGAGTGTTGAGTGTCTCCTAGTTTCTTTGGTGTCTCTCGCTCCTAGCCTTCCTTAGGACTTTTCCCTTGGCTAGCATGTTCTTAATTGATAGGTGCTCCATCTCCCATTTTTTTGTTAGGATTTGTATCTTCCCTCTTATCAAGGCTTTCATGCTTAGCATTAACCATTGGTTGATTTCTCTATTCTTGATTTTCCCTTTGGTCTTGTGTGCCCTATGCTTTTATATCAACTTGCCCCTATGGAAATTTATGTGTAGTGTGTTTGATTCTTTCCATTGAGTCTATACCATGTGTCTACAATAGTGCAATTTAGACACTTGACATGTTAACTATTGAAATCTTGAAAAATAAATGCAAAATAGAACCCAGACCCTACAATGCACAAGGGTAGCATTATATAGTCTAGGAATGTGTACCTACATGCAGTAGCGTCTGGGTGGGTAGAAAGAAACACAATATATTAAAACAAGGTTTTTAGTATTTATGTGATATTTGCATGATCTCTATACATGAAAGGAAATTGAGGTGATCTTCAAGGTGAGACAATGAGTATTATTTGCCGCTCATGGTCTCTACAAAAGATAACCAAAAATTCCAACTTAAACATTTTATACAAAGGAAAATGTAATCAAATCCTCTATTGAGAGCATCTTATGAATTGTAATCGATCTAGTTCCTCTCATCTAATGATGGGACCTAAAACGGGCTGGCACTGGCTCATGCACTAGCCGGAGCTCTATCATGTGCTCAACAAACCCATGGCCTCGTGGCCAGGAGCGTTGATGACACATACATCATCTTCCTAAACATCTTGCGTTTGTTTCACGTATCGTAGTCCAACTCTAACCCAATTAACACTTCTCAGAGGGAGTCCCAACACATTGCCAAATGGCACGAAGCACAAACATAGGAGGTCCTCCCACGGCTGACTACCACTACCTCACTGCGACTCTCCTACACCTTGGAGATTGGTCCCTCGATGCGTCGCTAAACATATATAACACTTCGCACACAGTCCTCTCAAGGTACCAATTATTTTGTATCCAGGAATATACCATTTTCCTCACTTTCTTTCCCCTAGGACTCAATGCCTAGCCTACAGCTTGGGACAACCTTACTCACTCAACGTTGGTCACGATCTAGAGAATACATGTGCTATGCATCCAGGAGGTATTGTCTGATACCTTTTATCATTTTATGCTTCATGCAAATTGTGAATGCCCATGTGCCAAAACAAAGAAAAATCAGCATTTGTGCACATGTGGAAGACATTTCTTTCAATGATTTTGACTATCGCTCGTATGCGGCGTTGCATAAACCTAGCACCGAGAAACCCTCGTGCTACTAGGTTCTTAATTTTTAATTATCGACCAACCTAAATGGTATGCATAAAAACCAGTAAGCTTTTCATCATTTCATTAAGCATTTAAACACCTTTTATATACTCTACCCCCTCACCCGTTTAGATTGTGCATTATTGATCAGTTTGGGGTTCAGTTTCCCATGTTTTTATTGTATGAAAAGCAATAAAAACTCACTAAAACATAAAGGTAGGGCTGAACTGAGGCTAAACCTCATACTTCAGACCCCCCATACATACACCAATATGGTTCTTATTTTTACTTAATTTTCGGCACTCAAAATCCATTTTTCTCCTATTTTCCACTAATTTTTCTATTTTTCTTGTATTTTTTGCAACATTAAATAACTAAAAATTAAAAATGAGTTGTGAGCTATGGCCCTTAGGTTCATTTGCAGCAAAAAAATAGATTTAGTTTGTGTGTCTTATTACATTTTCCATTTATATATAAAAAAACACCCAATTTTCCCATATTTCGTGTGTTTTACGGGTTTTACACCATTAATTTCAATCACAACACTTATGATTTTTTGATTTTCTGAGCATAAACTGATTAAACTCATAGCAAACAACATTATAATGCATAATCATCCCATGTGAACAAGTATTCATGAAGCAAATTGCATAAAACATCAATTTTCTTTGTAAAAATGAGATTACCGTTCTTTGCGGGTTGTGGATTTTTATTTGCCATGTCTTGGGACTGATTTCCAGCAGCCATTAATGTCCATGATAGTCCACAATCAGCAATCTTCATTCCTCTTGAACCACGGAGCAATCCAGTCTTCATTGGACAAGCATCCGTCATCCATTCTTGTTCTTCTTCTTCACCACATGAATCTGCCCTTAGAAGAGAGAGAGGGAGGAGAGAGAAAGACTAAAATCAGAGATCTTCATAGAGACCACAAATGGAGGAGTGAAGCACGGCGATATGACCAGCAGGTAGAGGGGATTGAAGCCCCAATGTCGATTGGGCAGGGTATTCACAGCCAACATGTTGCCTCCATCCATGCCATGGCGCAAATTTCGGCACCATCAGGATGCGCCTTCTCCTCACGTGTTGTGGCTCCAAAAGATGCCACGCTTTCATGTGGCATAAAATGTCCCAAGGCCCCCCCCAAAGGTCACTTACATTTGGCCACTCTAATGTCCACCTTTTCGTATCTTGCCCGGTTTCTTGGTTCCTTCCCCGTCCGGACTCTGAATTGAGCTCTGAAAAATCTTGGGCATCCGGCTCGACATCCCACAATGGCCGGTAACTCTTGTGAACCCACACCGCAGTCTGAAAAATTATCAAAAATCAACAAGTGTCCCTCGGGTGCCTTTAAAGCACTTTGGCGCTTAAAATCGTCCTAGATCGAGCCGCCGCCTTCGACGTTGAATATTTTTCCCTTAATATTCGTAATTTTTAGCTATTTTTAAGCACTTATCGACATAAAAATTCTACTCTCATCTAAGTTTTCCGTCCATATATAGCTTGGATGTGCTAAAATATCCAATATAGGTTAGGCTACCATGGTCCTCTATGATCAAGAGTAACAGTCTTTAATCTCCATAGTAGTTTCTTCCTCCACATGTTGAGCACATGTCCCCTTACCCAGAAGAAGGCCCATCACAATGAGCTTCATACTAATACTTTCTCTCATTTTCTAGCTCCATAATCCCTAAGAATGCCAATGCATGACCTAGAGAGGGTCTAGTAAGAATTTATGTACCACAATGGTTGACAAAACCTACTTTGCTACTACCACCTTCGCTACAAGAGAGAGAGAGTTTTCATCACTACTACAAAGGTCCTAAAATTCTCCTCATCTCCATCTAGGTAAATATTTGTGTCATCTAAAAATTCTACGTTTGAAAGATCCTCAAAATCTAGGATAGGAAGTCTGATGCCTCAAATACTTGTAGCTCTATCCCACACAACGAGCGCATGGCTTTGTAACATATGAGAAAAGAAGATGTGCAAACTAAACTCTAAATGTTGAATCTAGCACATCACCCTTTCAACACTCTGATCTGAAAGCATGCATGGAGGCATTTCCATAATGGCCAAATGCCTTGTCATGCATAGTAGGGTCCCCGACTAAGAAATTCCTCGATGAGTTGCTTCATTTGGCTAATGCATGACCTAAACAAGGCCTAGTAAGAAGTTATTGTAAGACATAGTGGCTAACAAAACCAAATTTGCTACTATCACCCTCCTTGCTAGACATAGTCTTAATGTTTTCGAATGCAATAGCTTATGGCTTGTGTTGAGTGGTAGGGGTGCCAACTACTACTCTAAAGAAATATTATGCTTACATGACAGCCTAAGTATCTCATTGAAGTGCCCTAAAGGACCCAAGTGAAATCCTCATGTGGCTTCCAATCTAGTTACTAAGTGTCACCAACCCAAAATCCATAGGATTTGTGCCGATTAATAAAAGCTTCTAAACCTCTATAAAATATCTCCATCATAGCTACAAAGGTCCTAAAAATCTCATCATCCCCATCTAGGTAAATAGCTACATCATTGACAAATTCTACATCCAACTACTCCTCAAACTCTAGGATGGGAAGTTTGATGCCTTGGATACTTGTAGCACAAAAAGGAGCTCATGGCCTTTCCAACAAATAAGAAAAGAAGAGGGGCAAGGTGACATCCTCGTCTCAGTGACCTCTAAATGGTGAATCTAGCTCATCACAACACAACAAGATCTAGACTTCACGATGCACATAAAGGCATTCTTGCAATATTGAAATGCAATGTAACATGCAGTAGAGTTTGACTCCAAAATGTGGGAATGGCAAGGGATGAAGTTCATCTTTTCTACATGCACGAAATTGACCTAAAAATGCATCAATGCTTGCCTCAAACATTGGATGACACAACTATTAGACATAGAGGATGGTAGAAATGTGATAATGAATCCCAAACAATGAGTTGAATAAAATATATATGTTGATCTCACACACATGTGAATCCACGTCATGCCAAGGACACATGTCCATGGATGCAAGAATTATGGAGTGACATTTGCCACATGTCATCATTTTGTGTTACCGTGTGTGCACATATCCAAAATTCATGGCCAACTATTTGCCATGTGGCAAGCATGCCATGTTTTTCAAGATACCATTTGACTTATGACTTTATGCTCACATGGTACATGCTATATATTCACACCATCTTGGGTCAAATTATAAGTATAGCATCTTTAGAGAGCAAGGTTGATTGAAACCAAAGAAGGTCAAGGAGCACGCTTTAGAGGTACCTCTGTTCCCTACTTTGTTAATGCAATGAACTTTAAAATGTTTCCTTGGCTTGCATTTAGTTAGATGCTACTGCTCAGAACCTACAACACACAAGGAGACATTTTGAGAGTGTCAGAATGGCTATTTTCATGCCATAGGGTCCAGGCTAGGCACTTTAGGTTTTGTTTTCTTAGAAATCAACCAAAGCGTGTTCTTTGGACAAGCGCCCTATTTCCGGTGTCAAAGAGTTTATTGTTCATTATATAAATCATGGGATTCTTATGAACATAGAAGAACTTCACTAGGAGTTATATGAGGAATTTGCATAGAAAATTCAGTCATTGTTACCCAATAACCAACTTAGTTACATAAGTCCTCTTGTATTTAGCATATAATTTTCAGTTGTACCATGTATATTGATGAAAAATAAGTCTATGGGAACCTACAACTGGGTCAGCTGGAAGTAATTGATAGTTTGCAGGATAAATCACATTGATTCAAGTGTAAAAATATGGTTAGAACTCAAGAAAAATGCCAAAAGTCCACTAGGTTCATGGCGGACCTGAAGTAATAGACTAATGTGACCAGCAAGTGACCTGAGTAGGTCCAAAAGTGACCTGGGCCTGAGCAGGAAGCAGCCTGCATTTTTCGGCTCAAAATGCGGGCTGCACAGCCTGATTGCAACTAGAGAGAGCTGAAGCCATGATGCATGCTTTGGAGCATGCACACTGGAGATTAACAGGAGCTTAAGATGAAGATGCAAACACGGTGAGAGCTCCACTTATCTGTCTATTTGGTCTGACAAAAATGCATGGTATGACAATCTATAAAAGGGGGAAATCTGAGAGAAAAGTATTCAGCCAGCTCTTATGAACGTCTTCTCTCATTTTGTCTACCTTATTCATGGTCCAATGAAGCCCGACTCGTACCCAAGTACTTGAGTGACTTTGGGGCAAGCAAAGGGTGAGGATTTTGAAGGTGTATGGGCTGTTATGGGCTGAAATAACTAGTCATAAATAGGGCAGCCCACTGTTCTTGTCCATTTTTATGAGCAAACAAGAGATTTATGTGGTTGTAATGGAAGAAAATGACCTCTTTTCATCAAGACTTTGTTCATTAATGAGTAGAGGAGCTTATTCATGAATTTATGCACTCTTTTTGAGCTTGATTAAGGGCTAGAATTTTCTGTTTTAAAACAGGGCTGAAGTAAAGATTATGCTTCTTCAATGCATTTCATGTTCCATTGGCCCAAATCTTGAATGTATTTGAAGTCTACCAACATAAAACTTGTTCCCTAGAGTTGAAATCCATCTATGTACTTGAAATAAAAGCCATTAGAGCTTGCATTTGATATTCATATTTGGATTGAGAATCTGAATATATAATTTATGTTATGGTGAATGTATCCAAAGGCATTTGATGTAAACAAGATAGAGTTATTTATTCCATTCATGTATGCTAAATACATAGAGAAAAAACTTGAATTCTTCTTCCACATCTAAATCATTTCTAAATCCCAGATTTTGTTAAACCCCAATCTATTTCCCTTTTCTGAACTTTGAATCCCATACTCCTCTTCTACACTAAGCCTCGGTGGTAGACCTTCAGCCCTTAACACGACGATAGTGGTGAACCCGACGTGAAGGTTCGCTGCAGAAGAAGAAGTACAATGGGAGAATCATCAAGTTCGGGAGGAGATGCCTTGCAACAGTTGGTTCGTCTGATGCAAGAAAGCCAACAACAACAATTGCAATTTCAGTAGCAGTTGCAATTGCAACAACAACGGATCAGTCAAGAAGAAGAGCGGATTGATGCTGCTGCCATTAAAGCTTTGGAAGCAGTTGGGCAAGAGCTCAAGCAATTTAATGGGCAAAATGTGTCCTCTTTTATCCGCCTTTATACTGACAAGATGGTCTTCTTTGGAGTTCCTTAGCATGCCTGGAGCCGTTATTTTGCCCGTCTGGTTGTGCATGGTCTCCAGGACCAAATTCATGGTCTTTTCCAAAAAGATGCGGGATGGTCCGTGTTCAAGAAGGCTCTTCGAGAAGAAATTTTCTTGAAGATTCTAGCCTTATGACAAAGAAAGGCTTCATTGAATGGGTCGAAAGGCCCAATAAGGGTCTAACCACCACTGCTCTTCATCAAGAATTTGAAAGCAAATTTGCTCAACTAGATCCTGACGATCAACAAGGTATGGAAAGCTAGAAGATTGAATTATTTCTAAAAGTTGCAGATTCTTCCCTTCAAGAGAAGCTAACTGATCGACTTGAAGACCTTGGCTCTGAGACGGGATTGAAGACTGCTTGGAGTGATGTCATTGAAGCAGTTAATATGATTGCTCGAAGAGAGCGGTTGCGCCTAAGATGGGGAACAACCCCTGCATCAACTGAATCCATGAAGGAGCCTGTTCTAGTTTCTCGACCTCCTGTCTCTATGGTCGAGCAACCAAGAAATTCTGATGTTCCATCTCCAAAGAAGGGCGTCATGGACAAGATAATTAAAAGCATGCGGAATCTCCATCTTAATCTAACGGAGATTAATTCTAAAGTGAAAAGGCTTGATGTAAAAGTGGAAGAATGGGGACGACGGTCAACTGCCCAAAGGCCTATACGAGAAGGCTTCAAAAGACGTTATATCTGGTGTGATAGCCTACAGCATGACAAGAGGGAGTGCGGTGCATTCCATGAAGCTGAAGCACAAAAATTAGTCTTTTGGAAGGATGGTAAAATTCATGCAACTGAAACCGGGCTTCCTCTTGAGCCAAACTTCGGTAACGGTGGCATGAAGAAAAGATTGGAGGATTTGGCAACAAGAACAGCCTATGGCGCAGCTGTTGATGCAGCAACCTATGGGCTGCAAATTTAGCCAACTAATGAAATTGTTAAAGCATGTAAAACTAATGCAAAATATAAAGTGTGGATGCAGGCCTTGGATCGCATGGAGCAAGGTAAGGCAGCCAAAGATGATTTAACCACTGCCAGTCAATGCATCCGAGGAAGAACCGGTTGGACCGAGCCTGTTGATTCATTTTCAGCTTTTTCCCGGTTAGTTGAAATTAATAATCATGAATCCATGATAGAAGAAAAGAGAAGAAGAGATGAGGATGTTGCCGGTCCTTCTTCTTCAGGGCCAACTAAACGCGTGACAAGAAGCAAAACGGACCAGCAGAAGGCCACTGAAAATCCTTCATCGCCGGAGCTTGGGAGATGCCCCTCAAGCAAAGAAGACATAAGGAAAAAGAGAAAGCAAACATCCCAGTTACAAGTTGTAGTCAGACATAGAGACCGCAAAACGGATCTTAAACAGATCCTAGAAGAAAGGATTATTGGAAGTAGAATTGAATTTACATTAGGTGAAATTCTCGAAATTGCAAAACGAGGATTTCATGATGTAATAATTGATGTAATTAAACGAAAAAGACAATATGTTGGTGAGGAAACTAAAGAATCTGTACATGCTTTTTTGCAAGCACTTCATGTGTATTTGCAGGATGAAGAGAAGCTGAAAACTCAAGGGATTCGATTGGAGGCAATCAAAGAATCGATTGCAGCCATAGAAGCCAAAGATGAAGACATTTATGAAGCAGGAACTGAAGAAGCTATTATGGTAGGGACTTCTCAATCTAAAGTGCAACCCATGCCTAAGAAAGAAGCTCATCTTCACAACATGCAAGAAGAAAGTGATGCTCACTTTATTCCTAGTAGTCACTAGTCCCGTACCCATTGGGCAAGGGCGACTACTGAAACCATTGTTAAGATCGGAGAAAAAGAAACTCCATGCATTTCCCTTATAGACCATGGCTCAGAGATTAATGTCATGTCAAGAAGTCTCTACGAGAATGGCGGATGGCCCATTGATGTGGACCCAGGATGGCGCATGAAGGCAGCCAATAACTCTTGTGGTGATCTTTATGTAGCATGTCCTTATGTACAAGTTACTATTGGTAATGTAAAAGATGAATTTCATTTCTTTGTTCAAGATTCCTACAGTTATCCTATCATTCTTGGACATTTATTTCCGAGTCTCGTTTAGAGACAAAGGCCCTTGATGATGGTTCATCATATGCTCGGATAAGAAGTAAGGATAATGACAAAGCTGTCCAATTCTTGACCGTATGTGTAAATCACCACCGGAATAGGGATTGATTGAGAGATCATCATGTTCCTCCTAATGCCCGAGAATTTAAGGGTTTTCGGGTAGTAGCACTGCTATAAGTGGAGGCTATGGCAGTACATCATGTCATAAAAATTTGCCACCACATAAAAAGGAGGCAAGGCCAAAAGCTGAATTGCACATTTTTACAGCCAATAGTGTGGGCTGTTAAAAAAAGTTTTCAGCCATGAATAGGGCTGAAAGAAAGTATTTGTGTCATATGGAACAAGAGCTGAAGCAAGTTGATGTTTTACCTAAAAATGAAGAAATTTCAGGGTTACTTTATGGGCTGGAATTTTCTGTTTTAAAACAGGGCTGAAGTAAAGATTATGCTTCTTCAATGCATTTCATGCTCCATTGGCCCAAATCTTGAATGTGTTTGAAGTCTACCAACATAAAACCTGTTCCCTAGAGTTGAAATCCATCTATGTACTTGAAATAAAAGCCATTAGAGCTTGCATTTGATATTCATATTTGGATTGAGAATCTGAATATATCCTTTATGTTATGGTGAATGTATCCAAAGGCATTTGATGTAAACAAGATAGAGTTATTTATTCCATTCATGTATGCTAAATACATAGAGAAAAAGCTTGAATTCTTCTTCCACATCTAAATCATTTCTAAATCCCGGATTTTGTTAAACCCCAATCTATTTCCCTTTTCTGAACTTTGAATCCCATACTCCTCTTCTGCACTAAGCCCCGGTGGTAGACCTTCAGCCCTTAATTCGACGGCACCAGTAAGATTGAGGATTGCGTTGTACATAGTGAGCTGTTTATAGTAGGTTTTTAAAGGGGATAATCCTTACCTATAAGGAAGGTTGAGGATGGCCTTCTCAAGGGGGCACCCTTACCTACTAGGAAGGTGCTCATAGTATAGATGTTTGTAGATGACAATATCAACATAATAGCATCTAAATAAATAACCTTGAACACCTTAATGGAGGTTGTGAGGACTTCTCAATATAGTTGCAATCCATGATCATTGCCATTAAGTTAAAGGTTTTATGCCTTCCCTTAGAGGGCCTCCCCACTTGGCATTTTGGGGAAGATATTCAAAGGTCCTTCACACTATGTTTGTCCTACATTCAAAGGTGGATGACCACAATCATAACCTTGGCCTTGGCATACCATGCATCATAATAATTCCCTCTCTAGGAGTACAATGCTCATGGTGTTAAGCATCTAATAAAATATCATAGACTCCATCAAATTCCAAATCCTTTGTGTATTATTTATTTGATATCATCTACCTCATAATGATATACTACATGCAATGTTGAGACCTTCATTTTCCTAGATGATACATCACCCACAACATTCTTTTTACCTTCCACATAAGTTCTCTAAAATTGAAGCATGGAAAAGAAAAATTTTCATTGCATATGCGTATCAAAATTTTAGTCAAAGAAAGAAAATATCGAAGAGTTTGATTATCTTTTTGCACAAAAAGTATTATCCTTTGCAATAGTGTTTTCATGTGGAAAGAGCATGATTTACAACAAGTAGCTCTTTGTCATTAACTTACAAAATTCTCTTTGCACCCTAGTGTGAAAATTTACCTTTTTACAACGCAACTCAGATAATGGTGATTCAGTTTTTGGAGCTTATATCCATGGAGCTTTAATGGTAGGTTGGCCTAAAGGTTCCTATGCCACAATGGTATGCAATGATAGGTTGGTCTTAAATAGGTGGTAGTAGACTATAAGTTGTTTTGTGACGATTGGGCATTACAATAGCATTGTAATCCATGATCATTTCAAACAAGATAAAGGTTTTGTGTCTTCACTTATAAGACTTTCCCTCTTGGCATGTAGGGAAGAGATTCAGAGTGCTTAAGTTGAGAATATTTTTGCACTACATAGGTTGCCCATTGGGCTTGCATCTATCTTTCTTAGAGGCTTGATTGGCTCATGCAAGGTTGAAAAAGAAGTTGAATGCCTAGAGAGGTCAATGTATGGGGCTTGAAGGAACCTCATAGTGATGAGAAATAACTCTTAAATACTATGTTTGTCCTACATACAAAGGTGCATAACCACAATCATAACTTTGGCCGTTACAGATCATGCATCATAAGAATTTCCTCTTTGGGAGTACAATGCTCATGGTATTTAAAATATAATAGAAATTTATAAACTCCATTAAATTCAAAATCCTCTATATATTGTCTTCCATGTCATCTAGCTCATAATGATATCCTATAGGCACTACAAAGACCTTCAGTTTCCTAGGCAATACATCGACCACAACATTCTTTTTACCTTCCACATCTAATATCTTAAATTGGAACATGGATTAGAAATTTTCCCATTGCATATGTTTCTCAGAAACTTAGTCTAAGTAAGAAAATATCTTAGAGTTTTGATGATCTTTTTGCACAAAAAGATCAGGCCTTGCAAGTAGTGTTTTTAAGTGGAAAGAGCATGATTTACAACAAGCAATACTTTCTCATAAATCTATAAAATTGTATGTAAACCCTATTATGCAGCTTTCCCTTTTTACAAAGAAAATTGATGTCAGGTTGGGAACTATGAGGAGACAAAAAGAAGAGAGAATATTGCAAAGGAGAGAGAAAGACTAGAAATGGAGAGAAAAAGAGAGAGAACCCATGACAACTGCCAAGAGAAGGTGAGATGAAAGAGATTACCTTGGTTATTATTGAATGATTTAAAAAACGGAAGTCTCTTACAACTTATACCTAGCTAGTGTGGCTAGTATTTTATTTTTTCCAAATTATTACATATTTCTAGTCCTTTACATTCCATCCCCACCCAAAGGTTTTTGCCCTTTAAAAGAAATAGGGACTTATTATAATGGCTAGAGTGATAAAAAAAATTTTGAAGAATCTCAAGAATTTGGCTAAATTGAAGTTTGAAGAATGAACCTCTTTAATGTACAACATCTAGAAATGTCTTAATGAGAGGATTCTAATGCACCAACCATTGAGAAATTTGACGCGTATATGCTCCAGTTATGGATTCTTGACGAAACAACAACCTCAAAAGTTTTGTGATGATGGCATCACCCTCATTTGTCCTTATGGAATATTAGTAAGGATGGGAAAGAAAGAAGAGAGTGAGAATGGAGGGAAGTAATCAAACGTCGAACAAAATTCAAATTGAATATTAGTTTTCACTTTAATGAGGATGAGTAAGATCTTGATTATGACAATCTTTGTCACCTTTATGGCAGCCTAAATTTATAGGTTTGATGTGACCACGAGAATATCTCGACAATGACTTATTAATAAATTTTTGATATATTTACTTACCAAAATATAAAAGTTTTCACAAATAAAAAAAGATTTTATTTCTTAAAATATTTTCTCTCTCTAGGATCGCTTATAGGGCATTTTCGAGATCTCAAAACTCCCCTAATGCAACCTCTAAGAAAGAGGGTCTGATACCATGTTAGAAAACATGGTTGAGCAAGAGTGGAAGAGTAAATTATGGAGGAAAGAAGAAGAACAAGTAGGCAATCATGCTAACATGAAAGAGACTTACTTCATTGATAGCTATGCCAAGTACATTCTTTTACAACTATTTTTAGCTTGGATACACACCTCACACTTTTGAACAAAGTAGAGAAAAAGCCAATATAAAGTTTAGCAATTACAATATTCCAAATTTTCTTATGAGGTTACCTTGATTCCCTAATTAGAACTTGTTTCCACCCCACCAAATGATACAAGTGAGATTTCTCCATAGTTTTCCTGAACTTCCTCCATAGAGCTTGGACCTCTTGGCAGTCCCAAAAGACATGCTTGACGCGGACTCCTCCTCCTTCTTGTAGAAAACACACAACGGAGATACATCCAGGAAGTTGGAAATTCTATCTCGAGTGGCAAGCTTGTTAGCTGTGGCTTTCCACCACAGCAAGGCATTGATTTTAAAGGATGGTGTGGCCCTCCATGCCTTCTTGAGTTGCTTCTTCTAGGTTTTAAAACCTCCTCCCAACTCATCACTCCGCCAAGATTCCATGGTTCCGAAAAGCCATCTTATAGCATTTAGCTCTCAAAAGTCGATCTGCCTCTAGTAGTATGCAATGACTTGTCATGGGAGTTGACCAAGTATCCTAGGAACAAGAGACTATTCATATGTGGGGATGTAGGCCACCCCTCCTTAATTTTAGAAAAGACCTCTTGAGGGCACTACATGTCCTTCCTATTCAGTAGCAATCTCCTTAATTTCACATTGAGGCTTGAGGCTGAACTTAGCAGTTTGACAAGGAGGAACAAATTCCTCCTCGTATGCATGCGAACAAAGCCAAAATATTAATGGCTAGGGAAGCATCCTCCCTTTCATTCACTGTGCCTCCCCAGAGAAAAGAGCTGCATTGGGCTCTCCAAGCCATCACTAGGTGTTGGGCAACCTTGGAATGTTGCATGAGATGTTGGGGGAGCAAAGAGTACATCAAACTATCTAACATTTGGCTAAATCTTGCCGGCTACCAAGGCATTAGACAACCAACTAGTAATCAAGATGGCCCAAGGTTGACCGTCCTGAATGCTCTTCAGGATAGTGGCAGTGAGAGAGGCTCCACTGTCCAGGCCGAGTCCACCTTCATCAATCTCTCCAAGGGAACATAGTACACTCCTCAAGAGAGCTTCAATACGGTCCCACCCAGTCGGTTTTGGCAAAGGGGAACATCGTAGAGAGAGAGAGAGAGAGAAAGGTTTTTGATGAGGCAAAAATAGCCGTCCAATTTATCAGGACCGACCTCTTCCGCAGAACGAGGCTGATTGTGCGCGTGTGACGCGTGGGCCGTGAGGCATCGCATCTGAAGGGGAGTTTTTTGTCTTTGCGCTGCTGCCGTTTTTCGCTTCGGTATTGCTTGATCCGTGTTGGCATGCTTCAACCGACGAGTTCCTGCCACCTGGTCCCGGCGCGCCTTTCGCCCTCCCACCGCCACGTGTACAGTCACGTTGCATATATCCAAGATTCTGAAATGAATGCAATAAAAAGGAGTGAGAGCACTTTGAGGTTGGAGAATTTTGCTTTTTATGAGTCGGTGATAATTTGGTTTAAAAATCTATCCAATTTTTTGAGTTAGCTTTGTATTTGCAACCAAAAACATTTTTCGTGGACATTGGGACTCGATGACCCATCTATGAGACAAAGAGAGAGAGAGAGCTGTGTGTGTGTGTGTGTGTGTGTGTGTGTGCACGCCCCAATTTATTCTATGGGCACTTACGGTCATGCAATGCGTAGCTCACACTAGATTTTTTGGGAGCTCTGTAAGTAAATCGAACTCATGAGTTCTATCAGATTTCCTTTTTCCATGTCTTTTCTTGTTTGCTTGTTTTAATCAGTAAGTCCTAGGGAGCCTTGATTGAGGCTACCCAAGCTCGAGCTCTTGTGTAATGGTCCAATTTTATAACTTTTTTTGCTTCTATCAATACAGCTTTGCATTCTTCCAAAAAGATAAGTAAAATGAACTTGTGGCACATTCTTTTGCCTCCTTGCGTACTTTAACAAATAATTACTTTTGTTTTGAAATTTTAATTAGGATTTTGAGGGTAACACTAGCACTAGCTTGAAAACGTTACTTTGATTATATTTGAAGCACTTAATATGAGAGAGAGAGAGAGAGAGAGAGAGAGAGAGAGAGAGAGAGAGAGAGAGAGAGAGAGAGAGAGAATGTATGGGTGTGTGTATTCACATGCACACACTCTTTGTGCATAAAAGGCTAGCTACTCAACCTTCTACATTTACATGTTTAACTTTGGATGCCATAACCATAATACTAATTAAATCACAAGCCCGGCCATTAAATTGAACATATGCTTCAAACTTGTTTCTCAATTTGTCTAAGACTCCCACACTCAAATATTTATCTCCGCTCCAATTAACATTAGTCAACAAAGTGGGCAAGAGTCAATATCCTAGCATTATTTCAATGCATAGATAGGATAGGTTGGAAACCAAATGAGTAACAAAGCTTGATTGTAGTGAAACCCTCCTCGTTCATGATCCTAGTCGTAAGGAGGAGGACCAACCAAGCGTACTGGGTAAGAGCCTAGACTTACATGAATGCACCATGCTAACATAGGCATCCAACAAAGTATCCACAAAGACTTGAAGCCTAAGTACCGCACGATTATGAATTGAAGTTTTAGCCTCAATGGGTGCAACTATAGAAATCCTTACATATCATGTACCCTCGGAGGGTATCTAAAGTCCCCTCTCCTTACATGTTATGAGGTAATAAAATGGCCCCTACTTCTTAAGTAACATACAAGTTCTTGTTTCAAACTAGAATACAAACCCCCTTCTAAAAAGCAATCTTCTAAATGTACCCAACTTTCATAAACTAAAATACCTCTGATCTTGGTAGGGTGAACTCACATGGTACCCTTACATTTTTGGAGTGCATCCCTTGAGGTTTTAACTCATTTTCAACCAATGCATGATAATCTAAGTTCATGTAATAATGATTCAAGTCAGGAACACAGATGGGAAACAAAGATACATTAGCACCTAAAAGTATTACTCACTATAAAGGCTTCATTCTCCAAGAGATGCTAGCTAAAGTGATAAAGCGAGCATGTAAAGAACCCAAGATTAGGGGTTAAACTATCTTAGACAATGAACATAATATTAGTGAGTTTGGGAATCTACCAATTCCCATTTTTTGAATGCTAAAAAGGTGGACTTTGTAGTTTTGCCTCTTCTTTCTAAGGAAATGGCTTATTTTACTCCAATTTTCTTTGCATGTTGAACAAAGCCGAAAGGAAAAGAGAAGTTCCTTCTAGCATGTCACTAGAGTATATATGTTGTAAAAGATCAATGTCAAGTGAATCCCTTTTCATAGTGACGTATTGTGTGGACCTTGATCATGAAATATCGACAAGATAAACCCTCACTTATCCTTTAAAATATCAATTCATATTAAAGGAGTATTAGACTAACTTGAAATATGGAGACTTCCTTTAAAGTTGAAACCTTAGGGATCGAGATGTGGAGTTCTATTCAAATGGAAGAGTTGCACAAAGTCCCTCGTGCATATAGACTACAAAATTAATAATTAAGAAGATGAGTGAGAAACATTGAGAACTGACAATAGTGCATTAAAAACTTGTTTTATTACACTTTTTATTCTATTTGTAGTCCATAATGCATTATTGCACTTCATTGAGTTTCTTTCTAGCTTATAGACTCGTTTTTATTATCAAAACCACCAATGATTTTTCTCATAAACATCAAATTAAGGAAAACTGCAAAACCAAAGAAACAAAAATTAAACACATTACAAGAAAGATAAATTTTGAAATGCATTATAGTAACAATGAATTTATTATTCAAAAGCTACGATAATGTTATTGCAACCAAAAGGAGGAAAGAGGATATTAGCAAACAAGTTTTGATTCAAAGCAATGAAAATGTTATTGTTACAAAGGTAGCGAAGCAAAAAGAAGGAGTCTTAAGGAAAGAAATGCCATTATTATACTGACACAAGCTAGGGTGTAAAGTGGTCGATTAAGTTAAGGTTATATTTTCACCCTTAAGTACCATAGAAAAATCCTAATCACATTGTTCTATTGATATACGTAACATAGAGCTATAATTTCCATTTGTACCTAGAATAGGGAGTGTATTACCTTCGCTTATTAGTCTTTTGCCTAGCCTATGACAACCTACTACTCAAAATTTTCATGGCTAGTATAATTATTGAGAATTTCCAGATAGCAACATTTTCAAGGACTTTATCTTGCTTTTCCTTAGGATCAGATTGTGTTGCTAGGGAATAAGAAGCTTATTACTCTCGCAAGTTGATGATTCTAAAGGAGTGAATCTATAAGAAATCATCCATTTCATGTGCATTCAAAAGGTACTTGAAAATACCATTTCTTTACATGCTATAAGGTAATAAAATGACCCATTTTTCATAAGAAACTTATAAAAATTTATCAAAATCGTAATTAGAAAGATCCTTTTGAAAATGTAATCCTATAATTATTTGTAAATAAAACAACCCTTATGTTAATTGCATGTGGTACACTTATATGTTTTGAGGTGCACCCTCGGAGATTGGTTGGTGGTGAGCTACTTTCAATTTATAATAAAACTGCTCTTATAGATGTCACACTCCTACTCATTTTTAGGCTGAGGCCTTGATAAATGTACCCTGTAGACTTAGGATGTGTTTTGAGGTGCACCCTCAGAGATAGGTTGGTGGTGAGCTACTTTCAATTTATCATAAAACTGCTAGACTTATAGATGTCACACTGCTACTCATTTTTAGGCTGAGGCCTTGATAAATGCACTCTGTAGACTTAGGAATGAACTTCATCCGCATGTGGATGGATTAAACATGTTGTGTCAAGGCTTTAGGAGGTGTTGGCTACTAAATCTAGACTGTTCTAACTCAAAGAGTGGGCACTTCAATCTAGGTTGTTTCACCAATTATTGTAAGATGTTGTGGTTCTTGAGAAGCTTAGTGTGGACAGTACTTCCTTAGAAAAGGCTTACCTCATGGCCTTAAGTTTCAAAATGTAAAAATTATGTTAGAAAGAATCTTCACATCAATGCCATCGATCTGGGATACGAGAGAGGAGAACACACATCACTTGTTTTGGGAATGTATGGTTTGGAGGAGAATGAGAAGATGGATGTATGCAATTGGATGTACTGCGAACAAAAGTATAAGGCTTTTAAAGAAAGTTTATGCCTACAAAGAAAGTAGAACTCTTGTAGAAGATAAGGGCAGGTTTTCCCTAGGGTGAACAAGGGCAAATGGCTCTAAGTGTTGGCTCTACTCACCTTGAGGTTGCACCACAGGGTGAACAGGGAGGGGAAATTTAATAAATGGCTTAGCTACAGTGGCCATCACTACACAGTTTAGGGGAAAAGGAAAGAGGGACCGATGGTTGATTGGTTGCAAGACTTTCCGCCATCTCTGATCATCCAATGGGAGATCTTGGTATAGTTCACGTTGCTAACCCTCCACAAACAACATGTTTTTCATGAGTGCTAGCAAGGTGAGTGTGAGGTGAAGCTCACCCCACTCACCACCTCACACTCACCTTGCTAAGCTTGGGTGCAATCAAGGGTTAGCAAGGCCTAGTGGGGTCGAACTTCCCCCCGCTAAACCTGAGGGTGGCTCAGCTATAAGTTGGTCGCACTCAAGGAGCAAAGAAACAATCTCACTGTTATATGGTTATATGGAAAAAGCTCAATAAAGTTACTGACGTGATGTGAGGTTAAGAAGATTGACTTGGCTTCAAGAAATCTAGCACATGGTACGTCTCTCGTACCAAGTGACAAGCACATGTTCCTTGGACACTAACGTAAATTTGGTGTTTCCAGTGCTTATAAAAGGCGAGGTGGGACTAATTCGATTCACGCTTATCACCATACAGCACGCAGTACCTCATCACAGAGAGGCAATTGCAAGAAGCAACTGCAGCACACTCACGATTGCAATCAGCAACAGAAACAGAGCTAGTTTAGATATCAGAGACAGTAGATGCAGTTGGCTTACTGCTAAGGCCGGGAACGCAGCTATAATAACGATAGAGAGACGACTTGGCTTACAGCGCCTGCTATAAGTTGCTCACCAGGCAATAATTATCCATGAGGAAAGAGGAGAAGCTGCAGCAGCAGAGAATTGCAGCAGGCAGCAAGGAATGGCCGTCGTCACGCATGGTGGTGGGGTGGAGGAGTACTAGTCTGGTGAAGCCGGCGCGTGCGTCCCCTGAGGGGAAGCTCTTCTTGTCAGCCTCTGACATTCTGTGCAGGCAGATGCCTTACACGCGCAGGATACTGTTCTATCGCCTGCAACAACAAAACGAAACACAAGAAGAAGGAAAAGAAAGAGGAGCAGGAGATGGAGAAGCTAACAATGGTGGCGATGATAGTGATGACGATAGCAGCTCATCATCATTACAGTTATCGTATGAGGCTTTCTTGTCCCGCCTCAAAGGCAGCCTCTCTCTCGTGCTGGCCCACTTCTACCCCTTCGCCGGCCGCCTCAGATATGATGATGCAGTAGATAGCGACGATGAATATACTGGCGACGATCCAGCTGGGGCCCCTGGCCGCCTCCACGTGGACTGCAACGACATGGGTGCCAAGCTTGTGGAGGTCCACGCCCGGCTGGACGGCCATGCGGATAGCTTTGAGGCGCTTCAGTTGACCAACTTCGAGATGACGCAGCCCTTGTTTGACCAGCTCGTCCCCTTGGCTCACTTCTCCGCCGACCACCACCTCCTCGTCGCACCCCTCCTCTCCATCCAGGTAGGTGAAACACACACGCACTCTCTCTTGTTACCATGTACGTTTCTTCACATACTCTCTCTCTCTCTCTCTCTCTCTCTCTCTCTCAATAAAAAGAGGAATGGATTGTCACATCCATTTGGCTTGCCTTTATGGTGGTGGAATGGGAATGGGAATGGTCATGCATGGGACTCTAATTTTCGCGATTGGAGCCACATGGGTTCAAAACTTGGATTTGAGGGAACTACATTAGAGGCATCTTAGAATTGTTCCTACCATATTAAAGTCATTCGCTTTCCCCGATCAATAGGCTTCCATCTTGGAATCATTTCTACCATGTAGAGCAATTATTGTTATTACTATCACATCATATACACCTTCGAATTAAGCAAGAAGTGCTCATTTGGTCCATTGATGTGATTGATGATTAATTGATTATGCCACCTATTACCTCAATTCGTGTGCAGAGCATGTAGGTATCCTAGCACCAATATTTAAAAAATGTTTAAACTTGAGGCCTTTCAACTATCAATTCATTCAGAACTTTTTTCTAGTGCATATTGACTAAGTTAAATTACATTTACTAAAATATTTGTGTTGCTTACAACCTTTTTAAATATTTTGTGGACAGGTGACATGTTTTGATCATGGTTCAGGTGTTGCACTTGGGCTTGCACATAGCCATGTCATTGCAGATGGGAACTCCATGTGGCACTTTATGAAATCATGGGCTCAATGTGCAAGAGGTGAAACTATTTCTCTCTTGCCAACACATACAAGGTCAGTTCTCAAGGTCCAAACACCATCAATAGAGAAGGCAATGTTCAAAGTTGAGAATATTGATGAGCACAACGATATGAAGCAAATAGGAAAACATCTAAGTAGGGTTGAAAAAGTATTTTCCTATACCAAAGATATGGTGGGGCTACTCAAAAAAATAGTGCATGGAAAATTTAGCTCATATGAGCTTGTTTGTGCCCATATATGGAAATGCACCACAAAGGCAAGAGGCACTTTATCAAACAAAAAGATAGGCTTTCTAAGTGTTGTCAACATGAGAAGTAGGATGGAACCAATGCTTCCACAAAGCTTCTTTGGTAATGCATTGATGTGGACCATAGCAACTTGCACAATTGGAGAACTTTTAAATGAAGACCTTCGTATGACAGCTATGCGCATTCGTGCTTCCATATCTTGTTGCACCAACTCAACTTATTGGGGTTTTCTACATTGGCTAGAGGCGTCTCAACACAATGAAGACATTTTCTTCTCTACATGTACACTCAATACAGCTCGGATGCGTGTATCTAGCTCACCAAAATTTCCCATCTTTGATATAGATTTTGGGTGGGGTAAGCCGCTCGCTGCTCGATGTGCATCTATTCATGAAGCTGGCAATGTAGCTTTCTTCCCAAGTAGTGAAGGTGTTGGGAGTATTGATGCATGCATAGCACTTCCTCAACACACCATGGAACGATTTGAGCTTGAGAACTCTGTCGTTTTTAAGGAGGCTACCAATCGATTTCTTGCCAACTCAAATACTCATTATAACTACCATTTTAAGAGTATCAAATCAGGTGTTAAAAACATGGTGCAAGCTCATAAGCTAGCTCTAGCTGCATCTTAGTGGATATCCACTATCTCAATCTTCTCAAAGCTATTGATAATAGGTTCAATTTATTGGGTTGTTTCAAGTGAACAAGCAATGAACTCAAGATTGCTTCTACATTCGCCTAAACAAACCAATTTCAATTTGTGTATTATATAGCAATGTTTGGGTCCTTTTTTGTTGTACCTATGACATGTCTTTCAAATAAGGAGAATCCCTTGATGTTTTGACTAATTTGAAGAGTTAGTTAGAATTTCTTTTTTCTCAGAAATATTTCTATTGCTCCAAGAATTCCAATTTGGTGGATATGATATAGTATCTTGTCATCCCAATGGAAAGAGTTATATCAACTTGTTAGTATTTCCCTTTAGAGCATATGCTTATATAATGGTGCAAGTCCTAAAAATTTACCCTTTGTTAACTTCAGTTAAGTGGCCCACTTAGCTTTGAAATGTGTGGATATCTTGCTTCTTGAGAATGAAGAGTTTATTTTTAGAAAATTAAAGAAAAAGAGTACACACACACACACACACACACAAAGAAAGGGCAATGCTCTTGTGCACGATAGTGCACCCTTGTTTTAGAAAGTAAATTGTTTTTGTCTAGTCTTTAACTAGAAAATAGCAATCTATTATGTAGTAGCTAGAGAGCATGGAAGTTGTTATGCTACAAATTATAATCAAATTACTACCTTGATATTGATTAATTTTAAAAGGATATTTTCTCTTTTGGGGCTAAGATTATGGCCAACTACCTGAGCTAAACTACATGCACAATTTTGTTATGTTTCCTAATAAATGGTCACATGATCTCTTTAAAATCCAAAAAGTTCTTGTATATCACTACACTTGAACAAGTTTGCACTCTATAGATAGTTAGACTACAAACTTTGTACACTGTTCCATTCCATACTTTGGAACTTTGTGTGCCAACTTTTACTAATTTGCAACCTGATGGAATAGCCTATCATGCGAATCAATTGATTAGCCTAGTAAAAACTCTGAAACTACAAAATAATAGAGTTATAGTTAAACTCAAAAGGGAAAAAAAAAGCAAAGAGCATACATCCAAGTAAAGGTAAAAATTTGTGTAAAGATATTTGCCAATAGCTCTATTGCATAAAAGGTTAAGGCATGACTAAGGTGCCAAGTAAGGATTTGGTACTATGGAACAATTGAAATTCATGTAGAGCCATGAGTTCAAGACACAATTCTCGTGCATTTTTGCTTCTAGAGTTGTTTAGGATCCTATAATGGAGGATGATGTGCTTTTCTTATAATGGAATTAATCTATTTTCTCTCGCAATATTTCATCACTCTCTCTATATAAAAGTCATTATAAGGAAAGTCCCTATGTATTTCTAGCTCTTATAGTAGTTATGACATGCCACTAGTAAACAAGCCGATGTACTCCGCATTTTATAAATAGTGATTACCATAAGTTCAAGATGGTCTTAATTCTTTAATATATCCCACATTCATAACAAAACACTTAAGACAATGATGTAACTCATACATTAATTAGAGATTTTGATAGTTGCTAATTTAGAGCCATTTTTATGACATTTTTCATGTAACCTAGATGGTTTTACTTATATAAAGGTAATATAATTTACAAAACTAATAAAAAATTAATCAAATTGTTGGATTTGATGATGCAAAGGAGTAAGCTAGATTACGTTGAGATATTTTTCATCTGAATTTTTAACAAACAATAAGTTAAATGTGTTGATGATAGTTGAAAGATTAGAAATTTTATAGAAAGTGGTGGCAATTTAGAGTTTGGGGATGGTTTGAAGTGTTTGTGGGAAGAATTTAGCATGTATGCATGCAACTTGTGCAAAAGAACCTTCAACGAGGTTAGAAATGGGTTTGTGATGTGGAAAGGCATTAAATTGGAACATTAATGAAAGTTAAAGTTGAAGTAAGGCTTTTATATCACAATCCATCTTCAATTTGAATGATGAAATAATTGGAATTAGGATATTAGTAGCTTCAGTTCAAATTGGAGAGCTAGTTAGTAAGACTTAGGATCTTTTAATTGACATATGTGGAAATACTAAACTTGGAGCACATGTAGTAACGGTACCATTTATATGGCTAATTTAGGGTTCATAAGACTTTATTAGTTCACCCTTCATCCTTAATTAATACAATGACCTTACATATAGTCATTTTTCCTACGTATGTGGGGGGACTTTTAGGGGACTATCAGCTTCATTTTTACTACTTCGGAGAGATCTTGGAAACAATAGCAATGATATCCTACTATTCATTGAATTTTTGTATACTTTACAATGGAGCGACCTAAACAATCGATTTAGCTTCTTAACTATGAGAGCACTACAAGTCATACAATTAAAAGCACAAGAGTGGAACCATCAATACTTGCTGCTATATTGGTCAATCTCATAATTAAAGTTAAGGCTATATAATTTTGCATGCTATATTGCAATAATAAAAATATATTCATATTTTACATTGAATAAAAGGTAAAATAGCTAGATAGGATGTAGTGTTCATTATGGTTATTCAATGTCAAGATGAAACAAAGCTTCAAATTAACCACCACCACTGCACTTTTGGCAATATTCTTTCATGCCTCTCTTGTACTAGTTGATTGATATTCAGATACCAATGAAGTGATTTTTGAAACCAAGTCAACCTCATGGAAAGCACTTTGAAATCCTTTATTGATCCTCTCCTTAGAAGCATCAACAAAACACACTCATACACCTTAGTCTAGCTAGATAGTGAAGAATCATTGTCAATAATCTTGCACTTTAGGTTCTTCTATTGAGGTGCTTCCTTTGTCTTTATTGGGTGTGGGTCTTTGTGTTTGTGGGTGGCTTGTGTTCTTGTGTTCATGAAGTTGGAAATCATTGTCACTAATGTTTCACTTTAGTTTCTTCTATTGAGGTACTTCCTTTGTCTTTATCTTGTATTTGGGTGTGGGTCTTTGTGTTTGTGGGTGGCTTGCGTTCTTGTGTTTGTGAAGCTGGAATTCATGCCTTGCCTTAGTGTGAGAGCTTTCAACACGCACGCACGCACGCTCGCGCGCGCACGCGCGCGCGCGCACACACACACACACACACACACACACACACACACACACACACACACACACACACACACACACACACACACACACACACACACACACACACACACACACACACACACACACACACACACACACACACACACACACACACACACACACACACACACACACACACACACACACACACACACACACACACACACACACACACACACACACACACACACACACACACACACACACACACACACACACACACACACACACACACACACACACACATGCAAAATACATATGGTTAGAGGCCATTTAGGAAGGGTTACGCAACATACCCATGTTAAATAAACATCTTCTCCAATGCATACCTACATTAAAGTAGAAACTTTTTCACAAGATTAACTCACAACATCTTAAGAAGGCTTCACAACATGAATTTGCATGATTGCTAATACAACTTGAGCTACCTATAATAGAAAGTGTAAATAGCATAGAGTGGTTGTTGGAATCTTAAGGGTAATGGTACATTTCATAGAGTCTAGAGCATACTCACATATTTTGCCAACTAGACATTTGAAATTATGTGTGCCCTTGACATAGTTGAGTTTTAGGACTTTCATAAAAATCAAAGCTAAAGACCCTTTAGTTGTATATCATGTTGATGACCTATTATGTCAAGGGGATTAATTATCAATATGTAAGTCTTTTTAATGGCCATGATGAGAGGTGAATGGTAGGACATTGGACAACACTCTTGTTGATTCAAGTACTCAACCCTCCCAGTGATCACTATCTCTCACCTAGTAGGCTCATGCTCTACCTCCAAAAAGACCAAGGTTCTCTTTCTCTCTCTATTCAAAGAAACCACGGATGATTCAAGTTGCAATAGAGCTATTTAATTATCTTCTCACATTGTAGTTTGAAGCTTGAAAGTATAGGTATGATCGTGATTTGAGTTGGTTCACTTACTATGCAAGATGAAGAGAACATTGATGGAAGTTTTCAATGTTTTTCTGAGAAGTTAGTGGTGTTAGCATACACATCGGTATATTTTTCTAAGAAGTTAGTGTTGTTAGAATACACAACAATATGTGTCTAGAAACAAGCACTAGTATGATTGCATATACTTACACATACCAACATATATACTAACGATTATTCCAACACAAGTAAAATTTTTCTTAATGTAAATTCCAACGTATATAAAAGCGCAACGGACTTACATTCAAGCTTGATGGACCTATGTAAGGTGACTCCATGTGGTGGAACCACGAGTCAATCCAAGGTATGCATTGAGGTGTCAGGTGTAACTATAGCTTTGAAAAAGTTAGTAAGGGTACATTGTCATGGCTCCCAAAGATACACCTCTCAAGATTGTAAGAGTTGATCTCTATGTCATGACAATTCCAAAAGGAAGAGTCCAAGGCACCATTGACTTAGGAAGTGTTCCAAACATCATATGGAAGTCCTACTATGTCAAGGAGATTACTTATCACTATGTAACTCTATCACATGGGTTCAACAAAAGGGATTTTTGAATCCCCTATTTATGCACATGTTGTTGGCCTCAATGAGAGGTCAATGGTGGGACATGGGACAACACTTCTATTGATTCAAGTACTCAACTCTACCAATGATCAACTATCTCTCACTTAATTGGCTCATGGTCTTGCTCCAAAAAAACTAAGCTTCTCTTTCTCTATCTATCTTAAGAAAGCAAATAAAT
Organism: Lygodium microphyllum; assembly: GCF_053477565.2. NCBI lineage: Eukaryota > Viridiplantae > Streptophyta > Polypodiopsida > Schizaeales > Lygodiaceae > Lygodium > Lygodium microphyllum. Next base: position 18,918,527 of record NC_141142.1, read on the forward strand.
CATGGATGATTCAAGTTTTAGTAGAGTTATTTACTTATATTTTCACATTGTAGTCCGAAGCTCAAAAGTATAGGTATGCTCAGGATTTGATTTGGTACACTCACTATGTGAGATGAAGATAATTTAGATGGAATTTTTGAAGGTTTTTATGAGAAATTAGTGGTGTTAGCATACACATTGGTGTATGGCTCAAAAGAAGCACTAGTATGATTGCCTATACTTCCACATGCCAATGCATATACTGATGATTATTCCAACACAATTATAAAAGTTTCTTGATGCAAGTTCCAACACATAAGAACTCGATGGAATTACCTTCAAGATCAATGGTCCTATCTAAGGGGACTCCATGTGGTGGAACCATTGCTTAGTTCATGGTATGATTTGAGGTGTTAGGTATAGATGTAGCTCTAAAATTTTTAGTAAGGGTGCATTATCATGGCTCCCCAAGATACCTCCTTAGGGCTATAACGAGTAATCTATATGTTGTTACAACTGCAAAAGGAAGAGTCCGAGGCACCATTTACTTGGGAAATGTTCCAAATTTGGCAGTGAAAGCACTCTCTAATCTCATAGTACATCAAAAACCTACATGTATGATGCTCTCTAGTCTTTGGCTCAAGCTAGTAAAATTAGTATATTTGGTCCTCTTGGGGAAGCAACATTTTATCGTGACCACTCTATATCCATAAACTAATGTGGCATGTGCTAAGCTAACCAATGGTACATTGCACACCCTATAGTGCTATTGGCCTAGATGGCCATATAGTGATCAATATGTCATAGGTTGCTTCCTGTCAGCTATGTGTGTTGGCATAAGCAACTTGTCAATCTTGTACCTAGTCATCTTGGTAGTGTGTATATCCTTGTCCATCATTTTTATTCTATGTGCATGTGCAACACACACATAGCTATCTTGGAGAAAGTTTATCAAATAGTATTATGTAGATTCTTGAAGACATGCCAAAGCAAAATTTTGCTACCTTACTCTACGACCATACATATCACAAATGTCCTCGACAAGCCTAAGGAAAAGGGCCTTGGGGATAAGTTTATTGAAGGTATTTTGTGTCTTTTTGATTTCCCTAAGTGCAATTATCTACTACCTAACCACCCTTATCATAGACTTTTGAGCCCCCTCTTTTGCAGAATTGGCAAATGCATGGGAAAATGCCCCGTGTTTGCCCTTTTCAAAGTTTCCAACTCTCTAGGAATTTCCCTCAAAAGTCAAAATACTAGAGATTGGATCCTTTGTGCTCGTCTCGTAGGTTCCCTTGGTGTATTTAGCACCTAGCCTTGAATTGCATCTTGTGAGTGTTGAGTGTCTCCTAGTTTCTTTGGTGTCTCTCACTCCTAGCCTTCCTAAGGACTTTTCCCTTGGCTAGCATGTTCTTAATTGATAGGTACCCCATCTCCCATTTTTTTGTTAGGATTCTTTCCTCTTATCAAGGCTTTCATGCTTAGCATTAACCAGTGGTTGATTTCTCTATTCTTGATTTTCCCTCTGGCCTTGTGTGCCCTAAGCTTTTATATCAACTTGCCCCTATGGAAATTTATGTGTAGTGTGTTTGATTCTTGCCATTGAGTCTATACCATGTGTCTACAATAGTGCAATTTAGACACTTGACATGTTAACTATTGAAATCTTGAAAAATAAATGCACTATAGAACCCAGACCCTACAATGCACAAGGGTAGCATTATATAGTCTAGGAATGTGTACCTACATGCAGTAGCATCTGGGTGGGTAGAAAGAAACACAATATATTAAAACAAGGTTTTTAGTATTTATGTGATATTTGCATGATCTCTATACATGAAAGGAAATTGAGGTGATCTTCAAGGTGAGACAATGAATATTATTTGCCACTCATGGTATCTACAAAAGATAACCAAAAATTCCAACTTAAACATTCTATACAAAGGAAAATGTAATCAAATCCTCTATTGAGAGCATATTATGAATTCTAATCGATCTAGTTCCTCTCATCTAAGTTTGCCGTCCATATATAGCTTGGATGTGCTAAAATATCCAATATAGGTTAGGCTACCATGGTCCTCTATGATCAAGAGTGACGGTCTTTAATCTCCATAGTAGTTGCTTCCTCCACATGTTGAGCACATGTCCCCTTACCTAGAAGAAGGCCCATCACAATGAGCTTCATACTAATACTTTCTCTCATTTTTTAGCTCCATAATCCCTAAGAATGCCAATGCATGACCTAGAGAGGGTGTAGTAAGAATTTATGTACCACAATGGTTGACAAAACCTACTTTGCTACTACCACCTTCCCTACTAGAGAGAGAGAGTTTTCATCACTACTACAAAGGTCCTAAAATTCTCCTCATCTCCATCTAGGTAAATATTTGTGTCATCTAAAAATTCTACTTTTGAAATATCCTCAAAATCTAGGATAGGAAGTCTGATGCCTCAAATAATTGTAGCTCTATCCCACACAACGAGCGCATGGCTTTGTAACATATGAGAAAAGAAGAGGTGCAAACTAAACTCTAAATGTTGAATCTAACACATCACCCTTTCAACACTCTGATCTGAAAGCATGCATGGAGGGATTTCCATAATGGCCAAATGCCTTCTCATGCATAGTAGGGTCCATGACTAGGAAATTCCTCGATGAGTTGCTTCATTTGGCTAATGCATGACCTAAACAAGGCCTAGTAAGAAGTTATTGTAAGACATAGTGGCTAACAAAACCAAATTTGCTACTATCACCCTCCTTGCTAGACATAGTCTTAAGGTTTTCCAATACAATAGCTTATGGCTTGTGTTGAGTAGTAGGGGAGCCAACTACTACTCTAAAGAAATATTATGCTTACATGACAGCCTAAGTATCTCATTGAAGTGCCCTAAAGGACCCAAGTGAAATCCTCATGTGGCTTCCAATCTAGTTACTAAGTGTCACAAACCCAAAATCCATAGGATTTGTGCCCATTAATAAAAGCTTCTAAAACTCTATAAAATATCTCCATCATAGCTAAAAAGGTCCCAAAAATCTCATCATCCCCATCTAGGTAAAAAGCTACATCATCGACAAATTCTACATCCAACAACTCCTCAAACTCTAGGATGGGAAGTTTGATGCCTTGGATACTTGTAGCACAAAAAGGAGCTCATGGCCTTTCCAACAACTAAGAAAAGAAGAGGGGAAAGGTGACATTCTCGTCTGAGTGACCTCTAAATGGTGAATCTAGCTCATCACAACACAACAAGATTTGGACTTCAAGATGCACATAAAGACATTCTTGCAATGGTGAAATGCAATGTAACATGCAGTAGAGTTTGACTCCAAAATGTGGGAATGGAAAGGGATGAAGTTCATCTTTTCTACATGCACGAAATTGACCTAAAAATGCATCAATGCTTGCCTCAAACATTGGATGACACAACCATTAGACATAGAGGATGGTAGAAATTTGATAACAATGAGTTGAATAAAATATATATGTTGATCTCACACACATGTAAATCCACATCATGCCAAGGACACATGTCCATGGATGCAAGAATTACGGAGTGAAATTTTCCACATGTCATCATTTTGTGTTACCGTGTGTGCACATATCCAAAATTCATGGCCAACTGTTTGCCATGTGGCAAGCATGCCATGTTTTTCGAGATACCATTTAACTTATGACTTTATGCTCACATGGTACATGCTATATATTCACACCATCTTGGGTCAAATTACAAGTATAGCATCAAATTACAATAGTCATGCTCCCTAGAGCTGCAATTGAGCCCACCAACTCTGCCAAAAGGAATATGCCCTAATGATTCAACAAAGTTAGAAACTAGCACCAAACCAAGTTGGAAAGCACTAGAGAGGAGACCATTCTCTTCAATTTGAGAGCAACTACAACTACTAAAGAGCTTTATCCTCAAGCCAATCAACTATGAGTAAGGACCTCCTTCAAGTGCATTTCCTATCTAACTCTTGCTTCATCAACAACACCATTATGAGGAACTAATACGATTATCTTCTAATTAAGTAATACCTAAGCACAAGCACTCAGGTAATCCTTACACCAAAACCTATGCACAGTTTGGGTCCTCAAGTAAGGAACAACACTTTAGTGTTCACTTGGAGTTTGACTTGTCTTCCAAACCAACAAAATGTGTCATGTGCATGACAAGAAGTCTAGCACTTTCCCCTAAGGAGAGATAGCACAAGAAGTTTTCCACTTGGAGGTACTAAAGGCTCCAAGGATTAATGCATCATTAGCTTCTCTTTAAAATTTTTCCACCCTCAACTCAATACTTCTACCCTTTGACTCACCAACAATAGAAACCCTTGAAAGCTTCAACAACTAGCTCATCTACCACCACCCCAACCACAATAACAAGAAGCTTCTCCCATCAACAACCTAAAGGACTCCTAAGGACAACACACAATAGTCTCTAGCTCCACATCTTTAGTGTAAGTTGAAGCATGCCACCTACAATTGAGAGTTCCATGGGACTAACACTCAACTAGGAGAGGAATAATGTTAACCACAAGAAGTAAGGAGCTTAGAGGAACATATTTTTTGGATCAGATTGTGCTAGGAAAAATCAAGGATTAGTTGTTGTAATGTACACAAGGTGGTTGCACAATTAAATCGCAAAGTGATCACACCATTTGCATTAATTTTTCATGTAAATCCGCAAGCAAGGCTTGATCTCATGCAATTTTTAAAATTAGTGTAGTCTCCCAAGATTGAAATCGAAGAGGTTCTATCCATAGAAAAAATTATACAATAAGAGATGACTAGTAAATTGGGTCATTGGGCCACTAAATGGGTTGGATGCCCAAGGGGAATGGGGAAAGGCTAACCCTAGAAATTGCGTGTAAAGTGGATGAGAAGGAATAGAAAAAGCTATTCATGTGTGTGAAAACTTCTTGTACTTGCTGTCTTGCTTCTTGTCATTGTGAGAGAGATAGAGTTAAGGGAGAGGTGGAGATTGAGGGAAAGAGAGTGTGAGTGTAAGTGTGAGGGATCAAGAGGATGAAGCCTCCTTACTCCTCTCTATCACTCTCTCATGCCGTATCCATGCTTCTTTCTTGCATGACAAAGGCTATAGAGGGTTGGGGAATGGAGCACATCATGAATCATGGAGTGTGCAAGGAGAATCCTTCATGGGATTAAAGGAAGGCCATGCTAATTACAAACAAATGACTATATTTGTTGGAGAGAGACCATGTGAGAGATAATCATCAATAATGTGGTTGAAGCTTTTGAAATAATAAGAGTATGTCAAAATGTCCCAAATACATTGAGTGATGATGCCCTCAACAAGAGATAAACTATTAAGAACATCCATAAGAACCTCTTTTAAAGCAATAAGGTATGATGCTCAATGTTTAGGTTCTCTCAAAATTCCAACTAGATGCTTAGGGTTTTAAGAATGCCTTTAGAAGCTCTATCTACTAGCCCTCACCTTGGCCTTTAGAATCATCGAAAAAGTTCTTTTAAAAGAGATACTTTTAGGGAGTGCAACAATTTTAGATTATCTTTAAATAGGACATGATTGTTGAAGAAGTAAGCATGGGAACTCTCCTTACACTGGAAAGGATAAGGGTAGCTAGGTGTAAATGGATTGGAGAACAAGGGAGCAAGGGGAAACCCTAACCCTAACTTCTTCAGAGGCTATATAAACTACCCAAAGCACAAGCTCAAAGTTGAGGAGAGTGTAGTAGTTGTACCTTGAACAAATAACTAAGTAAGATCTTCTTCTTGTACTTGAGCTCTCTCACTCCCTCTTGTGCACACTCTCTCATGCTTCTAACTCTGATTTTACACATGGTATCAAAGCCATCTCTAATCCCTTTAGGTTCCCTAAACCTCAGCTCAAACTAAGTGCACAATAAAAGCTTCACTTTCTCATCTTGGACCTTCAACCTCCATAGCTAGCCAGTATTTATCTCCATTGGAGGAGCTCATGTGAGAAAAAGAGGGCATATTAGCCTCCCATTCCTTCAAGAGAAATCTTCCTAACATCAGGTGCTCCTCCCTAGCACCAAAAACCCCCACATTGGCCACATAGTAGGACGACATTGTGAAAAAAATGTAGGCAAGTGCAAATCTGGGTAGCGTGCGGATCTGTACAACTATGTGTTCAGTTGAGGGTGAATCAATGGTGGCCATCTTAGGGCTTTGATAGCCCCCCTAGTGGGCCATCTCCCTCTAAGAGGGTTTGGAGAAATTCCTTCTATGTTGGTTGCTATGAACCAAACCCTAACTGTGGGTTTCTGACAACCATAGCTAGGAAGCTTCAAAGCATGCTCATTTTCATCTTTTTTTCAATAATGCTCCTTATTGTTTGTTGCTGGTAAATTAGAGAATTGTATTATTGTACTCTCCTTTGATTCATCCCATAGCATAGAGTTGATTGATAAGCCGTGTTCCACCAAGAACTCCTCTAATAAGCCACATTATCAGGAGGAGCCTGAAGTCCTCACCCCATTGAAACCTAGGAAATATTTAAAACTTAAATTAAGGGTTGTTTGAAGAACATGACCTCCAAAAACCTATCTTGATATATTACATATGTATGATTTCTAACCTTTTTAATCTCTATAGCTTTAAAGTTGGTTATCATTTGTAGGGCTATCAGTTCTGCTATTTGGTTTGTACTTGGCCACCTGTAAAGGACTGGACACTGCCATTGCTTAAGGCAATAGGTAATACCTTCCTATAATGGCCATCATGATGGCCTATAAAAATTTAAGGCCTCAAATTAGCAAGTTCAATGGAAAATATTTCCATCCTTGGCCAGTCCTAGTAAAATATAAAATGATGGAACGAGGCTACTAGCCCTTCGTAAAAGGGACCAAAGTTATTGATCCATCCAATGAAAGAGCTCAGGCCATCATCATGCTTCATTTGAATGAATATTCAATTCATCATATTGACCAACTCTCCATTGCTAAGGAGAAGTGGGATGAGGATGTAACATCTCTCCTGTGCCTCCCCCATGAGAACCCCCCTTTTAAATTTTTAAATTTAATTCAATTTTTTTTCTCTCTCTCTCCCTCCCTTGCCGACAGCATGTCGGGGAGAGAGAGAGAGGGAGTAGAGTGGTAGAGGGGCGCATGCACCCCCATATGTAGGGGTGGCGGTCGTTAAATGGCGGTCTCCCCCCTCGTGAAGCACCCCCTCCCCACTATATAAGGGGAAGCCCCCCTGGTCGTCTTCAGCGCCGCTAGCCCCTCCCTTGCTCCACCTACGTGCCATGCCCCCTTGCTCCGCCAACACTCCGCTAGGCTACCAAATGCCACCACCATTATCTTCGCCACCATATCGTGATTGAGGAGGAGGAGATGCTGTCACTTGACAGAAAAAAAAGAAGCTAAAGAAGCTTCTTAAGAAGCTTCCACAAAGAGCCTTCTTAAGGGTGCTTCATCCGCAGAATCGCGTAAGGGATGCAATTGTCTGAGAAGGGAGTTTCCTTGCGGGAAGGGAGGACTGCCAACTTGCAGAAAATTTCTGCACACCCTCCACCTGGCTGACTTATTTCCAAGTCCCGATTGCGATGGCCCCAAAGTGCCACACAAGAGGAGCACACGTAAGAGTAAGAGGAGCGCATGTAGGAGTCCCCACCCGAAGCGCAAGAATGGATAATACCCCTCCGGTAGATTTTCAGGTTGCGTTTTTTAGTATACGGTTCAGGTGTTAAAAGATGCACTTATGCAATAATGTCCTAGTTGCATCTCGCCTATAGGTTAAATATAAATTGTGATGTCCTTGTGCACTGGAAGGTTTGCATTGGGTGATTTATGTTGGAAAAAATCCCTTGTGACCACCATAAATAGGTTAATTCATAGAAGGATATTGTTTAATTAAAGAATAGCTAGCTGCTATGGGGAGGAATAAAAGAGTTATATTTTATTTAGAATTCGCATAAGCAACTGCATTCTTATTCACGGACTTGCATGGGAAAATACAAGATTATGTTTTTATAATGTTATAAATTTACGTAGCATAACTTGCATACATAAGCAACTTGCATGCATAAGTAGATGTATAAAAAGAAAAAGGGGTTATATTTCATTTCATGAAAAGCATATAGGATGCAATAGGCATGAAATGATAGATACATTCAATATGAAAGATAGTTCAAGTTAAGTTAAAACGTTGCTTAGTATTGCGCTTCCATAGTTAATCCAGCATTCTCATACTTAGATCGTTCTATGTTGCGAGTAATAAGAGGGTACTAGGCCTTAGGACACGAATACTAGTAATATTGACAAACAAAGGGATGTCATACCTCAAGATAGGCACTACTACCTATCTCGTGCAACTAGTCTACAAGGTCAGATGCTATTGCAACTAAAGCATAAGATGCTACTACTACATCTTAGGCCAAGGGAGGCGAGATCTAATTACAAGCCAAATTCATTAATAAGTCGAGTAGTCGCCCTACTACAACCATCTCTCTTGGGGACCGATTTGTCAAACTTAGGGAAATTGTGAATTGCCAAGAAGCAAATTGACCAACCAAGGATGACGGGGTTGTCTAAGATCTATTTGACTATAGTATAAGGAGACTGGTAGGGTACAAACCCTAACCCAAAAAAAAAGGGGAAACAAGCAACCTAGCTTGCCAAGCCCTTGATATCTTGCCAAGTCGCGAATGATCTAGGATCGAATGCTCAGAGCATTTGGGAAAAAGGAATCACACCTTAGCAGTTGGTCGTACGAACGACCACAAAAATGAATGTGATTGTACACTTAGGTACATTGTTTGAACTTCTTTGCTCAAGGAACTAATTCAAGGCCACACACTTAATGCTTCAAGTTAATAACCTAGAGGGAGAGGTGGGTTTAGTTACCTCCGACTGCCTACCTGGCCCTATCCAAGGGGGTTGTTGGCCGCGCCGGGTACATGGACCGAACCTACCGCGAGAGGTCTATCCGTGGGTGCTACTTGGAATGGGAGGACGCTTGGGTGCCAAGGGAGGCTCTGGCCGTAAATTCATTGTCTCCGGACCCCACACAAGAGGTTGACGTGACTGGAGATGGGTTCTCGAGGCCCGTGTACTAGTCTACGGGCGAAACTTGGAGCAGCAATCCTGTTGATTACTGGGATAGTCTTCGGGCATGATACTTGATGTATTCCAAGACTATGATAAATAAAGGTCAAATATTTGGAAAATGAACTTGCTTGATATTTTTTTTAAAATGTCAGTGCCTAAGTTACGTGAAGGAACCTGTGTTTAAATTGATTAATTAAGAAAGCTGCCTTTGTATGTCAAACATAATGTGGTAGGTAATTAGATAACTAAGTAACCCGAGGAAAGTGCATTGGACGCGACTTGGGTCCGTCCTACGAAAGGGTGGTCCCAGTTAGCTTGGAACTTTTCTCAAAAGTCGTGATAACGAAACTGTGAAGACCTAGAGTCGGTAGAGTTAGAATCCCGATTTATGTTGTTTTAGGGGAGCGGTATGGGACTATGCCTTATGGGCAGAAAGGTTGAGCTTCGCATCCCTCTCATTTTTCATTCTCCATGAACCAAGTGTAGTATAAATCCGCTTCGACTCTGTTGTTCCTATGCAAAGTGGTTCATCTGAAGCTCGATGCTAGCCACTTTCTAGAGACTTGGCTGATAGGGAAAAAACCCTGACTTCAGGTCGATCCTAAGTGGGAAGGGCCGGATACTTCTGCTTTGGGGCAGACTCGGGAAGACCTAGATCACAAACCTTGAGACATTCCTTGCGAGTGCCAGGTGGTGCTTTCTAGACCCTCTTCCCAATGGGTTGCTAAGATGTGTCCCACAAGTGGACAAGTAGACACGTCACAGTTGGTATTAGAGCGAAGCAACGTGATCTAAAGATTACAAGGGAACTTAATGGAGGAAAATAAAGGGAATAAGGGGATAAATAGGGGAGAGTGAGTGGAATAGAGCAGTGTTTTCTGTTGAAAATATTTCCTTACTCACTTATGGATGTTGGGTTGCAGAGTCACGAAGCATGGAGCAAGTTCTTGGTGTTCCAGGTCATGTTCATGACTACAATGCATGCTTCAAATTATCGTCCAGAGGCTTGGAATGATGAATATTATAGACCGCATCTATAATACTTCACCCTTGTATGCGGAGTGGAGATGGACAGGAGACTCAGGAATATACTACATAGTAGCCCACCAACTCGCATACCTTCAGACTAACATGAAGAGAATCAAGTGGATGGAGGATTTAAAGATCATGAAGCTATTCATCTTTGTGGAAGATCGCATAAACGCAACTTTGCATGTTAGCGGTCGGCAAGTCAAGCAAAACAAGTATGTCTATGAAGAAGTGGCCCGGGTGATCTCTGCTGACAGAATCAAAGTGTTAGGGCATTATGAGAAGAACGGGTATAAAAGGAAGGGATACCTCAAGCTTCCCATAACTTACCATTTCCTGAAAATTCATGACCCCACTCCATATTATTATTCCATCCCTGTAGCCAATTGTAACACAATCCTATTTTTCCCAAACTGATGTATCAATTAGCCTGTCTTACTTATCCAAAATAAATGTACTCAAGGGGTTATGCCTTCATGAATAAATAAGACCTTTTACAATTGTCTATCTTGATCATAAATGTTAACTAAGGTGTTAAGTGATTACATCACTTAGCTAAAAAGATGTGCTAGTCATATTAACGTAATATGAGAACGTATGATAAGATGTTAACATAAAGAATCTTATTGCTCAGATGCAACCCCAAGTGCAGGTTTCAAATCCGACTCTTGCACTAAGTCCAGCTACGACTTAAGAGAAAAAAATCATTCTCAAACAAATTAAGCCACCTGAGTTTGATGGCAAGGGAAGGACTGTTCAAGCTGATGTTGAGATCTGGATTGAGTCCTTGGAGGACTATTTTGGGGTAGCAAGAACTGCACTTGCTAACCAAGCCATGCTCGCCAAACTTAAGCTAATAATAACAGCAAGACTTTGGTGGAAATAGTGGTGTAGAGACCAGGCGATCTCGGAGGGGACAGTCACTTGGGATAAGCTTAAGGAAGCTATGAGAGGGAGGTGTCTACCACCTGTCTACCGCACACAAAAGATGAATGAATTCTATGACTTGAAGCAGCTAGGATTATCCCTTGAAGCATATTATTCGAAGTTATTTTCACTCCTAAAGTATGCACCTCCAATGGATATGACACAACAGGTGTCAAAATTCTGTTTTGGGTTGAATCCATCGATAAACACTCGATTGGAATCAATGCGCCCAACGGACCTACAAGATGCACTCATTCGAGCTGCTCCAATAATACAAGAGGTGCAGACCAAACCAAGGAACAACAGGATTTGGCCCGACAAGGATCAAAATAAGGACATGTCTAAGGCTCAGACTAAGAGAGCACAGGGTCAGAATCAGGGCCAAAGATAGAAAGCTAGAGTCGATGCCGTCAACAACTCTGTTCCAACACAAAGCAATGATCGCAACCCATGTTGCTTCCATTGCAATGAGCCTAGACACTTCAAGAGGGAGTGTCCCAAGCTTGGTAGAGGGCATCGCCAGGGGCAATTCCAAGGTCAAAATAGAGCCACTCATGGCCAAGGAACCACCGTTATGGCTAGAGGAAGAACCTCCAATGTTCCCAACAAGGAGCTGGACAATGAAGAAGATCCATCCATGGATGCTGACATTGAGAGGGCAATGGTTCACACCACTCTTCACAAGAAGGGTCCGAATTGCCAATTCTCGGTGATTCAAACTCCATCAGAATATCAAGGTAAAAGCTTCAAAACCTTGATTGACTATGGCAGTACACATTCCTTCATTTCACCAATTTGTGCAAAAATATTAGGGATAGCCACAATAGATGCACCTACTTTAGTTGTTGAATTAGCAAATGGTTGTGAGGTCACTTGTACTAGGCAAACTGCTAAGGTGAAATTCCTACTGGGTGGGAAGACAACTTTTGTGAGATTCACGGTAATGAACCTAGGTGTCCGTGAATGTTTACTCGAAATGGATTGGCTAATACCTAATGATGCCCACATCCACAAGGGCCAAGTCTTCTTCCGTAATTCTGAAGGGGAACTAGTCACGACTCAAGGTGAGGCTGGTAACCCAAAAATACAGTTGGCAAAAGCAACACGGATAATAAAAGGTGTTCAAAAGGGCCTACCTGTCTATCTGATTAAGCTGAATAAGCTAGATTAAAATTAGGAATCTGGAGAAGAATCTTCATGGTTAAAGGAATACGCAGACGTATTCCTTGAAGACCTGACGGAACTTCCTCCCCAAAGGAAAGTCGACCACGAAATCAAACTTGTACCAGGAGCTGCACCGATCGCAAAGAGGCCATATAAGATGTCCATCCTAGAAGCTATTGAACTGAAAGAGCAACTCAAGCAACTGTTAGACCAAGGCTACATCCATCCTAGCAGTTCACCATGGGGAGCTCCAGTGTTGTTCCAAAAGAAGAAAGATGGAATGTTTCACCTATGCATTGACTATAGAGAATTGAACCTAGCAACCATAAAAAATAAATACCCCATTCCAAGAATAGATGAATTACTTGACCGTCTTCAAGTGGAAAAGATATTCTCAAAGATAGATCTCAGATCTGGATATTATCAGATAAGAATCAAAGAGGAAGATATTTCAAAGACTGCATTCAGTACAAGGTATGGACACTTCGAATTCCTAGTGATTTCATTCGGGCCGCTGAGAATGCTCTTGCTACCTTCAACAGGTTAATGCAGGATATCTTTAGACCCTATCTTGATGACTTCGTACTCTTCTTTCATTATGATACCCTAGTCTACTCAAAACAAGGAAAGAATCATGAACCCTAGCTGCGCATTGTTCTTGAAACAATGAGAGCATACAAGCTTTATGCTAAGAAGAAGAAGTGCGCATTTTTCAAGTGATAGATTGAATATCTGTGATTCATTGTATCAACAGAAGGAATTTCAGTAGATCCAGCTAAGGCCAAAGACGTTTTGGAATGGCCAACACCAACTTTTGTCAAAGAAATACGTAGTTTTCTTGGGTTGACAGGGTGGTACAGAATTTTCATCAAAGATTATGCTTTGATTGCAACACCTCTGACTGATCTACTAAAGAAGCAAATAGCAATTGTATGGTCACCTGCTGAATAGACCAGCTCTGACAAAATAAAGCAAAGCTTAGTATCAGCACCCATCCTGAAACTTTTTGATCTTAGTAAGGAGTTTGAACTAGTAACTGATGCTAGCGCACTTGCTTTAGGATGTGCACTTATGCAAGAAAGTCATACCATAGCATATTTTTCAAGAAAATTGAAGAGCTATTTTTGGGAAAGGCTTAAGGGAGACGTACTCAAATATGTCACGGAATGTTTGTCTTTTCAACGCATTAAGGCAGAACATGTTAAAATTCCTAGGAAATTGCAACCACTTGACATTCCATAAATGAAATGGGTGTTCATTAGTATGTACTTTATTGTTGGCTTACCCCAAGTTCATGGAGGATATAACTAATAAAAGTGACAAAATAATGACAGCCTACAATAGATGCAGCTTTAGTAGTCTACACATAAGAGTGGATTAATTCCAATGGCTTCTTACGCTCTTGAACATGTCTAGGAAATGGTTTCCTTGCCTATTTTACAAATTGACAGGCCTCACATACCTTATGCATTTCTGCAACCTTGAATTTAGGCAATCCTGCAACAATATTTTGGGCTTGCATTGATTTAAGTTGCTGTACATTAACATGACCAGTGCGTTTATGCCAGATATCGATATCTGCAACTACATCGGACCCAAGTGCAAACGTTGCTGCACTCAATTTAGGCATGTCTGCATCCAACGTAAACATTATGCCCTTCTTCTTTCCTTTTGTTATCAAGCGACCTTTATTTTTCATATCCTCAACAAAGCATCCATGAGGATTAAATCTAACCTGCAAGCCCTGCTCAACCATTTGACCAACAAAAACCAGGTTCTTGGTGATATTCGGGATATGAAATACATCAGACAGGTATTTCTTTTTCCCATCTTGCATAGACAAAGGAAATTTTCCAATCTACACGATAGAATGTGCAGTATCATCACCAATCTCCACAAATCCTAGTTTTTCCATTTTCCTTGCATCTTGCATCCATTCTGCATGACTTGTCCCCCTGGCCGCCTCCACTTGGACTGCAACGACATGGGTGCCAAGCTTGTGGAGGTCCACGCCCGGTTGGACAGCCATGCGGATAGCTTTGAGGAGCTTCAGTTGACCAACTTCGAGATGACGCAGCCCTTGTTTGACTAGCTCGTCCCCTTGGCTCACTTCTCCGCCGACCACCACCTTCTCGTCGCACCCCTCCTCTCCATCCAGGTAGATGAAACACACACCCACACACACTCTCTCTCTTGTTACCATGTACGTTTCTTCACATTCTCTCTCTCTCTCTCTCTCTCTCTCTCTCAGCACATGGTCTAAATAAAAAGAGGAATGGATTGTCACATCCATTTGGCTTGCCTTTATGGTGGTCGAATGGGAATGGGAATGGTCATGCATGGGACTCTAATTTTCATGATTGGAGCCACATGGGTTCAAAACTTGGATTTGAGGGAACTACATTAGAGGCATCTTAGAATTGTTCCTACCATATTAAAGTCATTCGCTTTCCCCGATCAATAGGCTTCCATCTTGGAATCATTTCTACCATGTAGAGAAATTATTGTTATTACTATCACATCATATACACCTTCTAATTAAGCAAGAAATGCTCATTTGCTCCATTGATGTGATTGATGATTAATTGATTATGCCACCTATTACCTCAATTCGTGTGCAGAGCATGTAGGTATCCTAGCACCAATATTTAAAAAATGTTTAAACTTGAAGCCTTTCAACTATCAATTCATTCAGAACTTTTTTCTTAAAAAATGTACCAAGTGCATATTGACTAAGTTAAATTACATTTACTAAAATATTTGTGTTGCTTACAGCCTTTTTAAATATTTTGCGGACAGGTGACATGTTTTGATCATGGTTCAGGTGTTGCACTTGGGCTTGCACATAGCCATGTCATTGCAGATGGTAACTCCATGTGGCACTTTATGAAATCATGGGCTTAATGTGCAAGAGGTGAAACTATTTCTCTCTTGCCAACACATACAAGGTCAGTTCTCAAGGTCCAAACACCATCAATAGAGAAGGCAATGTTCAAAGTTGAGAAGATTGATGAGCACAACGATATGAAGCAAATAGGAAAACCTCTAAGTAGGGTTGAAAAAGTATTTTCCTATACCAAAGATATGGTGGGGCTACTTAAAAAAATGGTGCATGGAAAATTCAGCTCATATGAGCTTGTTTGTGCCCATATATGGAAATGCACCACAAAGGCAAGAGGCACTTTATCAAACAAAAAGATAGGCTTTCTAAGTGTTGTCAACATGAGAAGTAGGATGGAACCAATGCTTCCACAAAGCTTCTTTGGTAATGCATTGATGTGGACCATAGCAACTTGCATAGTTGGAGAACTTTTAAATGAAGACCTTCGTATGACAGCTATGCGCATTCATGCTTCCATATCTTGTTGCACCAACTCAACTTATTGGGGTTTTCTACATTGGCTAGAGGTGTCTCAACATAATGAAGACATTTTCTTCTCTACATGTACACTCAATATAGCTCGGATGCGTGTATCTAGCTCACCAAAATTTCCCATCCTTGATATAGATTTTGGATGGGGTAAGCCGCTCGTTGCTCGATGTGCATCTATTCACGAAGCTGGCAATGTAGATTTCTTCCCAAGTAGTGAAGGTGTTAGGAGTATTGATGCATGCATAGCACTTCCTCAGCACATAATGGAATGATTTGAGCTTGAGAACTCTGTCGTTTTTAAGGAGGCTACCAATCGATTTCTTGCCAACTCAAATACTCATTATAACTACCATTTTAAGAGTATCAAATCAGGTGCTAAAAACATGGTGCAAGCTCATAAGCTAGCTCTAGCTGCATCTTAGTGTATCTCCACTATCTCAATCTTCTCAAAGCTATTGATAATAGGTTCAATTTATTTTGTTGTTTCAAGTGAACAAGCAATGAACTCAAGATTGCTTATACATTCGCCTAAACAAACCAATTTCAATTTGAGGATTATATAGCAATGTTTGGGTCCTTTTTTGTTGTACCTATGACATGTCTTTCAAATAAGGAGAATCCTTGATGTTTTGACTAATTTGAAGAGTTAGTTAGAATTTCTTTTTTCTAAGAAATATTTCTATTGCTCCAAGAATTCCAATTTGGTGGATATGATATAGTATCTTGTCATCCCAATGGAAAGAGTTATATCAACTTGTTAGCATTGCCCTTTAGAGCATATGCTTATACAATGGTGCAAATCCTAAAAATTTACCCTTCGTTAACTTCAGTTAAGTGGCCCACATAGCTTTGAAATGTGTGGATATCTTGCTTCTTGAGAATGAAGAGTTTATTTTTCAAAAATTAAAGAAAAAGAGCACACACACACACACACACACACACACACACACACACACACACACACACACACAAAGAAAGGGCAATGCTCTTGTGCACGATAGTGCACCCTTGTTTTAGAAAGTAAATTGTTTTTGTCTAGTCTTTAACTAGAAAATAGAAATCTATTATGTAGTAGCTAGAGAGCATGGAAGTTGTTATGCTACAAATTATAATCAAATTACTACCTCAATATTGATTAATTTTAAAAGGATATTTTCTCTTTTGTGGCTAAGATTATGGCCAACTATGTGAGCTAAACTACATGCACAATTTTGTTATGTTTCCTAATAAATGGTCACATGATCTCTTTAAAATCCAAAAAGTTCTTGTATATCACTACACTTGAACAAGTTTGCACTCTATAGATAGTTAGACTACAAACTTTGTACACTGTTCCATTCCATACTTTGGAACTTTGTGTGCCAACTTTTACTAATTTGCAACCTGACGAAATAGCCTATCATGCGAATCAGTTGATTAGCCTAGTAAAAAACTGTGAAACTACAAAATAATCGAGTTATAGTTTGACTCAAAAGGGAAAAAAAAAGCAAAGAGCATACATCCAAGTAAAGGTAAAAATTTGTGTAAAGATATTTGCCAATAGCTCTATTGCATAAAAGGTTAAGACATGATTAAGGTGCCAAGTAAGGATTTGGTACTATGGAACAATTGAAATTCATGTAGAGCCATGAGTTCAAGACACAATTCTCGTGCATTTCTACTTCTAGAGTTGTTTAGGATCCCCTAATGGAGGATGATGTGCTTTCCTTATAATGGAATTCATCTATTTTCTCTCTCAAGATTTCATCACTCTCTCTGTATAAAAGTCATTATAAGGAAAGTCCCTATGTATTTCTAGCTCTTATAGTAGTTATGACATGCCACTAGTAAACAAGCCGATGTTACTCCGCATTTTATAAATAGTGATTACCATAAGTTCAAGATGGTCTTAATTATTTAATATATCCCACATTCATAACAAAACACTTAAGACAATGATATAACTCATACATTAATTAGAGATTTTGATAGCTGCTAATTTAGAGCCATTTTTATGACATTTTTCATGCAACCTAGATGGTTTTACTTATATAAAAGTAATATAATTTACAAAACTAATAAAAAATTAATCAAATTGTTGGATTTGATGATGCAAAGGAGTAAGCTAGATTACGTTGAGATATTTTTCATCTGAATTTTTAACAAACAATAAGTTAAATGTGTTGATGATAGTTGAAAGATTAGAAATTTTATAGAAAGTGGTGGCAATTTAGAGTTTGGGGATGGTTTGAAGTGTTTGTGGGAAGAATTTAGCATGTATGCATGCAACTTGTGCAAAAGAACATTCAACAAGGTTAGAAATGGGTTTGTGATGTGGAAAGGTGCTAAGCAAACTCGTTTCAGTGGGAAAAGAGTAGGTTTGAATTGGGCATATTCAAGAAGTTGACTCATGGGAAGTAACGAATTGAATAAAACACAAGAAATGCCATAAGAACATAGTGCTATGATGCAAGAGAGTTGTTGATTGCTACTCTTCATGTTGTAATATATCATGTCAACAAACCACATCATTCTCTTGATCTCCCTCTTCTCCTCTCCAAATGATACATTTATTGGCAGCATTCATGAAGAAATGGGGACAACACGATTAAGATAATATTAATGAAGATTACTGAAGAGAAAGAGAGATCAGTCAAAAGAGGAAAGGAAGGACTACAACTTTGTAGCATCAAATTGACAATCAATTAATATGTCATTATCTATATGGATATAACTTTTATGATCTATTTTGAATAAAAGAATGAGTTTTATGATAATGTGGATTGGTATGTAGGTTTTTGTTAGTTCAAAAAGTTAAATTGAATGAATGTGATGGATTGAGTTTATAAAATGCATAGAAATGATAAAATATAGTTTAGAAATTGCAATTTTAGACACTAGTTAGTAAAAATGAAGGAATGTGAGTGTTATTAATGATGAAATATTTATCAAAAGATATAGGGATTTCAGTGTCTAAGATGACAATTTTTACACATAACTAGTGGAAATTAGGTAAATCAATAAAATATCAAGTATGAAATATCAAAATATAGTTAGAGTATGTTATGGAAAGCACATAAATGAACTTTGATCTAGATTAATGGAATAATGATTAAAGAGATGTCTAATTGTTTGTGTGAAAAATGGCATTTTCAACATTTTTAAAAGGAAATTAGTGAATATTAAGATAAAGGAATGAATCTAGAGCTAATATTTGTGTGTGAGTTCTATGAATCACGATAAGTCTTTCTTGTGAAGGGTTTTGATTAACAAAGCATTGAATAGTAGTATTATAAATGTGTTCTAACTTTTGTAAAATAATTTAGAAAATTAATAACTCAAATGGGGATTGAATTTCAAAAAACTTTAAAAAATAAGCTGTGGATTATTTGTGGGTTAGAGTTTGTGGATGAAACTTCATGATGTTTAGAATTTATCTAAAAGAAGTTTATTTCTTAAATGGGTTTTCAAATTGAAATAGTAATTAGTGGTTATTAGGCATTAAATTGGAACATTAATGAAAGTTAAAGTTGAAGTAAGGTTTTTATATCACAATCCATCTTCAATTTGAATGATGAAATAATTGGAATTAGGATACTAGTAGCTTCAGTTCAAATTGGAGAGCTAGTTAATAAGACTTAGGATCCTTTAATTAACATATGTGGAAATACTAAACTTGGAGCACATGTAGTAACGGTACCATTTATATGGTTAATTTAGGGTTCATAAGACTTTACTAGTTCACTCTTCATCCTTAATTAATACAATGACCTTACATATAGTCATTTTTCCTACGTATGTGGGGGGACTTTTAGGGGACTATCAGCTTTCACTTTTACTACTTCGGAGAGATCTTGGAAACAATAGCAATGATATCCTACTATTCATTGAATTTTTGTATACTTTACAATGGAGCGACCTAAACAATCGATTTAGCTTCTTAACTATGAGAGCACTACAAGTCATACAATTAAAAGCACAAGAGTGGAACCATCAATACTTGCTTTGCTATATTGGTCAATCTCATAATTAAAGTTAAGGCTAGATAATTTTGCATGCTATATTGCAATAATAAAAAATATTCATATTTTACATTGAATAAAAAGTAAAATAGCTAGGTAGGATGTAGTGTTCATTATGGTTATTCAATGTCGAGATGAAACAAAGCTTCAAATTAACCACCACCACTACACTTTTGGCAATATTCTTTCATGCCTCTCTTGTACTAGTTGATTGATATTCAGATACCATTGAAGTGATTTTTGAAACCAAGTCAACCTCATGGAAAGCACTTTGAAATCCTTTATTGATCCTCTCCTTAGAAATATAAACAAAACATACTCATACACCTTAGTCTAGCTAGGTAGTGAAGAATCATTGTTAGTAATCTTGCACTTTAGGTTCTTCTATTGAGGTGCTTCCTTTGTCTTTATTGGGTGCGGGTCTTTGTGTTTGTGGGTGGCTTGTATTCTTGTGTTCATGAAGTTGGAAATCATTGTCACTAATGTTGCACTTTAGTTTCTTCTATTGAGGTACTTCCTTTGTCTTTATCTTGTACTTGGGTGTGGGTCTTTGTGTTTGTGGGTGGCTTGCGTTCTTGTGTTTGTGAAGTTGGAATTCATGCCTTGCCTTAGTGTGAGAGCTTTCAACACGCACGCGTGTGCACACACACACACACACACACACATGCAAAATACATATGGATAGAGGGCATTTAGGAAGGGTTACACAACATACCCATGTTAAATAAACATATTCTCCAATGCATACCTACATTAAAGTAGAAACTTTTTCGCAAGATTAACTCACAACATCTTAAGAAAGCTTCACAGCATGAATTTGCATGATTGCTAATACAACTTGAGCTATCTATAATAGAAAGTGTAAAGAGCGTAGAGTGGTTGTTGGAATCTTAAGGGTAATGGTACATTTCATAGAGTTTAGAGCATACTCACATATTTTGCCAACTAGACATTTGAAATTATGTGTGCCCTTTACTACAAGGATTTGAGCTAGTAGCGACGCCGATTAGTGACAGCGGGTAGCGGCATCGCTATTGGCGTCGTTATTGGCGTCGCTATTTGCGTCGCATTTGCAGGCGAAAACCGAGCACGGTTTCATTTCGTGTTTGCACATTGTGTGTTTTGAGAGCGAGAGCAAGGGAGAGAGCGACCATCCTAAGAGAAGGAGAGGAAGAAGACTTGCCACCACCGCCGTTGCCGTCGCCGCCGCCGCCATTGTTTGTGAAGGAGAGGAGGAGGCTTCATCACAAAGAGGAGCCACCCCACACTCGCCATATCTCATCGGTGAGTCTCCCTCTCTCTTTCTTTTGCTTTTTTAAGGTTTAAATCACTCTCTTTTGCTTGTTTAGGAGAGGAAATGAGAGAGAAAGAGAGGGAGAGGGAGAGAGAGGGAGAGGGAGAGAAAGAGAGGGAGAGGGAGAGGGAGAGGGAGAGGGAGAGGGAGAGGGAGAGGGAGAGGGAGAGGGAGGGAGAGTGCATTCTCTCTCTCTCTCTCTCTCCCTCTCCCTTTTGCTTGTTTAAGGTTTAAATCACTTTCTTTTTTGCTTGTTTAGAAGAGGAAATGTGAGAGAAAGAGAGAAAGAGAGGGAGAGGGAGATAAAGAGAAAGAGAGGGAGAGGGAGAGGGAGAGGGAGGGGGAGGAAATGAGAGAGGGAGAGAAAGAGAAAGAGAGGGAGAGGGAGAGGGAGGGAGAGTGTATTGTCTCTCTCCCTCTTCCTTTTGCTTGTTTAATGTTTAAATCACTTTCTTTTTTGCTTTTTTAGGAGAGGAAATGAGAGAGAAAGAGAGAAAGAGAGGGAGAGAGAGGGAGAGAAAGAGAGGGAGAGGGAGGGGGAGGGGGAGGAAATGAGAGAGGGAGAGAAAGTGAAAGAGAGGGAGAGGGAGAGGGAGAGGGATGGAGAGTGCATTCTCTCTTTCCCTCTCCCTTTTGCTTATTAAAGATTTAAATCACTTTCTTTTTTTCTTGTTTAGGAGAGGAAATGAGAGAGAAGGAGAGAAAGAGAGGGAGAGGGAGAGGGAGAGGGAGAGAGAGGGAGAGAGAGAGAAAGAGAGGGAGAGGGAGAGGGAGAGGGAGAGGGAGAGAAAGAGGGAGGAAATGAGAGAGGGAGAGAAAGAGAAAGAGAGGGAGAGGGAGAGGGAGAGGGAGGGAGAGTGCATTCTCTCTCTCCCTCTCCCTCTCCCTTTTACTTTTGGAGAGTGTTAAGATATATTGTGAGAGGGAGAGGAAATGCGAGAGAAAGAGAAAGAGAGGGAGGGAGAGGGAGAGAAAGAGAAAGATAAAATATATTGGAATTATAGCATATCCATGATTATGGTAATGGTATCCACTTTGCTTTTTGTATGGGTACCATTACATCGACTCCTTAAGAGGGCTAAAAATTAGTCATACACTTTATAAAGTCTAATTAAGAGATTTAAGATGCACGATAATAGACTTATCGATAATGGTACGCAATGTGCTTTGCCATGGGCCACGTACATTGGTGACTCTTTAAGATGGCTTAAAATTGGTCATGTCCTTCATAATGTCCAAGTAGGGGATCTAATTGTGATATGCACAATTCATTGTTTTTGTATTAACTTTATAGGCATAACAAATTAGAAATCATGCCAACTAGTCAATGGAAGAACTAAAAGAAAATGATACCCTAACTAATGGTCATTACGGTACTTCATCAAAATAAATCCAAAAGTATTGTTATAGAAGAAGAATCACTTAAATTGAGCATATGATCTTTTCTCTCAGGTCTTATGACTATGAGTAGAATTGATTGAAACAAATTTTATTACTATAGTTGATAAATTTCATAGATGGCATTAATTTTAATACGCAATCCTAGGACAAAAAAACCACATTTCTAAGATGCTTTTTGTTGAGACTGATTTATTATTAGACTAAGAGATCCTCAATGATGCTCATAAATGGATTACTTATACTCAAAGCCCTTTAGTGCAATTTTTTACAATAATGAATAATTATCTACCGGGACAAACAAATCCTTGAGCATGATATAGGGCCGAGATATAACATCAATAAATCTCTCAACTACTATGTACAATGCAATATTTATGGTCAACTTGCAACTTGACATACATCTCCATAAAGCTATCCATTTGAGCCTCGTTTGCTGTAATGTAGATAAGATGGAAAATGAAGAAGGTCTTATTGTTCAAGATCGCGAGGCGTATCTTAATCAGCGTGTCCCATGTCCTTGCTATCAATGCAAGTTGGCAATTAGACGAAAACACCGATTGTCTATAGAACACGTACGACAATTTGGCGAGTTTCAATCTGAGATCATTGATCAGGTGATTGCGGATTTTCAACAAATGGTAATTTGAAGTTAATATTAATCATGCATTGTACTCACAAGCTAATTGAAAACCATACACAATAAGATTGGGTCTTGTTGGAAAATTTTCTATCCAGGGGGTGATGTCTCGACCCAGGGGGGAGTGCACCCTTTGCGGCCAATTAGAAGAGTTCGTGGACATGCGATGGATGGATTGCAGGAGCCAATCCACCAATCTCAAGGCCCATCTATACCGTCAATGCCAGAGGAGACATACAACCTTCCTGACTTACCTACAATCTTGGAGTCTGAGATGGAGGCAATGATCGATGCATTGATTCCCATGGATGTCGAGACATCTGATCCGCTTAGAGAGGAAGCATCCATACCATTATATGATGGGTGCCGAGTATCTCGGTTGAAGACATTGCTTGCACTCTTAAGTGTGCAAGCAAAATACGGGTGGAGCGATACGAGTGTGATCGAGTTATTCAGGTACCTTGCACATAGGCTTCATTGATTATTTTAGTTGACACTATTATTACAAACATTTGTGCTTTTTCAAGGTGTTTTATGATTTTTTTCAGGTTATTGAAATATCATATATTACCACCTGCAAATACAATGCCTGAGTCTCGAGATGATGCATGACATGTTTTACGGAAGCTTGGCATGGACTACAATAACATCCATGCATGGATCAACAACTGCATACTGTTTCGAGATGAATACGAGACTATGGAGACATGTCCAAAGTGTGGTGCTCACAGGTATCGACAGGACTTGCAAGGGCAAACCATCCCTCAAAAAGTTCTTAGACACTTTCCGCTCATCCCCGCATAAACCACATGTTTCGCACGTCCGGCATGACAAGCTTGACAATGTGGCATGTGCAGAATAGGTCCATGGATGGAGTTCAACGAATATCAGCGGATTCGCATGCATGGAGCCACATTGACTCTCCCTTCCCAGGCTTTGCACAAGAGCCAAGGAATCTTTGGCTCGGTCTTGCAATGGATGGTGTGAACCTATTCGGTCTGTGCTCAACTTCTTACAGTGTGTGGCCTATAGTGCTTATCAACTACAACATCGCTCCATGGCTTTCTACGAAGAAAGGACATCCTATCCTTAGCTTTCTCGTCCCCGGCCACTATAAAGTAGAAAATATGGACCTGTATTTTCGTCCATTAGTCGATAAGCTTAAGATTTTGTGGGAGGAGGGGGTCACTGTGCAAGATATGAGCAGGCGCGACGACCAGCGGTCAGCCAACATTCGAGCCATTCTCATGTGGACGATGCATGACTTTCCAGGATTAGGAGAGTGCTCAGGTGAACAGATCTCCTTTCTCGCTGGTAATATCTATATTTTATCTCATTCAATCAAGTATTCACTAGGTCGTGGCTCACCTTACAGGTTTGGTTACCTCAGGTTATCATGCATGTCCATTGTCTGGGCCACAGTTAGACTCTCGAAGGTCATGAACCATGAAGAAGATGGTATATCAAGGACACGCAGCTTTCTTGCTGGAGGATCATGAACTCAAGGAAGGTTTCCTTGGACGACCTCCAACATGTATGAACGCCGCAAGCTGGTACGAGCTAAAAATGGTAAACCCGGAATCACATCCAAATGGAATGCGACGGTTCTCTGTTTTCTACAAGTTGCCATATTGGACCCACTTACAGGTCAACCACTTGTTGGATCCCATGCATATTTTCAAGAATGTGGGCAGCTTGCTATGGGACCACATCACAGGAAAGAGAGACACTATAGGGTCACGAATGGATTTGAAGGAGGTAGGTAAGATGGAGGCGCTTTGGCCGCAGTCGAGTGCTGATGGTGGAGTGCAGCTTCCTCGCGCTCCTTGGGTTTTGTCCACTAAAGAAGAGCGCACTGTGAAGCAAGTAATCAAGTCTATCCGCACTCCGACGAGTATGATGCGTTCTCTTAGGTCCGCATTTTCTAGAGATAACCAATTGTCGGGGATTTTGATTGGCATAAGATATGTCAGGTTTGTGAACAGAATGGATTGTAATTAGCGTGGGCATTTTGCAATTTGAAAAGTGGCCATTATTCATAATGCTTTCTCATTTGTGGCAGTTTGTCCTATCGATCGCGATCGCAGGATGCCTTACTCCAGAAACTCGCCGGGCCATTTACAAGTTGTCGACTTTGGTGCAATGGATCTCATAGAAAGAGATTAAGACGTCCTCTATTGAATCTGCGAGGCGGGGAGCAGTGGAGACGGTCTGTCTCTTTGAGAAATACCTGCCCACTAGCATGCTCACGATACAAGTCCACCTTCTTGTGCATCTTGTGGACAAAGTGGAGATTGCTGGACTTGTCCATACGCGATGGATGTTCTTCCTGGAGCGCTTCATGAAAACCCTGAAAGGTTTTGTGCAACAACGAGCTCGGCCAGAAGGTAGCATGGCCGAAGGTTGGTTGGTGTCAGAGGCGTTAGTGCATATCTCACAATGGCTACCAATGGTGGAACCAGACAATGAAATGCTATGGACGCTGAAGGACGATGATAGACTGACTGGAGATGTAGTGGTTGGAAATGGGGTAGAAAAAAGAATGGATGCCTCAATGGAAGAGAAGGTGAATAGCTTTTGTATGTTGCACCATGCCTCCATGGAGACGTGGCTCGCCAAGTACCAGATTGCAAGGCAAGATCGAGAGGAAGCACGAGCTGAATTCCGACGCAGTACGCGTCATCGACCGATTCGATATCCCGAAGGCATGGAGGAGATGCCACAGTTTATGTCAACACGATGGTTGCATGGAGCCTTGACTAGCAAGACCACTATCCTTTTACCTTTCTTAAATCTCATGAATCATTTTGGCAGGTCTTGTAACTTCCTATGATCCTTCGCTTGCAGATCCCTAGACTTTTTCCTTTTTTCCTCCTTCAACCTTTGGCACCTTAGGTGGACTGGTAGGTCTCCTTTGGTGTGTTTGGCCTTAGGTGGTTGGTGTATCTTAGGAACACTATCCATGACTCCTTTTTTTGCGGTTTGGAGTCTGCCCGCATTTATAAAGAGTTATGTTTTATTTATTGAAATTCACAGGTAAGGATAATTATAAATTGGCCTTGAACGCACGTGATGTAGAGGGGATATATATATATAGTAACTTCCGCGAGACAAATAATGGTTCCATTTCTTTATTGCATGCAAGATAGCCAACATCTCTTGGTCATAAACATTCATAGCCATTTCTTTATTTATAAGCTTGTGACTTTCAAAGGCAATCACTCCATGCTCTTGTAGCAAGACATCCCTTATTCCTTAGCCATTGGCATCACACTCCTATATGGTAAACTCCTTCAAAAAATCTAGGTATACTAGAATAGGAGTAGAAGTAAAGAGTTACTTTAACTGGTTGAAGCTACTATCAGCAAGAGCATCCCAAAAGAATACTTCTTTCTTCAATCTATCAATCAAAGGAGCTGCAATAGCCACATAATGTTTGATGAAACGGTGATAAAATGAAGATAGACCAAGAAACCCTCTAAAAGTGAAGGAGTGGTAGTGGGTGTTGGCCAATCTTTAACACAATGCACCTTCTTGGGGTAAACTTGGATCCCTTTTTCACTAACAACATGTCCCAATTCTACTTAAGTCTATATAATATGAAAGACCATTTCTTCTTCTTAGTAAAGAGACTATGATGCCTAAATTCATCAAAAACCTTCCTCATTGTGTGATAAATGCACCTGAAGGGTCTTACTATAAATCAAAATGTCATCAAAGGAGACCAAGACAAACTGAAAGAGGAAAGACTACAAAATATTGTTCATCATACTCTTGAAGGTAGGTGGAGCATTTGTAAGCCCAAATGGCATCAGTAAAAAATGATACAGCCCTCGATTAGTCCTAAAAGAAGTCTTGATTTCATCACCCTCTCGCATACAGATTAGATGATAACATGACCTCAAGTCAATCTTTGTAGAGAATCTAGCCCCCTTGAGCTCATCAAGAAAATCATCAATTTTGGGTATGGGGGGTACTTGTTCTTCATTGTGATCTTGTTACAATCCATGTAATTACGGTGGATTACCGTAGCTTCTCCATGATACTATTCGATGTGCAGTGGTTCAAAGTGGTACTTGGAGGAGCTAGAGCAACAGTTCGACGAGGTCCATCTTGATTTCTCGAAATAGATTTTGAAAAAAAATGGACGGATTTGCGCGACACCTTTGTGTTGCCGGCCCATTGTGAACAGGTGCATAGAGTCATTTGCTTGCTAATTGTAATATGACATGGTTTATGTCACAATGGTTTGAACTCGCTTTGTACGTGTTTGTAAATAGGTAATCTTCTATCCAAACCCCCAACAACCTCGATGGTGGTATGTTATACCTTCAACTCCTCAAAGTGCAAGAGTATATGATCAAAGCGATGTTCCAGGCATAGATGAAGATAATATGCAAATAAAGGGGTCGATATTACAAGGGGTGGAGGCCGCCGCAAGCTTGGAGCCCACATCGGCTAACAATGATGGAAATACAGGAGTCCAAGAATTTTTTGAGAACGAGGCAGACTCATTCTTTTGTGGTGACATGTCTATTGACCTTCCAGTGTATGCAGAGTTGTGTCAGGAGATTAACATGGGACCATAGGATACTTCATTATTGGAGTATCCACTTACTCAATTCGTTGTTTAGATCTCTTATAAAGATACATAAGATATGCATTTTAAGAGGGATTTTTAAAAAATGATTTATATTACGACGCTTTGTATAGTTTAAATTGATTATTCTAACACCATTTTTTATCTATGCAGGTGACATTTTCAGGATGATTCGAGGGATGAGCGATGAGGAGTTTCAGGATATGATGGCACGCATGTCTCCAGACCAGCTCGCGAGATTTAGAGAGATGGGAGACCAGGAGTTGTCTCGTTCTTTGTCAGGGTGCTCTGCTAGATCTGCTTCAGTGCGATCGGATGCTTTAGCTTCGAGTAGACGATCTCGACGCTCACGTCTTGGTCCAGAGGGAGGGACTGCATTGGGATCAGGGGGATGCTGCTGTGGAGACACGGATGTGGTGTCTCCATCTCGTCGTTCAGCTGGAGCTGCGTTGTTGTATTGCTGCGCATTCGAGATGTGAAAACCACCCGAAAGTAGTGTGTGCGATTTCATACTTTATGCACACTTAGTTTTTGTGATTACATTTATGCTCTGCGCATTCAGTCTATGTTGAACTAGGTCAAGGAGAGAAGACATTACAACTATTTGAATAAATGCATGAGGAGGATATCCCTCTGGATAATATCACACTTGTCTGTGCTTTAAAAGCTACAAAGAAAGTAATTATATTAGCACCTTTTGCAGATGCCCCAATGTTGTGAAGGGTGTTAATGAGGAAAAATACAAACCAGAGATGCAAATTGTATCAAATGCCAGTTGTTCAACGAACTGTCTAGCTTCGCTTGCAAAGGTTATACGCCAAGAGTTTGGAATTATTGAGGGTCTGATGACTGAGGTCTATGTAACTACTGCAACTCAAAAGACAGTGGATGGTTCTTCTAGGAAGGATTGGGGAGGAGAAAAATAGTACAGTACAAAACATCATTCCTAGCTCAACTAGTGCTGCAAAGGCAGTGGGAAAGGTGCTACCTGCGCTGAATGGTAAGTTGGCTGGCCTGCTAGGCTGAGGCTTTTCTTCAAGAGAGCACCAGATTTGGTGGATAGATATGTCAAACAGTGCTAAGACCTTAGTTGAGCTTGATTTGATGAACACAGATAAGCAAGTTTTCCAAGGCACTGCCATGGCCAGCATTATCACCCAAAGAGAGTATGAACCCTCTGGAATTTACAAACAAAAGCAAAGCTTTTCTAATGACAAAAAGATGGAGGAAGGAAAGGATGCGGAAAACATGCGTGAATACAGGAAATTGAAAGATGGTGATACGGTTGAAAAGTTAAAAGCTTTCTTCGACGGTCTACAGAAGCAACATCCAGAGTCACATTTGGAGCTGCAGTATAGAAATGATGGATGGAAAGTCTGGTGTGGGGCTTGTAAGAAGTTCTTGCGGCCTGACAAATCTGGCAAGAAATATTGAGTTCTTCAAATCTATGCGACTTCGAGGTTGGGCCTGTCATTAAGCTGGTGGTTTTTGTGTAACACTCAGGAGTTTTTGTTTTTTTTTCGGGACAGAGCCGCGCTTTAGGGGAAAAGAGAGCCGTGCTTTGAGGGGAGAAAACGACGGAAATAGCTGGTGCAGAAGAGCTCGGAGGAGAGGAACGCGGCAGGGAAGAGAGGGGAGGAGGATATTCGGCGCTAGGAGGACGAATCTGCTGTGATAGAGGGGAACAAAAGGGATAGCTTGGGACGAATTGGGAGGAAGAGGAGTCCGCGAAGAGGAAGAGCTCTGAAGAGGATTAGGGGAGGAGGAAGACGTTGCGGGGACAGAGGTGATGGAGGACGAGATGATGCAACAGAAGTAAAATTCTGAGTAATTCTGAGACATGGAGGATGATGACGAAAGAACGACGGCAACCTGCACCACATGTGACAAAGGAGATACAAAGCAGAACATTGCTGTGACGGAGAAAAGCTAGAAGATTGTGACGAAGGCCGACGGGAGATAAGGAGACGTCGTAGCAGTAGAAGAACGAGAAGACCGGTGGAATTACTGAGACGACGGGCAATAGCAGATAACAATGGGCGAGCTCTACAACATGGAGACAATTATAGATCAGCAGCGAAGAAGTTCAAGGTGACGATGAAGCCGTCAACGTGCTGCCACAGAAAGCCAAAGGAAACGCCGACCTGCAGTATCAAAAACGGACAGGAAGACGAGCGAAGGGGAGTTAGTCTCTGGGCCTCTTCTGGACCATACTGCTGTATATACTGATACTGTTGATGGTGTACCGCACTGCGTTTACGTCCTGCCGATTCCATTGTAGAGACACTTTTGACCTTGCAAACACCGGCCCAGTAACCGGGCAGGCTATGACGTATCCCACGTCTCTGACATTCAAACCTTCTCCGACTCCCACCAGAATCAGAGAATCTACACAGTGACGCACAGAGAGAGAGAGAGAGACTCTTCTGGAAAATGTATGGAAAGGGACTACAAGGAAGGTATTCGAAGGCGTCGTCGCATCTAATAAGAAGACATGGTTATCAGGCATCCAACGATTCCTGCCGCTGTCACCACATAGCTGGATTCTTATTGTCAAACCATCATTGCAAAGAAAATGCCTTTGGCAATCGTTGCATAGGCAGTTCCATGTTAAGAGCTATGTACCGAGAAAGGTCCAGTTATGCAAGAAGTAGATGTACAATTTTGTCCTCTGAAGCTTTTCCTAGGAGGTGGAGAGCAAAGTTTCACGACTTCACCTTGTCTTGAATGAACTCAGCTGGATATTTATAAAACTAAGATTACAACATAACTAAGATTTCCTATGTTGTACCTCCATCATAACAGTTTTTTTTTTACTTCCTCCACAAGAAGTTTTTTTTTTTGGTCTTACTAAACAGCCTGAATCTAAGAAGATCACGATAGTGTTGTATCTTTGAATCAAGATTTCTGTACACAGTGTTTGAGGTCAAGGATCTACAAAAGCAGCAGAATTAAATTGGGAGACCTAAAATCAGTAGACTGATCGGATTTGAAGTCATCTTGTGTTTTGCCAACTTCATAGCAGTAATATAATTATTACTTGGAATCATTTTCTCGTGATTGAACTTCTATCCTGAAATTTATCAAGATCCTCTGTGGTTGCGACTTTGCTTTCGAAAACCCTTCGACAGCGTCACCTCCAGGATTTGTCATACTTGTGGGGATATCTACTCTAGTTACTCCGGCTTTTGCGCAGCCGTCAGCAGTGGCACCCCTTTGGGTGCCACTCAGAAAGAGGTTACCCCCGTCAGTACACTGGATGTAGAGGGGTCTCCTGGATATGCCCAGGAGTGTGGACAGAGATGGGAGAGGACCCATCTTAGGCAGACTCCTAGGGGTTATGGATATTTGGTTGATAGTAGGTCAGGAGCCATTATCATGAATGATGAGGGGAGGAGGGTGATGGCTTGCATGAGAGAGTTGTGCCAACAAGTTTTTCGGCACAACATCCTCGATCATTGGAAGAACATACTAGAGAGGAGCAAGGACTGCATAGTAGCATCCTGGCACGAGTAGTTTTCGATGCCAGCTGTAGTAGATAGATTCTCTACAAGTTGGATGATGGATTGCATGCGTGCATACATGTCACATAGACGATCCGATGCACGCAAGGCAATCAAGAGTGGGGCTGCAAAGCCCGAGTGGTTAGATGCAGACGACTGGCGCCGACTGAGGGAGGAGGCTACAGATTCACCAGGATGTTGGAGTCAGCAGTGGGAGGTGACGAGGGCACGACTCGAGGCTGGAGTGGTCCATCATCTTGGGAGTGGCGGCCACAAGACATATTTGGAGGACTTTGTAAGTTTCTCTTTTGTTTTGCTTGTTTGTTTTTTTGAAATATTCTTTGTACTGACAATCATGTTTCTAACAGTTAGCATTTTGTTTTCTTTGCAGCACTCCATTACAAATTGCGATCCGCAAGGCCTTGAGACTCGATATGTAGAGAGGCACGGTCTCAATGCATTGATTGACCGATTGTATAGACGCAGCGGCCCTGTAAGTCACTCATCTTTCTTGTCCGTAGTTACCATGAGATATTTGAATGCATTATTGTATGGTGGATTGATGTGTTGTTTCTTTTTCTACAGAATCCGTTTGATGCTCCTTTGTGGCGGGATGAGCTTTCGGGGGACGAGGATTTGTAGCTCACCCTTGGATCCTTGAAGCTCACACACCTTTATTTTTTAGTCGCCTGATCTATGTAGACATTTTCTATGTATTAGTGATATCCTGTCATGATTGTACCAATCGATTTTATGTGATCATGTATTTATTTCATGTATCAGTTTTATGATTTCAGTAAACATTCTTTTTGTTTGCAAGCGCTTTGTATACAATAGTGCAGAAACTATTTTGTATGGCTCTCATACAGCACACAGTGCTATATGTGGCTGCCCTGCCACAAATTTTTTTTTCCCTGCTACCGTTGCTATTTGCATCGCAAATTTACTGCTTGTGTTGCTATGTGTGTCGCAAATTTACTAGTTGCGTCGACGTATATAGCAACGCCAATAGCGACGTTTCTATGGCATCGTCAATAACGACGCGTTTTGCGACGACAGGGGAAAATTTTGTTGTTTGTATTTGAATCGCTTTAAACATCGGTATAAGGTCTATATCTTGTAGTGCTTGACATGGTTGAGTTTTAGGAATTTCATAAAAATCAAAGCTAAAGACCCTTTAGTTGTATATGATGTTGATGACCTATTATGTCAAGGGGATTAATTATCAATATGTAGGTCTCTTACATGGCCTTGATGAGAGGTGAATGGTAGGACACTGGACAACACTCTTGTTGATTCAGGTACTCAACCCTACGAGTGATTACTATCTCTCACCTAGTAGGCTCATGCTCTACCTCCAAAAAAACCAAGCTTCTCTTTCTCTCTCTATCCAAAGAAAGCATGGATAATTCAAATTGCAATAGAGTTATTTAATTATCTTCTCACATTGCAGTTTGAAGCTTGAAAGTATAGGTATGATCATGATTTGAGTTGGTTCACTCACTATGCAAGATGAAGAGAACATTGATGGAAGTTTTCAATGTTTTTCTGAGAAGTTAGTGGTGTTAGCATACACATCGGTATATTTTTCTAAGAAGTTAGTGTTGTTAGAATACACAACAATATGTGTCTAGAAACAAGCACTAGTATGATTGCATATACTTCCACATACCAACATATATACTAACTATTATTCCAACACAATTAAAATTTTTCTTAATGTAAATTCCAACACATATAAAATCTCAACGGACTTACATTCAAGCTTGATGGACCTATGTAAGGTGACTACATGTGGTGGAACCACGAGTCAATCCAAGGTATGCATTGAGGTGTCAGGTGTAACTATAGCTTTGAAAAAGTTAGTAAGGGTACATTGTCATGGCTCCCAAAGATATGCCTCTCAAGATTGTAAGAGTTGATCTCTATGTCATTACAACTCCAAAAGAAAGATTCCAAGGCACCATTGACTTGGGAAGTGTTCCAAACATCATATGGAAGTCCTACTATGTCAAGGAGATTACTTATCACTATGTAAGTCTATCACATGGGTTCAACAAAAGGGATTTTTGAATCCCCTATTTATGCACATGTTCACCGAGTGTTGGCCTCAATGAGAGGTCAATGGTGGGACATGGGACAACACTTCTATTGATTCAAGTACTCAACTCTACCAATGATCAACTATCTCTCACTTAATTGGCTCATGGTCTTGCTCCAAAAAAACTAAGCTTCTCTTTCTCTCTCTATCTTAAGAAAGCAAATAAAGCATGGATGATTCAAGTTTTAGTAGAGTTATTTACTTATATTTTCACATTGTAGTCCGAAGCTGAAAAGTATAGGTATGCTCAGGATTTGAGTTGGTACACTCACTATGTGAGATGAAGATAATTTAGATGGAATTTTTGAAGTTTTTTCTGAAAAATTAGTGGTGTTAGCATACACATTGGTGTATGGCTCAAAACAAGCACTAGTATGATTGCCTGTACTTCCACATTCCAATGCATATACTAATGATTATTCCAACACAATTATAAAAGTATCTTGATGCAAGTTCCAACACATAAGAACTCGATGGAATTACCTTCAAGCTCAATGGTCCTATCTAAGGGGACTCCATGTGGTGGAACCATTGCTTAGTCCATGGTATGATTTGAGGTGTTAGGTATAGTTGTAGCTCTAAAATGTTTAGTAAGGGTGCATTATCATGGCTCCCCAAGATACCTCCTTAGGGCTATAACAAATAATCTCTATGTTGTTACAACTGCAAAAGGAAGAGTCCGAGGCACCATTTACTTGGGAAATGTTCCAAATTTGGCAGTGAAAGCACTCTCTAATCTCATAGTACATCAAAAACCTACATGTATGATGCTCTCTAGTCTTTGGCTCAAGCTAGTAAAATTAGTATATTTGGTCCTCTTGGGGAAGCAACATTTTATCGTGACCACTCTATATCCATAAACTTATGTGGCATGTGCTAAGCTAACCAATGGTACATTGCACACCCTATAGTGCTATTGGCCTAGATGGCCATATAGTGATCAATATGTCATAGGTTGCTTCCTGTCAGCTATGTGTGTTGGCATAAGCAACTTGTCAATCTTGTACCTAGTCATCTTGGTAGTGTGTATATCCTTGTCCGTCATTTTTATTCTATGTTCATGTGCAACACACACATAGCTATCTTGGAGAAAGTTTATCAAATAGTATTATGTAGATTCTTGAAGACATGCCAAAGAAAAATTTTGCTACCTTACTCTACGACAATACATAGCACAAATGTCCTCGACAAGCCTAAGGAAAAGGGCCTTGGGATAAGTTTATTGAAGGTCTTTTGTGTCTTTTTGATTTCCCTAAGTGCATTCATCTACTACCTAACCACCCTTATCATAGACTTTTGAGCCCTCTCTTTTGCAGAGTTGGCAAATGCATGGGAAAATGCCCCTTGTTTGCCCTTTTCAAAGTTTCCAACTCTCTAGGAATTGCCCTCAAAAGTCAAAATACTAGAGATTGGATCCTCTGTGCTCGTCTCGTAGGTTCCCTTGGTGTCTTTAGCACATAGCCTTGAATTGCATCTTGTGAGTGTTGAGTGTCTCCTAGTTTCTTTGGTGTCTCTCGCTCCTAGCCTTCCTTAGGACTTTTCCCTTGGCTAGCATGTTCTTAATTGATAGGTGCTCCATCTCCCATTTTTTTGTTAGGATTTGTATCTTCCCTCTTATCAAGGCTTTCATGCTTAGCATTAACCATTGGTTGATTTCTCTATTCTTGATTTTCCCTTTGGTCTTGTGTGCCCTACGCTTTTATATCAACTTGCCCCTATGGAAATTTATGTGTAGTGTGTTTGATTCTTTCCATTGAGTCTATACCATGTGTCTACAATAGTGCAATTTAGACACTTGACATGTTAACTATTGAAATCTTGAAAAATAAATGCAAAATAGAACCCAGACCCTACAATGCACAAGGGTAGCATTATATAGTCTAGGAATGTGTACCTACATGCAGTAGCGTCTGGGTGGGTAGAAAGAAACACAATATATTAAAACAAGGTTTTTAGTATTTATGTGATATTTGCATGATCTCTATACATGAAAGGAAATTGAGGTGATCTTCAAGGTGAGACAATGAGTATTATTTGCCACTCATGATCTCTACAAAAGATAACCAAAAATTCCAACTTAAACATTTTATACAAAGGAAAATGTAATCAAATCCTCTATTGAGAGCATTTTATGAATTCTAATCGATCTAGTTCCTCTCATCTAATGATGGGACCTAAAACGGGCTAGCACTAGCTCATGCACTAGCCAGACCTCTATCATGTGCTCAACAAACCCATGGCCTCGTGGCCAGGAGTGTTGATGACACATACATCATCTTCCTAAACATCTTGCGTTTGTTTCACGTATCGTAGTCCAACTCTAACCCAATTAACACTTCTCAGAGGGAGTCCCAACACATTGCCAAATGGCACGAAGCACAAACATAGGAGGTCCTCCCACGGCTGACTGCCACTACCTCACTGCGACTCTCCTACACCTTGGGGATTGGTCCCTCGATGCGTCGCTAAACATATATAACACTTCGCACACAGTCCTCTCAAGGTACCAATTATTTTGTATCCAGGAATATACCATTTTCCTCACTTTCTTTCCCCTAGGACTCAATGCCTAGCCTACAGCTTGGGACAACCTTACTCACTCAACGTTGCTCACGATCTAGAGAATACATGTGCTATGCATCTAGGAGGTATTGTCTGATACCTTTTATCATTTTATGCTTCATACAAATTGTGAATGCCCATGTGCCAAAACAAAGAAAAATCAGCATTTATGCACATGTGGAATACATTTCTTTCAATGATTTTGACTATCGCTCGTATGCGGCGTTGCATGAACTTAGCACCGAGAAACCCTCGTGCTACTAGGTTCTTAATTTTTAATTATCGACCAACCTAAATGGTATGCATAAAAACCATCAAGCTTTTCATCATTTCATTAAGCATTTAAACACCTTTTATATACTCTACCCCCTCACCCGTTTAGATTGTGAATTATTGATCAGTTTGGGGTTCAGTTTCCCATGTTTTTATTGTATGAAAAGCAATAAACACTCACTAAAACATAAAGGTAGGGCTGAACTGAGACTAAACCTCATACTTCAGACCCCCCATACATACACAAACATGGTTCTTATTTTTCCTTAATTTTCGGCACTCAAAATCCATTTTTCTCCTATTTTTCACTAATTTTTCTATTTTTCTTGTATTTTTTGTAATATTAAATAACTAAAAATTAAAAA
Organism: Lygodium microphyllum; assembly: GCF_053477565.2. Lineage (NCBI taxonomy): Eukaryota > Viridiplantae > Streptophyta > Polypodiopsida > Schizaeales > Lygodiaceae > Lygodium > Lygodium microphyllum. The sequence goes on from NC_141142.1 coordinate 18,954,794, forward strand.
TGAGTTGTGAGCTATGGCTCTTAGGTTCATTTGTAGCAAAAAAATAGATTTAGTTGGTGTGTCTTATTACATTTTTCATTTATATATCAAAAAACACCCAATTTTCCCATATTTCGTGTGTTTTACGGGTTTTACACCATTAATTTCAGTCACAACACTTATGATTTTCTGATTTTCTGAGCATAAACTGATAAAACTCATAGCAAACAACATTATGATGCATAATCATCCCATGTGGACAAGTATTCATGAAGCAAATTGCATAAAACATCAATTTCCTTTGTAAAAATGAGATTACCGTTCTTTGCGGGTTGTGGATTTTTATTTGCCATGTCTTGGGACTGATTTCCAGCAGCCATTAATGTCCATGATAGTCCACAATCAGCAATCTTCATTCCTCTTGAACCACGGAGCAATCCAGTCTTCATTGGACAAGCATCCGTCATCCATTCTTCTTCTTCTTCTTCACCACATGAATCTGCCCTTAGAAGAGAGAGAGGGAGGAGAGAGAAAGAATGAAATCAGAGATCTTCATAGAGACCACCAATGGAGGAGTGAAGCACGGCGATATGACTAGCAGGTAGAGGGGATTGAAGCCCCAATGTCGATTGGGCAGGGTATTCACAGCCAACATGTTGCCTCCATCCATACCATGGCGCAAATTTCGGCGCCATCAGGATGCGCCTTCTCCTCACGTGTTGTGGCTCCAAAAGATGCCACGCTTTCATGTGGCATAAAATGTCCCAAGGCCCCCCCCAAAGGTCACTTACATTTGGCCACTCTAATGTCCACCTTTTCGTATCTTGCCCGGTTTCTTGGCTCCTTCCCCGTCCGGACTCTGAATGGAGCTTTGAAAAATCTTGGGCATCCGGCTCGACATCCCGCAATGGCCGGTAACTCTTGTGAACCCACACGGCAGTCTGAAAAATTATCAAAAATCAACAAGTGTCCCTCGGGTGCCTTAAAAGCACTTTGGCGCTTAAAATCGTCCTAGATCGAGCCGCCGCCTTCGACGTTGAATATTTTTCCCTTAATATTCGTAATTTTTAGCTATTTTTAAGCACTTATGACATCAAAATTCTGCTCTCATCTAAGTTTTCCGTCCATATATAGCTTGGATGTGCTAAAATATCCATTATAGGTTAGGCTACCATGGTCCTCTATGATCAAGAGTGACAGTCTTTAATCTCCATAGTAGTTTCTTCCTCCACATGTTGAGCACGTGTCCCCTTACCCAGAAGAAGGCCCATCACAATGAGCTTCATAATAATACTTTCTCTCATTTTCTAGGTCCATAATCCCTAAGAATGCCAATGCATGACCTAGAGAGGGTCTAGTAAGAATTTATGTACCACAATGGTTGACAAAACCTACTTTGCTACTACCACCTTCGCTACTAGAGAGAGAGAGTTTTCATCACTACTACAAAGGTCCTAAAATTCTCCTCATCTCCATCTAGGTAAATATTTGTGTCATCTAAAAATTCTACGTTTGAAAGATCCTCAAAATCTAGGATAGGAAGTTTGATGCCTCAAATACTTGTAGCTCTATCCCACACAACGAGCGCATGGCTTTGTAACATATGAGAAAAGAAGAGGTGCAAACTAAACTCTAAATGTTGAATCTAGCACATCACCCTTTCAACACTCTGATCTGAAAGCATGCATGGAGGCATTTCCATAATGGCCAAATGCCTTGTCATGCATAGTAGGGTCCCTGACTAAGAAATTCCTCGATGAGTTGCTTCATTTGGCTAATGCATGACCTAAACAAGGCCTAGTAAGAAGTTATTGTAAGACATAGTGGCTAACAAAACCAAATTTGCTACTATCACCCTCCTTGCTAGACATAGTCTTAATGTTTTCCAATACAATAGCTTATGGCTTGTGTTGAGTGGTAGGGGTGCCAACTACTACTCTAAAGAAATATTATGCTTACATGACAGCCTAAGTATCTCATTGAAGTGCCCTAAAGGACCCAAGTGAAATCCTCATGTGGCTTCCAATCTAGTTACTAAGTGTCACAAACCCAAAATCCATAGGATTTGTGCCGATTAATAAAAGCTTCTAAACCTCTATAAAATATCTCCATCATAGCTACAAAGGTACTAAAAATTTCATCATCCCCATCTAGGTAAATAGCTACATCATTGACAAATTCTACATCCAACTACTCCTCAAACTCTAGGATGGGAAGTTTGATGCCTTGGATACTTGTAGCACAAAAAGGAGCTCATGGCCTTTCCAACAAATAAGAAAAGAAGAGGGGCAAGGTGACATCCTCATCTCAGTGACCTCTAAATGGTGAATCTAGCTCATCACAACACAACAAGATCTAGACTTCACGATGCACATAAAGGCATTCTTGCAATGGTGAAATGCAATGTAACATGCAGTAGAGTTTGACTCCAAAATGTGGGAATGGCAAGGGATGAAGTTCATCTTTTCTACATGCACGAAATTGACCTAAAAATGCATCAATGCTTGCCTCAAACATTGGATGACACAACCATTAGACATAGAGGATGGTAGAAATGTGATAATGAATCCCAAACAATGAGTTGAATAAAATATATATGTTGATCTCACACACATGTGAATCCACGTCATGCCAAGGACACATGTCCATGGATGCAAGAATTATGGAGTGACATTTGCCACATGTCATCATTTTGTGTTACCGTGTGTGCACATATCCAAAATTCATGGCCAACTATTTGCCATGTGGCAAGCATGCCATGTTTTTCAAGATACCATTTGACTTATGACTTTATGCTCACATGGTACATGCTATATATTCACACCATCTTGGGTCAAATTATAAGTATAGCATCTTTAGAGCGCAAGGTTGATTGAAACCAAAGAAGGTCAAGGAGCACGCTTTAGAGGTACCCCTGTTCCCTACTTTGTTAATGCAATGAACTTTAAAATGTTTCCTTGGCTTGCATTTAGTTAGATGCTACCGCTCAGAACCTACAACACACAAGGAGACATTTTGAGAGTGTCAGAATGGCTATTTTCACGCCATAGGGTCCAGGCTAGGTACTTTAGGTTTTGTTTTCTTAGAAATCAACCAAAGCGTGTTCTTTGGACAAGCGCCCTATTTCCGGTGTCAAAGAGTTTATTGTTCATTATATAAATCATGGGATTCTTATGAACACGGAAGAACTTCACTAGGAGTTATATGAGGAATTTGCATAGAAAATTCAGTCATTGTTACCCAATAACCAACTTAGTTACATAAGTCCTCTTGTATTTAGCATATAATTTTCAGTTGTACCATGTATATTGATGAAAAATAAGTCTATGGGAACCTACAACTAGGTCAACTGGAAGTAATTGATAGTTTGCAGGATAAATCACATTGATTCAAGTGTAAAAATATGGTTAGAACTCAAGAAAAATGCCAAAAGTCCACTAGGTTCATGGCGGACCTGAAGTAATAGACTAATGTGACCAGCAAGTGACCTGAGTAGGTCAAAAAGTGACCTGGGCCTGAGCAGGAAGCAGCCTGCATTTTTCGGCTCAAAATGCGGGCTGCACAGCCTGATTGCAACTGGAGAGAGCTGAAGCCATGATGCATGCTTTGGAGCATGCACACTTGAGATTAACAGGAGCTGAAGATGAAGATGCAAACACGGTGAGAGCTCCACTTATCTGTCTATTTGGTCTGACGAAAATGCATGGTATGACAATCTATAAAAGGGGAAAATCTGAGAGAAAAGTATTCAGCCTGCTCTTATGAACGTCTTCTCTCATTTTGTCTACCTTATTCATGGTCCAATGAAGCCCGACTCGTACCCAAGTACTTGAGTGACTTTGGGGCAAGCAAAGGGTGAGGATTTTGAAGGTGTATGGGCTGTTATGGGCTGAAATAACTAGTCATAAATAGGGCAGCCCACTGTTCTTGTCCATTTTTATGAGCAAACAAGAGATTTATGTGGTTGTAATGGAAGAAAATGACCTCTTTTCATCAAGACTTTGTTCATTAATGAGTAGAGGAGCTTATTCATGAATTTATGCACTCTTTTTGAGCTTGATTAAGGGCTAGAATTTTCTGTTTTAAAACAGGGCTGAAGTAAAGATTATGCTTCTTCAATGCATTTCATGTTCCATTGGCCCAAATCTTGAATGTATTTGAAGTCTACCAACATAAAACTTGTTCCCTAGAGTTGAAATCCATCTATGTACTTGAAATAAAAGCCATTAGAGCTTGCATTTGATATTCATATTTGGATTGAGAATCTGAATATATCATTTATGTTATGGTGAATGTATCCAAAGGCATTTGATGTAAACAAGATAGAGTTATTTATTCCATTCATGTATGCTAAATACATAGAGAAAAAACTTGAATTCTTCTTCCACATCTAAATCATTTCTAAATCCCGGATTTTGTTAAACCCCAATCTATTTCCCTTTTCTGAACTTTGAATCCCATACTCCTCTTCTGCACTAAGCCTCGGTGGTAGACCTTCAGCCCTTAACACGACGATAGTGGTGAACCCGACGTGAAGGTTCGCTGCAGAAGAAGAAGTACAATGGGAGAATCATCAAGTTCGGGAGGAGATGCCTTGCAACAGTTGGTTCGTCTGATGCAAGAAAGCCAACAACAACAATTGCAATTTCAGTAGCAGTTGCAATTGCAACAACAACGGAGTCAAGAAGAAGAGCGGATTGATGCTGCTGCCATTAAAGCTTTGGAAGCAGTTGGGCAAGAGCTCAAGCAATTTAATGGGCAAAATGTGTCCTCTTTTATCCGCCTTTATACTGACAAGATGGTCTTCTTTGGAGTTCCTTAGCATGCCTGGAGCCGTTATTTTGCCCGTCTGGCTATGCATGGTCTCCAGGACCAAATTCATGGTCTTTTCCAAAAAGATGCGGGATGGTCCGTGTTCAAGAAGGCTCTTCGAGAAGAAATTTTCTTGAAGATTCTAGCCTTATGACAAAGAAAGGCTTCATTGAATGGGTCGAAAGGCCCAATAAGGGTCTAACCACCACTGCTCTTCATCGAGAATTTGAAAGCAAATTTGCTCAACTAGATCCTGACGATCAACAAGGTATGGAAAGCTAGAAGATTGAATTATTTCTAAAAGTTGTAGATTCTTCCCTTCAAGAGAAGCTAACTGATCGACTTGAAGACCTTGGCTTTGAGACGGGATTGAAGACTGCTTGGAGTGATGTCATTGAAGCAATTAATATGATTGCTCGAAGAGAGCGGTTGCGCCTAAGATGGGGAACAACCCCTGCATCAACTGAATCCATGAAGGAGCCTGTTCCAGTTTCTCGACCTCCTGTCTCTATGGTCGAGCAACCAAGAAATTCTGATGTTCCATCTCCAAAGAAGGGCGTCATGGACAAGATAATTAAAAGCATGCGGGATCTCCATCTTAATCTAACGGAGATTAATTCTAAAGTGAAAAGGCTTGATGTAAAAGTGGAAGAATGGGGACGACGGTCAACTGCCCAAAGGCCTATACGAGAAGGCTTCAAAAGACGCTATATCTGGTGTGATAGCCTACAGCATGACAAGAGGGAGTGCGGTGCATTCCATGAAGCTGAAGCACAAAAATTAGTCTTTTGGAAGGATGGTAAAATTCATGCAACTGAAACCGGGCTTCCTCTTGAGCCAAACTTTGGTAACGGTGGCATGAAGAAAAGATTGGAGGATTTGGCAACAAGAACAGCCTATGGCGCAGCTGTTGATGCAGCAACCTATGGGCTGCAAATTGAGCCAACTAATGAAATTGTTAAAGCATGTAAAACTAATGCAAAATCTAAAGTGTGGATGCAGGCCTTGGATCGCATGGAGCAAGGTAAGGCAGCCAAAGATGATTTAACCACTGCCAGTCAATGCATCCGAGGAAGAACCGGTTGGACCGAGCCTGTTGATTCATTTTCAGCTTTTTCCCGGTTAGTTGAAATTAATAATCATGAATCCATGATAGAAGAAAAGAGAAGAAGAGATGAGGATGTTGCCGGTCCTTCTTCTTCAGGGCCAACTAAACGCGTGACAAGAAGCAAAACGGACCAGCAGAAGGCCACTGAAAATCCTTCATCGCCGGAGCTTGGGAGATGCCCCTCAAGCAAAGAAGACATAAGGAAAAAGAGAAAGCAAACATCCCAGTTACAAGTTGTAGTCAGACATAGAGACCGCAAAACGGATCTTAAACAGATCCTAGAAGAAAGGATTATTGGAAGTAGAATTGAATTTACATTAGGTGAAATTCTCGAAATTGCAAAACGAGGATTTCATGATGTAATAATTGATGTAATTAAACGAAAAAGACAATATGTTGGTGAGGAAACTAAAGAATCTGTACATGCTTTTTTGCAAGCACTTCATGTGTATTTGCAGGATGAAGAGAAGCTGAAAACTCAAGGGATTCGATTGGAGGCAATCAAAGAATCGATTGCAACCATAGAAGCCAAAGATGAAGACATTTATGAAGCAGGAACTGAAGAAGCTATTATGGTAGGGACTTCTCAATCTAAAGTGCAACCCATGCCTAAGAAAGAAGCTCATCTTCACAACATGCAAGAAGAAAGTGATGCTCACTTTATTCCTAGTAGTCAGTAGTCCCGTACCCATTGGGCAAGGGCGACTACTGAAACCATTGTTAAGATCGGAGAAAAAGAAACTCCATGCATTTCCCTTATAGACCATGGCTCAGAGATTAATGTCATGTCAAGAAGTCTCTACGAGAATGGCGGATGGCCCATTGATGTGGACCCAGGATGGCGCATGAAGGCAGCCAATAACTCTTCTGGTGATCTTTATGTAGCATGTCCTTATGTACAAGTTACTATTGGTAATGTAAAAGATGAATTTCATTTCTTTGTTCAAGATTCCTACAGTTATCCTATCATTCTTGGACATTTATTTCCGAGTCTCGTTTAGAGACAAAGGCCCTTGATGATGGTTCATCATATGCTCGGATAAGAAGTAAGGATAATGACAAAGCTGTCCAATTCTTGACCGTATGTGTAAATCACCACCGGAAAAGGGATTGATTGAGAGATCATCATGTTCCTCCTAATGCCCGAGAATTTAAGGGTTTTCGGGTAGTAGCACTGCTATAAGTGGAGGCTATGGCAGTCCATCATGTCATTAAAATTTTCCACCACATAAAAAGGAGGCAAGGCCAAAAGCTGAATTGCACATTTTTACAGCCAATAGTGTGGGCTGTTAAAAAAAGTTTTCAGCCATGAATAGGGCTGAAAGAAAGTATTTGTGTCATATAGAACAAGAGCTGAAGCAAGTTGATGTTTTACCTAAAAATGAAGAAATTTCAAGGTTATTTTATGGGCTGGAATTTTCTGTTTTAAAACAGGGCTGAAGTAAAGATTATGCTTCTTCAATGCATTTCATGCTCCATTGGCCCAAATCTTGAATGTATTTGAAGTCTACCAACATAAAACCTGTTCCCTAGAGTTGAAATCCATCTATGTACTTGAAATAAAAGCCATTAGAGCTTGCATTTGATATTCATATTTGGATTGAGAATCTGAATATATCCTTTATGTTATGGTGAATGTATCCAAAGGCATTTGATGTAAACAAGATAGAGTTATTTATTCTATTCATGTATGCTAAATACATAGAGAAAAAGCTTGAATTCTTCTTCCACATCTAAATCATTTCTAAATCCCGGATTTTGTTAAACCCCAATCTATTTCCCTTTTCCGAACTTTGAATCCCATACTCCTCTTCTGCACTAAGCCTCGGTGGTAGACCTTCAGCCCTTAATTCGACGGCACCAGTAAGATTGAGGATTGTGTTGTACATAGTGAGCTGTTTATAGTAGGTTTTTAAAGGGGATAATCCTTACCTATAAGGAAGGTTGAGGATGGCCTTCTCAAGGGGGCACCCTTACCTACTAGGAAGGTGCTCATAGTATAGATGTTTGTAGATGACAATATCAACATAATAGCATCTAAGTAAATAACCTTGAACACCTTAATGGAGGTTGTGAGGACTTCTCAATATAGTTGCAATCCATGATCATTGCCATTAAGTTAAAGGTTTTATGCCTTCCCTTAGAGGGCCTCCCCACTTGGCATTTTGGGGAAGATATTCAAAGGTCCTTCACACTATGTTTGTCCTACATTCAAAGGTGGATGACCACAATCATAACCTTGGCCTTGGCATACCATGCATCGTAATAATTCCCTCTCTAGGAGTACAATGCTCATGGTGTTAAGCATCTAATAAAAGATCATAAACTCCATCAAATTCCAAATCCTTTGTGTATTATTTATTTGATATCATCTAGCTCATAATGATATACTACAGGCAATGTTGAGACCTTCATTTTCCTAGATAATACATCACCCACAACATTCTTTTTACCTTCCACATAAGTTCTCTAAAATTGAAGCATGGAAAAGAAAATTTTTCATTGCATATGCATATCAAAATTTTAGTCAAAGAAAGAAAATATCGAAGAGTTTGATTATCTTTTTGCACAAAAAGTATTATCCTTTGCAATAGTGTTTTCATGTGGAAAGAGCATGATTTACAACAAGTAGCTCTTTCTCATTAACTTACAAAATTCTCTTTGCACCCTAGTGTGAAAATTTACCTTTTTACAACGCAACTCGGATAATGGTTGATTCAGATTTTGGAGCTTATATCCATGGAGCTTTAATGGTAGATTGGCCTAAAGGTTCCTATGCCACAATGGTATGCAATGATAGGTTGGTCTTAAATAGGTGGTAGTAGACTATAAGTTGTTTTGTGACCATTGGGCATTACAATAGCATTGCAATCCATGATCATTTCAAACAAGATAAAGGTTTTGTGTCTTCACTTATAAGACTTTCCCTCTTGGCATGTAGGGAAGAGATTCAAAGTGCTTAAGTTGAGAATATTTTTGCACTACATAGGTTGCCCATTGGGCTTGCATCTATCTTTCTTAGAGGCTTGATTGGCTCATGCAAGGTTGAAAAAGAAGTTGAATGCCTAGAGAGGTCAATGTATGGGGCTTGAAGGAACCTCATAGTGATGAGAAATAACTCTTAAATACTATGTTTGTCCTACATACAAAGGTGCATGACCACAATCATAACTTTGGCCGTTACAGATCATGCATCATAAGAATTTCCTCTTTGGGAGTACAATCCTCATGGTATTTAAAATATAATAGAAATTTATAAACTCCATTAAATTCAAAATCCTCTATATATTGTCTTCCATGTCATCTAGCTCATAATGATATCCTATAGGCACTACAAAGACCTTCAGTTTCCTAGGCAATACATCAACCACAACATTCTTTTTACCTTCCACATCTAATATCTTAAATTGGAACATGGATTAGAAATTTTCCCATTGCATATGTTTCTCAGGAACTTAGTCTAAGTAAGAAAATATCTTAGAGTTTTGATGATCTTTTTGCACAAAAAGATCAGGCCTTGCAAGTAGTGTTTTTAAGTGGAAAGAGCATGATTTACAACAAGCAATACTTTCTCATAAATCTATAAAATTGTATGTAAACCCTATTATGCAGCTTTCCCTTTTTACAAAGAAAATTGGTGTCAGGTTGGGAACTATGAAGAGACAAAAAGAAGAGAGAATATTGCAAAGGAGAGAGAAAGACTAGAAATGGAGAGAAAGACTAGAAATGGAGAGAAAAAGAGAGAGAACCCATGACAACTGCCAAGAGAAGGTGAGATGAAAGAGACTACCTTGGTTATTATTGAATGATTTAAAAAACGGAAGTCTCTTACAACTTATACCTAGCCAGTGTGGCTAGTATTTTATTTTTTCCAAATTATTACATATTTCTAGTCCTTTACATTCCATCCCCACCCAAAGGTTTTTGCCCTTTAAAAGAAATAGGGACTTATTATAATGGCTAGAGTGATATTTTTTTTTTTGAAGAATCTCAAGAATTTGGCTAAATTGAAGTTTGAAGAATGAACCTCTTTAATGTACAACATCTAGAAATGTCTTAATGAGAGGATTCTAATGCACCAACCATTGAGAAATTTGACGCGTATATGCTCCAGTTATGGATTCTTGACGAAACAACAACCTCAAAAGTTTTGTGATGATGGCATCACCCTCATTTGTCCTTATGGAATATTAGTAAGGATGGGAAAGAAAGAAGAGAGTGAGAATGGAGGGAAGTAATCAAACGTCGAACAAAATTCAAATTGAATATTAGTTTTCACTTTAATGAGGATGAGTAAGATCTTGATTATGACAATCTTTGTCACCTTTATGGCGGCCTAAATTTCTAGGTTTGATGTGACCACGAGAATATCTCGACAATGACTTATTAATAAATTTTTGATATATTTACTTACCAAAATATAAAAGTTTTCACAAATAAAAAAAAGATTTTATTTCTTAAAATATTTTATCTCTCTAGGATCGCTTATAGGGCATTTTCGAGATCTCAAAACTCCCCTAATGCAACCTCTAGGAAAGAGGGTCTGATACCATGTTAGAAAACATGGTTGAGCAAGAGTGGAAGAGTAAATTATGGAGGAAAGAAGAAGAACAAGTAGGCAATCATGCTAACATGAAAGAGACTTGCTTCATTGATAGCTATGCCAAGTACATTCTTTTACAACTATTTTTAGCTTGGATACACACCTCACACTTTTCAACAAAGTAGAGAAAAAGCCAATATAAAGTTTAGCAATTACACACCTCACACTTTTGAACAAAGTAGAGAAAAAGCCAATATAAAGTTTAGCAATTACAATATTCCAAATTTTCTTATGAGGTTACCTTGATTCCCTAATTAGAACTTGTTTCCACCCCACCAAATGATACAAGTGAGATTTCTCCATAGTTTTCCTGAACTTCCTCCATAGAGCTTGGACCTCTTGGCAGTCCCAAAAGACATGCTTGACGCGGACTCCTCCTCCTTCTTGTAGAAAACACACAACGGAGATACATCCAGGAAGTTGGAAATTCTATCTCGAGTGGCAAGCTTGTTAGCTGTGGCTTTCCACCACAGCAAGGCATTGATTTTAAAGGATGGTGTGGCCCTCCATGCCTTCTTGAGTTGCTTCTTCTAGGTTTTAAAACCTCCTCCCAACTCATCACTCCGCCAAGATTCCATGGTTCCGAAAAGCCATCTTATAGCATTTAGCTCTCAAAAGTCGATCTGCCTCTAGTAGTATGCAATGACTTGTCATGGGAGTTGACCAAGTATCCTAGGAACAAGAGACTATTCATATGTGGGGATGTAGGCCACCCCTCCTTAATTTTAGAAAAGACCTCTTGAGGGCACTACATGTCCTTCCTATTCAGTAGCAATCTCCTTAATTTCACATTGAGGCTTGAGGCTGAACTTAGCAGTTTGACAAGGAGGAACAAATTCCTCCTCGTATGCATGCGAACAAAGCCAAAATATTAATGGCTAGGGAAGCATCCTCCCTTTCATTCACTGTGCCTCCCCAGAGAAAAGAGCTGCATTGGGCTCTCCAAGCCATCACTAGGTGTTGGGCAACCTTGGAATGTTGCATGAGATGTTGGGGGAGCAAAGAGTACATCAAACTATCTAACATTTGGCTAAATCTTGCCGGCTACCAAGGCATTAGACAACCAACTAGTAATCAAGATGGCCCAAGGTTGACCGTCCTGAATGCTCTTCAGGATAGTGGCAGTGAGAGAGGCTCCACTGTCCAGGCCGAGTCCACCTTCATCAATCTCTCCAAGGGAACATAGTACACTCCTCAAGAGAGCTTCAATACGGTCCCACCCAGTCGGTTTTGGCAAAGGGGAACATCGTAGAGAGAGAGAGAGAGAGAAAGGTTTTTGATGAGGCAAAAATAGCCGTCCAATTTATCAGGACCGACCTCTTCCGCAGAACGAGGCTGATTGTGCGCGTGTGACGCGTGGGCCGTGAGGCATCGCATCTGAAGGGGAGTTTTTTGTCTTTGCGCTGCTGCCGTTTTTCGCTTCGGTATTGCTTGATCCGTGTTGGCATGCTTCAACCGACGAGTTCCTGCCACCTGGTCCCGGCGCGCCTTTCGCCCTCCCACCGCCACGTGTACAGTCACGTTGCATATATCCAAGATTCTGAAATGAATGCAATAAAAAGGAGTGAGAGCACTTTGAGGTTGGAGAATTTTGCTTTTTATGAGTCGGTGATAATTTGGTTTAAAAATCTATCCAATTTTTTGAGTTAGCTTTGTATTTGCAACCAAAAACATTTTTCGTGGACATTGGGACTCGATGACCCATCTATGAGACAAAGAGAGAGAGAGAGCTGTGTGTGTGTGTGTGTGTGTGTGTGTGTGCACGCCCCAATTTATTCTATGGGCACTTACGGTCATGCAATGCGTAGCTCACACTAGATTTTTTGGGAGCTCTGTAAGTAAATCGAACTCATGAGTTCTATCAGATTTCCTTTTTCCATGTCTTTTCTTGTTTGCTTGTTTTAATCAGTAAGTCCTAGGGAGCCTTGATTGAGGCTACCCAAGCTCGAGCTCTTGTGTAATGGTCCAATTTTATAACTTTTTTTGCTTCTATCAATACAGCTTTGCATTCTTCCAAAAAGATAAGTAAAATGAACTTGTGGCACATTCTTTTGCCTCCTTGCGTACTTTAACAAATAATTACTTTTGTTTTGAAATTTTAATTAGGATTTTGAGGGTAACACTAGCACTAGCTTGAAAACGTTACTTTGATTATATTTGAAGCACTTAATATGAGAGAGAGAGAGAGAGAGAGAGAGAGAGAGAGAGAGAGAGAGAGAGAGAGAGAGAGAGAGAGAGAGAGAGAGAGAGAGAGAGAGAGAGAGAGAGAGAATGTATGGGTGTGTGTATTCACATGCACACACTCTTTGTGCATAAAAGGCTAGCTACTCAACCTTCTACATTTACATGTTTAACTTTGGATGCCATAACCATAATACTAATTAAATCACAAGCCCGGCCATTAAATTGAACATATGCTTCAAACTTGTTTCTCAATTTGTCTAAGACTCCCACACTCAAATATTTATCTCCGCTCCAATTAACATTAGTCAACAAAGTGGGCAAGAGTCAATATCCTAGCATTATTTCAATGCATAGATAGGATAGGTTGGAAACCAAATGAGTAACAAAGCTTGATTGTAGTGAAACCCTCCTCGTTAATGATCCTAGTCGTAAGGAGGAGGACCAACCAAGCGTACTGGGTAAGAGCCTAGACTTACATGAATGCACCATGCTAACATAGGCATCCAACAAAGTATCCACAAAGACTTGAAGCCTAATTACCTCACGATTATGAATTGAAGTTTTAGCCTCAATGGGTGCAACTATAGAAATCCTTACATATCATGTGCCCTCTGAGGGTATTTAAAGTCCCCTCTCCTTACATGTTATGAGGTAATAAAATGGCCCCTACTTCTTAAGTAACATACAAGTTCTTGTTTCAAACTAGAATACAAACCCCCTTCTAAAAAGTAATCTTCTAAATGTACCCAACTTTCATCAACTAAAATACCTCTGATCTTGGTAGGGTGAACTCACATGGTACCCTTACATTTTTGGAGTGCATCCCTTGAGGTTTTAACTCATTTTCAACCAATGCATGATAATCTAAGTTCATGTAATAATGATTCAAGTCAGGAACACGGATGGGAAACAAAGATACATTAGCACCTAAAAGTATTACTCACTATAAAGGCTTCATTCTCTAAGAGATGCTAGCTAAAGTGATAAAGCGAGCATGTAAAGAACCCAAGATTAGGGGTTGAACTATCTTAGACAATGAACATAATATTAGTGAGTTTGGGAATCTACCAATTCCCATTTTTTGAATACTAAAAAGGTGGACTTTGTAGTTTTGCCTCTTCCTTCTAAGGAAATGGCTTATTTTACTCCAATTTTCTTTGCATGTTGAACAAAGCCGAAAGGAAAAGAGAAGTTCCTTCTAGCATGTCACTAGAGTATATATGTTGTAAAAGATCAATGTCAAGTGAATCCCTTTTCATAGCGACGTATTGTGTGGACCTTGATCATGAAATATCGACAAGATAAACCCTCACTTATCCTTTAAAATATCAATTCATATTAAAGGAGTATTAGACTAACTTGAAATATGGAGACTTCCTTTAAAGTTGAAACCTTAGGGATCGAGATGTGGAGTTCTATTCAAATGGAAGAGTTGCACAAAGTCCCTCGTGCATATAGACTACAAAATTAATAATTAAGAAGATGAGTGAGAAACATTGAGAACTGACAATAGTGCATTAAAAACTTGTTTTATTACACTTTTTATTCTATTTGTAGTCCATAATGCATTATTGCACTTCATTGAGTTTCTTTCTAGCTTATAGACTCGTTTTTATTATCAAAACCACCAATGTTTTTTCTCATAAACATCAAATTAAGGAAAACTGCAAAACCAAAGAAACAAAAATTAAACACATTACAAGAAAGATAAATTTTGAAATGCATTATAGTAACAATGAATTTATTATTCAAAAGCTACGATAATGTTATTGCAACCAAAAGGAGGAAAGAGGATATTAGCAAACAAGTTTCGATTCAAAGCAATGAAAATGTTATTGTTACAAAGGTAGCGAAGCAAAAAGAAGGAGTCTTAAGGAAAGAAATGCCATTATTATACTGATACAAGCTAGGGTGTAAAGTGGTCGATAAAGTTAAGGTTATATTTTCACCCTTAAGTACCATAGAAAAATCCTAATCACATTGTTCTATTGATATACGTAACATAGAGCTATAATTTCCATTTGTACCTAGAATAGGGAGTGTATTACCTTCGCTTATTAGTCTTTTGCCTAGCCTATGACAACCTACTACTCAAAATTTTCATGGCTAGTATAATTATTGAGAATTTCCAGATAGCAACATTTTCAAGGACTTTATCTTGCTTTTCCTTAGGATCAGATTGTGTTGCTAGGGAATAAGAAGCTTATTACTCTCGCAAGTTGATGATTCTAAAGGAGTGAATCTATAAGAAATCATCCATTTCATGTGCATTCAAAAGGTACTTAAAAATACCATTTCTTTACATGCTATAAGGTAATAAAATGACCCATTTTTCATAAGAAACTTTTAAAAATTTATCAAAATCGTAATTAGAAAGATCCTTTTGAAAATGTAATCCTATAATTATTTGTAAATAAAACAACCCTTATGTTAATTGCATGTGGTACACTTATATGTTTTGAGGTGCACCCTCGGAGATTGGTTGGTGGTGAGCTACTTTCAATTTATAATAAAGCCGCTCTTATAGATGTCACACTCCTACTCATTTTTAGGCTGAGGCCTTGATAAATGCACCCTGTAGACTTAGGATGTGTTTTGAGGTGCACCCTCGGAGATAGGTTGGTGGTGAGCTACTTTCAATTTATCATAAAACTGCTAGACTTATAGATGTCACACTGCTACTCATTTTTAGGCTGAGGCCTTGATAAATGCACTCTGTAGACTTAGGAATGAACTTCATCCGCATGTGGATGGATTAAACATGTTGTGTCAAGGCTTTAGGAGGTGTTGGCTACTAAATCTAGACTGTTCTAACTCAAAGAGTGGGCACTTCAATCTAGGTTGTTTCACCAATTATTGTAAGATGTTGTGGTTCTTGAGAAGCTTAGTGTGGACAGTACTTCCTTAGAAAAGGCTTACCTCATGGCCTTAAGTTTCAAAATGTAAAAATTATGTTAGAAAGAATCTTCACATCAATGCCATCGATCTGGGATACGAGAGAGGAGAACACACATCACTTGTTTTGGGAATGTATGGTTTGGAGGAGAATGAGAAGATGGATGTATGCAATTGGATGTACTGCGAACAAAAGTATAAGGCTTTTAAAGAAAGTTTATGCCTACAAAGAAAGTAGAACTCTTGTAGAAGATAAGGGCAGGTTTTCCCTAGGGTGAACAAGGGCAAATGGCTCTAAGTGTTGGCTCTACTCACCTTGAGGTTGCACCACAGGGTGAACAGGGAGGGGAAATTTAATAAATGGCTTAGCTACAGTGGCCATCACTACACAGTTTAGGGGAAAAGGAAAGAGGGACCGATGGTTGATTGGTTGCAAGACTTTCCGCCATCTCTGATCATCCAATGGGAGATCTTGGTATAGTTCACGTTGCTAACCCTCCACAAACAACATGTTTTTCATGAGTGCTAGCAAGGTGAGTGTGAGGTGAAGCTCACCCCACTCACCACCTCACACTCACCTTGCTAAGCTTGGGTGCGATCAAGGGTTAGCAAGGCCTAGTGGGGTCGAACTTCCCCCCGCTAAACCTGAGGGTGGCTCAGCTATAAGTTGGTCGCACTCAAGGAGCAAAGAAACAATCTCACTGTTATATGGTTATATGGAAAAAGCTCAATAAAGTTACTGACGTGATGTGAGGTTAAGAAGATTGACTTGGCTTCAAGAAATCTAGCACATGGTACGTCTCTCGTACCAAGTGACAAGCACATGTTCCTTGGACACTAACGTAAATTTGGTGTTTCCAGTGCTTATAAAAGGCGAGGTGGGACTAATTCGATTCACGCTTATCACCATACAGCACGCAGTACCTCATCACAGAGAGGCAATTGCAAGAAGCAACTGCAGCACACTCACGATTGCAATCAGCAACAGAAACAGAGCTAGTTTAGATATCAGAGACAGTAGATGCAGTTGGCTTACTGCTAAGGCCGGGAACGCAGCTATAATAACGATAGAGAGACGACTTGGCTTACAGCGCCTGCTATAAGTTGCTCACCAGGCAATAATTATCCATGAGGAAAGAGGAGAAGCTGCAGCAGCAGAGAATTGCAGCAGGCAGCAAGGAATGGCCGTCGTCACGCATGGTGGTGGGGTGGAGGAGTACTAGTCTGGTGAAGCCGGCGCGTGCGTCCCCTGAGGGGAAGCTCTTCTTGTCAGCCTCTGACATTCTGTGCAGGCAGATGCCTTACACGCGCAGGATACTGTTCTATCGCCTGCAACAACAAAAGGAAACACAAGAAGAAGGAAAAGAAAGAGGAGGAGGAGATGGAGAAGCTAATAATGGTGGCGATGATAGTGATGACGATAGCAGCTCATCATCATTACAGTTATCGTATGAGGCTTTCTTGTCCCGCCTCAAAGGCAGCCTCTCTCTCGTGCTGGCCCACTTCTACCCCTTCGCCGGCCGCCTCAGATATGATGATGCAGTAGATAGCGACGATGAATATACTGGCGACGATCCAGCTGGGGCCCCTGGCCGCCTCCACGTGGACTGCAACGACATGGGTGCCGAGCTTGTGGAGGTCCACGCCCGGCTGGACGGCCATGCGGATAGCTTTGAGGCGCTTCAGTTGACCAACTTCGAGATGACGCAGCCCTTGTTTGACCAGCTCGTCCCCTTGGCTCACTTCTCCGCCGACCACCACCTCCTCGTCGCACCCCTCCTCTCCATCCAGGTAGGTGAAACACACACACACTCTCTCTTGTTACCATGTACGTTTCTTCACATACTCTCTCTCTCTCTCTCTCTCTCTCTCTCAATAAAAAGAGGAATGGATTGTCACATCCATTTGGCTTGCCTTTATGGTGGTGGAATGGGAATGGGAATGGTCATGCATGGGACTCTAATTTTCGCGATTGGAGCCACATGGGTTCAAAACTTGGATTTGAGGGAACTACATTAGAGGCATCTTAGAATTGTTCCTACCATATTAAAGTCATTCGCTTTCCCCGATCAATAGGCTTCCATCTTGGAATCATTTCTACCATGTAGAGCAATTATTGTTATTACTATCACATCATATACACCTTTGAATTAAGCAAGAAGTGCTCATTTGGTCCATTGATGTGATTGATGATTAATTGATTATGCCACCTATTACCTCAATTCGTGTGCAGAGCATGTAGGTATCCTAGCACCAATATTTAAAAAATGTTTAAACTTGAGGCCTTTCAACTATCAATTCATTCAGAACTTTTTTCTAGTGCATATTGACTAAGTTAAATTACATTTACTAAAATATTTGTGTTGCTTACAACCTTTTTAAATATTTTGTGGACAGGTGACATGTTTTGATCATGGTTCAGGTGTTGCACTTGGGCTTGCACATAGCCATGTCATTGCAGATGGTAACTCCATGTGGCACTTTATGAAATCATGGGCTCAATGTGCAAGAGGTGAAACTATTTCTCTCTTGCCAACACATACAAGGTCACTTCTCAAGGTCCAAACACCATCAATAGAGAAGGCAATGTTCAAAGTTGAGAATATTGATGAGCACAACAATATGAAGCAAATAGGAAAACATCTAAGTAGGGTTGAAAAAGTATTTTCCTATACCAAAGATATGGTGGGGCTACTCAAAAAAATGGTGCATGGAAAATTTAGCTCATATGAGCTTGTTTGTGCCCATATATGGAAATGCACCACAAAGGCAAGAGGCACTTTATCAAACAAAAAGATAGGCTTTCTAAGTGTTGTCAACATGAGAAGTAGGATGGAACCAATGCTTCCACAAAGCTTCTTTGGTAATGCATTGATGTGGACCATAGCAACTTGCACAATTGGAGAACTTTTAAATGAAGACCTTCGTATGACAGCTATGCGCATTCGTGCTTCCATATCTTGTTGCACCAGCTCAACTTATTGGGGTTTTCTACATTGGCTAGAGGTGTCTCAGCACAATGAAGACATTTTCTTCTCTACATGTACACTCAATACAGCTCGGATGCGTGTATCTAGCTCACCAAAATTTCCCATCTTTGATATAGATTTTGGGTGGGGTAAGCCGCTCGCTGCTCGATGTGCATCTATTCATGAAGCTAGCAATGTAGCTTTCTTCCCAAGTAGTGAAGGTGTTGGGAGTATTGATGCATGCATAGCACTTCCTCAACACACCATGGAACGATTTGAGCTTGAGAACTCTGTCGTTTTTAAGGAGGCTACCAATCGATTTCTTGCCAACTCAAATACTCATTATAACTACCATTTTAAGAGTATCAAATCAGGTGTTAAAAACATGGTGCAAGCTCATAAGCTAGCTCTAGCTGCATCTTAGTGGATCTCCACTATCTCAATCTTCTCAAAGCTATTGATAATAGGTTCAATTTATTGGGTTGTTTCAAGTGAACAAGCAATGAACTCAGGATTGCTTCTACATTCGCCTAAACAAACCAATTTCAATTTGTGGATTATATAGCAATGTTTGGGTCCTTTTTTGTTGTACCTATGACATGTCTTTCAATTAAGGAGAATCCCTTGATGTTTTGACTAATTTGAAGAGTTAGTTAGAATTTCTTTTTTCTCAGAAATATTTCTATTGCTCCAAGAATTCCAATTTGGTGGATATGATATAGTATCTTGTCATCCCAATGGAAAGAGTTATATCAACTTGTTAGTATTGCCCTTTAGAGCATATGCTTATATAATGGTGCAAGTCCTAAAAATTTACCCTTTGTTAACTTCAGTTAAGTGGCCCACTTAGCTTTGAAATGTTTGGATATCTTGCTTCTTGAGAATGAAGAGTTTATTTTTAGAAAATTAAAGAAAAAGAGTACACACACACACACACACAAAGAAAGGGCAACGCTCTTGTGCACGATAGTGCACCCTTGTTTTAGAAAGTAAATTGTTTTTGTCTAGTCTTTAACTAGAAAATAGCAATCTATTATGTAGTAGCTAGAGAGCATGGAAGTTGTTATGCTACAAATTATAATCAAATTACTACCTTGATATTGATTAATTTTAAAAGGATATTTTCTCTTTTGGGGCTAAGATTATGGCCAACTACGTGAGCTAAACTACATGCACAATTTTGTTATGTTTCCTACTAAATGGTCACATGATCTCTTTAAAATCCAAAAAGTTCTTGTATATCACTACACTTGAACAAGTTTGCACTCTATAGATAGTTAGACTACAAACTTTGTACACTGTTCCATTCCATACTTTGGAACTTTGTGTGCCAACTTTTACTAATTTGCAACCTGACGGAATAGCCTATCATGCGAATCAATTGATTAGCCTAGTAAAAACTCTGAAACTACAAAATAATCGAGTTATAGTTTAACTCAAAAGGGAAAAAAAAAGCAAAGAGCATACATCCAAGTAAAGGTAAAAATTTGTGTAAAGATATTTGCCAATAGCTCTATTGCATAAAAGGTTAAGGCATGACGAAGGTGCTAAGTAAGGATTTGGTACTATGGAACAATTGAAATTCATGTAGAGCCATGAGTTCAAGACACAATTCTCGTGCATTTTTGCTTCTAGAGTTGTTTAGGATCCTATAATGGAGGATGATGTGCTTTTCTTATAATGGAATTAATCTATTTTCTCTCTCAATATTTCATCACTCTCTCTATATAAAAGTCATTATAAGGAAAGTCCCTATGTATTTCTAGCTCTTATAGTAGTTATGACATGCCACTAGTAAACAAGCCGATGTACTCCGCATTTTATAAATAGTGATTACCATAAGTTCAAGATGGTCTTAATTCTTTAATATATCCCACATTCATAACAAAACACTTAAGACAATGATGTAACTCATACATTAATTAGAGATTTTGATAGTTGCTAATTTAGAGCCATTTTTATGACATTTTTCATGTAACCTAGATGGTTTTACTTATATAAAAGTAATATAATTTACAAAACTAATAAAAAAATTAATCAAATTGTTGGATTTGATGATGCAAAGGAGTAAGCTAGATTAGGTTGAGATATTTTTCATCTAAATTTTTAACAAACAATAAGTTAAATGTGTTGATGATAGTTGAAAGATTAGAAATTTTATAGAAAGTGGTGGCAATTTAGAGTTTGGGGATGGTTTGAAGTGTTTGTGGGAAGAATTTAGCATGTATGCATGCAACTTGTGCAAAAGAACCTTCAACGAGGTTAGAAATGGGTTTGTGATGTGGAAAGGCATTAAATTGGAACATTAATGAAAGTTAAAGTTGAAGTAAGGCTTTTATATCACAATCCATCTTCAATTTGAATGATGAAATAATTGGAATTAGGATACTAGTAGCTTCAGTTCAAATTGGAGAGCTAGTTAGTAAGACTTAGGATCTTTTAATTGACATATGTGGAAATACTAAGCTTGGAGCACATGTAGTAACGGTACCATTTATATGGCTAATTTAGGGTTCATAAGACTTTATTAGTTCACCCTTCATCCTTAATTAATACAATGACCTTACATATAGTCATTTTTCCTACGTATGTGGGGGGACTTTTAGGGGACTATCAGCTTTCATTTTTACTACTTCGGAGAGATCTTGGAAACAATAGCAATGATATCCTACTATTCATTGAATTTTTGTATACTTTACAATGGAACGACCTGAACAATCGATTTAGCTTCTTAACTATGAGAGCACTACAAGTCATACAATTAAAAGCACAAGAGTGGAACCATCAATACTTGCTGCTATATTGGTCAATCTCATAATTAAAGTTAAGGCTAGATAATTTTGCATGCTATATTGCAATAATAAAAATATATTCATATTTTACATTGAATAAAAGGTAAAATAGCTAGATAGGATGTAGTGTTCATTATGGTTATTCAATGTCGAGATGAAACAAAGCTTCAAATTAACCACCACCACTGCACTTTTGGCAATATTCTTTCATGCCTCTCTTGTACTAGTTGATTGATATTCAGATACCATTGAAGTGATTTTTGAAACCAAGTCAACCTCATGGAAAACACTTTGAAATCCTTTATTGATCCTCTCCTTAGAAGCATCAACAAAACACACTCATACACCTTAGTCTAGCTAGGTAGTGAAGAATCATTGTTAGTAATCTTGCACTTTAGGTTCTTCTATGGAGGTGCTTCCTTTGTCTTTATTGGGTGTGGGTCTTTGTGTTTGTGGGTGGCTTGTGTTCTTGTGTTCATGAAGTTGGAAATCATTGTCACTAATATTTCACTTTAGTTTCTTCTATTGAGGTACTTCCTTTGTCTTTATCTTGTATTTGGGTGTGGGTCTTTGTGTTTGTGGGTGGCTTGCGTTCTTGTGTTTGTGAACCTGGAATTCATGCCTTGCCTTAGTGTGAGAGCTTTCAACACGCACGCACGCACGCACGCTCGCGCGCGCGCGCGCGCACACACACACACACACACACATGCAAAATACATATGGTTAGAGGCCATTTAGGAAGGGTTACGCAACATACCCATGTTAAATAAACATCTTCTCCAATGCATACCTACATTAAAGTAGAAACTTTTTCACAAGATTAATTCACAACATCTTAAGAAGGCTTCACAACATGAATTTGCATGATTGCTAATACAACTTGAGCTACCTATAATGGAAAGTGTAAATAGCATAGAGTGGTTGTTGGAATCTTAAGGGTAATGGTACATTTCATAGAGTCTAGAGCATACTCACATATTTTGCCAACTAGACATTTGAAATTATGTGTGCCCTTGACATAGTTGAGTTTTAGGACTTTCATAAAAATCAAAGCTAAAGACCCTTTAGTTGTATATCATGTTGATGACCTATTATGTCAAGGGGATTAATTATCAATATGTAAGTCTTTTTAATGGCCATGATGAGAGGTGAATGGTAGGACATTGGACAACACTCTTGTTGATTCAAGTACTCAACCCTACCAGTGATCACTATCTCTCACCTAGTAGGCTCATGCTCTACCTCCAAAAAGACCAAGGTTCTCTTTCTCTCTCTATTCAAAGAAACCACGGATGATTCAAGTTGCAATAGAGCTATTTAATTATCTTCTCACATTGTAGTTTGAAGCTTGAAAGTATAGGTATGATCATGATTTGAGTTGGTTCACTTACTATGCAAGATGAAGAGAACATTGATGGAAGTTTTCAATGTTTTTCTGAGAAGTTACTGGTGTTAGCATACACATCGGTATATTTTTCTAAGAAGTTAGTGTTGTTAGAATACACAACAATATGTGTCTAGAAACAAGCACTAGTATGATTGCATATACTTACACATACCAACATATATACTAACGATTATTCCAACACAAGTAAAATTTTTCTTAATGTAAATTCCAACATATATAAAAGCGCAACGGACTTACATTCAAGCTTGACGGATCTATGTAAGGTGACTCCATGTGGTGGAACCACGAGTCAATCCAAGGTATGCATTGAGGTGTCAGGTGTAACTATAGCTTTGAGAAAGTTAGTAAGGGTACATTTTCATGGCTCCCAAAGATACACCTCTCAAGATTGTAAGAGTTGATCTCTATGTCATGACAATTCCAAAAGGAAGAGTCAAAGGCACCATTGACTTAGGAAGTGTTCCAAACATCATATGGAAGTCCTACTATGTCAAGGAGATTACTTATCACTATGTAACTCTATCACATGGGTTCAACAAAAGGGATTTTTGAATCCCCTATTTATACACATGTTGTTGGCCTCAATGAGAGGTCAATGGTGGGACATGGGACAACACTTCTATTGATTCAAGTACTCAACTCTACCAATGATCAAGTATCTCTCACTTAATTGGCTCATGGTCTTGCTCCAAAAAAACTAAGCTTCTCTTTCTCTCTCTATCTTAAGAAAGCAAATAAATCATGGATGATTCAAGTTTTAGTAGAGTTATTTACTTATATTTTCACATTGTAGTCCGAAGCTCAAAAGTATAGGTATGCTCAGGATTTGATTTGGTACACTCACTATGTGAGATGAAGATAATTTAGATGGAATTTTTGAAGGTTTTTCTGAGAAATTAGTGGTGTTAGCATACACATTGGTGTATGGCTCAAAAGAAGCACTAGTATGATTGCCTATACTTCCACATGCCAATGCATATACTGATGATTATTCCAACACAATTATAAAAGTTTCTTGATGCAAGTTCCAACACATAAGAACTCGATGGAATTACCTTCAAGATCAATGGTCCTATCTAAGGGGACTCCATGTGGTGGAACCATTGCTTAGTTCATGGTATGATTTGAGGTGTTAGGTATAGATGTAGCTCTAAAATTTTTAGTAAGGGTGCATTATCATGGCTCCCCAAGATACCTCCTTAGGGCTATAATGAGTAATCTATATGTTGTTACAACTGCAAAAGGAAGAGTCCGAGGCACCATTTACTTGGGAAATGTTCCAAATTTGGCAGTGAAAGCACTCTCTAATCTCATAGTACATCAAAAACCTACATGTATGTTGCTCTCTAGTCTTTGGCTCAAGCTAGTAAAATTAGTATAATTGGTCCTCTTGGGGAAGCAACATTTTATCGTGACCACTCTATATCCATAAACTAATGTGGCATGTCCTAAGCTAACCAATGGTACATTGCACACCCTATAGTGCTATTGGCCTAGATGGCCATATAGTGATCAATATGTCATAGGTTGCTTCCTGTCAGCTATGTGTGTTGGCGTAAGCAACTTGTCAATCTTGTACCTAGTCATCTTGGTAGTGTGTATATCCTTGTCCATCATTTTTATTCTATGTGCATGTGCAACACACACATAGCTATATTGGAGAAAGTTTATCAAATAGTATTATGTAGATTCTTGAAGACATGCCAAAGCAAAATTTTGCTACCTTACTCTACGACCATACATATCACAAATGTCCTCGACAAGCCTAAGGAAAAGGGCCTTGGGGATAAGTTTATTGAAGGTATTTTGTGTCTTTTTGATTTCCCTAAGTGCAATTATCTACTACCTAACCACCCTTATCATAGACTTTTGAGCCCCCTCTTTTGCAGAATTGGCAAATGCATGGGAAAATGCCCCTTGTTTGCCCTTTTCAAAGTTTCCAACTCTCTAGGAATTGCCCTCAAAAGTCAAAATACTAGAGATTGGATCCTCTGTGCTCGTCTCGTAGGTTCCCTTGGTGTATTTAGCACCTAGCCTTGAATTGCATCTTGTGAGTGTTGAGTGTCTCCTAGTTTCTTTGGTGTCTCTCACTCCTAGCCTTCCTAAGGACTTTCCCCTTGGCTAGCATGTTCTTAATTGATAGGTACCCCATCTCCCATTTTTTTGTTAGGATTCTTCCCTCTTATCAAGGCTTTCATGCTTAGCATTAACTAGTGGTTGATTTCTCTATTCTTGATTTTCCCTCTGGCCTTGTGTGCCCTAAGCTTTTATATCAACTTGCCCCTATGGAAATTTATGTGTAGTGTGTTTGATTCTTGCCATTGAGTCTATACCATGTGTCTACAATAGCGCAATTTAGACACTTGACATGTTAACTATTGAAATCTTGAAAAATAAATGCACTATAGAACCCAGACCCTACAATGCACAAGGGTAGCATTATATAGTCTAGGAATGTGTACCTACATACAGTAGCATCTGGGTGGGTAGAAAGAAACACAATATATTAAAACAAGGTTTTTAGTATTTATGTGATATTTGCATGATCTCTATACATGAAAGGAAATTGAGGTGATCTTCAAGGTGAGACAATGAATATTATTTGCCACTCATGGTATCTACAAAAGATAACCAAAAATTCCAACTTAAACATTCTATACAAAGGAAAATGTAATCAAATCCTCTATTGAGAGCATATTATGAATTCTAATCGATCTAGTTCCTCTCATCTAAGTTTGCCGTCCATATATAGCTTGGATGTGCTAAAATATCCAATATAGGTTAGGCTACCATGGTCCTCTATGATCAAGAGTGACGGTCTTTAATCTCCATAGTAGTTGCTTCCTCCACATGTTGAGCACATGTCCCCTTACCTAGAAGAAGGCCCATCACAATGAGCTTCATACTAATACTTTCTCTCATTTTTTAGCTCCATAATCCCTAAGAATGCCAATGCATGACCTAGAGAGGGTGTAGTAAGAATTTATGTACCACAATGGTTGACAAAACCTACTTTGCTACTACCACCTTCCCTACTAGAGAGAGAGAGTTTTCATCACTACTACAAAGGTCCTAAAATTCTCCTCATCTCCATCTAGGTAAATATTTGTGCCATCTAAAAATTCTACGTTTGAAATATCCTCAAAATCTAGGATAGGAAGTCTGATGCCTCAAATAATTGTAGCTCTATCCCACACAACGAGCGCATGGCTTTGTAACATATGAGAAACGAAGAGGTGCAAACTAAACTCTAAATGTTGAATCTAGCACATCACCCTTTCAACACTCTGATCTGAAAGCATGCATGGAGGGATTTCCATAATGGCCAAATGCCTTGTCATGCATAGTAGGGTCCATGACTAGGAAATTCCTCGATGAGTTGCTTCATTTGGCTAATGCATGACCTAAACAAGGCCTAGTAAGAAGTTATTGTAAGACATAGTGGCTAACAAAACCAAATTTGCTACTATCACCCTCCTTGCTAGACATAGTCTTAAGGTTTTCCAATACAATAGCTTATGGCTTGTGTTGAGTAGTAGGGGTGCCAACTACTACTCTAAAGAAATATTATGCTTACATGACAGCCTAAGTATCTCATTGAAGTGCCCTAAAGGACCCAAGTGAAATCCTCATGTGGCTTCCAATCTAGTTACTAAGTGTCACAAACCCAAAATCCATAGGATTTGTGCCGATCAATAAAAGCTTCTAAACCTCTATAAAATATCTCCATCATAGCTACAAAGGTCCCAAAAATCTCATCATCCCCATCTAGGTAAATAGCTACATCATCGACAAATTCTACATCCAACAACTCCTCAAACTCTAGGTTGGGAAGTTTGATGCCTTGGATACTTGTAGCACAAAAAGGAGCTCATGGCCTTTCCAACAAATAAGAAAAGAAGAGGGGAAAGGTGACATTCTCGTCTGAGTGACCTCTAAATGGTGAATCTAGCTCATCACAACACAACAAGATTTGGACTTCAAGATGCACATAAAGACATTCTTGCAATGGTGAAATGCAATGTAACATGCAGTAGAGTTTGACTCCAAAATGTGGGAATGGAAAGGGATGAAGTTCATCTTTTCTACATGCACGAAATTGACCTAAAAATGCATCAATGCTTGCCTCAAACATTGGATGACACAACCATTAGACATAGAGGATGGTAGAAATTTGATAACAATGAGTTGAATAAAATATATATGTTGATCTCACACACATGTAAATCCACATCATGCCAAGGACACATGTCCATGGATGCAAGAATTACGGAGTGAAATTTGCCACATGTCATCATTTTGTGTTACCGTGTGTGCACATATCCAAAATTCATGGCCAACTGTTTGCCATGTGGCAAGCATGCCATGTTTTTCGAGATACCATTTAACTTATGACTTTATGCTCACATGGTACATGCTATATATTCACACCATCTTGGGTCAAATTACAAGTATAGCATCAAATTACAATAGTCATGCTCCCTAGAGCTGCAATTGAGCCCACCAACTCTGCCAAAAGGAATATGGCCTAATGATTCAACAAAGTTAGAAACTAGCACCAAACCAAGTTGGAAAGCACTAGAGAGGAGACCATTCTCTTCAATTTGAGAGCAACTACAACTACTAAAGAGCTTTATCCTCAAGCCAATCAACTATGAGTAAGGACCTCCTTCAAGTGCATTTCCTATCTAACTCTTGCTTCATCAACAACACCATTATGAGGAACTAATATGATTATCTTCTAATTAAGTAATACCTAAGCACAAGCACTCAGGTAATACTTACACCAAAACCTATGCACAGTTTGGGTCCTCAAGTAAGGAACAACACTTTAGTGTTCACTTGGAGTTTGACTTGTCTTCCAAACCAACAAAATGTGTCATGTGCATGACAAGAAGTCTAGCACTTTCCCCTAAGGAGAGATAGCACAAGAAGTTTTCCACTTGGAGGTACTAAAGGCTCCAAGGATTAATGCATCATTAGCTTCTCTTTAAAATTTTTCCACCCTCAACTCAATACTTCTACCCTTTGACTCACCAACAATAGAAACCCTTGAAAGCTTCAACAACTAGCTCATCTACCACCACCCCAACCACAATAACAAGAAGCTTCTCCCATCAACAACCTAAAGGACTCCTAAGGACAACACACAATAGTCTCTAGCTCCACATCTTTAGTGTAAGTTGAAGCATGCCACCTACAATTGAGAGTTCCATGGGACTAACACTCAACTAGGAGAGGAATAATGTTAACCACAAGAAGTAAGGAGCTTAGAGGAACATATTTTTTGGATCAGATTGTGCTAGGAAAAATCAAGGATTAGTTGTTGTAATGTACACAAGGTGGTTGCACAATTAAATCGCAAAGTGATCACACCATTTGCATTAATTTTTCATGTAAATCCGCAAGCAAGGCTTGATCTCATGCAATTTTTAAAATTAGTGTAATCTCCCAAGATTGAAATCGAAGAGGTTCTATCCATAGAAAAAATTATACAATAAGAGATGACTAGTAAATTGGGTCATTGGGCCACTAAATGGGTTGGATGCCCAAGGGGAATGGGGAAAGGCTAACCCTAGAAATTGCGTGTAAAGTGGATGAGAAGGAATAGAAAAAGCTATTCATGTGTGTGAAAACTTCTTGTACTTGCTGTCTTGCTTCTTGTCATTGTGAGAGAGATAGAGTTAAGGGAGAGGTGGAGATTGAGGGAAAGAGAGTGTGAGTGTAAGTGTGAGGGATCAAGAGGATGAAGCCTCCTTACTCCTCTCTATCACTCTCTCATGCCGTATCCATGCTTCTTTCTTGCATGACAAAGGCTATAGAGGGTTGGGGAATGGAGTACATCATGAATCATGGAGTGTGCAAGGAGAATCCTTCATGGGATTAAAGGAAGGCCATGCTAATTACAAACAAATGACTATATTTGTTGGAGAGAGACCATGTGAGAGATAATCATCAATAATGTGGTTGAAGCTTTTGAAATAATAAGAGTATGTCAAAATGTCCCAAATACATTGAGTGATGATGCCCTCAACAAGAGATAAACTATTAAGAACATCCATAAGAACCTCTTTTAAAGAAATAAGGTATGATGCTCAATGTTTAGGTTCTCTCAAAATTCCAACTAGATGCTTAGGGTTTTAAGAATGCCTTTAGAAGCTCTATCTACTAGCCCTCACCTTGGCCTTTAGAATCATCGAAAAAGTTCTTTTAAAAGAGATACTTTTAGGGAGTGCAACAATTTTAGATTATCTTTAAATAGGACATGATTGTTGAAGAAGTAAGCATGGGAACTCTCCTTACACTGGAAAGGATAAGGGTAGCTAGGTGTAAATGGACTGGAGAACAAGGGAGCAAGGGGAAACCCTAACCCTAACTTCTTCAGAGGCTATATAAACTACCCAAAGCACAAGCTCAAAGTTGAGGAGAGTGTAGTAGTTGTACCTTGAACAAATAACTAAGTAAGATCTTCTTCTTGTACTTGAGCTCTCTCACTCCCTCTTGTGCACACTCTCTCATGCTTCTAACTCTGATTTTACACATGGTATCAAAGCCATCTCTAATCCCTTTAGGTTCCCTAAACCTCAGCTCAAACTAAGTGCACAATAAAAGCTTCACTTTCTCATCTTGGACCTTCAACCTCCATAGCTAGCCAGTATCTATCTCCATTGGAGGAGCTCATGTGAGAAAAAGAGGGCATATTAGCCTCCCATTCCTTCAAGAGAAATCTTTCTAACATCAAGTGCTCCTCCCTAGCACCAAAAACCCCCACATTGGCCACATAGTAGGACGACATTGTGAAAAAAATGTAGGCAAGTGCAAATCTGGGTAGCGTGCGGATCTGTATAGCTGTGTGTTCAGTTGAGGGTGAATCAATGGTGGCCATCTTAGGGCTTTGATAGCCCCCCTAGTGGGCCATCTCCCTCTAAGAGGGTTTGGAGAAATTCCTTCTATGTTGGTTGCTATGAACCAAACCCTAACTGTGGGTTTCTGACAACCATAGCTAGGAAGCTTCAAAGCATGCTCATTTTCATCTTTTTTCAATCTAGGCATTATCAACAGTGATTTTAATCACTGAAAAACCCTAAATAAGAGTCCTTCTCATTCCATGGGCAATACTAAGCTTGTAAAGATCAACCTACATTATGAGTACTAGAATGAAAGTTGGTAAGAGTGCTTCTTAGCACTACTAATGCATTCAACTAATGCTCCTTATTGTTTGTTGCTGGTAAATTAGAGAATTGTATTATTGTACTCTCCTTTGATTCATCCCATAGCATAGAGTTGATTGATAAGCCGTGTTCCACCAAGAACTCCTCTAATAAGCCACATTATCAGGAGGAGCCTGAAGTCCTCACCCCATTGAAACCTAGGAAATATTTAAAACTTAAATTAAGGGTTGTTTGAAGAACATGACCTCCAAAAACCTATCTTGAGATATTACATATGTATGATTTCTAACCTTTTTAATCTCTATAGCTTTAAAGTTGGTTATCATTTGTAGGGCTATCAGTTCTGCTATTTGGTTTGTACTTGGCCACCTGTAAAGGACTGGACACTGCCATTGCTTAAGGCAATAGGTAATACCTTCCTATAATGGCCATCATGATGGCCTATAAAAATTTAAGGCCTCAAATTAGCAAGTTCAATGGAAAATATTTCCATCCTTGGCCAGTCCTAGTAAAATATAAAATGATGGAACGAGGCTACTAGCCCTTCGTAAAAGGGACCAAAGTTATTGATCCATCCAATGAAAGAGCTCAGGCCATCATCATGCTTCATTTGAATGAATATTCAATTCATCATATTGACCAACTCTCCATTGCTAAGGAGAAGTGGGATGAGGATGTAACATCTCTCCTGTGCCTCCCCCATGAGAACCCCCCTTTTAAATTTTTAAATTTAATTCAATTTTTTTTTTCTCTCTCTCCCTCCCTTGCCGACAGCATGTCGGGGAGAGAGAGAGAGGGAGTAGAGTGGTAGAGGGGCGCATGCACCCCCATATGTAGGGGTGGCGGTCGTTAAATGGCGGTCTCCCCCCTCGTGAAGCCCCCCCTGGTCGTCTTCAGCGCCGCTAGCCCCTCCCTTGCTCCACCTACGTGCCATGCCCCCTTGCTCCGCCAACACTCCGCTAGGCTACCAAATGCCACCACCATTATCTTCGCCACCATATCGTGATTGCGGAGGAGGAGATGCTGTCACTTGACAGAAAAAAGAAGAAGCTAAAGAAGCTTCTTAAGAATCTTCCACAAAGAGCCTTCTTAAGGGTGCTTCATCCGCAGAATCGCGTAAGGGATGCAATTGTCTGAGAAGGGAGTTTCCTTGCGGGAAGGGAGGACTGCCAACTTGCAGAAAATTTCTGCACACCCTCCACCTGGCTGACTTATTCCCATGTCCCGATTGCGATGGCCCCAAAGTGCCACATAAGAGGAGCACACGTAAGAGTAAGAGGAGCGCATGTAGGAGTCCCCACCCGAAGCGCAAGAATGGATAATACCCCTCCGGCAGATTTTCAGGTTGCGTTTTTTAGTATACGGTTCAGGTGTTAAAAGATGCACTTATGCAATAATGTCCTAGTTGCATCTCGCCTATAGGTTAAATATAAATTGCGATGTCCTTGTGCACTGGAAGGTTTGCATTGGGTGATTTATGTTGGAAAAAATCCCTTGTGACCACCTTAAATAGGTTAATTCATAGAAGGATATTGTTTAATTAAAGAATAGCTAGCTGCTATGGGGAGGAATAAAAGAGTTATATTTTATTTAGAATTCGCATAAGCAACTGCATTCTTATTCACGGACTTGCATGGGAAAATACAAGATTATGTTTTTATAATGTTATAAATTTACGTAGCATAACTTGCATACATAAGCAACTTGCATGCATAAGTAGATGTATGAAAAGAAAAAGGGGTTATATTTCATTTCATGAAAAGCATATAGGATGCAATAGGCATGAAATGATAGATACATTCAATATGAAAGATAGTTCAAGTTAAGTTAAAACGTTGCTTAGTATTGCGCTTCCATAGTTAATCCAGCATTCTCATACTTAGATCGTTCTATGTTGCGAGTAATGAGAGGGTACTAGGCCTTAGGACACGAATACTAGTAATATTGACAAACAAAGGGATGTAATACCTCAAGATAGGCACTGCTACCTATCTCATGCAACTAGTCTACAAGGTCAGATGCTATTGCAACTAAAGCATAAGATGCTACTACTACATCTTAGGCCAAGGGAGGCGAGATCTAATTACAAGACAAATTCATTAATAAGTCGAGTAGTCGCCCTACTACAACCATCTCTCTTGGGGACCGATTTGTCAAACTTAGGGAAATTGTGAATTGCCAAGAAGCAAATTGACCAACCAAGGATGACGGGGTTGTCTAAGATCTATTTGACTATAGTATAAGGAGACCGGTAGGGTACAAACCCTAACCCAAAAAAAAAGGGGAAACAAGCAACCTAGCTTGCCAAGCCCTTGGAATCTTGCCAAGTCGCGAATGATCTAGGATCGAATGCTCAGAGCATTTGGGAAAAAGGAATCACACCTTAACAGTTGGTCGTACGAACGACCACAAAAATGAATGTGATTGTACACTTAGGTACATTGTTTGAACTTCTTTGCTCAAGGAACTAATTCAAGGCCACACACTTAATGCTTCAAGTTAATAGCCTAGAGGGAGAGGTGGGTTTAGTTACCTCCGACTGCCTACCTGGCCCTATCCAAGGGGGTTGTTGGCCGCGCCGGGTACATGGACCGAACTTGCCGTGAGAGGTCTATCCGTGGGTGCTACTTGGAATGGGAGGACGCTTGGGCGCCAAGGGAGGCTCTGGCCGTAAATTCATTGTCTCCGGACCCCACACAAGAGGTTGACGTGACTGGAGATGGGTTCTCGAGGCCCGTGTACTAGTCTACGGGCGAAACTTGGAGCAGCAATCCTGTTGATTACTGGGATAGTCTTCGGGCATGATACTTGATGTATTCCAAGACTATGATAAATAAAGGTCAAATGTTTGGAAAATGAACTTGCTTGACATTTTTTTTAAAATGTCAGTGCCTAAGTTACGTGAAGGAACCTGTGTTTAAATTGATTAATTAAGAAAGCTACCTTTGTATGTCAAACATAATGTGGTAGGTAATTAGATAACTAAGTAACCCAAGGAAAGTGCATTGGACGCGACTTGGGTCCGTCCTACGAACTGGTAGTCCCAGTTAGCTTGGAACTTTTCTCAAAAGTCGTGATAATGAAACTGTGAAGACCTAGAGTTGGTAGAGTTAGAATCCCGATTTATGTTGTTTTAGGGGAGCGGTATGGGACTATGCCTTATGGGCAGAAAGGTTGAGCTTCGCATCCCTCTCATTTTCCATTCTCCATGAACCAAGTGTAGTATAAATCCGCTTCGACTCTGTTGCTCCTATGCAAAGTGGTTCATCTGAAGCTCGATGCTAGCCACTTTCTAGAGACTTGGCTGATAGGAAAAAAACCCTGACTTCAGGTCGATCCTAAGTGGGAAGGGCCGGATACTTCTGCTTTGGGGCAGACTCGGGAAGACCTAGATCACAAACCCTGAGACATTCCTTGCGAGTGCTAGGTGGTGCTTTCTAGACCCTCTTCCCAATGGGTTGCTAAGATGTGTCCCACAAGTGGACAAGTAGACACGTCACAATTGGTATTAGAGCGAACCAACGTGATCTAAAGATTACAAGGGAACTTAATGGAGGAAAATAAAGGGAATAAGGGGATAAATAGGAGAGAGTGAGTGGAATAGAGCAGTGTTTTCTGTTGAAAATATTTCCTTACTCACTTATGGATGTTGGGTTGCAGAGTCACGAAGCATGGAGCAAGTTCTTGGTGTTCCAGGTCATGTTCATGACTACAATGCATGCTTCAAATTATCGTCCAGAGGCTTGGAATGATGAATATTCTAGACCCCGCATCTATAATACTTCACCCTTGTATGCGGAGTGGAGATGGACAAGAGACTCAGGAATATACTACATAGTAGCCCACCAACTCGCGTACCTTCAGACTAACATGAAGAGAATCAAGTGGATGGAGGATTTAAATATCATGAAGCTATTCATCTTTGTGGAAGATCGCGTAAACGCAACTTTGCACCTTAGCGGTCGGCAAGTCAAGCAAAACAAGTATGTCTATGAAGAAGTGGCCCGGGTGATCTCTGCTGACAGAATCAAAGTGTTAGGGCATTATGAGAAGAACGGGTATAAAAGGAAGGGATACCTCAAGCTTCCCATAACTTACCATTTCCTAAAAATCCATGACCCCACTCCATATTATTATTCCATCCCTGTAGCCAATTGTAACACAATCCTATTTTTCCCAAACTGATGTATCAATTAGCCTGTCCTACTTATCCAAAATAAATGTACTCAAGGGGTTATGCCTTCATGAATAAATAAGACCTTTTACAATTGTCTATCTTGATCATAAATGTTAACTAAGGTGTTAAGTGATTACATCACTTAGCTAAAAAGATGTGCTAGTCATATTAACGTAATATGAGAACGTATGATAAGATGTTAACATAAAGAATCTTATTGTTCAGATGCAACCCCAAGTGCAGGTTTCAAATCCGACTCTTGCACTAAGTCCAGCTACGACTTAAGAGAAAAAAATCATTCTCAAAAAAATTAAGCCACCTGAGTTTGATGGCAAGGGAAGGACTGTTCAAGCTGATGCTGAGATCTGGATTGAGTCCTTGGAGGACTATTTTGGGGTAGCAGGAACTGCACTTGCTAACCAAGCCATGCTCTCCAAACTTAAGCTAATAATAAAAGAAAGACTTTGGTGGAAATAGTGGTGTAGAGACCAGGCGATCTCGGAGGGGACAGTCACTTGGGATAAGCCTAAGGAAGCTATGAGAGGGAGGTGTCTACCACCTGTCTACCACACACAAAAGATGAATGAATTCTATGACTTGAAGCAGCTAGGATTATCCCTTGAAGCATATTATTCGAAGTTATTTTCACTCCTAAAGTATGCACCTCCAATGGATATGACACAACAGGTGTCAAAATTCTGTATTGGGTTGAATCCACCGATAAACACTCGATTGGAATCAATGCGCCCAACGGACCTACAAGATGCACTCATTTGAGCTGCTCCAATAATACAAGAGGTGCAGACCAAACCAAGGAACAACAGGATTTGACCTTACAAGGATCAAAATAAGGACATGTCTAAGGCTTAGACTAAGAGAGCACAGGGTCAGAATCAGGGCCAAAGATAGAAAGCTAGAGTCGATGCCGTCAACAACTCTGTTCCAACACAAAGCAATGATTGCAACCCATGTTGCTTCCATTGCAATGAGCCTAGACACTTCAAGAGGGAGTGTCCCAAGCTTGGTAGAGGGCATCGCCAGGGGCAATTCCAAGGTCAAAATAGAGCCACTCATGGCCAAGGAACCACCGTTATGGCTAGAGGAAGAACCTCCAATGTTCCCAACAAGGAGCTGGACAATGAAGAAGATCCATCCATGGATGCTGACATTGAGAGGGCAATGGTTCACACCACTCTTCACAAGAAGGGTCCGAATCGCCAATTCTCGGTGATTCAAACTCCATCAGAATATCAAGGTAAAAGCTTCAAAACCTTGATTGACTATGGCAGTACACATTCCTTCATTTCACCAATCTGTGCAAAAAGATTAGGGATAGCCACAATAGATGCACCTACTTTAGTTGTTGAATTAGCAAATGGTTGTGAGGTCACTTGTACTAGGCAAACTGCTAAGGTGAAATTCCTACTGGGTGGGAAGCCAACTTTTGTGAGATTCACGGTAATGAACCTAGGTTTCCATGAATGTTTACTCGAAATGGATTGGCTAATACCTAATGATGCCCACATCCACAAGGGCCAAGTCTTCTTCCGTAATTCTGAAGGGGAACTAGTCACGACTCAAGGTGAGGCTGGTAAGCCAAAAATACAGTTGGCAAAAGCAACATGGATAATAAAAGGTGTTCAAAAGGGCCTACCTGTCTATCTGATTAAGCTGAATAAGCTAGATTAAAATTAGGAATCTGGAGAAGAATCTTCATGGTTAAAGGAATACGCAGACGTACTCCTTGAAGACCTGACGGAACTTCCTCCCCAAAGGAAAGTCGACCACGAAATCAAACTTGTACCAGGAGCTGCACCCATCGCAAAGAGGCCATATAAGATGTCCATCCTAGAAGCTATCGAACTGAAAGAGCAACTCAAGCAACTGTTAGACCAAGGCTACATCCGTCCTAGCAGTTCACCATGGGGAGCTCCAGTGTTGTTCCAAAAGAAGAAAGATGGAATGCTTCACCTATGCATTGACTGTAGAGAATTGAACCTAGCAACCATAAAAAATAAATACCCCATTCCAAGAATAGATGAATTACTTGACCGTCTTCAAGTGGCAAAGATATTCTCAAAGATAGATCTCAGATCTGGATATTATCAGATAAGAATCAAAGAGGAAGATATTTCAAAGATTGCATTCAGTACAAGGTATGGACACTTCGAATTCCTAGTGATTTCATTCGGGCCGCTGAGAATGCTCTTGCTACCTTCAACAGGTTAATGCAAGATATCTTTAGACCCTATCTTGATGACTTCGTACTCGTCTTTCATTATGATACCCTAGTCTACTCAAAACAAGGAAAGAATCATGAACCCCAGCTTCGCATTGTTCTTGAAACAATGAGAGCATACAAGCTTTATGCTAAGAAGAAGAAGTGCGCATTTTTCAAGTAATAGATTGAATATCTGGGATTCATTGTATCAGCAGAAGGAATTTCAGTAGATCTAGCTAAGGCCAGAGATGTTTTGGAATGGCCAACACCAACTTTTGTCAAAGAAATACGTAGTTTTCTTGGGTTGACAGGGTGGTACAGAATTTTCATCAAAGATTATGCTTTGATTGCAACACCTCTGACTGATCTACTAAAGAAGCAAATAGCAATTGTATGGTCACCTGCTGAATAGACCACCTCTGACAAAATAAAGCAAAGCTTAGTATCAGCACCCATCCTGAAACTTTTTGATCTTAGTAAGGAGTTTGAACTAGTAACTGATGCTAGCGCACTTGCTTTAGGATGTGCACTTATGCAAGAAAGTCATACCATAGCATATTTTTCAAGAAAATTGAAGAGCTATTTTTGGGAAAGGCTTAAGGGAGATGTACTCAAATATGTCACGGAATGTTTGTCTTTTCAACGCATTAAGGCAGAACATGTTAAAATTCCTAGGAAATTGCAACCACTTGACATTCCATAAATAAAATGGGTGTTCATTAGTATGTACTTTATTGTTGGCTTACCCCAAGTTCAGGGAGGATATAACTAATAAAAGTGACAAAATAATGACAGCCTACAATAGATGCAGCTTTAGTAGTCCACACATAAGAGTGGATTAATTCCAATGGCTTCTTACTCTCTTGAACATGTCTAGGAAATGGTTTCCTTGCCTGTTTTACAAATTGACAGGCCTCACATACTTTATGCATTTCTGCAACCTTGAATTTAGGCAATCCTGCAACAATATTTTGGGCTTGCATTGATTTAAGTTGCTGTACATTAACATGACCAGTGCGTTTATGCCAGATATCGATATCTGCAACTACATCGGACCCAAGTGCAAACGTTGCTGCACTCAATTCAGGCATGTCTGCATCCAACGTAAACATTATGCCCTTCTTCTTTCCTTTTGTTATCAAGCGACCTTTATTTTTCATATCCTCAACAAAGCATCCATGAGGATTAAATCTAACCTGCAAGCCCTGCTCAACCATTTGACCAACAAAAACCAGGTTCTTGGTGATATTCGGGATACGAAATACATCAGACAGATATTTCTTTTTCCCATCTTGCATAGACAAAGGAAATTTTCCAATCTACACGATAGGATGTGCAGTATCATCACCAATCTCCACAAATCCTGGTTTTTCCATTTTCCTTGCATCTTGCATCCATTCTGCATGACCTGTCCCCCTGGCCGCCTCCACTTGGACTGCAACGACATGGGTGCCGAGCTTGTGGAGGTCCACGCCCG
This sequence comes from Lygodium microphyllum, assembly GCF_053477565.2. Classification (NCBI taxonomy): domain Eukaryota; kingdom Viridiplantae; phylum Streptophyta; class Polypodiopsida; order Schizaeales; family Lygodiaceae; genus Lygodium; species Lygodium microphyllum. The sequence continues at coordinate 18,992,591 of NC_141142.1, forward strand.
GTGGGACGGCCATGCGGATAGCTTTGAGGAGCTTCAGTTGACCAACTTCGAGATGACGCAGCCCTTGTTTGACTAGCTCGTCCCCTTGGCTCACTTCTCCGCCGACCACCACCTTCTCGTCGCACCCCTCCTCTCCATCCAGGTAGATGAAACACACACCCACACACACTCTCTCTCTTGTTACCATGTATGTTTCTTCACATTCTCTCTCTCTCTTTCTCTCTCTCTCTCTCTCTCTCTAAATAAAAAGAGGAATGGATTGTCACATCCATTTGGCTTGCCTTTATGGTGGTCGAATGGGAATGGGAATGGTCATGCATAGGACTCTAATTTTCATGATTGGAGCCACATGGGTTCAAAACTTGGATTTGAGGGAACTACATTAGAGGCATCTTAGAATTGTTCCTACCATATTAAAGTCATTCGCTTTCCCCGATCAATAGGCTTCCATCTTGGAATCATTTCTACCATGTAGAGAAATTATTGTTATTACTATCACATCATATACACCTTCTAATTAAGCAAGAAATGCTCATTTGGTCCATTGATGTGATTGATGATTAATTGATTATGCCACCTATTACCTCAATTCGTGTGCAGAGCATGTAGGTATCCTAGCACCAATATTTAAAAAATGTTTAAACTTGAAGCCTTTCAACTATCAATTCATTCAGAACTTTTTTCTTAAAAAATGTACCAAGTGCATATTGACTAAGTTAAATTACATTTACTAAAATATTTGGGTTGCTTACAACCTCTTTAAATATTTTGTTGACAGGTGACATGTTTTGATCATGGTTCAGGTGTTGCACTTGGGCTTGCACATAGCCATGTCATTGCGGATGGTAACTCCATGTGGCACTTTATGAAATCATGGGCTCAATGTGCAAGAGGTGAAACTATTTCTCTCTTGCCAACACATACAAGGTCAGTTCTCAAGGTCCAAACACCATCAATAGAGAAGGCAATGTTCAAAGTTGAGAAGATTGATGAGCACAACGATATGAAGCAAATAGGAAAACCTCTAAGTAGGGTTGAAAAAGTATTTTCCTATACCAAAGATATGGTGGGGCTACTTTAAAAAATGGTGCATGGAAAATTCAGCTCATATGAGCTTGTTTGTGCCCATATATGGAAATGCACCACAAAGGCAAGAGGCACTTTATCAAACAAAAAGATAGGCTTTCTAAGTGTTGTCAACATGAGAAGTAGGATGGAACCAATGCTTCCACAAAGCTTCTTTGGTAATGCATTGATGTGGACCATAGCAACTTGCATAGTTGGAGAACTTTTAAATGAAGACCTTCGTATGACAGCTATGTGCATTCATGCTTCCATATCTTGTTGCACCAACTCAACTTATTGGGGTTTTCTACATTGGCTAGAGGTGTCTCAACATAATGAAGACATTTTCTTCTCTACATGTACACTCAATATAGCTCGGATGCGTGTATCTAGCTCACCAAAATTTCCCATCTTTGATATAGATTTTGGATGGGGTAAGCCGCTCGTTGCTCGATGTGCATCTATTCATGAAGCTGGCAACGTAGCTTTCTTCCCAAGTAGTGAAGGTGTTAGGAGTATTGATGCATGCATAGCACTTCCTCAACACATAATGGAACGATTTGAGCTTGAGAACTCTGTCGTTTTTAAGGAGGCTACCAATCGATTTCTTGCCAACTCAAATACTCATTATAACTACCATTTTAAGAGTATCAAATCAGGTGTTAAAAACATGGTGCAAGCTCATAAGCTAGCTCTAGCTGCATCTTAGTGGATCTCCACTATCTCAATCTTCTCAAAGCTATTGATAATAGGTTCAATTTATTGGGTTGTTTCAAGTGAACAAGCAATGAACTCAGGATTGCTTCTACATTCGCCTAAACAAACCAATTTCAATTTGAGGATTATATAGCAATGTTTGGGTCCTTTTTTGTTGTACCTATGACATGTCTTTCAAATAAGGAGAATCCTTGATGTTTTGACTAATTTGAAGAGTTAGTTAGAATTTCTTTTTTCTAAGAAATATTTCTATTGCTCCAAGAATTCCAATTTGGTGGATATGATATTGTATCTTGTCATCCCAATGGAAAGAGTTATATCAACTTGTTAGCATTGCCCTTTAGAGCATATGCTTATACAATGGTGCCAGTCCTAAAAATTTACCCTTCGTTAACTTCAGTTAAGTGGCCCACTTAGCTTTGAAATGTGTGGATATCTTGCTTCTTGAGAATCAAGAGTTTATTTTTAGAAAATTAAAGAAAAAGAGCACACACACACACACACACACACACACACACACAAAGAAAGGGCAATGCTCTTGTGCACGATAGTGCACCCTTGTTTTAGAAAGTAAATTGTTTTTGTCTAGTCTTTAACTAGAAAATAGCAATCTATTATGTAGTAGCTAGAGAGCATGGAAGTTGTTATGCTACAAATTATAATCAAATTACTACCTCAATATTGATTAATTTTAAAAGGATATTTTCTCTTTTGGGGCTAAGATTATGGCCAACTATGTGAGCTAAACTACATGCACAATTTTGTTATGTTTTCTAATAAATGGTCACATGATCTCTTTAAAATCCAAAAAGTTCTTGTATATCACTACACTTGAACAAGTTTGCAGTCTATATATAGTTAGACTACAAAGTTTGTACACTGTTCCATTCCATACTTTGGAACTTTGTGTGTCACCTTTTACTAATTTGCAACCCGACGGAATAGCCTATCATGCGAATCAGTTGATTAGCCTAGTAAAAACTGTGAAACTACAAAATAATCGAGTTATAGTTTGACTCAAAAGGGAAAAAAAAAGCAAAGAGCATACATCCAAGTAAAGGTAAAAATTTGTGTAAAGATATTTGCCAATAGCTCTATTGCATAAAAGGTTAAGACATGATTAAGGTGCCAAGTAAGGATTTGGTACTATGGAACAATTGAAATTCATGTAGAGCCATGAGTTCAAGACACAATTCTCGTGCATTTCTACTTCTAGAGTTGTTTAGGATCCCCTAAGGGAGGATGATGTGCTTTCTTATAATGGAATTCATCTATTTTCTCTCTCAAGATTTCATCACTCTCTCTATATAAAAGTCATTATAAGGAAAGTCCCTATGTATTTCTAGCTCTTATAGTAGTTATGACATGCCACTAGTAAACAAGCCGATGTTACTCCGCATTTTATAAATAGTGATTACCATAAGTTCAAGATGGTCTTAATTCTTTAATATATCCCACATTCATAACAAAACACTTAAGACAATGATATAATTCATACATTAATTAGAGATTTTGATAGTTGCTAATTTAGAGCCGTTTTTATGACATTTTTGATGCAACCTAGATGGTTTTACTTATATAAAAGTAATATAATTTACAAAACTAATAAAAAATTAATCAAATTGTTGGATTTGATGATGCAAAGGAGTAAGCTAGATTATGTTGAGATATTTTTCATCTGAGTTTTTAACAAACAATAAGTTAAATGTGTTGATGATAGTTGAAAGATTAGAAATTTTATAGAAAGTGGTGGCAATTTAGAGTTTGGGGATGGTTTGAAGTGTTTGTGGGAAGAATTTAGCATGTATGCATGCAACTTGTGCAAAAGAACATTCAACGAGGTTAGAAATGGGTTTGTGATGTGGAAAGGTGCTAAGCAAACTCGTTTCAGTGGGAAAAGAGTAGGTTTGAATTGGGCATATTCAAGAAGTTGACTCATGGGAAGTAACGAATTGAATAAAACACAAGAAATGCCATAAGAACATAGTGCTATGATGCAAGAGAGTTGTTGATTGCTACTCTTCATGTTGTAATATATCATGTCAACAAACCACATCATTCTCTTGATCTCCCTCTTCTCCTCTCCAAATGATACATTTATTGGCAGCATTCATGAAGAAATGGGGACAACACGATTAAGATAATATTAATGAAGATTACTGAAGAGAAAGAGAGATCATTCAAAAGAGGAAAGGAAGGACTACAACTTTGTAGCATCAAATTAACAATCAATTAATGTCATTATCTATATGGATATAACTTTTATGATCTATTTTGAATAAAAGAATGAGTTTTATGATAATGCGGATTGGTATGTAGGTTTTTGTTAGTTCAAAAAGTTAAATTGAATGAATGTGATGGATTGATTTTATAAAATGCATAGAAATGATAAAATATAGTCTAGAAATTGCAATTTTAGACACTAGTTAGTAAAAATGAAGGAATGTGAGTGTTATTAATGATGAAATATTTATCAAAAGATATAGGGATTTCAGTGTCTAAGATGACAATTTTTACACATAACTAGTGGAAATTAGGTAAATCAATAAAATATCAAGTATGAAATATCAAAATATAGTTAGAGTATGTTATGGAAAGCACATAAATGAACTTTGATCTAGATTAATGGAATAATGATTAAAGAGATGTCTAATTGTTTGTGTGAAAAATGGCATTTTCAACATTTTTAAAAGGAAATTAGTGAATATTAAGATAAAGGAATGAATCTAGAGCTAATATTTGTGTGTGAGTTCTATGAGTCACGATAAGTCTTTCTTGTGAAGGGTTTTGATTAACAAAGCATTGAATAGTAGTATTATAAATGTGTTCTAACTTTTGTAAAATAATTTAGAAAATTAATAACTCAAAATGGGGATTGAATTTCAAAAAGCTTTAAAAAATAAGCTGTGGATTATTTGTGGGTTAGAGTTTGTGGATTATTTGTGGGTTAGAGTTTGTCGAAGAGAAGGTGAATAGCTTTTGTATGTTGCACCATGCCTCCATGGAGACGTGGCTCGCCAAGTACCAGATTGCAAGGCAAGATCGAGAGGAAGCGCGAGCTGAATTCCGACGCAGTACGCGTCATGGACCGATTCGATATCCCGAAGGCATGGAGGAGATGCCGCAGTTTATGTCAACACGATGGTTGCATGGAGCCTTGACCACAACATCCAACAAAGGGACAAAGGTCTCAATGGAGGAGTTGGAATTCTCAAGGGGATGTAGTCCAAAGGTGATGAGGGGTTTACAATATGTTGTATCTAAAATTTATATGCGACATCTAATTTGAGTGTTTCAATGTACAGTACAAAATATATAGTGCAGCGTGGTCACGCGGACGATATTTTTGCATGGAGCGTATTGACAAAATGCACTCCACAATGGATTGTGGTGTCATGGCAAGGTTTGAGCAAGAGAGACAATGACGAGCAACGGATTCGAACACGGTTGTGGATGAGATGGAGTATTTTGGGAACTTGCAAAGTATTATTACGGTGGATTACCGTAGCTTCTCCATGATACTATTCGATGTGCAGTGGTTCAAAGTGGTACTTGGAGGAGCTGGAGCAACAATTCGACGAGGTCCATCTTGATTTCTCGAAATAGATTTTGAAAAAAAATGGACGGATTTGCGCGACACCTTTGTGTTGCCGGCCCATTGTGAACAGGTGCATAGAGTCATTTGTTTGCTAATTGTAATACGACATGGTTTATGTCACAATGGTTTGAACTCGCTTTATACGTGTTTGTAAACAGGTAATCTTCTATCCAAACCCCCGACAACATCGATGGTGGTATGTTATAGCTTCAACTCCTCGAAGTGCAAGAGTATATGATCAAAGCGATGTTCCAGGCATAGATGAAGATAATATGCAAATAAAGGAGTCGATATTACAAGGGGTGGAGGCCGCCGCAAGCTTGGAGCCCACATCGGCTAACAATGATGGAAATACAGGAGTCCAAGAATTTTTTGAGAACGAGGCAGACTCATTCTTTTGTGGTGACATGTCTATCGACCTTCCAGTGTATGCAGAGTTGTGTCAGGAGATTAACATGGGATCATAGGATACTTCATTCTTGGAGCATCCACTTACTCAATTCGTTGTTTAGATCTCTTATAAAGATACATAAGATATGCATTTTAAGAGGGATTTTTAAAAAATGATTTATATTACGACGCTTTGTATAGTTTAAATTGATTACTCTAACACCATTTTTTATCTATGCAGGTGACATTTTCAGGATGAGTCGAGGGATGAGCGATGAGGAGTTTCAGGATATGATGGCACGCATGTCTCCAGACCAGCTCGCGAGATTTAGAGAGATGGCAGACCAGGAGTTGTCTCGTTCTTTGTTAGGGTGCTCTGCTAGATCTGCTTTAGTGCGATCGTATACTTTAGCTTCGAGTAGACGATCTCGACGCTCACGTCTTGGGCCAGAGGGAGGGACTGCATTGGGATCAGGGGGATGCTGCTGTGGAGATACGGATGTGGTGTCTCCGTCTCGTCGTTCAGCTGGAGCTGCGTCACCTCCAAGATTTGTCACACCTGTGGGGACGCCTACTCTAGTTACTCCGACTTTTGCGCAGCCGTCAGCAGTGGCACCCCTTTGGGTGCCACTTTGAAAGAGGTTATCCCCGTCAGTACACTGGATGTAGAGGGGTCTCCTGGATATGCCTAGGAACGTGGACAGAGATGGGAGAGGACCCATCTTAGGCAGACTCCTAGGGGTTATGGATATTTGGTTGATAGTAGGTCAGGAGCCATTATCATGAATGATGAGGGGAGGAGGGTGATGGCTCGCATGAGAGAGTTGTGCCAACAAGTTTTTCGGCACAACATCCTCGATCATTGGAAGAACATACTGGAGGGGAGCAAGGACTACATAGTAGCATCCTTGCACGAGGAGTTTTCGATGCCAGCCGTAGTAGATAGATTCTCTACAAGTTGGATGATGGATTGCATGCGTGCATACATGTCACATAGACTATCCGATGCACGCAAGGCAATCAAGAGTGGGGCTGCAAAGCCCGAGTGGTTAGATGCAGACGACTGGCGCCGACCGAGGGAGGAGGCTACAGATTCACCAGGACGTTGGAGTCAGCAGTGCGAGGCGACGAGGGCACGACTCGAGGCCGGAGTGGTCCATCATCTTGGGAGTGGCGGCCACAAGACATATTTGGAGGACTTTGTAAGTTTCTCTTTTGTTTTGCTTGTTTGTTTTTTTGAAATATTCTTTGTACTGACAATCATGTTTCCAACAGTTAGCATTTTGTTTTCTTTGCAGCACTCCATTACAAATTGGGATCCGCAAGGTCTTGAGACTCGATATGCAGAGAGGCACGGTCTCAATGCATTGATTGACCGATTGTATAGACGCAGCGGCCCTGTAAGTCGCTCATCTTTCTTGTCCGTAGTTACCGTGAGATATTTGAATGCATTATTGTATGGTGGATTGATGTGTTGTTTCTTTTTCTACAGAATCCGTTTGATGCTCCTTTGTGGCGGGATGAGCTTTCGGGGGACGAGGATTTGTTGCTCACCCTTGGATCCTTAAAGCTCACACACCTTTATTTTTTAGTCGCCTGATCTATGTAGACATTTTCTATGTATTGGTGATATCTTGTCATGATTATACCAATCGATTTTATGTGATCATGTATTTATTTCATGTATCAGTTTTATGATTTCAGTAAACATTCTTTTTGTTTGCAAGCGCTTTGTATACAATAGTGCAGAAACTATTTTGTATGGCTCTCATACAGCACATAGTGCTATATGTGGCTGCTCTGCCACAATTTTTTTTTTCCCTGTTACCGTCGCTATTTGCATCGCAAATTTATTGCTTGTGTTGCTATGTGTGTCGCAAATTTACTAGTTGCGTCGACGCATATAGCGACGCCAATAGCGACGTTTCTATGGCGTCGTCAATAACGACGCTTTTTGCGACGACGGGGGAAAATTTTGTTGTTTGTATTTTCATCGCTTTAAACGTCGGTATAAGGTCTATGTCTTGTAGTGCTTGACATGGTTGAGTTTTAGGAATTTCATAAAAATCAAAGCTAAAGACCCTTTAATTGTATATGATGTTGATGACCTATTATGTCAAGGGGATTAATTATCAATATGTAGGTCTCTTACATGGCCTTGATGAGAGGTGAATGGTAGGACACTGGACAACACTCTTGTTGATTCAAGTACTCAACCCTACGAGTGATTACTATCTCTCACCTAGTAGGCTCATGCTCTACCTCCAAAAAAACCAAGCTTCTCTTTCTCTCTCTATCCAAAGAAGGCATGGATAATTCAAGTTGCAATAGAGCTATTTAATTATCTTCTCACATTGCAGTTTGAAGCTTGAAAGTATAGGTATGATCATGATTTGAGTTGGTTCACTCACTATGCAAGATGAAGAGAACATTGATGGAAGTTTTCAATGTTTTTCTGAGAAGTTAGTGGTGTTAGCATACACATCGGTATATTTTTCTAAGAAGTTAGTGTTGTTAGAATACACAACAATATGTGTCTAGAAACAAGCACTGGTATGATTGCGTATACTTCCACATACCAACATATATACTAACGATTATTCCAACACAATTAAAATTTTTCTTAATGTAAATTCCAACACATATAAAATCTCAACGGACTTACATTCAAGCTTGATGGACCTATGTAAGGTGACTACATGTGGTGGAACCACGAGGCAATCCAAGGTATGCATTGAGGTGTCAGGTGTAACTATAGCTTTGAAAAAGTTAGTAAGGGTACATTATCATGGCTCCCAAAGATATGCCTCTCAAGATTGTAAGAGTTGATCTCTATGTCATTACAACTCCAAAAGAAAGATTCCAAGGCACCATTGACTTGGGAAGTGTTCCAAACATCATATGGAAGTCCTACTATGTCAAGGAGATTACTTATCACTATGTAAGTCTATCACATGGGTTCAACAAAAGGGATTTTTGAATCCCCTATTTATGCACATGTTGACCGAGTGTTGGCCTCAATGAGAGGTCAATGGTGGGACATGGGACAACACTTCTATTGATTCAAGTACTCAACTCTAACAATGATAAACTATCTCTCACTTAATTGGCTCATGGTCTTGCTCCAAAAAAACTAAGCTTCTCTTTCTCTCTCTATCTTAAGAAAGCAAATAAAGCATGGATGATTCAAGTTTTAGTAGAGTTATTTACTTATATTTTCACATTGTAGTCCGAAGCTCAAAAGTATAGGTATGCTCAGGATTTGAGTTGGTACACTCACTATGTGAGATGAAGATAATTTAGATGGAATTTTTGAAGTTTTTTCTGAAAAATTAGTGGTGTTAGCATACACATTGGTGTATGGCTCAAAACAAGCACTAGTATGATTGCCTGTACTTCCACATTCCAATGCATATACTAATGATTATTCCAACACAATTATAAAAGTATCTTGATGCAAGTTCCAACACATAAGAACTAAATGGAATTACCGTCAAGCTCAATGGTCCTATCTAAGGGGACTCCATGTGGTGGAACCATTGCTTAGTCCATGGTATGATTTGAGGTGTTAGGTATAGTTGTAGCTCTAAAATGTTTAGTAAGGGTGCATTATCATGGCTCCCCAAGATACCTCCTTAGGGCTATAACAAGTAATCTCTATGTTGTTACAACTGCAAAAGGAAGAGTCCGAGGCACCATTTACTTGGGAAATGTTCCAAATTTGGCAGTGAAAGCACTCTCTAATCTCATAGTACATCAAAAACCTACATGTATGATGCTCTCTAGTCTTTGGCTCAAGCTAGTAAAATTAGTATATTTGGTCCTCTTGGGGAAGCAACATTTTATCGTGACCACTCTATATCCATAAACTAATGTGGCATGTGCTAAGCTAACCAATGGTACATTGCACACCCTATAGTGCTATTGGCCTAGATGGCCATATAGTGATCAATATGTCATAGGTTGCTTCCTGTCAGCTATGTGTGTTGGCATAAGCAACTTGTCAATCTTGTACCTAGTAATCTTGGTAGTGTGTATATCCTTGTCCATCATTTTCATTCTATGTTCATGTGCAACACACACATAGCTATCTTGGAGAAAGTTTATCAAATAGTATTATGTAGATTCTTGAAGAGATGCCAAAGCAAAATTTTGCTACCTTACTCTACGACCATACATAGCACAAATGTCCTCGACAAGCCTAAGGAAAAGGGCCTTGGGATAAGTTTATTGAAGGTCTTTTGTGTCTTTTTGATTTCCCTAAGTGCATTCATCTACTACCTAACCACCCTTATCATAGACTTTTGAGCCCTCTCTTTTGCAGAGTTGGCAAATGCATGGGAAAATGCCCCTTGTTTTCCCTTTTCAAAGTTTCCAACTCTCTAGGAATTGCCCTCAAAAGTCAAAATACTAGAGATTGGATCCTCTGTGCTCGTCTCGTAGGTTCCCTTGGTGTCTTTAGCACGTAGCCTTGAATTGCATCTTGTGAGTGTTGAGTGTCTCCTAGTTTCTTTGGAGTCTCTCGCTCCTAGCCTTCCTTAGGACTTTTCCCTTGGCTAGCATGTTCTTAATTGATAGGTGCTCCATCTTCCATTTTTTTGTTAGGATTTGTATCTTCCCTCTTATCAAGGCTTTCATGCTTAGCATTAACCATTGGTTGATTTCTCTATTCTTGATTTTCCCTTTGGTCTTGTGTGCCCTACGCTTTTATATCAACTTGCCCCTATGGAAATTTATGTGTAGTGTGTTTGATTCTTTCCATTGAGTCTATACCATGTGTCTACAATAGTGCAATTTAGACACTTGACATGTTAACTATTGAAACCTTGAAAAATAAATGCAAAATAGAACCCAGACCCTACAATGCACAAGGGTAGCATTATATAGTCTAGGAATGTGTACCTACATGCAGTAGCGCCTAGGTGGGTAGAAAGAAACACAATATATTAAAACAAGGTTTTTAGTATTTATGTGATATTTGCATGATCTCTATACATGAAAGGAAATTGAGGTGATCTTCAAGGTGAGACAATGAGTATTATTTGCCACTCATGGTCTCTACAAAAGATAACCAAAATTTCCAACTTAAACATTTTATACAAAGGAAAATGTAATCAAATCCTCTATTGAGAGCATCTTATGAATTCTAATCGATCTAGTTCCTCTCATCTAATGATGGGACCTAAAATGGGCTGGCACTGGCTCATGCACTAGCCGGACCTCTATCATGTGCTCAACAAACCCATGGCCTCGTGGCCAGGAGTGTTGATGACACATACATCATCTTCCTAAACATCTTGCGTTTGTTTCACGTATCGTAGTCCAACTCTAACCCAATTAACACTTCTCAGAGGGAGTCCCAACACATTGCCAAATGGCATGAAGCACAAACATAGGAGGTCCTCCCACGGCTGACTGCCACTACCTCACTGTGACTCTCCTACACCTTGGGGATTGGTCCCTCGATGCGTCGCTAAACATATATAACACTTCGCACACAGTCCTCTCAAGGTACCAATTATTTTGTATCCAGGAATATACCATTTTCCTCACTTTCTTTCCCCTAGGACCCAATGCCTAGCCTACAGCTTGGGACAACCTTACTCACTCAACGTTGGTCACGATCTAGAGAATACATGTGCTATGCATCCAGGAGGTATTGTCTGATACCTTTTATCATTTTATGCTTCATGCAAATTGTGAATGCCCATGTGCCAAAACAAAGAAAAATCAGCATTTCTACATATGTGGAAGACATTTCTTTCAATGATTTTGACTATCGCTCGTATGCGGCGTTGCATGAACCGAGCACCGAGAAACCCTTGTGCTACTAGGTTCTTAATTTTTAATTATCGACCAACCTAAATGGTATGCATAAAAACCAGCAAGCTTTTCATCATTTCATTAAGCATTTAAACACCTTTTATATACTCTACCCCCTCACCCGTTTAGATTGTGAATTATTGATCAGTTTGGGGTTCAGTTTCCCATGTTTTTATTGTATGAAAAGCAATAAAAACTCACTAAAACATAAAGGTAGGGCTGAACTGAGGCTAAACCTCATACTTCAGACCCCCATACATACACAAACATGGTTCTTATTTTTCCTTAATTTTCGGCACTCAAAATCCATTTTTCTCCTATTTTTCACTAATTTTTCTATTTTTCTTGTATTTTTTGCAATATTAAATAACTAAAAATTAAAAATGAGTTGTGAGCTATGGCCCTTAGGTTCATTTGTAGCAAAAAAATAGATTTAGTTGGTGTGTCTTATTACATTTTCCATTTATATATAAAAAAACACCCAATTTTCCCATATTTCGTGTGTTTTACGGGTTTTACACCATTAATTTCAGTCACAACACTTATGATTTTCTGATTTTCTGAGCATAAACTGATCAAACTCATAGCAAACAACATTATGATGCATAATCATCCCATGTGAACAAGTATTCATGAAGCAAATTGCATAAAACATCAATTTCCTTTGTAAAAATGAGATTACCGTTCTTTGCGGGTTGTGGATTTTTATTTGCCATGTCTTGGGACTGATTTCCAGCAGCCATTAATGATGCCAGGAGGCATATTCCACGGTGGATTCCGTGAGGTTTTACGGTGGATTCCGTAAACTTAGATGACCGGGGCTCATACGCAAAGAGGATTCTTTGTGCGAGAAGTTGATGGGGACGCCTGTCCTTTTCGGGCGTTTCATTAATTTAGTGTGTACATGGGTGATTCCATAGCGGGTGATTCCGCAAAATGCATATCAAATTAATAAACGTTTATGAGTTTAGAGTGCGCACTCGTAATAAATTAAGGTTAGGATTTATTTCTAACCAGTTGATTTATTTATGTAGCTGAAGACTGCTAGGTATTCACTTTTGTCGGTTTAATTGTGTTATTTTACTAACGATTGTGAATGCTTCAGTTGATGTGTAGAGATAGCAGCAGTGGCGGAGGAAAGCATTGGAGTCTAGCGGGTTTTCGACCTTTGGACTATATTTTGATAGGCGCCATGCCTATATTTTGATTATGTCTATAGAGACATCGATTATTTATTATTATTTTGTATGCGCTTATGCACCTGGATATGTTATTTTTATTTGGACATTGAGATTGGGCGTGCCAGACTCTTTGGGCACCATCCATTAGCTTTATTTTCCTATTTTTGGTAGAAAGCAAACTCAAAAGCTAAAAGCTTGTCACATTTTTGTAATTGGGCTATTTTTGAGCAAAAAGATTGGAAATATATATTAAATACATGCTTTGTGAAGCGCTCACACAAGGCATGGGGGAGATTCAACCCAATTTGTCTCTTGTCTCATGTCGTGCTTGTTTTTACATTGGTTTTTGTGCTAAAAAGTAGAGTACTTTGTTCTTGGGGACCTTTGGGAATTCACTACGTGAGCTACCTGCGTCCGATCTGCGCACCAGTGGTATCAGAGCGGAGCAGAGATCAAGGGCTTCCAATCGCTACCAATCTCGGGCGAAGGCGGAGCTCCAAGAACAAACGGCCTCTACAGTCAATCTCGTCGCGAACCGTCGATACAGGCAGACTTCTGGCGATCAAGAACCCCTATTTCCACTCTCAGATCGCGAAGGACCACTCTCTGTCGGCGGAGGACCACTCCCTCATCTTCATGAACAAGTCGTGATAAACCAGTAAGAGCCATATCTCTATTTTCAAAAAGCTTAGTGTAAAAGCTTAATACAAAGCTTGAGAAGCTTAAAAAGCTTCAAATCGTCAAAACGTGGCCAAGAGGAGGGATTCCGAAAAATCCGCGTGAAGAAAAACGCCCCCCCCCCTTCACGATAAAAAACGGCGGCTTCTGTGGTCAACAATTAAGCTATTAAGCTTAATTACTAAGTTCAATTAAGGTTAAGACACACTATACTCTGCAAGTCAGTGAAGGCAGAGAAGTCTGCAAACTCTCGGTCACGCGCTTCAGAAGTCAAGTTTCGCAAGTCGACAATAATCAAGTCCTGCAAGTTCTGCAAATCGGCTAAGTCCAGCAAGTCAACAACCCTGCAAGTCTGCTAAGTCTGCAACTCTGCAAGTCAGACTAAATCAGAACTGATTAACGCTCGAAACTCCTAGAAGACTTGTTCGTTTGCAAAAACTCAGAACTGGAAAGTTGTTCGCAGCAAGCTGTTCTACCTATCTACAAGTTCGTTGAAGTACTTTCAGCAAACGGAGACAGAAATATTTCAGAATTTCTGAAAATTGAAGAAGAAAATACCCAAAAATACATAGCCTTGTAACCCCAAATTTGAGCTACGCTCATCCCGCTAACTGATTTTGAGTGAGAAAGGTTTGTTGAGTTTTACAAGATGACTACCCCACATATGGATGATCCTATGGCTGAAGACGATCTACCCGAGCCTACCATGGAACAAAAGCTGGATCTTATCATGTTGCAATTGGGCGAAGAGCGAAGAGCTAGGCAAGCCTTGCAAGCGCAATTGACAAAGCTACAAGGAGCGTCCACTGATAAAGAAGAACCTCAAGCTGAAGATCTGATTCGCCGTACCATCAACGCCACTCTTGAAGCACAAACCATTCACAAGGAATCCAAGATAAGTAAACGAAGTTTCAAGTTTCGCACTTTCAATGGCATAAGAGAAGGAAAGACTGTTTTATCATTCATTAGCCAGTTTGATGACTATTTCCATGAGGAAACTTATCCTGAGAAAGATAAAATCAAGTGTGTTACTAATCATCTGATAGATAGAGCATCACTTTGGTGGACTGTAGTCCGCAAGAACATAGAATGTCCTGCTACATGGGAAGATTTCAAGAAGAAGTTCATGCAAAATTTCCTTCCACCGCAATTTCATGAGAAGGCTATCAAGCAATGGGATTTACTTCAACAACGCGACCGTGAGCCTATTCCACAGTATACAGAGCGTTTTTGGAATGCACTCCTACAGCTACGCATGCTTGAAGACGTACCAGAGACGACACATAAGCGGAAGTACATGTCTGGACTTCTTGGACATTACTACGCTGAGGTGAATATGTTCAAGCCTGCTACCCTTGAAGATGCCATCTCCTTAGCTCACGACACTGAAGATAAGTTACGTGGAAGAGATCGACGACCACAGCCATTCCAAGCAAACGGTAATTATGGATCTAAACAATTCAATTCAAATTTCAGAAGGTTTAATCCAGGTCGTTTCTCATCACCATCTTTCCGCAAGAATTGGCCTAAACCACCCGCATTACCCTCCACTATCAATCCAAATCCTAAGCCTATCCAACAAGCAAATCCAAATATACCCAGACTCCCAGCCATTGCAAATAATGTGACCAAAGCCAAGCCTATCGTATGCTACAAGTGTCACCAGCCAGGCCATCTCGCAGCAAATTGTCATTCAAAGAAGCCATCAGCACATATCAACTACCTTGGAGCTATGGACGAGGACGAGCATGAGGATATGCCGGACTTCACTGAAGAAGAAGATGATCCTACTACTACTTCCGACACTTTACCAGGTATGCCTACTTTACATTCATTGTTGACTATGAAATGTATGGTGCATGGAAAAGAAAGAATTATATTGCATGATGACGGTAGTACGCATGACTTTATTTCAGCAAAATTGGTAAAGGAATTGAAATTGCATACAGTACCTACGCACTATCGCATAAAAGCTGCATTTTTAGGCACTAGGTACAATGGCACACAAGAAGTTCAAAATTTAGAAATTCAAATTGGTCCATATATTGAAAGAAGAAATTTCTTAGTTGTCCCATTACAATCTAGCGACATTATTCTAGGAATGCCATGGAGACACCAACATAATCCCAATATAGATTATTCCACACACACAATGAATATAAATTTTCAGGGAAAATCTATTACATTATTTGGTATGCATGCATCTCATATGTTTCCACTGCTTTCGCATACTCAAGCAAAACGTGCACTACGCAAGAATACTAAATCATATCTCATTTGGGTGAATGAATTGCACGCAAAAGAAACTCATATGCACCCTAGACATAAGGAATTTCTTGCATATTTTAAGGACTGTTTTGCAGAAGACCTACCACCAGGTTTACCTCCATCACGTCCAGAAGACCATAAGATTGACCTAATACCTGGCACACAACCACCTTGCAAAGCCCCATATAGGCACAATCAAATAGAGCAAAAAGAAATCCAGACTCAAGTAGAAGAATTACTAAATAGAGGTTTAATTCGACCTAGCAGTTCCCCATTCGGTGCACCTGTGCTCTTAGTCAAGAAAAAGAATAATACTTATTGGATGTGTATTGACTACCGAGCATTAAACAAGATCACTGTAAAGAATAGGTATCCTATACCTAGAGTTGACGACCTTATGGACAAACTGCAAGGATCTTCTATATTTAGTAAAATTGACCTTAAGTCTGGATATCATCAGGTGAGGCTAGATAGATCCGACATATTTAAGACTGCATTCAGGACACAATTTGGCCATTACGAATTCTTAGTTATGCCATTCGGATTAACTAATGCACCTGCCACTTTCAGTAGAATGATGAACCGTATTTTTCTAAAATATCAGTATTGTGTGATTGTTTTCTTTGATGATATTTTAGTGTTCAGTCAAAGTGAAAAAGAGCATTATGAGCATTTATCATTAGTTTTTCAATTACTGAAAGAAAATCAATTGTTTGCAAATCCTGACAAGAGTGAATTCTTTAAGACAGAAATAGAATATCTAGGTCATATTGTATCAAAAGAAGGAATAAAAGTTGATCCTAAGAAAATTGACGCAATATTGCATTGGCCTATTCCTAAAAATGTACATGAATTACGCTCATTCCTTGGTCTTGCTAGTTTCTATAGGAAGTTTGTACGTAATTTCTCATTACTTGCTTTACCATTAACCAAACTTCTTAAGAAAGGCATTGTTTATCAATGGACTAAAAACCAGCAGAAATCCTTTGATTTACTTAAACGTGCATTGACCAATGCCCCTGTCCTACAATTGCCTGACTTTAACAGACCATTCTTTTTAGTTGTGACTGATGCTAGCGGATCAGGAATAGGAGCCGTGTTAATGCAAGATAACCATCCAATAGCATATTCTAGTTCTAAGCTGAAACCCTCTGAGCTCAAATATTCCACTTATGACAAGGAACTCTTAGCAGTTGTTCAAGCATTAAAACAATGGAAGCATTATTTAATGGGTTCAGAATTCATGATAAAGACCGACCAGCAAAGCATTAGACATTTACTTAGCCAACCCCATATTTCTGACCGTCATATTAAATGGGCTTCATTCATTCAAAGTTTCCATCCTATCATTCAATACCAACCTGGAAAAGAAAATGTAGTTGCCGATGCATTGAGTAGAAGACCTGCAATTCATAACATTTCTATCATATCTTTTGATTCTTTGATTGCTATGAAAGACACATATCACCAGGATATTACTTTTCATTCTGATTGGCAAAAATTAGTTCAAAATAATTTCATTCCTGTTGATTCATTATCATATAATGATGGATTCATGTTCTTTGAAAAGAGACTGTGTGTTACTATTCCATTCCGATCTTTTGTTCTAAATGAAATTCATTGTCCCCCATATCAAGGTCATAGAGGTATCATTTCTACATTACGCATGTTAACTGAAGATTTTTATTGGCCGCATATGGATGCAGATGTGTCTAATTTTGTTTCTGAATGTCTGATTTGTCAAAGAATAAAAAGACATCATGGTAAACAGTATGGGTTATTAATGCCTTTATCTATTCCATCTAAACCTTGGGAACATATATCTATGGATTTTATTACTCGATTACCAAATACTAAATCTAACCATGACATGATTTGGACAATTGTAGATAGATTTAGTAAGCAAGCATATTTCATTGCATGTAAGAAAACTTTAACAGCATCACAAGCAGCACATTTATTTTTGAAAATTGTTTTTACTAACCATGGATTGCCGAAAGTGATTATTTCAGATAGAGATTCTAGATTTTGTAATAATTTCTGGATTACACTGTTTGCAAATCTAGGCACAAAGATTGATTTTTCATCTGCATTTCATCCAAAAACAAATGGACAAACAGAAGCCACAAATAGCACTATTTTAGATCTTTTATGTGCATACACTATCTCTAAACCTCAAACATGGGATACTCATTTGCATTTATTACAGTTTGCTTACAATAATACACCGCACACATCTACAAAGAAAGCACCTTTTGAAGTTATTTATGGACATAGATTATCTACACCTGTTGCATCTTTGTCTAATAGAATACAAAGTGCCGATGATATTGCTGTTATGCATAACACTATTTTTGATGAGGTCAAGGATATGATTGCTAAAGCCCAACAATCATATACCAAACAAGCCAACAAGAAAAGACAAGCCATGAATTTCAAAGTAGATGATTATGTTTGGCTTAGAATAGAGAAGCGTAGACTGCAAAGTGTAGATAGACATCCAGTTGTCAAATTAGCCCCTAGATTCTACGGACCATTTAGAATCATTCATAAGATTAATAACAATGCATTCAAGTTAGAACTGCCATCACATTGGAAAATTCATAATACCTTTCATATTAGTTTATTGAGACCATTTAGAGGACAATTACCTATCCACCCTGTCTATGAAAACCCACCTTTACTAGAGGAAGAGACTGAAATACTTGAACCAGAAGCCATCATAGACACTGACTACATGACCACTAGAACTGGCCGAAGGTATTCTAGATATCTAGTGAAATTTAAGAACCATCTTGTAGAAGAAGCACAATGGATGCACGCTAGAGACCTAAATGCTTTCCCCACTCTGTTAGCTCCACATTGAGCTAATAGCAATTGAGGTCAATTGCTATCCCACCCCGGGGGTATGATGCCAGGAGGCATATTCCACGGTGGATTCCGTGAGGTTTTACGGTGGATTCCGTAAACTTAGATGACCGGGGCTTATACGCAAAGAGGATTCTTTGTGCGAGAAGTTGATGGGGACGCCTGTCCTTTTCGGGCGTTTCATTAATTTAGTGTGTACATGGGTGATTCCATAGCGGGTGATTCCGCAAAATGCATATTAAATTAATAAACGTTTATGAGTTTAGAGTGCGCACTCGTAATAAATTAAGGTTAGGATTTATTTCTAACCAGTTGATTTATTTATGTAGCTGAAGACTGCTAGGTATTCACTTTTGTCGGTTTAATTGTGTTATTTTACTAACGATTGTGAATGCTTCAGTTGATGTGTAGAGATAGCAGCAGTGGCGGAGGAAAGCATTGGAGTCTAGCGGGTTTTCGACCTTTGGACTATATTTTGATAGGCGCCATGCCTATATTTTGATTATGTCTATAGAGACATCGATTATTTATTATTATTTTGTATGCGCTTATGCGCCTGGATATGTTATTTTTATTTGGACATTGAGATTGGGCGTGCCAGACTCTTTGGGCACCGTCCATTAGCTTTATTTTCCTATTTTTGGTAGAAAGCAAACTCAAAAGCTAAAAGCTTGTCATATTTTTCTAATTGGGCTATTTTTGAGCAAAAAGATCGGAAATATATATTAAATACATGCTTTGTGAAGCGCTCACACAAGGCATGGGGGAGATTCAACCCAATTTGTCTCTTGTCTCATGTCGTGCTTGTTTTTACATTGGTTTTTGTGCTAAAAAGTAGAGTACTTTGTTCTTGGGGACCTTTGGGAATTCACTACGTGAGCTACCTGCGTCCGATCTGCGCACCAATTAATGTCCATGATAGTCCACAATTAGCAATCTTCATTCCTCTTGAACCACGGAGCAATCCAGTCTTCATTGGACAAGCATCCGTCATCCATTCTTCTTCTTCTTCTTCACCACATGAATCTGCACTTAGAAGAGAGAGAGGGAGGAGAGAGAAAGACTGAAATCAGAGATCTTCATAGAGACCACCAATGGAGGAGTGAAGCACGGCGATATGACCAGCAGGTAGAGGGGATTGAAGCCCCAATGTCGATTGGGCAGGGTATTCACAGCCAACATGTTGCCTCCATCCATACCATGGCGCAAATTTCAGTGCCATCAGGATGCGCCTTCTCCTCACGTGTTGTGCCTCCAAAAGATGCCACGCTTTCATGTGGCATAAAATGTCCCAAGGGCCCCCCCAAAGGTCACTTACATTTGGCCACTCTAATGTCCACCTTTTCGTATCTTGCCCGGTTTCTTGGCTCCTTCCCCGTCCGGACTCTGAATTGAGCTCTGAAAAATCTTGGGCATCCGGCTCGACATCCCGCAATGGCCGGTAACTCTTGTGAACCCACACGGAAGTCTGAAAATTTATCAAAAATCAACAAGTGTCCCTCGGGTGCCTTTAAAGCACTTTGGCGCTTAAAATCGTCCTAGATCGAGCCGCCGCCTTCGACGTTGAATATTTTTCCCTTAATATTCGTAATTTTTAGCTATTTTTAAGCACTTATCGACATCAAAATTCTGCTCTCATCTAAGTTTTCCGTCCATATATAGCTTGGATGTGCTAAAATATCCATTATAGGTTAGGCTACCATGGTCCTCTATGATCAAGAGTGACAGTCTTTAATCTCCATAGTAGTTTCTTCCTCCACATGTTGAGCACATGTCCCCTTACCCAGAAGAAGGCCCATCACAATGAGCTTCATACTAATACTTTCTCTCATTTTCTAGCTCCATAATCCCTAAGAATGCCAATGCATGACCTAGAGAGGGTCTAGTAAGAATTTATGTACCACAATGGTTGACAAAACCTACTTTGCTACTACCACCTTCGCTACTAGAGAGAGAGAGTTTTCATCACTACTACAAAGGTCCTAAAATTCTCCTCATCTCCATCTAGGTAAATATTTGTGTCATCTAAAAATTCTACGTTTGAAAGATCCTCAAAATCTAGGATAGGAAGTCTGATGCCTCAAATACTTGTAGCTCTATCCCACACAACGAGCGCATGGCTTTGTAACATATGAGAAAAGAAGAAGTGCAAACTAAACTCTAAATGTTGAATCTAGCACATCACCCTTTCAACACTCTGATCTGAAAGCATGCATGGAGGCATTTCCATAATGCCCAAATGCCTTGTCATGCATAGTAGGGTCCCTGACTAAGAAATTCCTCGACGAGTTGCTTCATTTGACTAATGCATGACCTAAACAAGGCCTAGTAAGAAGTTATTGTAAGACATAGTGGCTAACAAAACCAAATTTTCTACTATCACCCTCCTTGCTAGACATAGTCTTAATGTTTTCCAATACAATAGCTTATGGCTTGTGTTGAGTGGTAGGGGTGCCAACTACTACTCTAAAGAAATATTATGCTTACATGACAGCCTAAGTATCTCATTGAAGTGCCCTAAAGGACCCAAGTGAAATCCTCATGTGGCTTCCAATCTAGTTACTAAGTGTCACAAACCCAAAATCCATAGGATTTGTGCTGATTAATAAAAGCTTCTAAACCTCTATAAAATATCTCCATCATAGCTACAAAGGTCCTAAAAATCTCATCATCCCCATCTAGGTAAATAGCTACATCATTGACAAATTCTACATCCAACTACTCCTCAAACTCTAGGATGGGAAGTTTGATGCCTTGGATACTTGTAGCACAAAAAGGAGCTCATGGCCTTTCCAACAAATAAGAAAAGAAGAGGGGCGAGGTGACATCCTCGTCTCAGTGACCTCTAAATGGTGAATCTAGCTCATCACAACACAACAAGATCTAGACTTCACGATGCACATAAAGGCATTCTTGCAATGGTGAAATGCAATGTAACATGCAGTAGAGTTTGACTCCAAAATGTGGGAATGGCAAGGGATGAAGTTCATCTTTTCTACATGCACGAAATTGACCTAAAAATGCATCAATGCTTGCCTCAAACATTGGATGACACAACCATTAGACATAGAGGATGGTAGAAATGTGATAATGAATCCCAAACAATGAGTTGAATAAAATATATATGTTGATCTCACACACATGTGAATCCACGTCATGCCAAGGACACATGTCCATGGATGCAAGAATTATGGAGTGACATTTGCCACATGTCATCATTTTGTGTTACCATGTGTGCACATATCCAAAATTCATGGCCAACTATTTGCCATGTGGCAAGCATGCCATGTTTTTCAAGATACCATTTGACTTATGACTTTATGCTCACATGGTACATGCTATATATTCACACCATCTTGGGTCAAATTATAAGTATAGCATCTTTAGAGCGCAAGGTTGATTGAAACCAAAGAAGGTCAAGGAGCACGCTTTAGAGGTACCTCTGTTCCCTACTTTGTTAATGCAATGAACTTTAAAATGTTTCCTTGGCTTGCATTTAGTTAGATGCTACCGCTCAGAACCTACAACACACAAGGAGACATTTTGAGAGTGTCAGAATGGCTATTTTCACGCCATAGGGTCCAGGCTAGGTACTTTAGGTTTTGTTTTCTTAGAAATCAACCAAAGCGTGTTCTTTGGACAAGCGCCCTATTTCCGGTGTCAAAGAGTTTATTGTTCATTATATAAATCATGGGATTCTTATGAACACAGAAGAACTTCACTAGGAGTTATATGAGGAATTTGCATAGAAAATTCAGTCATTGTTACCTAATAACCAACTTAGTTACATAAGTCCTCTTGTATTTAGCATATAATTTTCAGTTGTACCATGTATATTGATGAAAAATAAGTCTATGGGAACCTACAACTGGGTCAGCTGGAAGTAATTGATAGTTTGCAGGATAAATCACATTGATTCAAGTGTAAAAATATGGTTAGAACTCAAGAAAAATGCCAAAAGTCCACTAGGTTCATGGCGGACCTGAAGTAATAGACTAATGTGACCAGCAAGTGACCTTAGTAGGTCAAAAAGTGACCTGGGCCTGAGCAGGAAGCAGCCTGCATTTTTCGGCTCAAAATGCGGGCTGCACAGTCTGATTGCAACTGGAGAGAGCTGAAGCCATGATGCATGCTTTGGAGCATGCACACTGGAGATTAACAGGAGCTGAAGATGAAGATGCAAACACGGTGAGAGCTCCACTTATCTGTCTATTTGGTCTGACGAAAATGCATGGTATGACAATCTATAAAAGGGGGAAATCTGAGAGAAAAGTATTCAGCCTACTCTTATGAACGTCTTCTCTCATTTTGTCTACCTTATTCATGGTCCAATGAAGCCCGACTCGTACCCAAGTACTTGAGTGACTTTGGGGCAAGCAAAGGGTGAGGATTTTGAAGGTGTATGGGCTGTTATGGGCTGAAATAACTAGTCATAAATAGGGCAGCCCACAGTTCTTGTCCATTTTTATGAGCAAACAAGAGATTTATATGGTTGTAATGGAAGAAAATGACCTCTTCTCATCAAGACTTTGTTCATTAATGAGTAGAGGAGCTTATTCATGAATTTATGCACTCTTTTTGAGCTTGATTAAGGGCTAGAATTTTCTGTTTTAAAACAGGGCTGAAGTAAAGATTATGCTTCTTCAATGCATTTCATGTTCCATTGGCCCAAATCTTGAATGTATTTGAAGTCTACCAACATAAAACTTGTTCCCTAGAGTTGAAATCCATCTATGTACTTGAAATAAAAGCCATTAGAGCTTGCATTTGATATTCATATTTGGATTGAGAATCGGAATATATCATTTATGTTATAGTGAATGTATCCAAAGGCATTTGATGTAAACAAGATAGAGTTATTTATTCCATTCATGTATGCTAAATACATAGAGAAAAAACTTGAATTCTTCTTCCACATCTAAATCATTTCTAAATCCCGGATTTTGTTAAACCCCAATCTATTTCCCTTTTCTGAACTTTGAATCCCATACTCCTCTTCTGCACTAAGCCCCGGTGGTAGACCTTCAGCCCTTAACACGACGATAGTGGTGAACCCGATGTGAAGGTTCGCTGCAGAAGAAGAAGTACAATGGGAGAATCATCAAGTTCGGGAGGAGATGCCTTGCAACAGTTGGTTCGTCTGATGCAAGAAAGCCAACAACAACCATTGCAATTTCAGTAGCAGTTGCAATTGCAACAACAACGGAGTCAAGAAGAAGAGCGGATCGATGCTGCTGCCATTAAAGCTTTGGAAGCAGTTGGGCAAGAGCTCAAGCAATTTAATGGGCAACATGTGTCCTCTTTTATCCGCCTTTATACTGACAAGATGGTCTTCTTTGGAGTTCCTTAGCATGCCTGGAGCCGTTATTTTGCCCGTCTGGCTGTGCATGGTCTCCAGGACCAAATTCATGGTCTTTTCCAAAAAGATGCGGGATGGTCCGTGTTCAAGAAGGCTCTTCGAGAAGAAATTTTCTTGAAGATTCTAGCCTTATGACAAAGAAAGGCTTCATTGAATGGGTCGAAAGGCCCAATAAGGGTCTAACCACCACTGCTCTTCATCGAGAATTTGAAAGCAAATTTGCTCAACTAGATCCTGATGATCAACAAGGTATGGAAAGCTAGAAGATTGAATTATTTCTAAAAGTTGCAGATTCTTCCCTTCAAGAGAAGCTAACTGATCGACTTGAAGACCTTGGCTCTGAGACGGGATTGAAGACCGCTTGGAGTGATGTCATTGAAGCAATTAATATGATTGCTCGAAGAGAGCGGTTGCGCCTAAGATGGGGAACAACCCCTACATCAACTGAATCCATGAAGGAGCCTGTTCCAGTTTCTCGACCTCCTGTCTCTATGGTCGAGCAACCAAGAAATTCTGATGTTCCATCTCCAAAGAAGGGCGTCATGGACAAGATAATTAAAAGCATGCGGGATCTCCATCTTAATCTAACGGAGATTAATTCTAAAGTGAAAAGGCTTGATGTAAAAGTGGAAGAATGGGAACGACGGTCAACTGCCCAAAGGCCTATACGAGAAGGCTTCAAAAGACGCTATATCTGGTGTGATAGCCTACAGCATGACAAGAGGGAGTGCGGTGCATTCCATGAAGCTGAAGCACAAAAATTAGTCTTTTGGAAGGATGGTAAAATTCATGCAACTGAAACCGGGCTTCCTCTTGAGCCAAACTTTGGTAACGGTGGCATGAAGAAAAGATTGGAGGATTTGGCAACAAGAACAGCCTATGGCGGAGCTGTTGATGCAGCAACCTATGGGCTGCAAATTGAGCCAACTAATGAAATTGTTAAAGCATGTAAAACTAATGCAAAATCTAAAGTGTGGATGCAGGGCTTGGATCGCATGGAGTAAGGTAAGGCAGCCAAAGATGATTTAACCACTGCCAGTCCATGCATCCGAGGAAGAACCGGTTGGACCGAGCCTGTTCATTCATTTTCAGCTTTTTCCCGGTTAGTTGAAATTAATAATCATGAATCCATGATAGAAGAAAAGAGAAGAAGAGATGAGGATGTTGCCGGTCCTTCTTCTTCAGGGCCAACTAGACGCGTGACAAGAAGCAAAACGGACCAGCAGAAGGCCACTGAAAATCCTTCATCGCCGGAGCTTGGGAGATGCCCCTCAAGCAAAGAAGACATAAGGAAAAAGAAAAAGTAAACATCCCAGTTACAAGTTGTAGTCAGACATAGAGACCGCAAAACGGATCTTAAACAGATCCTAGAAGAAAGGATTCTTGGAAGTAGAATTGAATTTACATTAGGTGAAATTCTCGAAATTGCAAAAAGAGGATTTCATGATGTAATAATTGATGTAATTAAACGAAAAAGAAAATATGTTGGTGAGGAAACTAAAGAATCTGTACATGCTTTTTTGCAAGCACTTCATGTGTATTTGCAGGATGAAGAGAAGCTGAAAACTCAAGGGATTCGATTGGAGGCAATCAAAGAATCGATTGCAGCCATAGAAGCCAAAGATGAAGACATTTATGAAGCAGGAACTGAAGAAGCTATTATGGTAGGGACTTCTCAATCTAAAGTGCAACCCATGCCTAAGAAAGAAGCTCATCTTCACAACATGCAAGAAGAAAGTGATGCTCACTTTATTCCTAGTAGTCACTAGTCCCGTACCCATTGGGCAAGGGCGACTACTGAAACCATTGTTAAGATCGGAGAAAAAGAAACTCCATGCATTTCCCTTATAGACCATGGCTCAGAGATTAATGTCATGTCAAGAAGTCTCTACGAGAATGGCAGATGGCCCATTGATGTGGACCCAGGATGGCGCATGAAGGCAGCCAATAACTCTTCTGGTGATCTTTATGCAGCATGTCCTTATGTACAAGTTACTATTGGTAATGCAAAAGATGAATTTCATTTCTTTGTTCAAGATTCCTACAGTTATCCTATCATTCTTGGACATTTATTTCCGAGTCTCGTTTAGAGACAAAGGCCCTTGATGATGGTTCATCATATGCTCGGATAAGAAGTAAGGATAATGACAAAGCTGTCCAATTATTGACCGTATGTGTAAATCACCACCGGAATACGGATTGATTGAGAAATCATCATGTTCCTCCTAATGCCCGAGAATTTAAGGGTTTTCCGGTAGTAGCACTGCTATAAGTGGAGGCTATGGCAGTGCATCATGTCATAAAAATTTGCCTCCACATAAAAAGGAGGCAAGGCCAAAAGCTGAATTGCACATTTTTACAGCCAATAGTGTGGGCTGTTATAAACAGTTTTCAGCCATGAATAGGGCTGAAAGAAAGTATTTGTGTCATATGGAACAAGAGCTGAAGCAAGTTGATGTTTTACCTAAAAATGAAGAAATTTCAGGGTTATTTTATGGGCTGGAATTTTCTGTTTTAAAACAGGGCTGAAGTAAAGATTATGCTTCTTCAATGCATTTCATGCTCCATTGGCCCAAATCTTGAATGCATTTGAAGTCTACCAACATAAAACCTGTTCCCTAGAGTTGAAATCCATCTATGTACTTGAAATAAAAGCCATTAGAGCTTGCATTTGATATTCATATTTGGATTGAGAATCTGAATATATCCTTTATGTTATGGTGAATGTATCCAAAGGCATTTGATGTAAACAAGATAGAGTTATTTATTCCATTCATGTATGCTAAATACATAGAGAAAAAGCTTGAATTCTTCTTCCACATCTAAATCATTTCTAAATCCTGGATTTTGTTAAACCCCAATCTATTTCCATTTTCTGAACTTTGAATCCCATACTCCTCTTCTGCACTAAGCCCCGGTGGTAGACCTTCAGCCCTTAATTCGACGGCACCAGTAAGATTGAGGATTGTGTTGTACATAGTGAGCTGTTTATAGTAGGTTTTTAAAGGGGATAATCCTTACCTATAAGGAAGGTTGAGGATGGCCTTCTCAAGGGGGCACCCTTACCTACTAGGAAGGTCCTCATAGTATAGATGTTTGTAGATGACAATATCAACATAATAGCATCTAAGTAAATAACCTTGAACACCTTAATGGAGGTTGTGAGGACTTCTCAATATAGTTGCAATCCATGATCATTGCCATTAAGTTAAAGGTTTTATGCCTTCCCTTAGAGGGCCTCCCCACTTGGCATTTTGGGGAAGATATTCAAAGGTCCTTCACACTATGTTTGTCCTACATTCAAAGGTGGATGACCACAATCATAACCTTGGCCTTGGCATACCAGGCATCGTAATAATTCCCTCTCTAGGAGTACAATGCTCATGGTGTTAAGCATCTAATAAAAGATCATAGACTCCATCAAATTCCAAATCCTTTGTGTATTATTTATTTGATATCATCTAGCTCATAATGATATACTACAGGCAATGTTGAGACCTTCATTTTCCTAGATAATACATCACCCACAACATTCTTTTTACCTTCCACATAAGTTCTCTAAAATTGAAGCATGGAAAAGAAAATTTTTCATTGCATATGCATATCAAAATTTTAGTCAAAGAAAGAAAATATCGAAGAGTTTGATTATCTTTTTGCACAAAAAGTATTATCCTTTGCAATAGTGTTTTCATGTGGAAAGAGCATGATTTACAACAAGTAGCTCTTTCTCATTAACTTACAAAATTCTCTTTGCACCCTAGTGTGAAAATTTACCTTT
Organism: Lygodium microphyllum; assembly: GCF_053477565.2. Taxonomy (NCBI): domain Eukaryota; kingdom Viridiplantae; phylum Streptophyta; class Polypodiopsida; order Schizaeales; family Lygodiaceae; genus Lygodium; species Lygodium microphyllum. The sequence goes on from NC_141142.1 coordinate 19,020,316, forward strand.
TTACAACGCAACTCGGATAATGGTTGATTCAGTTTTTGGAGCTTATATCCATGGAGCTTTAATGGTAGGTTGGCCTAAAGGTTCCTATGCCACAATGGTATGCAATGATAGGTTGGTCTTAAATAGGTGGTAGTAGACTATAAGTTGTTTTGTGACCATTGGGCATTACAATAGCATTGCAATCCATGATCATTTCAAACAAGATAAAGGTTTTGTGTCTTCACTTATAAGACTTTCCCTCTTGGCATGTAGGGAAGAGATTCAGAGTGCTTAAGTTGAGAATATTTTTGCACTACATAGGTTGCCCATTGGGCTTGCATCTATCTTTCTTAGAGGCTTGATTGGCTCATGCAAGGTTGAAAAAGAAGTTGAATGCCGAGAGAGGTCAATGTATGGGGCTTGAAGGAACCTCATAGTGATGAGAAATAACTCTTAAATACTATGTTTGTCCTACATACAAAGGTGCATAACCACAATCATAACTTTGGCCGTTACAGATCATGCATCATAAGAATTTCCTCTTTGGGAGTACAATGCTCATGGTATTTAAAATATAATAGAAATTTATAAACTCCATTAAATTCAAAATCCTCTATATATTGTCTTCCATGTCATCTAGCTCATAATGATATCCTATAGGCACTACAAAGACCTTCAGTTTCCTAGGCAATACATCGACCACAACATTCTTTTTACCTTCCACATCTAATATCTTAAATTGGAACATGGATTAGAAATTTTCCCATTGCATATGTTTCTCAGAAACTTAGTCTAAGTAAGAAAATATCTTAGAGTTTTGATGATCTTTTTGCACAAAAAGATCAGGCCTTGCAAGTAGTGTTTTTAAGTGGAAAGAGCATGATTTACAACAAGCAATACTTTCTCATAAATCTATAAAATTGTATGTAAACCCTATTATGCAGCTTTCCCTTTTTACAAAGAAAATTGATGTCAGGTTGGGAACTATGAGGAGACAAAAAGAAGAGAGAATATTGCAAAGGAGAGAGAAAGACTAGAAATGGAGAGAAAAAGAGAGAGAACCCATGACAACTGCCAAGAGAAGGTGAGATGAAAGAGATTACCTTGGTTATTATTGAATGATTTAAAAAACGGAAGTCTCTTACAACTTATACCTAGCTAGTGTGGCTAGTATTTTATTTTTTCCAAATTATTACATATTTCTAGTCCTTTACATTCCATCCCCACCCAAAGGTTTTTGCCCTTTAAAAGAAATAGGGACTTATTATAATGGCTAGAGTGATAAAAAAAATTTTGAAGAATCTCAAGAATTTGGCTAAATTGAAGTTTGAAGAATGAACCTCTTTAATGTACAACATCTAGAAATGTCTTAATGAGAGGATTCTAATGCACCAACCATTGAGAAATTTGACGCGTATATGCTCCAGTTATGGATTCTTGACGAAACAACAACCTCAAAAGTTTTGTGATGATGGCATCACCCTCATTTGTCCTTATGGAATATTAGTAAGGATGGGAAAGAAAGAAGAGAGTGAGAATGGAGGGAAGTAATCAAACGTCGAACAAAATTCAAATTGAATATTAGTTTTCACTTTAATGAGGATGAGTAAGATCTTGATTATGACAATCTTTGTCACCTTTATGGCAGCCTAAATTTATAGGTTTGATGTGACCACGAGAATATCTCGACAATGACTTATTAATAAATTTTTGATATATTTACTTACCAAAATATAAAAGTTTTCACAAATAAAAAAAGATTTTATTTCTTAAAATATTTTCTCTCTCTAGGATCGCTTATAGGGCATTTTCGAGATCTCAAAACTCCCCTAATGCAACCTCTAAGAAAGAGGGTCTGATACCATGTTAGAAAACATGGTTGAGCAAGAGTGGAAGAGTAAATTATGGAGGAAAGAAGAAGAACAAGTAGGCAATCATGCTAACATGAAAGAGACTTACTTCATTGATAGCTATGCCAAGTACATTCTTTTACAACTATTTTTAGCTTGGATACACACCTCACACTTTTGAACAAAGTAGAGAAAAAGCCAATATAAAGTTTAGCAATTACAATATTCCAAATTTTCTTATGAGGTTACCTTGATTCCCTAATTAGAACTTGTTTCCACCCCACCAAATGATACAAGTGAGATTTCTCCATAGTTTTCCTGAACTTCCTCCATAGAGCTTGGACCTCTTGGCAGTCCCAAAAGACATGCTTGACGCGGACTCCTCCTCCTTCTTGTAGAAAACACACAACGGAGATACATCCAGGAAGTTGGAAATTCTATCTCGAGTGGCAAGCTTGTTAGCTGTGGCTTTCCACCACAGCAAGGCATTGATTTTAAAGGATGGTGTGGCCCTCCATGCCTTCTTGAGTTGCTTCTTCTAGGTTTTAAAACCTCCTCCCAACTCATCACTCCGCCAAGATTCCATGGTTCCGAAAAGCCATCTTATAGCATTTAGCTCTCAAAAGTCGATCTGCCTCTAGTAGTATGCAATGACTTGTCATGGGAGTTGACCAAGTATCCTAGGAACAAGAGACTATTCATATGTGGGGATGTAGGCCACCCCTCCTTAATTTTAGAAAAGACCTCTTGAGGGCACTACATGTCCTTCCTATTCAGTAGCAATCTCCTTAATTTCACATTGAGGCTTGAGGCTGAACTTAGCAGTTTGACAAGGAGGAACAAATTCCTCCTCGTATGCATGCGAACAAAGCCAAAATATTAATGGCTAGGGAAGCATCCTCCCTTTCATTCACTGTGCCTCCCCAGAGAAAAGAGCTGCATTGGGCTCTCCAAGCCATCACTAGGTGTTGGGCAACCTTGGAATGTTGCATGAGATGTTGGGGGAGCAAAGAGTACATCAAACTATCTAACATTTGGCTAAATCTTGCCGGCTACCAAGGCATTAGACAACCAACTAGTAATCAAGATGGCCCAAGGTTGACCGTCCTGAATGCTCTTCAGGATAGTGGCAGTGAGAGAGGCTCCACTGTCCAGGCCGAGTCCACCTTCATCAATCTCTCCAAGGGAACATAGTACACTCCTCAAGAGAGCTTCAATACGGTCCCACCCAGTCGGTTTTGGCAAAGGGGAACATCGTAGAGAGAGAGAGAGAGAGAAAGGTTTTTGATGAGGCAAAAATAGCCGTCCAATTTATCAGGACCGACCTCTTCCGCAGAACGAGGCTGATTGTGCGCGTGTGACGCGTGGGCCGTGAGGCATCGCATCTGAAGGGGAGTTTTTTGTCTTTGCGCTGCTGCCGTTTTTCGCTTCGGTATTGCTTGATCCGTGTTGGCATGCTTCAACCGACGAGTTCCTGCCACCTGGTCCCGGCGCGCCTTTCGCCCTCCCACCGCCACGTGTACAGTCACGTTGCATATATCCAAGATTCTGAAATGAATGCAATAAAAAGGAGTGAGAGCACTTTGAGGTTGGAGAATTTTGCTTTTTATGAGTCGGTGATAATTTGGTTTAAAAATCTATCCAATTTTTTGAGTTAGCTTTGTATTTGCAACCAAAAACATTTTTCGTGGACATTGGGACTCGATGACCCATCTATGAGACAAAGAGAGAGAGAGAGCTGTGTGTGTGTGTGTGTGTGTGTGTGTGTGCACGCCCCAATTTATTCTATGGGCACTTACGGTCATGCAATGCGTAGCTCACACTAGATTTTTTGGGAGCTCTGTAAGTAAATCGAACTCATGAGTTCTATCAGATTTCCTTTTTCCATGTCTTTTCTTGTTTGCTTGTTTTAATCAGTAAGTCCTAGGGAGCCTTGATTGAGGCTACCCAAGCTCGAGCTCTTGTGTAATGGTCCAATTTTATAACTTTTTTTGCTTCTATCAATACAGCTTTGCATTCTTCCAAAAAGATAAGTAAAATGAACTTGTGGCACATTCTTTTGCCTCCTTGCGTACTTTAACAAATAATTACTTTTGTTTTGAAATTTTAATTAGGATTTTGAGGGTAACACTAGCACTAGCTTGAAAACGTTACTTTGATTATATTTGAAGCACTTAATATGAGAGAGAGAGAGAGAGAGAGAGAGAGAGAGAGAGAGAGAGAGAGAGAGAGAGAGAGAGAGAGAATGTATGGGTGTGTGTATTCACATGCACACACTCTTTGTGCATAAAAGGCTAGCTACTCAACCTTCTACATTTACATGTTTAACTTTGGATGCCATAACCATAATACTAATTAAATCACAAGCCCGGCCATTAAATTGAACATATGCTTCAAACTTGTTTCTCAATTTGTCTAAGACTCCCACACTCAAATATTTATCTCCGCTCCAATTAACATTAGTCAACAAAGTGGGCAAGAGTCAATATCCTAGCATTATTTCAATGCATAGATAGGATAGGTTGGAAACCAAATGAGTAACAAAGCTTGATTGTAGTGAAACCCTCCTCGTTAATGATCCTAGTCGTAAGGAGGAGGACCAACCAAGCGTACTGGGTAAGAGCCTAGACTTACATGAATGCACCATGCTAACATAGGCATCCAACAAAGTATCCACAAAGACTTGAAGCCTAATTACCTCACGATTATGAATTGAAGTTTTAGCCTCAGTGGGTGCAACTATAGAAATCCTTACATATCATGTGCCCTCGGAGGGTATTTAAAGTCCCCTCTCCTTACATGTTATGAGGTAATAAAATGGCCCCTACTTCTTAAGTAACATACAAGTTCTTGTTTCAAACTAGAATACAAACCCCCTTCTAAAAAGTAATCTTCTAAATGTACCCAACTTTCATCAACTAAAATACCTCTGATCTTGGTAGGGTGAACTCACATGGTACCCTTACATTTTTGGAGTGCATCCCTTGAGGTTTTAACTCATTTTCAACCAATGCATGATAATCTAAGTTCATGTAATAATGATTCAAGTCAGGAACACGGATGGGAAACAAAGATACATTAGCACCTAAAAGTATTACTCACTATAAAGGCTTCATTCTCTAAGAGATGCTAGCTAAAGTGATAAAGCGAGCATGTAAAGAACCCAAGATTAGGGGTTGAACTATCTTAGACAATGAACATAATATTAGTGAGTTTGGGAATCTACCAATTCCCATTTTTTGAATACTAAAAAGGTGGACTTTGTAGTTTTGCCTCTTCCTTCTAAGGAAATGGCTTATTTTACTCCAATTTTCTTTGCATGTTGAACAAAGCCGAAAGGAAAAGAGAAGTTCCTTCTAGCATGTCACTAGAGTATATATGTTGTAAAAGATCAATGTCAAGTGAATCCCTTTTCATAGCGACGTATTGTGTGGACCTTGATCATGAAATATCGACAAGATAAACCCTCACTTATCCTTTAAAATATCAATTCATATTAAAGGAGTATTAGACTAACTTGAAATATGGAGACTTCCTTTAAAGTTGAAACCTTAGGGATCGAGATGTGGAGTTCTATTCAAATGGAAGAGTTGCACAAAGTCCCTCGTGCATATAGACTACAAAATTAATAATTAAGAAGATGAGTGAGAAACATTGAGAACTGACAATAGTGCATTAAAAACTTGTTTTATTACACTTTTTATTCTATTTGTAGTCCATAATGCATTATTGCACTTCATTGAGTTTCTTTCTAGCTTAAAGACTCGTTTTTATTATCAAAACCACCAATGATTTTTCTCATAAACATCAAATTAAGGAAAACTGCAAAACCAAAGAAACAAAAATTAAACACATTACAAGAAAGATAAATTTTGAAATGCATTATAGTAACAATGAATTTATTATTCAAAAGCTACGATAATGTTATTGCAACCAAAAGGAGGAAAGAGGATATTAGCAAACAAGTTTTGATTCAAAGCAATGAAAATGTTATTGTTACAAAGGTAGCGAAGCAAAAAGAAGGAGTCTTAAGGAAAGAAATGCCATTATTATACTGATACAAGCTAGGGTGTAAAGTGGTCGATTAAGTTAAGGTTATATTTTCACCCTTAAGTACCATAGAAAAATCCTAATCACATTGTTCTATTGATATACGTAACATAGAGCTATAATTTCCATTTGTACCTAGAATAGGGAGTGTATTACCTTCGCTTATTAGTCTTTTGCCTAGCCTATGACAACCTACTACTCAAAATTTTCATGGCTAGTATAATTATTGAGAATTTCCAGATAGCAACATTTTCAAGGACTTTATCTTGCTTTTCCTTAGGATCAGGTTGTGTTGCTAGGGAATAAGAAGCTTATTACTCTCGCAATTTGATGATTCTAAAGGAGTGAATCTATAAGAAATCATCCATTTCATGTGCATTCAAAAGGTACTTAAAAATACCATTTCTTTACATGCTATAAGGTAATAAAATGACCCATTTTTCATAAGAAACTTTTAAAAATTTATCAAAATCGTAATTAGAAAGATCCTTTTGAAAATGTAATCCTATAATTATTTGTAAATAAAACAACCCTTATGTTAATTGCATGTGGTACACTTATATGTTTTGAGGTGCACCCTCGGAGATTGGTTGGTGGTGAGCTACTTTCAATTTATAATAAAACCGCTCTTATAGATGTCACACTCCTACTCATTTTTAGGCTGAGGCCTTGATAAATGCACCCTGTAGACTTAGGATGTGTTTTGAGGTGCACCCTCGGAGATAGGTTGGTGGTGAGCTACTTTCAATTTATCATAAAACTGCTAGACTTATAGATGTCACACTGCTACTCATTTTTAGGCTGAGGCCTTGATAAATGCACTCTGTAGACTTAGGAATGAACTTCATCCGCATGTGGATGGATTAAACATGTTGTGTCAAGGCTTTAGGAGGTGTTGGCTACTAAATCTAGACTGTTCTAACTCAAAGAGTGGGCACTTCAATCTAGGTTGTTTCACCAATTATTGTAAGATGTTGTGGTTCTTGAGAAGCTTAGTGTGGGCAGTACTTCCTTAGAAAAGGCTTACCTCATGGCCTTAAGTTTCAAAATGTAAAAATTATGTTAGAAAGAATCTTCACATCAATGCCATCGATCTGGGATACGAGAGAGGAGAACACACATCACTTGTTTTGGGAATGTATGGTTTGGAGGAGAATGAGAAGATGGATGTATGCAATTGGATGTACTGCGAACAAAAGTATAAGGCTTTTAAAGAAAGTTTATGCCTACAAAGAAAGTAGAACTCTTGTAGAAGATAAGGGCAGGTTTTCCCTAGGGTGAACAAGGGCAAATGGCTCTAAGTGTTGGCTCTACTCACCTTGAGGTTGCACCACAGGGTGAACAGGGAGGGGAAATTTAATAAATGGCTTAGCTATAGTGGCCATCACTACACAGTTTAGGGGAAAAGGAAAGAGGGACCGATGGTTGATTGGTTGCAAGACTTTCCGCCATCTCTGATCATCCAATGGGAGATCTTGGTATAGTTCACGTTGCTAACCCTCCACAAACAACATGTTTTTCATGAGTGCTAGCAAGGTGAGTGTGAGGTGAAGCTCACCCCACTCACCACCTCACACTCACCTTGCTAAGCTTGGGTGCGATCAAGGGTTAGCAAGGCCTAGTGGGGTCGAACTTCCCCCCGCTAAACCTGAGGGTGGCTCAGCTATAAGTTGGTCGCACTCAAGGAGCAAAGAAACAATCTCACTGTTATATGGTTATATGGAAAAAGCTCAATAAAGTTACTGACGTGATGTGAGGTTAAGAAGATTGACTTGGCTTCAAGAAATCTAGCACATGGTACGTCTCTCGTACCAAGTGACAAGCACATGTTCCTTGGACACTAACGTAAATTTGGTGTTTCCAGTGCTTATAAAAGGCGAGGTGGGACTAATTCGATTCACGCTTATCACCATACAGCACGCAGTACCTCATCACAGAGAGGCAATTGCAAGAAGCAACTGCAGCACACTCACGATTGCAATCAGCAACAGAAACAGAGCTAGTTTAGATATCAGAGACAGTAGATGCAGTTGGCTTACTGCTAAGGCCGGGAACGCAGCTATAATAACGATAGAGAGACGACTTGGCTTACAGCGCCTGCTATAAGTTGCTCACCAGGCAATAATTATCCATGAGGAAAGAGGAGAAGCTGCAGCAGCAGAGAATTGCAGCAGGCAGCAAGGAATGGCCGTCGTCACGCATGGTGGTGGGGTGGAGGAGTACTAGTCTGGTGAAGCCGGCGCGTGCGTCCCCTGAGGGGAAGCTCTTCTTGTCAGCCTCTGACATTCTGTGCAGGCAGATGCCTTACACGCGCAGGATACTGTTCTATCGCCTGCAACAACAAAAGGAAACACAAGAAGAAGGAAAAGAAAGAGGAGGAGGAGATGGAGAAGCTAATAATGGTGGCGATGATAGTGATGACGATAGCAGCTCATCATCATTACAGTTATCGTATGAGGCTTTCTTGTCCCGCCTCAAAGGCAGCCTCTCTCTCGTGCTGGCCCACTTCTACCCCTTCGCCGGCCGCCTCAGATATGATGATGCAGTAGATAGCGACGATGAATATACTGGCGACGATCCAGCTGGGGCCCCTGGCCGCCTCCACGTGGACTGCAACGACATGGGTGCCGAGCTTGTGGAGGTCCACGCCCGGCTGGACGGCCATGCGGATAGCTTTGAGGCGCTTCAGTTGACCAACTTCGAGATGACGCAGCCCTTGTTTGACCAGCTCGTCCCCTTGGCTCACTTCTCCGCCGACCACCACCTCCTCGTCGCACCCCTCCTCTCCATCCAGGTAGGTGAAACACACACACACTCTCTCTTGTTACCATGTACGTTTCTTCACATACTCTCTCTCTCTCTCTCTCAATAAAAAGAGGAATGGATTGTCACATCCATTTGGCTTGCCTTTATGGTGGTGGAATGGGAATGGGAATGGGAATGGTCATGCATGGGACTCTAATTTTCGCGATTGGAGCCACATGGGTTCAAAACTTGGATTTGAGGGAACTACATTAGAGGCATCTTAGAATTGTTCCTACCATATTAAAGTCATTCGCTTTCCCCGATCAATAGGCTTCCATCTTGGAATCATTTCTACCATGTAGAGCAATTATTGTTATTACTATCACATCATATACACCTTTGAATTAAGCAAGAAGTGCTCATTTGGTCCATTGATGTGATTGATGATTAATTGATTATGCCACCTATTACCTCAATTCGTGTGCAGAGCATGTAGGTATCCTAGCACCAATATTTAAAAAATGTTTAAACTTAAAGCCTTTCAACTATCAATTCATTCAGAACTTTTTTCTAGTGCATATTGACTAAGTTAAATTACATTTACTAAAATATTTGTGTTGCTTACAACCTTTTTAAATATTTTGTGGACAGGTGACATGTTTTGATCATGGTTCAGGTGTTGCACTTGGGCTTGCACATAGCCATGTCATTGCAGATGGTAACTCCATGTGGCACTTTATGAAATCATGGGCTCAATGTGCAAGAGGTGAAACTATTTCTCTCTTGCCAACACATACAAGGTCACTTCTCAAGGTCCAAACACCATCAATAGAGAAGGCAATGTTCAAAGTTGAGAATATTGATGAGCACAACGATATGAAGCAAATAGGAAAACATCTAAGTAGGGTTGAAAAAGTATTTTCCTATACCAAAGATATGGTGGGGCTACTCAAAAAAATGGTGCATGGAAAATTTAGCTCATATGAGCTTGTTTGTGCCCATATATGGAAATGCACCACAAAGGCAAGAGGCACTTTATCAAACAAAAAGATAGGCTTTCTAAGTGTTGTCAACATGAGAAGTAGGATGGAACCAATGCTTCCACAAAGCTTCTTTGGTAATGCATTGATGTGGACCATAGCAACTTGCACAATTGGAGAACTTTTAAATGAAGACCTTCGTATGACAGCTATGCGCATTCGTGCTTCCATATCTTGTTGCACCAGCTCAACTTATTGGGGTTTTCTACATTGGCTAGAGGTGTCTCAGCACAATGAAGACATTTTCTTCTCTACATGTACACTCAATACAGCTCGGATGCGTGTATCTAGCTCACCAAAATTTCCCATCTTTGATATAGATTTTGGGTGGGGTAAGCCGCTCGCTGCTCGATGTGCATCTATTCATGAAGCTGGCAATGTAGCTTTCTTCCCAAGTAGTGAAGGTGTTGGGAGTATTGATGCATGCATAGCACTTCCTCAACACACCATGGAACGATTTGAGCTTGAGAACTCTGTCGTTTTTAAGGAGGCTACTAATCGATTTCTTGCCAACTCAAATACTCATTATAACTACCATTTTAAGAGTATCAAATCAGGTGTTAAAAACATGGTGCAAGCTCATAAGCTAGCTCTAGCTGCATCTTAGTGGATCTCCACTATCTCAATCTTCTCAAAGCTATTGATAATAGGTTCAATTTATTGGGTTGTTTCAAGTGAACAAGCAATGAACTCAGGATTGCTTCTACATTCGCCTAAACAAACCAATTTCAATTTGTGGATTATATAGCAATGTTTGGGTCCTTTTTTGTTGTACCTATGACATGTCTTTCAATTAAGGAGAATCCCTTGATGTTTTGACTAATTTGAAGAGTTAGTTAGAATTTCTTTTTTCTCAGAAATATTTCTATTGCTCCAAGAATTCCAATTTGGTGGATATGATATAGTATCTTGTCATCCCAATGGAAAGAGTTATATCAACTTGTTAGTATTGCCCTTTAGAGCATATGCTTATATAATGGTGCAAGTCCTAAAAATTTACCCTTTGTTAACTTCAGTTAAGTGGCCCACTTAGCTTTGAAATGTTTGGATATCTTGCTTCTTGAGAATGAAGAGTTTATTTTTAGAAAATTAAAGAAAAAGAGTACACACACACACACACACACACACACACAAAGAAAGGGCAATGCTCTTGTGCACGATAGTGCACCCTTGTTTTAGAAAGTAAATTGTTTTTGTCTAGTCTTTAACTAGAAAATAGCAATCTATTATGTAGTAGCTAGAGAGCATGGAAGTTGTTATGCTACAAATTATAATCAAATTACTACCTTGATATTGATTCATTTTAAAAGGATATTTTCTCTTTTGGGGCTAAGATTATGGCCAACTACGTGAGCTAAACTACATGCACAATTTTGTTATGTTTCCTAATAAATGGTCACATGATCTCTTTAAAATCCAAAAAGTTCTTGTATATCACTACACTTGAACAAGTTTGCACTCTATAGATAGTTAGACTACAAACTTTGTACACTGTTCCATTCCATACTTTGGAACTTTGTGTGCCAACTTTTACTAATTTGCAACCTGACGGAATAGCCTATCATGCGAATCAGTTGATTAGCCTAGTAAAAACTATGAAACTACAAAATAATCGAGTTATAGTTTAACTCAAAAGGGAAAAAAAAAGCAAAGAGCATACATCCAAGTAAAGGTAAAAATTTGTGTAAAGATATTTGCCAATAGCTCTATTGCATAAAAGGTTAAGGCATGACTAAGGTGCTAAGTAAGGATTTGGTACTATGGAACAATTGAAATTCATGTAGAGCCATGAGTTCAAGACACAATTCTCGTGCATTTTTGCTTCTAGAGTTGTTTAGGATCCTATAATGGAGGATGATGTGCTTTTCTTATAATGGAATTAATCTATTTTCTCTCTCAATATTTCATCACTCTCTCTATATAAAAGTCATTATAAGGAAAGTCCCTATGTATTTCTAGCTCTTATAGTAGTTATGACATGCCACTAGTAAACAAGCCGATGTACTCCGCATTTTATAAATAGTGATTACCATAAGTTCAAGATGGTCTTAATTCTTTAATATATCCCACATTCATAACAAAACACTTAAGACAATGATGTAACTCATACATTAATTAGAGATTTTGATAGTTGCTAATTTAGAGCCATTTTTATGACATTTTTCATGTAACCTAGATGGTTTTACTTATATAAAAGTAATATAATTTACAAAACTAATAAAAAATTAATCAAATTGTTGGATTTGATGATGCAAAGGAGTAAGCTAGATTAGGTTGAGATATTTTTCATCTAAATTTTTAACAAACAATAAGTTAAATGTGTTGATGATAGTTGAAAGATTAGAAATTTTATAGAAAGTGGTGGCAATTTAGAGTTTGGGGATGGTTTGAAGTGTTTGTGGGAAGAATTTAGCATGTATGCATGCAACTTGTGCAAAAGAACCTTCAACGAGGTTAGAAATGGGTTTGTGATGTGGAAAGGCATTAAATTGGAACATTAATGAAAGTTAAAGTTGAAGTAAGGCTTTTATATCACAATCCATCTTCAATTTGAATGATGAAATAATTGGAATTAGGATACTAGTAGCTTCAGTTCAAATTGGAGAGCTAGTTAGTAAGACTTAGGATCTTTTAATTGACATATGTGGAAATACTAAGCTTGGAGCACATGTAGTAACGGTACCATTTATATGGCTAATTTAGGGTTCATAAGACTTTATTAGTTCACCCTTCATCCTTAATTAATACAATGACCTTACATATAGTCATTTTTCCTACGTATGTGGGGGGACTTTTAGGGGACTATCAGCTTTCATTTTTACTACTTCGGAGAGATCTTGGAAACAATAGCAATGATATCCTACTATTCATTGAATTTTTGTATACTTTACAATGGAACGACCTGAACAATCGATTTAGCTTCTTAACTATGAGAGCACTACAAGTCATACAATTAAAAGCACAAGAGTGGAACCATCAATACTTGCTGCTATATTGGTCAATCTCATAATTAAAGTTAAGGCTAGATAATTTTGCATGCTATATTGCAATAATAAAAATATATTCATATTTTACATTGAATAAAAGGTAAAATAGCTAGATAGGATGTAGTGTTCATTATGGTTATTCAATGTCGAGATGAAACAAAGCTTCAAATTAACCACCACCACTGCACTTTTGGCAATATTCTTTCATGCCTCTCTTGTATTAGTTGATTGATATTCAGATACCATTGAAGTGATTTTTGAAACCAAGTCAACCTCATGGAAAGCACTTTGAAATCCTTTATTGATCCTCTCCTTAGAAGCATCAACAAAACACACTCATACACCTTAGTCTAGCTAGGTAGTGAAGAATCATTGTTAGTAATCTTGCACTTTAGGTTCTTCTATGGAGGTGCTTCCTTTGTCTTTATTGGGTGTGGGTCTTTGTGTTTGTGGGTGGCTTGTGTTCTTGTGTTCATGAAGTTGGAAATCATTGTCACTAATATTTCACTTTAGTTTCTTCTATTGAGGTACTTCCTTTGTCTTTATCTTGTATTTGGGTGTGGGTCTTTGTGTTTGTGGGTGGCTTGCGTTCTTGTGTTTGTGAACCTGGAATTCATGCCTTGCCTTAGTGTGAGAGCTTTCAACACGCACGCACGCACGCACGCTCGCGCGCGCGCGCGCACACACACACACACACACATGCAAAATACATATGGTTAGAGGCCATTTAGGAAGGGTTACGCAACATACCCATGTTAAATAAACATCTTCTCCAATGCATACCTACATTAAAGTAGAAACTTTTTCACAAGATTAATTCACAACATCTTAAGAAGGCTTCACAACATGAATTTGCATGATTGCTAATACAACTTGAGCTACCTATAATAGAAAGTGTAAATAGCATAGAGTGGTTGTTGGAATCTTAAGGGTAATGGTACATTTCATAGAGTCTAGAGCATACTCACATATTTTGCCAACTAGACATTTGAAATTATGTGTGCCCTTGACATAGTTGAGTTTTAGGACTTTCATAAAAATCAAAGCTAAAGACCCTTTAGTTGTATATCATGTTGATGACCTATTATGTCAAGGGGATTAATTATCAATATGTAAGTCTTTTTAATGGCCATGATGAGAGGTGAATGGTAGGACATTGGACAACACTCTTGTTGATTCAAGTACTCAACCCTACCAGTGATCACTATCTCTCACCTAGTAGGCTCATGCTCTACCTCCAAAAAGACCAAGGTTCTCTTTCTCTCTCTATTCAAAGAAACCACGGATGATTCAAGTTGCAATAGAGCTATTTAATTATCTTCTCACATTGTAGTTTGAAGCTTGAAAGTATAGGTATGATCATGATTTGAGTTGGTTCACTTACTATGCAAGATGAAGAGAACATTGATGGAAGTTTTCAATGTTTTTCTGAGAAGTTACTGGTGTTAGCATACACATCGGTATATTTTTCTAAGAAGTTAGTGTTGTTAGAATACACAACAATATGTGTCTAGAAACAAGCACTAGTATGATTGCATATACTTACACATACCAACATATATACTAACGATTATTCCAACACAAGTAAAATTTTTCTTAATGTAAATTCCAACATATATAAAAGCGCAACGGACTTACATTCAAGCTTGACGGATCTATGTAAGGTGACTCCATGTGGTGGAACCACGAGTCAATCCAAGGTATGCATTGAGGTGTCAGGTGTAACTATAGCTTTGAAAAAGTTAGTAAGGGTACATTTTCATGGCTCCCAAAGATACACCTCTCAAGATTGTAAGAGTTGATCTCTATGTCATGACAATTCCAAAAGGAAGAGTCAAAGGCACCATTGACTTAGGAAGTGTTCCAAACATCATATGGAAGTCCTACTATGTCAAGGAGATTACTTATCACTATGTAACTCTATCACATGGGTTCAACAAAAGGGATTTTTGAATCCCCTATTTATACACATGTTGTTGGCCTCAATGAGAGGTCAATGGTGGGACATGGGACAACACTTCTATTGATTCAAGTACTCAACTCTACCAATGATCAAGTATCTCTCACTTAATTGGCTCATGGTCTTGCTCCAAAAAAACTAAGCTTCTCTTTCTCTCTCTATCTTAAGAAAGCAAATAAATCATGGATGATTCAAGTTTTAGTAGAGTTATTTACTTATATTTTCACATTGTAGTCCGAAGCTCAAAAGTATAGGTATGCTCAGGATTTGATTTGGTACACTCACTATGTGAGATGAAGATAATTTAGATGAAATTTTTGAAGGTTTTTCTGAGAAATTAGTGGTGTTAGCATACACATTGGTGTATGGCTCAAAAGAAGCACTAGTATGATTGCCTATACTTCCACATGCCAATGCATATACTGATGATTATTCCAACACAATTATAAAAGTTTCTTGATGCAAGTTCCAACACATAAGAACTCGATGGAATTACCTTCAAGATCAATGGTCCTATCTAAGGGGACTCCATGTGGTGGAACCATTGCTTAGTTCATGGTATGATTTGAGGTGTTAGGTATAGATGTAGCTCTAAAATTTTTAGTAAGGGTGCATTATCATGGCTCCCCAAGATACCTCCTTAGGGCTATAACGAGTAATCTATATGTTGTTACAACTGCAAAAGGAAGAGTCCGAGGCACCATTTACTTGGGAAATGTTCCAAATTTGGCAGTGAAAGCACTCTCTAATCTCATAGTACATCAAAAACCTACATGTATGTTGCTCTCTAGTCTTTGGCTCAAGGTAGTAAAATTAGTATATTTGGTCCTCTTGGGGAAGCAACATTTTATCGTGACCACTCTATATCCATAAACTAATGTGGCATGTGCTAAGCTAACCAACGGTACATTGCACACCCTATAGTGCTATTGGCCTAGATGGCCATATAGTGATCAATATGTCATAGGTTGCTTCCTGTCAGCTATGTGTGTTGGCGTAAGCAACTTGTCAATCTTGTACCTAGTCATCTTGGTAGTGTGTATATCCTTGTCCATCATTTTTATTCTATGTGCATGTGCAACACACACATAGCTATATTGGAGAAAGTTTATCAAATAGTATTATGTAGATTCTTGAAGACATGCCAAAGCAAAATTTTGCTACCTTACTCTACGACCATACATATCACAAATGTCCTCGACAAGCCTAAGGAAAAGGGCCTTGGGGATAAGTTTATTGAAGGTATTTTGTGTCTTTTTGATTTCCCTAAGTGCAATTATCTACTACCTAACCACCCTTATCATAGACTTTTGAGCCCCCTCTTTTGCAGAATTGGCAAATGCATGGGAAAATGCCCCTTGTTTGCCCTTTTCAAAGTTTCCAACTCTCTAGGAATTGCCCTCAAAAGTCAAAATACTAGAGATTGGATCCTCTGTGCTCGTCTCGTAGGTTCCCTTGGTGTATTTAGCACCTAGCCTTGAATTGCATCTTGTGAGTGTTGAGTGTCTCCTAGTTTCTTTGGTGTCTCTCACTCCTAGCCTTCCTAAGGACTTTTCCCTTGGCTAGCATGTTCTTAATTGATAGGTACCCCATCTCCCATTTTTTTGTTAGGATTCTTCCCTCTTATCAAGGCTTTCATGCTTAGCATTAACCAGTGGTTGATTTCTCTATTCTTGATTTTCCCTCTGGCCTTGTGTGCCCTAAGCTTTTATATCAACTTGCCCCTATGGAAATTTATGTGTAGTGTGTTTGATTCTTGCCATTGAGTCTATACCATGTGTCTACAATAGCGCAATTTAGACACTTGACATGTTAACTATTGAAATCTTGAAAAATAAATGCACTATAGAACCCAGACCCTACAATGCACAAGGGTAGCATTATATAGTCTAGGAATGTGTACCTACATACAGTAGCATCTGGGTGGGTAGAAAGAAACACAATATATTAAAACAAGGTTTTTAGTATTTATGTGATATTTGCATGATCTCTATACATGAAAGGAAATTGAGGTGATCTTCAAGGTGAGACAATGAATATTATTTGCCACTCATGGTATCTACAAAAGATAACCAAAAATTCCAACTTAAACATTCTATACAAAGGAAAATGTAATCAAATCCTCTATTGAGAGCATATTATGAATTCTAATCGATCTAGTTCCTCTCATCTAAGTTTGCCGTCCATATATAGCTTGGATGTGCTAAAATATCCAATATAGGTTAGGCTACCATGGTCCTCTATGATCAAGAGTGACGGTCTTTAATCTCCATAGTAGTTGCTTCCTCCACATGTTGAGCACATGTCCCCTTACCTAGAAGAAGGCCCATCACAATGACCTTCATACTAATACTTTCTCTCATTTTTTAGCTCCATAATCCCTAAGAATGCCAATGCATGACCTAGAGAGGGTGTAGTAAGAATTTATGTACCACAATGGTTGACAAAACCTACTTTGCTACTACCACCTTCCCTACTAGAGAGAGAGAGTTTTCATCACTACTACAAAGGTCCTAAAATTCTCCTCATCTCCATCTAGGTAAATATTTGTGCCATCTAAAAATTCTACGTTTGAAATATCCTCAAAATCTAGGATAGGAAGTCTGATGCCTCAAATAATTGTAGCTCTATCCCACACAACGAGCGCATGGCTTTGTAACATATGAGAAAAGAAGAGGTGCAAACTAAACTCTAAATGTTGAATCTAGCACATCACCCTTTCAACACTCTGATCTGAAAGCATGCATGGAGGGATTTCCATAATGGCCAAATGCCTTGTCATGCATAGTAGGGTCCATGACTAGGAAATTCCTCGATGAGTTGCTTCATTTGGCTAATGCATGACCTAAACAAGGCCTAGTAAGAAGTTATTGTAAGACATAGTGGCTAACAAAACCAAATTTGCTACTATCACCCTCCTTGCTAGACATAGTCTTAAGGTTTTCCAATACAATAGCTTATGGCTTGTGTTGAGTAGTAGGGGTGCCAACTACTACTCTAAAGAAATATTATGCTTACATGACAGCCTAAGTATCTCATTGAAGTGCCCTAAAGGACCCAAGTGAAATCCTCATGTGGCTTCCAATCTAGTTACTAAGTGTCACAAACCCAAAATCCATAGGATTTGTGCCGATTAATAAAAGCTTCTAAACCTCTATAAAATATCTCCATCATAGCTACAAAGGTCCCAAAAATCTCATCATCCCCATCTAGGTAAATAGCTACATCATCGACAAATTCTACATCCAACAACTCCTCAAACTCTAGGTTGGGAAGTTTGATGCCTTGGATACTTGTAGCACAAAAAGGAGCTCATGGCCTTTCCAACAAATAAGAAAAGAAGAGGGGAAAGGTGACATTCTCGTCTGAGTGACCTCTAAATGGTGAATCTAGCTCATCACAACACAACAAGATTTGGACTTCAAGATGCACATAAAGACATTCTTGCAATGGTGAAATGCAATGTAACATGCAGTAGAGTTTGACTCCAAAATGTGGGAATGGAAAGGGATGAAGTTCATCTTTTCTACATGCACGAAATTGACCTAAAAATGCATCAATGCTTGCCTCAAACATTGGATGACACAACCATTAGACATAGAGGATGGTAGAAATTTGATAACAATGAGTTGAATAAAATATATATGTTGATCTCACACACATGTAAATCCACATCATGCCAAGGACACATGTCCATGGATGCAAGAATTACGGAGTGAAATTTGCCACATGTCATCATTTTGTGTTACCGTGTGTGCACATATCCAAAATTCATGGCCAACTGTTTTCCATGTGGCAAGCATGCCATGTTTTTCGAGATACCATTTAACTTATGACTTTATGCTCACATGGTACATGCTATATATTCACACCATCTTGGGTCAAATTACAAGTATAGCATCAAATTACAATAGTCATGCTCCCTAGAGCTGCAATTGAGCCCACCAACTCTGCCAAAAGGAATATGGCCTAATGATTCAACAAAGTTAGAAACTAGCACCAAACCAAGTTGGAAAGCACTAGAGAGGAGACCATTCTCTTCAATTTGAGAGCAACTACAACTACTAAAGAGCTTTATCCTCAAGCCAATCAACTATGAGTAAGGACCTCCTTCAAGTGCATTTCCTATCTAACTCTTGCTTCATCAACAACACCATTATGAGGAACTAATATGATTATCTTCTAATTAAGTAATACCTAAGCACAAGCACTCAGGTAATACTTACACCAAAACCTATGCACAGTTTGGGTCCTCAAGTAAGGAACAACACTTTAGTGTTCACTTGGAGTTTGACTTGTCTTCCAAACCAACAAAATGTGTCATGTGCATGACAAGAAGTCTAGCACTTTCCCCTAAGGAGAGATAGCACAAGAAGTTTTCCACTTGGAGGTACTAAAGGCTCCAAGGATTAATGCATCATTAGCTTCTCTTTAAAATTTTTCCACCCTCAACTCAATACTTCTACCCTTTGACTCACCAACAATAGAAACCCTTGAAAGCTTCAACAACTAGCTCATCTACCACCACCCCAACCACAATAACAAGAAGCTTCTCCCATCAACAACCTAAAGGACTCCTAAGGACAACACACAATAGTCTCTAGCTCCACATCTTTAGTGTAAGTTGAAGCATGCCACCTACAATTGAGAGTTCCATGGGACTAACACTCAACTAGGAGAGGAATAATGTTAACCACAAGAAGTAAGGAGCTTAGAGGAACATATTTTTTGGATCAGATTGTGCTAGGAAAAATCAAGGATTAGTTGTTGTAATGTACACAAGGTGGTTGCACAATTAAATCGCAAAGTGATCACACCATTTGCATTAATTTTTCATGTAAATCCGCAAGCAAGGCTTGATCTCATGCAATTTTTAAAATTAGTGTAATCTCCCAAGATTGAAATCGAAGAGGTTCTATCCATAGCAAAAATTATACAATAAGAGATGACTAGTAAATTGGGTCATTGGGCCACTAAATGGGTTGGATGCCCAAGGGGAATGGGGAAAGGCTAACCCTAGAAATTGCGTGTAAAGTGGATGAGAAGGAATAGAAAAAGCTATTCATGTGTGTGAAAACTTCTTGTACTTGCTGTCTTGCTTCTTGTCATTGTGAGAGAGATAGAGTTAAGGGAGAGGTGGAGATTGAGGGAAAGAGAGTGTGAGTGTAAGTGTGAGGGATCAAGAGGATGAAGCCTCCTTACTCCTCTCTATCACTCTCTCATGCCGTATCCATGCTTCTTTCTTGCATGACAAAGGCTATAGAGGGTTGGGGAATGGAGTACATCATGAATCATGGAGTGTGCAAGGAGAATCCTTCATGGGATTAAAGGAAGGCCATGCTAATTACAAACAAATGACTATATTTGTTGGAGAGAGACCATGTGAGAGATAATCATCAATAATGTGGTTGAAGCTTTTGAAATAATAAGAGTATGTCAAAATGTCCCAAATACATTGAGTGATGATGCCCTCAACAAGAGATAAACTATTAAGAACATCCATAAGAACCTCTTTTAAAGAAATAAGGTATGATGCTCAATGTTTAGGTTCTCTCAAAATTCCAACTAGATGCTTAGGGTTTTAAGAATGCCTTTAGAAGCTCTATCTACTAGCCCTCACCTTGGCCTTTAGAATCATCGAAAAAGTTCTTTTAAAAGAGATACTTTTAGGGAGTGCAACAATTTTAGATTATCTTTAAATAGGACATGATTGTTGAAGAAGTAAGCATGGGAACTCTCCTTACACTGGAAAGGATAAGGGTAGCTAGGTGTAAATGGACTGGAGAACAAGGGAGCAAGGGGAAACCCTAACCCTAACTTCTTCAGAGGCTATATAAACTACCCAAAGCACAAGCTCAAAGTTGAGGAGAGTGTAGTAGTTGTACCTTGAACAAATAACTAAGTAAGATCTTCTTCTTGTACTTGAGCTCTCTCACTCCCTCTTGTGCACACTCTCTCATGCTTCTAACTCTGATTTTACACATGGTATCAAAGCCATCTCTAATCCCTTTAGGTTCCCTAAACCTCAGCTCAAACTAAGTGCACAATAAAAGCTTCACTTTCTCATCTTGGACCTTCAACCTCCATAGCTAGCCAGTATCTATCTCCATTGGAGGAGCTCATGTGAGAAAAAGAGGGCATATTAGCCTCCCATTCCTTCAAGAGAAATCTTTCTAACATCAAGTGCTCCTCCCTAGCACCAAAAACCCCCACATTGGCCACATAGTAGGATGACATTGTGAAAAAAATGTAGGCAAGTGCAAATCTGGGTAGCGTGCGGATCTGTATAGCTGTGTGTTCAGTTGAGGGTGAATCAATGGTGGCCATCTTAGGGCTTTGATAGCCCCCCTAGTGGGCCATCTCCCTCTAAGAGTGTTTGGAGAAATTCCTTCTATGTTGGTTGCTATGAACCAAACCCTAACTGTGGGTTTCTGACAACCATAGCTAGGAAGCTTCAAAGCATGCTCATTTTCATCTTTTTTCAATCTAGGCATTATCAACAGTGATTTTAATCACTGAAAAACCCTAAATAAGAGTCCTTCTCATTCCATGGGCAATACTAAGCTTGTAAAGATCAACCTACATTATGAGTACTAGAATGAAAGTTGGTAAGAGTGCTTCTTAGCACTACTAATGCATTCAACTAATGCTCCTTATTGTTTGTTGCTGGTAAATTAGAGAATTGTATTATTGTACTCTCCTTTGATTCATCCCATAGCATAGAGTTGATTGATAAGCCGTGTTCCACCAAGAACTCCTCTAATAAGCCACATTATCAGGAGGAGCCTGAAGTCCTCACCCCATTGAAACCTAGGAAATATTTCATTACTCTCTCTATATATTTTCTCTCTCAATATTTCATTACTCTCAATATTTCATTACTCTCTCTATATAAAAGTCATTATAAGGAAAGTCTCTATGTATTTCTAGCTCTTATAGTAGTTATGACATGCCACTAGTAAACAAGCCGATGTACTCCGCATTTTATAAATAGTGATTACCATAAGTTCAAGATGGTCTTAATTCTTTAATATATCCCACATTCATAACAAAACACTTAAGACAATGATGTAACTCATACATTAATTAGAGATTTTGATAGTTGCTAATTTAGAGCCATTTTTATGACATTTTTCATGTAACCTAGATGGTTTTACTTATATAAAAGTAATATAATTTACAAAACTAATAAAAAATTAATCAAATTGTTGGATTTGATGATGCAAAGGAGTAAGCTAGATTAGGTTGAGATATTTTTCATCTAAATTTTTAACAAACAATAAGTTAAATGTGTTGATGATAGTTGAAAGATTAGAAATTTTATAGAAAGTGGTGGCAATTTAGAGTTTGGGGATGGTTTGAAGTGTTTGTGGGAAGAATTTAGCATGTATGCATGCAACTTGTGCAAAAGAACCTTCAATGAGGTTAGAAATGGGTTTGTGATGTGGAAAGGCATTAAATTGGAACATTAATGAAAGTTAAAGTTGAAGTAAGGCTTTTATATCACAATCCATCTTCAATTTGAATGATGAAATAATTGGAATTAGGATACTAATAGCTTCAGTTCAAATTGGAGAGCTAGTTAGTAAGACTTAGGATCTTTTAATTGACATATGTGGAAATACTAAGCTTGGAGCACATGTAGTAACGGTACCATTTATATGGCTAATTTAGGGTTCATAAGACTTTATTAGTTCACCCTTCATCCTTAATTAATACAATGACCTTACATATAGTCATTTTTCCTACGTATGTGGGGGGACTTTTAGGGGACTATCAACTTTCATTTTTACTACTTCGGAGAGATCTTGGAAACAATAGCAATGATATCCTACTATTCATTGAATTTTTGTATACTTTACAATGGAACGACCTGAACAATCGATTTAGCTTCTTAACTATGAGAGCACTACAAGTCATACAATTAAAAGCACAAGAGTGGAACCATCAATACTTGCTGCTATATTGGTCAATCTCATAATTAAAGTTAAGGCTAGATAATTTTGCATGCTATATTGCAATAATAAAAATATATTCATATTTTACATTGAATAAAAAGTAAAATAGCTAGATAGGATGTAGTGTTCATTATGGTTATTCAATGTCGAGATGAAACAAAGCTTCAAATTAACCACCACCACTACACTTTTGGCAATATTCTTTCATGCCTCTCTTGTACTAGTTGATTGATATTCAGATACCATTGAAGTGATTTTTGAAACCAAGTCAACCTCATGGAAAGCACTTTGAAATCCTTTATTGATCCTCTCCTTAGAAGCATCAACAAAACACACTCATACACCTTAGTCTAGCTAGGTAGTGAAGAATCATTGTCAGTAATCTTGCACTTTAGGTTCTTCTATTGAGGTGCTTCCTTTGTCTTTATTGGGTGTGGGTCTTTGTGTTTGTGGGTGGCTTGTGTTCTTGTGTTCATGAAGTTGGAAATCATTGTCACTAATGTTGCACTTTAGTTTCTTCTATTGAGGTACTTCCTTTGTCTTTATCTTGTATTTGGGTGTGGGTCTTTGTGTTTGTGGGTGGCTTGCATTCTTGTGTTTGTGAAGCTGGAATTTATGCCTTGCCTTAGTGTGAGAGCTTTCAACACGCACGCACGCACACACGCATGCACGCACGCACGCACACAGGCACGCACACACACACACACACACACACACACACACACACACACACACACACACACACATGCAAAATACATATGGTTAGAGGCCATTTAGGAAGGGTTACGCAACATACCCATGTTAAATAAACATCTTCTCCAATGCATACCTACATTAAAGTAGAAACTTTTTCACAAGATTAATTCACAACATCTTAAGAAGGCTTCACAACATGAATTTGCATGATTGCTAATACAACTTGAGCTACCTATAATAGAAAGTGTAAATAGCATAGAGTGGTTGTTGGAATCTTAAGGGTAATGGTACATTTCATAGAGTCTAGAGCATACTCACATATTTTGCCAACTAGACATTTGAAATTATGTGTGCCCTTGACATAGTTGAGTTTTAGGACTTTCATAAAAATCAAAGCTAAAGACCCTTTAGTTGTATATCATGTTGATGACCTATTATGTCAAGGGGATTAATTATCAATATGTAAGTCTTTTTAATGGCCATGATGAGAGGTGAATGGTAGGACATTCGACAACACTCTTGTTGATTCAAGTACTCAACCCTACCAGTGATCACTATCTCTCACCTAGTAGGCTCATGCTCTACCTCCAAAAAGACCAAGGTTCTCTTTCTCTCTCTATTCAAAGAAACCACGGATGATTCAAGTTGCAATAGAGCTATTTAATTATCTTCTCACATTGTAGTTTGAAGCTTGAAAGTATAGGTATGATCATGATTTGAGTTGGTTCACTTACTATGCAAGATGAAGAAAACATTGATGGAAGTTTTCAATGTTTTTCTGAGAAGTTACTGGTGTTAGCATACACATCGGTATATTTTTCTAAGAAGTTAGTGTTGTTAGAATACACAACAATATGTGTCTAGAAACAAGCACTAGTATGATTGCATATACTTACACATACCAACATATATACTAACGATTATTCCAACACAAGTAAAAATTTTCTTAATGTAAATTCCAACGTATATAAAAGCGCAACGGACTTACATTCAAGCTTGACGGATCTATGTAAGGTGACTCCATGTGGTGGAACCACGAGTCAATCCAAGGTATGCATTGAGGTGTCAGGTGTAACTATAGCTTTGAAAAAGTTAGAAAGGGTACATTGTCATGGCTCCCAAAGATACACCTCTCAAGATTGTAAGAGTTGATCTCTATGTCATGACAATTCCAAAAGGAAGAGTCCAAGGCACCATTGACTTAGGAAGTGTTCCAAACATCATATGGAAGTCCTACTATGTCAAGGAGATTACTTATCACTATGTAACTCTATCACATGGGTTCAACAAAAGGGATTTTTGAATCCCCTATTTATACACATGTTGTTGGCCTCAATGAGAGGTCAATGGTGGGACATGGGACAACACTTCTATTGATTCAAGTACTCAACTCTACCAATGATCAACTATCTCTCACTTAATTGGCTCATGGTCTTGCTCCAAAAAAACTAAGCTTCTCTTTCTCTCTCTATCTTAAGAAAGCAAATAAATCATGGATGATTCAAGTTTTAGTAGAGTTATTTACTTATATTTTCACATTGTAGTCCGAAGCTCAAAAGTATAGGTATGCTCAGGATTTGATTTGGTACACTCACTATGTGAGATGAAGATAATTTAGATGGAATTTTTGAAGGTTTTTCTGAGAAATTAGTGGTGTTAGCATACACATTGGTGTATGGCTCAAAAGAAGCACTAGTATGATTGCCTATACTTCCACATGCCAATGCATATACTGATGATTATTCCAACACAATTATAAAAGTTTCTTGATGCAAGTTCCAACACATAAGAACTCGATGGAATTACCTTCAAGATCAATGGTCCTATCTAAGGGGACTCCATGTGGTGGAACCATTTCTTAGTTCATGGTATGATTTGAGGTGTTAGGTATAGATGTAGCTCTAAAATTTTTAGTAAGGGTGCATTATCATGGCTCCCCAAGATACCTCCTTAGGGCTATAACGAGTAATCTATATGTTGTTACAACTGCAAAAGGAAGAGTCCGAGGCACCATTTACTTGGGAAATGTTCCAAATTTGGCAGTGAAAGCACTCTCTAATCTCATAGTACATCAAAAACCTACATGTATGTTGCTCTCTAGTCTTTGGCTCAAGCTAGTAAAATTAGTATATTTGGTCCTCTTGGGGAAGCAACATTTTATCGTGACCACTCTATATCCATAAACTAATGTGGCATGTGCTAAGCTAACCAATGGTACATTGCACACCCTATAGTGCTATTGGCCTAGATGGCCATATAGTGATCAATATGTCATAGGTTGCTTCGTGTCAGCTATGTGTGTTGGCGTAAGCAACTTGTCAATCTTGTACCTAGTCATCTTGGTAGTGTGTATATCCTTGTCCATCATTTTTATTCTATGTGCATGTGCAACGCACACATAGCTATATTGGAGAAAGTTTATCAAATAGTATTATGTAGATTCTTGAAGACATGCCAAAGCAAAATTTTGCTACCTTACTCTACGACCATACATATCACAAATGTCCTCGACAAGCCTAAGGAAAAGGGCCTTGGGGATAAGTTTATTGAAGGTATTTTGTGTCTTTTTGATTTCCCTAAGTGCAATTATCTACTACCTAACCACCCTTATCATAGACTTTTGAGCCCCCTCTTTTGCAGAATTGGCAAATGCATGGGAAAATGCCCCTTGTTTGCCCTTTTCAAAGTTTCCAACTCTTTAGGAATTGCCCTCAAAAGTCAAAATACTAGAGATTGGATCCTCTGTGCTCGTCTCGTAGGTTCCCTTGGTGTATTTAGCACCTAGCCTTGAATTGCATCTTGTGAGTGTTGAGTGTCTCCTAGTTTCTTTGGTGTCTCTCACTCCTAGCCTTCCTAAGGACTTTTCCCTTGGCTAGCATGTTCTTAATTGATAGGTACCCCATCTCCCATTTTTTTGTTAGGATTCTTCCCTCTTATCAAGGCTTTCATGCTTAGCATTACCCAGTGGTTGATTTCTCTATTCTTGATTTTCCCTCTGGCCTTGTGTGCCCTAAGCTTTTATATCAACTTGCCCCTATGGAAATTTATGTGTAGTGTGTTTGATTCTTGCCATTGAGTCTATACCATGTGTCTACAATAGTGCAATTTAGACACTTGACATGTTAACTATTGAAATCTTGAAAAATAAATGCACTATAGAACCCAGACCCTACAATGCAGAAGGGTAGCATTATATAGTCTAGGAATGTGTACCTACATGCAGTAGCATCTGGGTGGGTAGAAAGAAACACAATATATTAAAACAAGGTTTTTAGTATTTATGTGATATTTGCATGATCTCTATACATGAAAGGAAATTGAGGTGATCTTCAAGGTGAGACAATGAATATTATTTGCCACTCATGGTATCTACAAAAGATAACCAAAAATTCCAACTTAAACATTCTATACAAAGGAAAATGTAATCAAATCCTCTATTGAGAGCATATTATGAATTCTAATCGATCTAGTTCCTCTCATCTAAGTTTGCCGTCCATATATAGCTTGGATGTGCTAAAATATCCAATATAGGTTACGCTACCATGGTCCTCTATGATCAAGAGTGATGGTCTTTAATCTCCATAGTAGTTGCTTCCTCCACATGTTGAGCACATGTCCCCTTACCTAGAAGAAGGCCCATCACAATGAGCTTCATACTAATACTTTCTCTCATTTTTTAGCTCCATAATCCCTAAGAATGCCAATGCATGACCTAGAGAGGGTGTAGTAAGAATTTATGTACCACAATGGTTGACAAAACCTACTTTGCTACTACCACCTTCCCTACTAGAGAGAGAGAGTTTTCATCACTACTACAAAGGTCCTAAAATTCTCCTCATCTCCATCTAGGTAAATATTTGTGTCATCTAAAAATTCTACGTTTGAAATATCCTCAAAATCTAGGATAGGAAGTCTGATGCCTCAAATAATTGTAGCTCTATCCCACACAACGAGCGCATGGCTTTGTAACATATGAGAAAAGAAGAGGTGCAAACTAAACTCTAAATGTTGAATCTAGCACATCACCCTTTCAACACTCTGATCTGAAAGCATGCATGGAGGGATTTCCATAATGGCCAAATGCCTTGTCATGCATAGTAGGGTCCATGACTAGGAAATTCCTCGATGAGTTGCTTCATTTGGCTAATGCATGACCTAAACAAGGCCTAGTAAGAAGTTATTGTAAGACATAGTGGCTAACAAAACCAAATTTGCTACTATCACCCTCCTTGCTAGACATAGTCTTAAGGTTTTCCAATACAATAGCTTATGGCTTGTGTTGAGTAGTAGGGGTGCCAACTACTACTCTAAAGAAATATTATGCTTACATGACAGCCTAAGTATCTCATTGAAGTGCCCTAAAGGACCCAAGTGAAATCCTCATGTGGCTTCCAATCTAGTTACTAAGTGTCACAAACCCAAAATCCATAGGATTTGTGCCGATTAATAAAAGCTTCTAAACCTCTATAAAATATCTCCATCATAGCTACAAAGGTCCCAAAAATCTCATCATCCCCATCTAGGTAAAAAGCTACATCATCGACAAATTCTACATCCAACAACTCCTCAAACTCTAGGATGGGAAGTTTGATGCCTTGGATACTTGTAGCACAAAAAGGAGCTCATGGCCTTTCCAACAACTAAGAAAAGAAGAGGGGAAAGGTGACATTCTCGTCTGAGTGACCTCTAAATGGTGAATCTAGCTCATCACAACACAACAAGATTTGGACTTCAAGATGCACATAAAGACATTCTTGCAATGGTGAAATGCAATGTAACATGCAGTAGAGTTTGACTCCAAAATGTGGGAATGGAAAGGGATGAAGTTCATCTTTTCTACATGCACGAAATTGACCTAAAAATGCATCAATGCTTGCCTCAAACATTGGATGACACAACCATTAGACATAGAGGATGGTAGAAATTTGATAACAATGAGTTGAATAAAATATATATGTTGATCTCACACACATGTAAATCCACATCATGCCAAGGACACATGTCCATGGATGCAAGAATTACGGAGTGAAATTTGCCACATGTCATCATTTTGTGTTACTGTGTGTGCACATATCCAAAATTCATGGCCAAGTGTTTGCCATGTGGCAAGCATGCCATGTTTTTCGAGATACCATTTAACTTATTACTTTATGCTCACATGGTACATGCTATATATTCACACCATCTTGGGTCAAATTACAAGTATAGCATCAAATTACAATAGTCATGCTCCCTAGAGCTGCAATTGAGCCCACCAAATCTGCCAAAAGGAATATGCCCTAATGATTCAACAAAGTTAGAAACTAGCACCAAACCAAGTTGGAAAGCACTAGAGAGGAGACCATTCTCTTCAATTTGAGAGCAACTACAACTACTAAAGAGCTTTATCCTCAAGCCAATCAACTATGAGTAAGGACCTCCTTCAAGTGCATTTCCTATCTAACTCTTGCTTCATCAACAACACCATTATGAGGAACTAATATGATTATCTTCTAATTAAGTAATACCTAAGCACAAGCACTCAGGTAATACTTACACCAAAACCTATGCACAGTTTGGGTCCTCAAGTAAGGAACAACACTTTAGTGTTCACTTGGAGTTTGACTTGTCTTCCAAACCAACAAAATGTGTCATGTGCATGACAAGAAGTCTAGCACTTTCCCCTAAGGAGAGATAGCACAAGAAGTTTTCCACTTGGAGGTACTAAAGGCTCCAAGGATTAATGCATCATTAGCTTCTCTTTAAAAATTTTCCACCCTCAACTCAATACTTCTGCCCTTTGACTCACCAACAATAGAAACCCTTGAAAGCTTCAACAACTAGCTCATCTACCACCACCCCAACCACAATAACAAGAAGCTTCTCCCATCAACAACCTAAAGGACTCCTAAGGACAACACACAATAGTCTCTAGCTCCACATCTTTAGTGTAAGTTGAAGCATGCCACCTACAATTGAGAGTTCCATGGGACTAACGCTCAACTAGGAGAGGAATAATGTTAACCACAAGAAGTAAGGAGCTTAGAGGAACATATTTTTTGGATCAGATTGTGCTAGGAAAAATCAAGGATTAGTTGTTGTAATGTACACAAGGTGGTTGCACAATTAAATCGCAAAGTGATCACACCATTTGCATTAATTTTTCATGTAAATCCGCAAGCAAGGCTTGATCTCATGCAATTTTTAAAATTAGTGTAGTCTCCCAAGATTGAAATCGAAGAGGTTCTATCCATAGCAAAAATTATACAATAAGAGATGACTAGTAAATTGGGTCATTGGGCCACTAAATGGGTTGGATGCCCAAGGGGAATGGGGAAAGGCTAACCCTAGAAATTGCGTGTAAAGTGGATGAGAAGGAATAGAAAAAGCTATTCATGTGTGTGAAAACTTCTTGTACTTGCTGTCTTGCTTCTTGTCATTGTGAGAGAGATAGAGTTAAGGGAGAGGTGGAGATTGAGGGAAAGAGAGTGTGAGTGTAAGTGTGAGGGATCAAGAGGATGAAGCCTCCTTACTCCTCTCTATCACTCTCTCATGCCGTATCCATGCTTCTTTCTTGCATGACAAAGGCTATAGAGGGTTGGGGAATGGAGTACATCATGAATCATGGAGTGTGCAAGGAGAATCCTTCATGGGATTAAAGGAAGGCCATGCTAATTACAAACAAATGACTATATTTGTTGGAGAGAGACCATGTGAGAGATAATCATCAATAATGTGGTTGAAGCTTTTGAAATAATAAGAGTATGTCAAAATGTCCCAAATACATTGAGTGATGATGCCCTCAACAAGAGATAAACTATTAAGAACATCCATAAGAACCTCTTTTAAAGCAATAAGGTATGATGCTCAATGTTTAGGTTCTCTCAAAATTCCAACTAGATGCTTAGGGTTTTAAGAATGCCTTTAGAAGCTCTATCTACTAGCCCTCACCTTGGCCTTTAGAATCATCGAAAAAGTTCTTTTAAAAGAGATACTTTTAGGGAGTGCAACAATTTTAGATTATCTTTAAATAGGACATGATTGTTGAAGAAGTAAGCATGGGAACTCTCCTTACACTGGAAAGGATAAGGGTAGCTAGGTGTAAATGGACTGGAGAACAAGGGAGCAAGGGGAAACCCTAACCCTAACTTCTTCAGAGGCTATATAAACTACCCAAAGCACAAGCTCAAAGTTGAGGAGAGTGTAGTAGTTGTACCTTGAACAAATAACTAAGTAAGATCTTCTTCTTGTACTTGAGCTCTCTCACTCCCTCTTGTACACACTCTCTCATGCTTCTAACTCTGATTTTACACATGGTATCAAAGCCATCTCTAATCCCTTTAGGTTCCCTAAACCTCAGCTCAAACTAAGTGCACAATAAAAGCTTCACTTTCTCATCTTGGACCTTCAACCTCCATAGCTAGCCAGTATCTATCTCCATTGGAGGAGCTCATGTGAGAAAAAGAGGGCATATTAGCCTCCCATTCCTTCAAGAGAAATCTTCCTAACATCAAGTGCTCCTCCCTAGCACCAAAAACCCCCACATTGGCCACATAGTAGGACGACATTGTGAAAAAAATGTAGGCAAGTGCAAATCTGGGTAGCGTGCGGATCTGTACAGCTGTGTGTTCAGTTGAGGGTGAATCAATGGTGGCCATCTTAGGGCTTTGATAGCCTCCCTAGTGGGCCATCTCCCTCTAAGAGGGTTTGGAGAAATTCCTTCTATGTTGGTTGCTATGAACCAAACCCTAACTGTGGGTTTCTGACAACCATAGCTAGGAAGCTTCAAAGCATGCTCATTTTCATCTTTTTTCAATCTAGGCATTATCAACAGTGATTTTAATCACTGAAAAACCCTAAATAAGAGTCCTTCTCATTCCATGGGCAATACTAAGCTTGTAAAGATCAACCTACATTATGAGTACTAGAATGAAAGTTGGTAAGAGTGCTTCTTAGCACTACTAATGCATTCAACTAATGCTCCTTATTGTTTGTTGCTGGTAAATTAGAGAATTGTATTATTGTACTCTCCTTTGATTCATCCCATAGCATAGAGTTGATTGATAAGCCGTGTTCCACCAAGAACTCCTCTAATAAGCCACATTATCAGGAGGAGCCTGAAGTCCTCACCCCATTGAAACCTAGGAAATATTTAAAACTTAAATTAAGGGTTGTTTGAAGAACATGACCTCCAAAAACCTATCTTGAGATATTACATATGTATGATTTCTAACCTTTTTAATCTCTATAGCTTTAAAGTTGGTTATCATTTGTAGGGCTATCAGTTCTGCCACCTGTAAAGGACTGGACACTGCCATTACTTAAGGCAATAGGTAATACCTTCCTATAATGGCCATCATGATGGCCTATAAAAATTTAAGGCCTCAAATTAGCAAGTTCAATGGAAAATATTTCCATCCTTGGCCAGTCCTAGTAAAATATAAAATGATGGAACGAGGCTACTAGCCCTTCGTAAAAGGGACCAAAGTTATTGATCCATCCAATGAAAGAGCTCAGGCCATCATCATGCTTCATTTGAATGAATATTCAATTCATCATATTGACCAACTCTCCATTGCTAAGGAGAAGTGGGATGAGGATGTAACATCTCTCCTGTCCCTCCCCCATGAGAACCCCCCTTTTAAATTTTTAAATTTAATTCAATTTTTTTTTCTCTCTCTCTCCCTCCCTTGCCGACAGCATGTCGGGGAGAGAGAGAGAGGGAGTAGAGTGGTAGAGGGGCGCATGCACCCCCATATGTAGGGGTGGCGGTCGTTAAATGGCGGTCTCCCCCCTCGTGAAGCCCCCCCTGGTCGTCTTCAGCGCCGCTAGCCCACATCCACAAGGGCCAAGTCTTCTTCCGTAATTCTAAAGGGGAACTAGTCACGACTCAAGGTGAGGCTGGTAAGCCAAAAATACAGTTGGCAAAAGCAACACGGATAATAAAAGGTGTTCAAAAGGGCCTACCTGTCTATCTGATTAAGCTGAATAAGCTAGATTAAAATTAGGAATCTGGAGAAGAATCTTCATGGTTAAAGGAATACACAGACGTATTCCTTGAAGACCTGACGTAACTTCCTCCCCAAAGGAAAGTCGACCACGAAATCAAACTTGTACCAGGAGCTGCACCGATCGCAAAGAGGCCATATAAGATGTCCATCCTAGAAGCTATCGAACTGAAAGAGCAACTCAAGCAACTGTTAGACCAAGGCTACATCCGTCCTAGCAGTTCACCATGGGGAGCTCCAGTGTTGTTCCAAAAGAAGAAAGATGGAATGCTTCACCTATGCATTGACTATAGAGAATTGAACCTAGCAACCATAAAAAATAAATACCCCATTCCAAGAATAGATGAATTACTTGACCGTCTTCAAGTGGCAAAGATATTCTCAAAGATAGATCTCAGATCTGGATATTATCAGATAAGAATCAAAGAGGAAGATATTTCAAAGACTGCATTCAGTACAAGGTATGGACACTTCGAATTCCTAGTGATTTCATTTGGGCCGCTGAGAATGCTCTTGCTACCTTCAACAGGTTAATGTAGGATATCTTTAGACCCTATCTTGATGACTTCGTACTCATCTTTCATTATGATACCCTAGTCTACTCAAAACAAGGAAAGAATCATGAACCCCAGCTTCGCATTGTTCTTGAAACAATGAGAGCATACAAGCTTTATGCTAAGAAGAAGAAGTGCACATTTTTCAAGTGATAGATTGAATATCTGGGATTCATTGTATCAGCAGAAGGAATTTCAGTAGATCCAGCTAAGGCCAGAGACGTTTTGGAATGGCCAACACCAACTTTTGTCAAAGAAATACGTAGTTTTCTTGGGTTGACAGGGTGGTACAGAATTTTCATCAAAGATTATGCTTTGATTGCAACACTTGTGACTGATCTACTAAAGAAGCAAATAGCAATTGTATGGTCACCTACTGAATAGACCAGCTCTGACAAAATAAAGCAAAGCTTAGTATCAGCACCCATCCTGAAACTTTTTGATCTTAGTAAGGAGTTTGAACTAGTAACTGATGCTAGCGCACTTGCTTTAGGATGTGCACTTATGCAAGAAAGTCATACCATAGCATATTTTTCAAGAAAATTGAAGAGCTATTTTTGGGAAAGGCTTAAGGGAGACGTACTCAAATATGTCACGGAATGTTTGTCTTTTCAACGCATTAAGGCAGAACATGTTAAAATTCCTAGGAAATTGCAACCACTTGACATTCCATAAATGAAATGGGTGTTCATTAGTATGTACTTTATTGTTGGCTTACCCCAAGTTCAGGGAGGATATAACTAATAAAAGTGACAAAATAATGACAGCCTACAATAGATGCAGCTTTAGTAGTCCACACATAAGAGTGGATTAATTCCAATGGCTTCTTACTCTCTTGAACATGTCTAGGAAATGGTTTCCTTGCCTGTTTTACAAATTGACAGGCCTCACATACCTTATGCATTTCTGCAACCTTGAATTTAGGCAATCCTGCAACAATATTTTGGGCTTGCATTGATTTAAGTTGCTGTACATTAACATGACCAGTGCGTTTATGCCAGATATCGATATCTGCAACTACATCGGACCCAAGTGCAAACGTAGCTGCACTCAATTCAGGCATGTCTGCATCCAACGTAAACATTATGCCCTTCTTCTTTCCTTTTGTTATCAAGCGACCTTTATTTTTCATATCCTCAACAAAGCATCCATGAGGATTAAATCTAACCTGCAAGCCCTGCTCAACCATTTGACCAACAAAAACCAGGTTCTTGGTGATATTCGGGATATGAAATACATCAGACAGGTATTTCTTTTTCCCATCTTGCATAGACAAAGAAAATTTTCCAATCTACAGGATAGGATGTGCAGTATCATCACCAATCTCCACAAATCCCGGTTTTTCCATTTTCCTTGCATCTTGCATCCATTCTGCATGACCTGTCCCCCTGGCCGCCTCCACTTGGACTGCAACGACATGGGTGCCGAGCTTGTGGAGGTCCACGCCCGGTTGGACGGCCATGCGGATAGCTTTGAGGAGCTTCAGTTGACCAACTTCGAGATGACGCAACCCTTGTTTGACTAGCTCGTCCCCTTGGCTCACTTCTCCGCCGACCACCACCTTCTCGTCGCACCTCTCCTCTCCATCCAGGTAGATGAAACACACACCCACACACACTCTCTCTCTTGTTACCATGTACGTTTCTTCACATTCTCTCTCTCTCTCTCTCTCTCTCTCTCTCTCTCTCAGCACATGGTCTAAATAAAAAGAGGAATGGATTGTCACATCCATTTGGCTTGCCTTTATGGTGGTCGAATGGGAATGGGAATGGTCATGCATGGGACTCTAATTTTCATGATTGGAGCCACATGGGTTCAAAACTTGGATTTGAGGGAACTACATTAGAGGCATCTTAGAATTGTTCCTACCATATTAAAGTCATTCGCTTTCCCCGATCAATAGGCTTCCATCTTGGAATCATTTCTACCATGTAGAGAAATTATTGTTATTACTATCACATCATATACACCTTCTAATTAAGCAAGAAATGCTCATTTGGTCCATTGATGTCATTGATGATTAATTGATTATGCCACCTATTACCTCAATTCGTGTGCAAAGCATGTAGGTATCCTAGCACCAATATTTAAAAAATGTTTAAACTTAAAGCCTTTCAACTATCAATTCATTCAGAACTTTTTTCTTAGAAAATGTACCAAGTGCATATTGGCTAAGTTAAATTACATTTACTAAAATATTTGTGTTTCTTACAACCTTTTTAAATATTTTGCGGACAGGTGACATGTTTTGATCATGGTTCAGGTGTTGCACTTGGGCTTGCACATAGCCATGTCATTGCAGATGGTAACTCCATGTGGCACTTTATGAAATCATGGGCTCAATGTGCAAGAGGTGAAACTATTTCTCTCTTGCCAACACATACAAGGTCAGTTCTCAAGGTCCAAACACCATCAATAGAGAAGGCAATGTTCAAAGTTGAGAAGATTGATGAGCACAACGATATGAAGCAAATAGGAAAACATCTAAGTAGGGTTGAAAAAGTATTTTCCTATACCAAAGATATGGTGGGGCTACTTAAAAAAATGGTGCATGGAAAATTCAGCTCATATGAGCTTGTTTGTGCCCATATATGGAAATGCACCACAAAGGCAAGAGGCACTTTATCAAACAAAAAGATAGGCTTTCTAAGTGTTGTCAACATGAGAAGTAGGATGGAACCAATGCTTCCACAAAGCTTCTTTGGTAATGCATTGATGTGGACCATAGCAACTTGCATAGTTGGAGAACTTTTAAATGAAGACCTTCGTATGACAGCTATGCGCATTCATGCTTCCATATCTTGTTGCACCAACTCAACTTATTGGGGTTTTCTACATTGGCTAGAGGTGTCTCAACATAATGAAGACATTTTCTTCTCTACATGTACACTCAATATAGCTCGGATGCGTGTATCTAGCTCACCAAAATTTCCCATCTTTGATATAGATTTTGGATGGGGTAAGCCGCTCGTTGCTCGATGTGCATCTATTCATGAAGCTGGAAATGTAGCTTTCTTCCCAAGTAGTGAAGGTGTTAGGAGTATTGATGCATGCATAGCACTTCCTCAACACATAATGGAACGATTTGAGCTTGAGAACTCTGTCGTTTTTAAGGAGGCTACTAATCGATTTCTTGCCAACTCAAATACTCATTATAACTACCATTTTAAGAGTATCAAATCAGGTGTTAAAAACATGGTGCAAGCTCATAAGCTAGCTCTAGCTGCATCTTAGTGGATCTCCACTATCTCAATCTTCTCAAAGCTATTGATAATAGGTTCAATTTATTGGGTTGTTTCAAGTGAACAAGCAATGAACTCAAGATTGCTTATACATTCGCCTAAACAAACCAATTTCAATTTGAGGATTATATAGCAATGTTTGGGTCCTTTTTTGTTGTACCTATGACATGCCTTTCAAATAAGGAGAATCCTTGATGTTTTGACTAATTTGAAGAGTTAGTTAGAATTTCTTTTTTCTAAGAAATATTTCTATTGCTCCAAGAATTCCAATTTGGTGGATATGATATAGTATCTTGTCATCCCAATGGAAAGAGTTATATCAACTTGTTAGCATTGCGCTTTAGAGCATATGCTTATACAATGGTGCAAGTCCTAAAAATTTACCCTTCGTTAGCTTCAGTTAAGTGGCCCACTTAGCTTTGAAATGTGTGGATATCTTGCTTCTTGAGAATGAAGAGTTTATTTTTCGAAAATTAAAGAAAAAGAGCACGCACACACACACACACAAAGAAAGGGCAATGCTCTTGTGCACGATAGTGCACCTTGTTTTAGAAAGTAAATTGTTTTTGTCTAGTCTTTAACTAGAAAATAGCAATCTATTATGTAGTAGCTAGAGAGCATGGAAGTTGTTATGCTACAAATTATAATCAAATTACTACCTCAATATTGATTAATTTTAAAAGGATATTTTCTCTTTTGGGGCTAAGATTATGGCCAACTATGTGAGCTAAACTACATGCACAATTTTCTTATGTTTTCTAATAAATGGTCACATGATCTCTTTAAAATCCAAAAAGTTCTTGTATATCACTACACTTGAACAAGTTTGCACTCTATATATAGTTAGACTACAAAGTTTGTACACTGTTCCATTCCATACTTTGGAACTTTGTGTGTCACCTTTTACTAATTTGCAACCCGACGGAATAGCCTATCATGCGAATCAGTTGATTAGCCTAGTAAAAACTATGAAACTACAAAATAATCGAGTTATAGTTTGACTCAAAAGGGAAAAAAAAAGCAAAGAGCATACATCCAAGTAAAGGTAAAAATTTGTGTAAAGATATTTGCCAATAGCTCTATTGCATAAAAGGTTAAGACATGACTAAGGTGCCAAGTAAGGATTTGGTACTATGGAACAATTGAAATTCATGTAGAGCCATGAGTTCAAGACACAATTCTCGTGCATTTCTACTTCTAGAGTTGTTTAGGATCCCCTAACGGAGGATGATGTGCTTTCCTTATAATGGAATTCATCTATTTTCTCTCTCAAGATTTCATCACTCTCTCTATATAAAGGTCATTATAAGGAAAGTCCCTATGTATTTCTAGCTCTTATAGTAGTTATGACATGCCACTAGTAAACAAGCTGATGTTACTCCGCATTTTATAAATAGTGATTACCATAAGTTCAAGATGGTCTTAATTCTTTAATATATCCCACATTCATAACAAAACACTTAAGACAATGATATAATTCATACATTAATTAGAGATTTTGATAGTTGCTAATTTAGAGCCGTTTTTATGACATTTTTCATGCAACCTAGATGGTTTTACTTATATAAAAGTAATATAATTTACAAAACTAATAAAAAATTAATCAAATTGTTGGATTTGATGATGCAAAGGAGTAAGCTAGATTATGTTGAGATATTTTTCATCTGAGTTTTTAACAAACAATAAGTTAAATGTGTTGATGATAGTTGAAAGATTAGAAATTTTATAGAAAGTGGTGGCAATTTAGAGTTTGGGGATGGTTTGAAGTGTTTGTGGGAAGAATTTAGCATGTATGCATGCAACTTGTGCAGAAGAACATTCAACGAGGTTAGAAATGGGTTTGTGATGTGGAAAGGTGCTAAGGAAACTCGTTTCAGTGGGAAAAGAGTAGGTTTGAATTGGGCATATTCAAGAAGTTGACTCATGGGAAGTAACGAATTGAATAAAACACAAGAAATGCCATAAGAACATAGTGCTATGATGCAAGAGAGTTGTTGATTGCTACTCTTCATGTTGTAATATATCATGTCAACAAACCACATCATTCTCTTGATCTCCCTCTTCTCCTCTCCAAATGATACATTTATTGGCAGCATTCATGAAGAAATGGGGACAACACAATTAAGATAATATTAATGAAGATTACTGAAGAGAAAGAGAGATCAGTCAAAAGAGGAAAGGAAGGACTACAACTTTGTAGCATCAAATTAACAATCAATTAATATGTCATTATCTATATGGATATAACTTTTATGATCTATTTTGAATAAAAGAATGAGTTTTATGATAATGTGGATTGGTATGTAGGTTTTTGTTAGTTCAAAAAGTTAAATTGAATGAATGTGATGGATTGATTTTATAAAATGCATAGAAATGATAAAATATAGTCTAGAAATTGCAATTTTAGACACTAGTTAGTAAAAATGAAGGAATGTGAGTGTTATTAATGATGAAATATTTATCAAAAGATATAGGGATTTCAGTGTCTAAGATGACAATTTTTACACATAACTAGTGGAAATTAGGTAAATCAATAAAATATCAAGTATGAAATATCAAAATATAGTTAGAGTATGTTATGGAAAGCACATAAATGAACTTTGATCTAGATTAATGGAATAATGATTAAAGAGATGTCTAATTGTTTGTGTGAAAAATGGCATTTTCAACATTTTTAAAAGGAAATTAGTGAATATTAAGATAAAGGAATGAATCTAGAGCTAATATTTGTGTGTGAGTTCTATGAGTCACGATAAGTCTTTCTTGTGAAGGGTTTTGATTAACAAAGCATTGAATAGTAGTATTATAAATGTGTTCTAACTTTTGTAAAATAATTTAGAAAATTAATAACTCAAAATGGGGATTGAATTTCAAAAAGCTTTAAAAAATAAGCTGTGGATTATTTGTGGGTTAGAGTTTGTGGATGAAACTTCATGATGTTTAGAATTTATCTAAAAGAAGTTTATTTCTTAAATGGGTTTTCAAATTGAAATAGTAATTAGTGGTTATTAGGCATTAAATTGGAACATTAATGAAAGTTAAAGTTGAAGTAAGGTTTTTATATCACAATCCATCTTCAATTTGAATGATGAAATAATTGGAATTAGGATACTAGTAGCTTCAGTTCAAATTGGAGAGCTAGTTAATAAGACTTAGGATCCTTTAATTAACATATGTGGAAATACTAAACTTGGAGCACATGTAGTAACGGTACCATTTATATGGTTAATTTAGGGTTCATAAGACTTTACTAGTTCACTCTTCATCCTTAATTAATACAATGACCTTACATATAGTCATTTTTCCTACGTATGTGGGGGGACTTTTAGGGGACTATCAGCTTTCACTTTTACTACTTTGGAGAGATCTTGGAAACAATAGCAATGATATCCTACTATTCATTGAATTTTTGTATACTTTACAATGAAGCGACCTAAACAATCGATTTAGCTTCTTAACTATGAGAGCACTACAAGTCATACAATTAAAAGCACAAGAGTGGAACCATCAATACTTGCTTTGCTATATTGGTCAATCTCATAATTAAAGTTAAGGCTAGATACTTTTGCATGCTATATTGCAATAATAAAAAATATTCATATTTTACATTGAATAAAAAGTAAAATAGCTAGGTAGGATGTAGTGTTCATTATGGTTATTCAATGTCGAGATGAAACAAAGCTTCAAATTAACCACCACCACTACACTTTTGGCAATATTCTTTCATGCCTCTCTTGTACTAGTTGATTGATATTCAGATACCATTGAAGTGATTTTTGAAAGCAAGTCAACCTCATGGAAAGCACTTTGAAATCCTTTATTGATCCTCTCCTTAGAAATATAAACAAAACACACTCATACACCTTAGTCTAGCTAGGTAGTGAAGAATCATTGTCAGTAATCTTGCACTTTAGGTTCTTCTATTGAGGTGCTTCCTTTGTCTTTATTGGGTGTGGGTCTTTGTGTTTGTGGGTGGCTTGTATTCTTGTGTTCATGAAGTTGGAAATCATTGTCACTAATGTTGCACTTTAGTTTCTTCTATTGAGGTACTTCCTTTGTCTTTATCTTGTACTTGGGTGTGGGTCTTTGTGTTTGTGAGTGGCTTGCGTTCTTGTGTTTGTGAAGTTGGAATTCATGCCTTGCCTTAGTGTGAGAGCTTTCAACACGCACGCGTGCGCGCGTGCGCACACACACACACATACATGCAAAATACATATGGATAGAGGGCATTTAGGAAGGGTTACACAACATACCCATGTTAAATAAACATATTCTCCAATGCATACCTACATTAAAGTAGAAACTTTTTCACAAGATTAACTCACAACATCTTAAGAAAGCTTCACAGCATGAATTTGCATGATTGCTAATACAACTTGAGCTACCTATAATAGAAAGTGTAAAGAGCGTAGAGTGGTTGTTGGAATCTTAAGGGTAATGGTACATTTCTTAGAGTTTAGAGCATACTCACATATTTTGCCAACTAGACATTTGAAATTATGTGTGCCCTTTACTACAAGGATTTGAGCTAGTAGCGACGCCGATTAGCGACAAC
Source organism: Lygodium microphyllum (assembly GCF_053477565.2). Lineage (NCBI taxonomy): Eukaryota > Viridiplantae > Streptophyta > Polypodiopsida > Schizaeales > Lygodiaceae > Lygodium > Lygodium microphyllum. The sequence continues at coordinate 19,060,919 of NC_141142.1, forward strand.
GGGTAGCGGCATCGCTACTGGCGTCGTTATTGGCGTCGCTATTTGCGTCGCATTTGCAGGCGGAAACCGAGCGCGGTTTCATTTTGTGTTTGCACATTGTGTGTTTTGAGAGCGAGAGCAAGGGAGAGAGCGACCGTCCTGAGAGAAGGAGAGGAAGAAGACTTGCCACCACCGCCGTCGCCGTCGCCGCCGCCGCCATTGTTCGTGAAGGAGAGGAGGACGCTTCATCGCAAAGAGGAGCCACCCCACACTTGCCATATCTCATCGGTGAGTCTCCCTCTCTCTTTCTTTTGCTTGTTTAAGGTTTAAATCACTCTCTTTTGCTTGTTTAGGAGAGGAAATGAGAGAGAAAGAGAGGGAGAGGGAGAGAGAGGGAGAGAAAGACAAAGAGAGGGAGAGGGAGAGGGAGAGGGAGAGGGAGAGGGAGGGAGAGTGCATTCTCTCTCTCTCTCTCCCTCTCCCTTCTGCTTGTTTAAGGTTTAAATCACTTTCTTTTTTGCTTGTTTAGAAGAGGAAATGTGAGAGAAAGAGAGGGAGAGGGAGATAAAGAGAAAGAGAGGGAGAGGGAGAGGGAGGGGGAGGAAATGAGAGAGGGAGAGAAAGAGAAAGAGAGGGAGAGGGAGAGGGAGGGAGAGTGTATTGTCTCTCTCCCTCTCCCTTTTGCTTGTTTAATGTTTAAATCACTTTCTTTTTTGCTTTTTTAGGAGAGGAAATGAGAGAGAAAGAGAGGGAGAGAGAGGGAGAGAAAGAGAGGGAGAGGGAGGGGGAGGGGGAGGGGGAGGGGGAGGAAATGAGAGAGGGAGAGAAAGTGAAAGAGAGGGAGAGGGAGAGGGAGAGGGAGAGGGATGGAGAGTGCATTCTTTCTTTCCCTCTCCCTTTTGCTTATTAAAGATTTAAATCACTTTCTTTTTTTCTTGTTTAGGAGAGGAAATGAGAGAGAAGGAGAGAAAGAGAGGGAGAGGGAGAGGGAGAGGGAGAGGGAGAGGGAGAGGGAGGAAATGAGAGAGGGAGAGAAAGAGAAAGAGAGGGAGAGGGAGGGAGAGTGCATTCTCTCTCTCCCTCTCCCTCTCCCTTTTACTTTTGGAGAGTGTTAAGATATATTGTGAGAGGGAGAGGAAATGTGAGAGAAAGAGAAAGAGAGGGAGGGAGAGAGAGAGAAAGAGAAAGATAACATATATTGGAATTATAGCATATCCATGATTATGGTAATGGTATCCACTTTGCTTTTTTTATGGGTACCATTACATCGACTCCTTAAGAGGGCTAAAAATTAGTCATACACTTTATAAAGTCTAATTAAGAGATTTAAGATGCACGATAATAGACTTATCGATAATGGTACGCAATGTGCTTTGTCATGGGCCACGTACATTGGTGACTCTTTAAGATGGCTTAAAATTGGTCATGTCCTTCATAATGTCCAAGTAGGGGATCTAATTGTGATATGCACAATTCATTGTTTTTGTATTAACTTTATAGGCATAACAAATTAGAAATCATGCCAACTAGTCAATGGAAGGACTAAAAGAAAATGATACCCTAGCTAATGGTCATTACGGTACTTCATCAAAATAAATCCAAAAGTATTGTTATAGAAGAAGAATCCCTTAAATTGAGCATAGGATATTTTCTCTCAGGTCTTATGACTATGAGTAGAATTGATTGAAACAAATTTTATTACTATAGTTGATAAATTTCATAGATGGCATTAATTTTAATACGCGATTCTAGGACAAAAAAACCACATTTCTAAGATGCTTTTTGTTGAGACTGATTTATTATTAGACTAAGAGATCCTCAATGATACTCATAAATGGATTACTTATACTCAAAGCCCTTTAGTGCAATTTTTTACAATAATGAATAATTATCTACCGGGACAAACAAATCCTTGAGCATGATATAGGGCCGAGATATAACATCAATAAATCTCTCAACTACTATATACAATGCAAGATTTATGGTCAACTTGCAACTTGACATACATCTCCATAAAGCTATCCATTTCAGCCTCGTTTGCTGTAATGTAGATAAGATGGAAAATGAAGAAGGTCTTATTGTTCAAGATCGCGAGGCGTATCTTAATCAGCGTGTCCCATGTCCTTGCTCTCAATGCAAGTTGGCAATTAGACGAAAACGCCGATTGTCTATAGAACACGTACGGCAATTTGGCGAGTTTCGATCTGAGATCATTGATCAGGTGATTGCGGATTTTCAGCAAATGGTAATTTGAAGTTAATATTAATCATTCATTGTACTCACAAGCTAATTGAAAACCATACACAATAAGATTGGGTCTTGTTGGAAAATTTTCTATCCAGGGGGTGATGTCTCGACCCAAGGGGGAGTGCACCCTTTGCGACCAATTAGAAGAGTTCGTGGACGTGCGATGGATGGATTGCAGGAGCCAATCCACCAATCGCAAGGCCCATCTATACCGTCAATGCCAAAGGAGACATACAACCTTCCCGACTTACCTACAATCTTGGAGTCTGAGATGGAGGCAATGATCGATGCATTGATTCCCATGGATGTCGAGACATCTGATCCGCTTAGAGAGGAAGCATCCATACCATTATATGATGGGTGCCGAGTATCTCAATTGAAGACATTGCTTGCACTCTTAAGTGTGCAAGCAAAATACGGGTGGAGCGATACGAGTGTGATCGAGTTATTCAGGTACCTTGCACATAGGCTTCATTGATTATTTTAGTTGACACTATTATTACAAACATTTGTGCTTTTTCAAGGTGTTTTATGATTTTTTTCAAGTTATTGAAATATCATATATTACCACCTGCAAATACAATGCCTGAGTCTCGAGATGATGCATGACATGTTTTACGGAAGCTTGGCATGGACTACAATAACATCCATGCATGGATCAACGACTGCATACTGTTTCGAGATGAATACAAGACTATGGAGACATGTCCAAAGTGTGGTGCTCACAGCTATCGACAGGACTTGCAAGGGCAAACCATCCCTCAAAAAGTTCTTAGACACTTTCCGCTCATCCCCGCATAAACCACATGTTTCGCACGTCCGGCATGACAAGCTTGACAACGTGGCATGTGCAGAATAGGTCCATGGATGGAGTTCAACGAATATCAGCGGATTCGCACGCATGGAGCCACATTGACTCTCCCTTCCCAGGCTTTGCACAAGAGCCAAGGAATCTTTGGCTCGGTCTTGCAATGGATGGTGTGAACCCATTTGGTCTGTGCTCAACTTCTTACAGTGTGTGGCCTATAGTGCTTATCAACTACAACATCGCTCCATGGCTTTCTACGAAGAAAGGACATCTTATCCTTAGCTTTCTCGTCCCCGGCCGCTATAAAGTAAAAAATATGGACCTATATTTTCGTCCATTAGTCGATAAGATTAAGATTTTATGGGAGGAGGGGGTCACTGTGCAAGATATGAGCAGGCGCGACGACCAGTGGCCAGCCAACATTCGAGCCATTCTCATGTGGACGATGCATGACTTTCCGGGATTAGGAGAGTGCTCAGGTGAGCAGATCTTCGTTCTCGCTGGTAATATCTATATTTTATCTCATTCAATCAAGTATTCACTAGGTCGTGGCTCACCTTACAGGTCTGGTTACCTCAGGTTATCATGCATGTCCATTGTGTTGGCCACAGTTAGACTCGAAGGTCACGAACCATGAAGAAGATGGTATATCAAGGACACGCAGCTTTCTTGCTGGAGGATCATGAACTCAAGGAAGGTTTCCTTGGACGACCTCCAACATGTATGAACGCCGCAAGCTGGTACGAGATAAAAATGGTAAACCCGAAATCACATCCAAATGGAATGCGACGGTTCTCTGTTTTCTACAAGTTGCCATATTGGACCCACTTACAAGTCAACCACATGTTGGATCCCATGCATATTTTCAATAATGTGGGCAGCTTGCTATGGGACCACATCACAGGAAAGAGAGACACTATAGGGTCACGAATGGATTTGAAGGAGGTAGGTAAGATGGAGGCGCTTTGGCCGCAGTTGAGTGCTGATGGTGGAGTGCAGCTTCCTCGCGCTCCTTGGGTTTTGTCCACTAAAGAAGAGCGCACTGTGAAGCAAGTAATCAAGTCTATCCGCACTCCGACGAGTATGATGCGTTCTCTTAGGTCCGCATTTTCTAGAGATGACCAATTGTCGGGGATTTTGATTGGCATAAGATATGTCAGGTTTGTGAACAGAATGGATTGTAATTAGCGTGGGCATTTTGCAATTTGAAAAGTGGCCATTATTCATAATGCTTTCTCATTTGTGGTAGTTTGTCATATCGATCGCGATCGCAGAATGCCTGACTCCAGAAACTCGCCGGGCCATTTACAAGTTGTCGACTTTGGTGCAATGGATCTCACAGAAAGAGATTAAGACGTCCTCTATTGAATCTGCGAGGCGGGGAGCAGTGGAGACGGTCTGTCTCTTTGAGAAATACCTGCCCACTAGCATGCTCACGATACAAGTCCACCTTCTTGTGCATCTTGTGGACAAAGTGGGGATTGGTGGACTTGTCCATACGCGATGGATGTTCTTCCTGGAGCGCTTCATGAAAACCCTGAAATGTTTTGTGCAACAATGAGCTCGGCCAAAAGGTAGCATGGCTGAAGGTTGGTTGGTGTCAGAGGCATTAGTGCATATCTCACAATGGCTACCAATGGTGGAACCAGACAATGAAATGCTATGGACACTGAAGGACGATGATAGACTGACTGGAGATGTAGTGGTTGGAAATGGGGTAGAAAAAAGAATGGATGCCTCAATGGAAGAGAAGGTGAATAGCTTTTGTATGTTGCACCATGCCTCCATGGAGACGTGGCTCGCCAAGTACCAGATTGCAAGGCAAGATCGAGAGGAAGCGCGAGCTGAATTCCGACGCAGTACGCGTCATCGACCTATTCGATATCTCGAAGGCATGGAGGAGATGCCGCAGTTTATGTCAACACGATGGTTGCATGGAGCCTTGACCACAACATCCAACAAAGGGACAAAGGTCTCAATGGAGGAGTTGGAATTCTTGAGGGGATGTAGTCCAAAGGTGATGAGGGGTTTAGAATATGTTGTATCTAAATTTTATATGCGACATCTAATTTGAGTGTTTCAATGTACAGTACAAAATATATAGTGCAGCGTGGTCGCGCGGACGATATTTTCGCATGGAGCGTATTGACAAAATGCGCTCCACAATGGACTGTGGTGTCATGGCAAGGTTTGAGCAAGAGAGCCAATGACGAGCAACGGATTCGAACACGGTTGTGGATGAGATGGAGTATTTTGGGAACTTGCAAAGTATTATTATGGTGGATTACCGTAGCTTCTCCATGATACTATTCGATGTGCAGTGGTTCAAAGTGGCACTTGGAGGAGCTGGAGCAACAGTTCAACGAGGTCCATCTTGATTTCTCGAAATAGATTTTGAAAAAAAATGGACGGATTTGCGCGACACCTTTGTGTTGCCCGCCCATTGTGAACAGGTGCATAGAGTCATTTGCTTGCTAATTGTAATACGACATGGTTTATGTCACAATGGTTTGAACTCGCTTTGTACGTGTTTGTAAACAGGTAATCTTCTATCCAAACCCCCGACAACCTCGATGGTGGTATGTTATACCTTCAACTCCTCGAAGTGCAAGAGTATATGATCAAAGTGATGTTCCAGGCATAGATGAAGATACTATGCAAATAAAGGAGTTGATATTACAAGGGGTGGAGGCCGCCGCAAGCTTGGAGCCCACATCGGCTAACAATGATGGAAATACAGGAGTCCAAGAATTTTTTGAGAACGAGGCAGACTCATTCTTTTGTGGTGACATGTCTATCGACCTTCCAGTGTATGCAGAGTTGTGTCAGGAGATTAACATGGGACCATATGATACTTCATTCTTGGAGCATCCACTTACTCAATTCGTTGTTTAGATCTCTTATAAAGATACATAAGATATGCATTTTAAGAGGGATTTTTAAAAAATGATTTATATTACGACACTTTGTATAGTTTAAATTGATTATTCTAACACCATTTTTTATCTATGCAGGTGACATTTTCAGGATGAGTCGAGGCATGAGCGATGAGGAGTTTCAGGATATGATGGTACTCATGTCTCCAGACCAGCTCACGAGATTTAGAGAGATGCCAGACCAGGAGTTGTCTCGTTCTTTGTCAGGGTGCTCTACTAGATCTGCTTTAGCGCGATCGGATGCTTTAGCTTCGAGTAGACAATCTCGACGCTCACGTCTTGGGCCAGAGGGAGGGACTGCATTGGGATCAGGGGGATGCTGCTGTGGAGACACGGATGTGGTGTCTCCATCTTGTCGTTCAGCTGGAGCTGCGTCACCTCCAGGATTTGTCACACCTGTGGGGACGTCTACTCTAGTTACTCTGGCTTTTGCGCAGCCGTCAACACTGGCACCCCTTTGGGTGCCACTCAGAAAGAGGTTACCCCCGTCAGTACAGTGGATGTAGAGGGGTCTCCTAGATATGCCCAGGAGCGTGGACAGAGATGGGAGAGGACCCATCTTAGGCAGACTCCTAGGGGTTATGGATATTTGGTTGATAGTAGGTCAGGAGCCATTATCATGAATGATGAGGGGAGGAGGGTGATGGCTCGCATGAGAGAGTTGTGCCAACAAGTTTTTCGGCACAACATCCTCGATCATTGGAAGAACATACTGGAGGGGAGCAAGGACTACATAGTAGCATCCTTGCAGGAGGAGTTTCCGATGCCAGCCGTAGTAGATAGATTCTCTACAAGTTGGATGATGGATTGCATGCGTGCATACATGTCACATAGACGATCCGATGCACGCAAGGCAATCAAGAGTGGGGCTGCAAAGCCCGAGTGGTTAGATGCAGACGACTGGCGCCGACTGAGGGAGGAGGCTACAGATTCACCAGGACGTTGGAGTCAGCAGTGCGAGGCGACGAGGGCACAACTCGAGGCCGGAGTGGTCCATCATCTTGGGAGTGGCGGCCACAAGACATATTTGGAGGACTTTGTAAGTTTCTCTTTTGTTTTGCTTGTTTGTTTTTTTGAAATATTCTTTGTACTGACAATCATGTTTCTAACAGTTAGCATTTTGTTTTTTTTGCAGCACTCCATTACAAATTGCGATCCGCAAGGCCTTGAGACTCGATATGCAGAGAGGCACGGTCTCAATGCATTGATTGACCGATTGTATAGACGCAGCGGCCCTGTAAGTCACTCATATTTCTTGTCCGTAGTTACCATGAGATATTTGAATGCATTATTGTATGGTGGATTGATGTGTTGTTTCTTTTTCTACAGAATCCATTTAATGCTCCTTTGTGGTGGGATGAGCTTTCGGGGGACGAGGATTTGTAGCTCACCCTTGGATCCTTGAAGCTCACACACCTTTATTTTTTAGTCGCCTGATCTATGTAGACATTTTCTATGTATTAGTGATATCCTGTCATGATTGTACCAATCGATTTTATGTGATCATGTATTTATTTCATGTATCAGTTTTATGATTTCAGTAAACATTCTTTTTGTTTGCAAGCGCTTTGTATACAATAGTGCAAAAACTATTTTGTATGGCTCTCATACAGCACACAGTGCTATACGTAGCTGCCCTGCCACAAATTATTTTTTCCCTGTTACCGTCGCTATTTGCATCGCAAATTTACTGCTTGTGTTGCTATGTGTGTCGCAAATTTACTGGTTGCGTCGATGCATATAGCGATGCCAATAGCGACTTTTCTATGGCGTCGTCAATAACGACGCTTTTTGCGACGACAGGGGAAAATTTTGTTGTTTGTATTTTCATCGCTTTAAACGTCGGTATAAGGTCTATATCTTGTAGTGCTTGACATGGTTGAGTTTTAGGAATTTCATAAAAATCAAAGCTAAAGACCCTTTAGTTGTATATGATGTTGATGACCTATTATGTCAAGGGGATTAATTATCAATATGTAGGTCTCTTACATGGCCTTGATGAGAGGTGAATGGTAGGACACTGGACAATACTCTTGTTGATTCAAGTACTCAACCCTACGAGTGATTACTATCTCTCACCTAGTAGGCTCGTGCTCTACCTCCAAAAAAACCAAGCTTCTCTTTCTCTCTCTATCCAAAGAAAGCATGGATAATTCAAATTGCAATAGAGCTATTTAATTATCTTCTCACATTGCAGTTTGAAGCTTGAAAGTATAGGTATGATCATGATTTGAGTTGGTTCACTCACTATGCAAGATGAAGAGAACATTGATGGAAGTTTTCAATGTTTTTCTGAGAAGTTAGTGGTGTTAGCATACACATCGGTATATTTTTCTAAGAAGTTAGTGTTGTTAGAATACACAACAATATGTGTCTAGAAACAAGCACTAGTATGATTGCGTATACTTCTACATACCAACATATATACTAACTATTATTCCAACACAATTAAAATTTTTCTTCATGTAAATTCCAACACATATAAAATCTCAACGGACTTACATTCAAGCTTGATGGACCTATGTAAGGTGACTACATGTGGTGGAACCACGAGTCAATCCAAGGTATGCATTGAGGTGTCAGGTGTAACTATAGCTTTGAAAAAGTTAGTAAGGGTACATTGTCATGGCTCCCAAAGATATGCCTGTCAAGATTGTAAGAGTTGATCTCTATGTCATTACAACTCCAAAAGAAAGATTCCAAGGCACCATTGACTTGGGAAGTGTTCCAAACATCATATGGAAGTCCTACTATGTCAAGGAGATTACTTATCACTATGTAACTCTATCACATGGGTTCAACAAAAGGGATTTTTGAATCCCCTATTTATGCACATGTTGACCGAGTGTTGGCCTCAATGAGAGGTCAATGGTGGGACATGGGACAACACTTCTATTGATTCAAGTACTCAACTCTAACAATGATAAACTATCTCTCACTTAATTGGCTCATGGTCTTGCTCCAAAAAAACTAAGCTTCTCTTTCTCTCTCTATCTTAAGAAAGCAAATAAAGCATGGATGATTCAAGTTTTAGTAGAGTTATTTACTTATATTTTCACATTGTAGTCCGAAGCTCAAAAGTATAGGTATGCTCAGGATTTGAGTTGGTACACTCACTATGTGAGATGAAGATAATTTAGATGGAATTTTTGAAGTTTTTTCTGAGAAATTAGTGGTGTTAGCATACATATTGGTGTATGGCTCAAAACAAGCACTAGTATGATTGCATGTACTTCCACATTCCAATGCATATACTAATGATTATTCCAACACAATTATAAAAGTATCTTGATGTAAGTTCCAACACATAAGAACTCGATGGAATTACCTTCAAGCTCAATGGTCCTATCTAAGGGGACGCCATGTGGTGGAACCATTGCTTAGTCCATGGTATGATTTGAGGTGTTAGGTATAGTTGTAGCTCTAAAATGTTTAGTAAGGCTGCATTATCATGGCTCCCCAAGATACCTCCTTAGGGCTATAACAAGTAATCTCTATGTTGTTACAACTGCAAAAGGAAGAGTCCGAAGCACCATTTACTTGGGAAATGTTCCAAATTTGGCAGTGAAAGCACTCTCTAATCTCATAGTACATCAAAAACCTACATGTATGATGCTCTCTAGTCTTTGGCTCAAGCTAGTAAAATTAGTATATTTGGTCCTCTTGGGGAAGCAACATTTTATCGTGACCACTCTATATCCATAAACTAATGTGGCATGTGCTAAGCTAACCAATGGTACATTGCACACCCTATAGTGCTATTGGCCTAGATGGCCATATAGTGATCAATATGTCATAGGTTGCTTCCTGTCAGCTATGTGTGTTGGCATAAGCAACTTGTCAATCTTGTACCTAGTCATCTTGGTAGTGTGTATATCCTTGTCCATCATTTTTATTCTATGTTCATGTGCAACACACACATAGCTATCTTGGAGAAAGTTTATCAAATAGTATTATGTAGATTCTTGAAGACATGCCAAAGCAAAATTTTGCTACCTTACTCTACGACCATACATAGCACAAATGTCCTCGACAAGCCTAAGGAAAAGGGCCTTGGGATAAGTTTATTGAAGGTCTTTTGTGTCTTTTTGATTTCCCTAAGTGCATTCATCTACTACCTAACCACCCTTATCATAGACTTTTGAGCCCTCTCTTTTGCAGAGTTGGCAAATGCATGGGAAAATGCCCCTTGTTTGCCCTTTTCAAAGTTTCCAACTCTCTAGGAATTGCCCTCAAAAGTCAAAATACTAGAGATTGGATCCTCTGTGCTCGTCTCGTAGGTTCCCTTGGTGTCTTTAGCACGTAGCCTTGAATTGCATCTTGTGAGTGTTGAGTGTCTCCTAGTTTCTTTGGTGTCTCTCGCTCCTAGCCTTCCTTAGGGCTTTTCCCTTGGCTAGCATGTTCTTAATTGATAGGTGCTCCATCTCCCATTTTTTTGTTAGGATTTGTATCTTCCCTCTTATCAAGGCTTTCATGCTTAGCATTAACCATTGGTTGATTTCTCTATTCTTGATTTTCCCTTTGGTCTTGTGTGCCCTACGCTTTTATATCAACTTGCCCCTATGGAAATTTATGTGTAGTGTGTTTGATTCTTTCCATTGAGTCTATACCATGTGTCTACAATAGTGCAATTTAGACACTTGACATGTTAACTATTGAAATCTTGAAAAATAAATGCAAAATAGAACCCAGACCCTACAATGCACAAGGGTATCATTATATAGTCTAGGAATATGTACCTACATGCAGTAGCGTCTGGGTGGGTAGAAAGAAACACAATATATTAAAACAAGGTTTTTAGTATTTATGTGATATTTGCATGATCTCTATACATGAAAGAAAATTGAGGTGATCTTCAAGGTGAGATAATGAGTATTATTTGCCACTCATGGTCTCTACAAAAGATAACCAAAAATTCCAACTTAAACATTTTTTACAAAGGAAAATGTAATCAAATCCTCTATTGAGAGCATCTTATGAATTCTAATCGATCTAGTTCCTCTCATCTAATGATGGGACCTAAAACGGGCTGGCACTGGCTCATGCACTAGCCGGACCTCTATCATGTGCTCAACAAACCCATGGCCTCGTGGCCAGGAGCGTTGATGACACATACATCATCTTCCTAAACATCTTGCGTTTGTTTCACGTATCGTAGTCCAACTCTAACCCAATTAACACTTCTCAGAGGGAGTCCCAACACATTGCCAAATGGCACGAAGCACAAACATAGGAGATCCTCCCACGGCTGACTGCCACTACCTCACTGCAACTCTCCTACACCTTGGGGATTGGTCCCTCGATGCGTCGCTAAACATATATAACACTTCGTACACAGTCCTCTCAAGGTACCAATTATTTTGTATCCACGAATATACCATTTTCCTCACTTTCTTTCCCCTAGGACTCAATGCCTAGCCTACAGCTTGGGACAACCTTACTCACTCAACGTTGGTCACAATCTAGAGAATACATGTGCTATGCATCCAGGAGGTATTGTCTGATACCTTTTATCATTTTATGCTTCATGCAAATCGTGAATGCCCATGTGCCAAAACAAAGAAAAATCAGCATTTGTGCACATGTGGAAGACATTTCTTTCAATGATTTTGACTATCACTCGTATGCGGCGTTGCATGAACCTAGCACCGAGAAACCCTCGTGCTACTAGGTTCTTAATTTTTAATTATCGACCAACCTAAATGGTATGCATAAAAACCAGCAAGCTTTTCATCATTTCATTAAGCATTTAAACACCTTTTATATACTCTACCCCCTCACCCGTTTAGATTGTGCATTATTGATCAGTTTGGGGTTCAGTTTTCCATGTTTTTATTGTATGAAAAGCAATAAAAACTCACTAAAACATAAAGGTAGGGCTGAACTGAGGCTAAACCTCATACTTCAGACACCCCATACATACACAAACATGGTTATTATTTTTCCTTAATTTTCGGCACTCAAAATCCATTTTTCTCATATTTTCTACTAATTTTTCTATTTTTCTTGTATTTTTTGCAATATTAAATAACTAAAAATTAAAAATGAGTTGTGAGCTATGGCCCTTAGATTCATTTGCAGCAAAAAAATAGATTTAGTTGGTGTGTCTTATTACATTTTCCATTTATATATCAAAAAACACCCAATTTTCCTATATTTCGTGTGTTTTACGGGTTTTACACCATTAATTTCAGTCACAACACTTATGATTTTCTGATTTTCTGAGCATAAACTGATCAAACTCATAGCAAACAACATTATGATGCATAATCATCCCATGTGAACAAGTATTCATAAAGCAAATTGCATAAAACATCAATTTCCTTTGTAAAAATGAGATTACCGTTCTTTGCGGGTTGTGGATTTTTATTTGCCATGTCTTGGGACTGATTTCCAGCAGCCATTAATGTCCATGATAGTCCACAATCAGCAATCTTCATTCCTCTTAAACCACGAAGCAATCCAGTCTTCATTGGACAAGCATCCGTCATCCATTCTTCTTCTTATTCTTCACCACATGAATCTGCCCTTAGAAGAGAGAGAGGGAGGAGAGAGAAAGACTGAAATCAGAGATCTTCATAGAGACCACCAATGGAGGAGTGAAGCACGGAGATATGACCAGCAGGTAGAGGGGATTGAAGCCCCAATGTTGATTGGGCAGGGTATTCACAGCCAACATGTTGCCTCCATCCATGCCATGGCGCAAATTTCGGCGCCATCAGGATGCGCCTTCTCCTCACGTGTTGTGCCTCCAAAAGATGCCACACTTTCATGTGGCATAAATATCCCAAGGCCCCCCCCAAAGGTCACTTACATTTGGCCACTCTAATGTCCACCTTTTCGTATCTTGCCCGGTTTCTTGGCTCCTTCCCCGTCCGGACTCTGAATTGAGCTCTGAAAAATCTTGGGCATCCGGCTCGACATCCCGCAATGGCCGGTAACTCTTGTGAACCCACACGGAAGTCTGAAAAATTATCAAAAATCAACAAGTGTCCCTCGGGTGCCTTTAAAGCACTTTGGCGCTTAAAATCGTCCTAGATCGAGCCGCCGCCTTCGACGTTGAATATTTTTCCCTTAATATTCGTAATTTTTAGCTATTTTTAAGCACTTATCGACATCAAAATTCTGCTCTCATCTAAGTTTTCCGTCCATATATAGCTTGGATGTGCTAAAATATCCATTATAGGTTAGCCTACCATGGTCCTCTATGATCAAGAGTGACAGTCTTTAATCTCCATAGTAGTTTCTTCCTCCACATGTTGAGCACATGTCCCCTTACCCAGAAGAAGGCCCATCACAATGAGCTTCATACTAATACTTTCTCTCATTTTCTAGCTCCATAATCCCTAAGAATGCCAATGCATGACCTAGAGAGGGTCTAGTAAGAATTTATGTACCACAATGGTTGACAAAACCTACTTTGCTACTACCACCTTCACTACTAGAGAGAGAGAGTTTTCATCACTACTACAAAGGTCCTAAAATTCTCCTCATCTCCATCTAGGTAAATATTTGTGTCATCTAAAAATTCTAAGTTTGAAAGATCCTCAAAATCTAGGATAGGAAGTCTGATGCCTCAAATACTTGTAGCTCTATCCCACACAACGAGCGCATGGCTTTGTAACATATGAGAAAAGAAGAAGTGCAAACTAAACTCTAAATGTTGAATCTAGCACATCACCCTTTCAACACTCTGATCTGAAAGCATGCATGGAGGCATTTCCATAATGGCCAAATGCCTTGTCATGCATAGTAGGGTCCCCGACTAAGAAATTCCTCGATGAGTTGCTTCATTTGGCTAATGCATGACCTAAACAAGGCCTAGTAAGAAGTTATTGTAAGACATAGTGGCTAACAAAACCAAATTTGCTACTATCACCCTCCTTGCTAGACATAGTCTTAATGTTTTCCAATGCAATAGCTTATGGCTTGTGTTGAGTGGTAGGGGTGCCAACTACTACTCTAAAGAAATATTATGCTTACATGACAGCCTAAGTATCTCATTGAAGTGCCCTAAAGGACCCAAGTGAAATCCTCATGTGGCTTCCAATCTAGTTACTAAGTGTCACAAACCCAAAATCCATAGGATTTGTGCCGATTAATAAAAGCTTCTAAACCTCTATAAAATATCTCCATCATAGCTACAAAGGTCCTAAAAATCTCATCATCCCCATCTAGGTAAATAGCTACATCATTGACAAATTCTACATCCAACTACTCCTCAAACTCTAGGATGGGAAGTTTGATGCCTTGGATACTTGTAGCACAAAAAGGAGCTCATGGCCTTTCCAACAAATAAGAAAAGAAGAGGGGCAAGGTGACATCCTCGTCTCAGTGACCTCTAAATGGTGAATCTAGCTCATCACAACACAACAAGATCTAGACTTCACGATGCACATAAAGGCATTCTTGCAATGGTGAAATGCAATGTAACATGCAGTAGAGTTTGACTCCAAAATGTGGGAATGGCAAGGGATGAAGTTCATCTTTTCTACATGCACGAAATTGACCTAAAAATGCATCAATGCTTGCCTCAAACATTGGATGACACAACCATTAGACATAGAGGATGGTAGAAATGTGATAATGAATCCCAAACAATGAGTTGAATAAAATATATATGTTGATCTCACACACATTTTAATCCACGTCATGCCAAGGACACATGTCCATGGATGTAAGAATTATGGAGTGACATTTGCCACATGTCATCATTTTGTGTTACCGTGTGTGCACATATCCAAAATTCATGGCCAACTATTTGCCATGTGGCAAGCATGCCATGTTTTTCAAGATACCATTTGACTTATGACTTTATGCTCACATGGTACATGCTATATATTCACACCATCTTGGGTCAAATTATAAGTATAGCATCTTTAGAGCGCAAGGTTGATTGAAACCAAAGAAGGTCAAGGAGCACGCTTTAGAGGTACCTCTGTTCCCTACTTTGTTAATGCAATGAACTTTAAAATGTTTCCTTGGCTTGCATTTAGTTAGATGCTACCGCTCAGAACCTACAACACACAAGGAGACATTTTGAGAGTGTCAGAATGGCTATTTTCACGCCATAGGGTCCAGGCTAGGTACTTTAGGTTTTGTTTTCTTAGAAATCAACCAAAGCGTGTTCTTTGGACAAGCGCCCTATTTCCGGTGTCAAAGAGTTTATTGTTCATTATATAAATCATGGGATTCTTATGAACACAGAAGAACTTCACTAGGAGTTATATGAGGAATTTGCATAGAAAATTCAGTCATTGTTACCTAATAACCAACTTAGTTACATAAGTCCTCTTGTATTTAGCATATAATTTTCAGTTGTACCATGTATATTGATGAAAAATAAGTCTATGGGAACCTACAACTGGGTCAGCTGGAAGTAATTGATAGTTTGCAGGATAAATCACATTGATTCAAGTGTAAAAATATGGTTAGAACTCAAGAAAAATGCCAAAAGTCCACTAGGTTCATGGCGGACCTGAAGTAATAGACTAATGTGACCAGCAAGTGACCTTAGTAGGTCAAAAAGTGACCTGGGCCTGAGCAGGAAGCAGCCTGCATTTTTCGGCTCAAAATGCGGGCTGCACAGTCTGATTGCAACTGGAGAGAGCTGAAGCCATGATGCATGCTTTGGAGCATGCACACTGGAGATTAACAGGAGCTGAAGATGAAGATGCAAACACGGTGAGAGCTCCACTTATCTGTCTATTTGGTCTGACGAAAATGCATGGTATGACAATCTATAAAAGGGGGAAATCTGAGAGAAAAGTATTCAGCCTACTCTTATGAACGTCTTCTCTCATTTTGTCTACCTTATTCATGGTCCAATGAAGCCCGACTCGTACCCAAGTACTTGAGTGACTTTGGGGCAAGCAAAGGGTGAGGATTTTGAAGGTGTATGGGCTGTTATGGGCTGAAATAACTAGTCATAAATAGGGCAGCCCACAGTTCTTGTCCATTTTTATGAGCAAACAAGAGATTTATATGGTTGTAATGGAAGAAAATGACCTCTTTTCATCAAGACTTTGTTCATTAATGAGTAGAGGAGCTTATTCATGAATTTATGCACTCTTTTTGAGCTTGATTAAGGGCTAGAATTTTCTGTTTTAAAACAGGGCTGAAGTAAAGATTATGCTTCTTCAATGCATTTCATGTTCCATTGGCCCAAATCTTGAATGTATTTGAAGTCTACCAACATAAAACTTGTTCCCTAGAGTTGAAATCCATCTATGTACTTGAAATAAAAGCCATTAGAGCTTGCATTTGATATTCATATTTGGATTGAGAATCGGAATATATCATTTATGTTATAGTGAATGTATCCAAAGGCATTTGATGTAAACAAGATAGAGTTATTTATTCCATTCATGTATGCTAAATACATAGAGAAAAAACTTGAATTCTTCTTCCACATCTAAATCATTTCTAAATCCCGGATTTTGTTAAACCCCAATCTATTTCCCTTTTCTGAACTTTGAATCCCATACTCCTCTTCTGCACTAAGCCCCGGTGGTAGACCTTCAGCCCTTAACACGACGATAGTGGTGAACCCGATGTGAAGGTTCGCTGCAGAAGAAGAAGTACAATGGGAGAATCATCAAGTTCGGGAGGAGATGCCTTGCAACAGTTGGTTCGTCTGATGCAAGAAAGCCAACAACAACCATTGCAATTTCAGTAGCAGTTGCAATTGCAACAACAACGGAGTCAAGAAGAAGAGCGGATCGATGCTGCTGCCATTAAAGCTTTGGAAGCAGTTGGGCAAGAGCTCAAGCAATTTAATGGGCAACATGTGTCCTCTTTTATCCGCCTTTATACTGACAAGATGGTCTTCTTTGGAGTTCCTTAGCATGCCTGGAGCCGTTATTTTGCCCGTCTGGCTGTGCATGGTCTCCAGGACCAAATTCATGGTCTTTTCCAAAAAGATGCGGGATGGTCCGTGTTCAAGAAGGCTCTTCGAGAAGAAATTTTCTTGAAGATTCTAGCCTTATGACAAAGAAAGGCTTCATTGAATGGGTCGAAAGGCCCAATAAGGGTCTAACCACCACTGCTCTTCATCGAGAATTTGAAAGCAAATTTGCTCAACTAGATCCTGATGATCAACAAGGTATGGAAAGCTAGAAGATTGAATTATTTCTAAAAGTTGCAGATTCTTCCCTTCAAGAGAAGCTAACTGATCGACTTGAAGACCTTGGCTCTGAGACGGGATTGAAGACCGCTTGGAGTGATGTCATTGAAGCAATTAATATGATTGCTCGAAGAGAGCGGTTGCGCCTAAGATGGGGAACAACCCCTACATCAACTGAATCCATGAAGGAGCCTGTTCCAGTTTCTCGACCTCCTGTCTCTATGGTCGAGCAACCAAGAAATTCTGATGTTCCATCTCCAAAGAAGGGCGTCATGGACAAGATAATTAAAAGCATGCGGGATCTCCATCTTAATCTAACGGAGATTAATTCTAAAGTGAAAAGGCTTGATGTAAAAGTGGAAGAATGGGAACGACGGTCAACTGCCCAAAGGCCTATACGAGAAGGCTTCAAAAGACGCTATATCTGGTGTGATAGCCTACAGCATGACAAGAGGGAGTGCGGTGCATTCCATGAAGCTGAAGCACAAAAATTAGTCTTTTGGAAGGATGGTAAAATTCATGCAACTGAAACCGGGCTTCCTCTTGAGCCAAACTTTGGTAACGGTGGCATGAAGAAAAGATTGGAGGATTTGGCAACAAGAACAGCCTATGGCGGAGCTGTTGATGCAGCAACCTATGGGCTGCAAATTGAGCCAACTAATGAAATTGTTAAAGCATGTAAAACTAATGCAAAATCTAAAGTGTGGATGCAGGGCTTGGATCGCATGGAGTAAGGTAAGGCAGCCAAAGATGATTTAACCACTGCCAGTCCATGCATCCGAGGAAGAACCGGTTGGACCGAGCCTGTTCATTCATTTTCAGCTTTTTCCCGGTTAGTTGAAATTAATAATCATGAATCCATGATAGAAGAAAAGAGAAGAAGAGATGAGGATGTTGCCGGTCCTTCTTCTTCAGGGCCAACTAGACGCGTGACAAGAAGCAAAACGGACCAGCAGAAGGCCACTGAAAATCCTTCATCGCCGGAGCTTGGGAGATGCCCCTCAAGCAAAGAAGACATAAGGAAAAAGAAAAAGTAAACATCCCAGTTACAAGTTGTAGTCAGACATAGAGACCGCAAAACGGATCTTAAACAGATCCTAGAAGAAAGGATTCTTGGAAGTAGAATTGAATTTACATTAGGTGAAATTCTCGAAATTGCAAAAAGAGGATTTCATGATGTAATAATTGATGTAATTAAACGAAAAAGAAAATATGTTGGTGAGGAAACTAAAGAATCTGTACATGCTTTTTTGCAAGCACTTCATGTGTATTTGCAGGATGAAGAGAAGCTGAAAACTCAAGGGATTCGATTGGAGGCAATCAAAGAATCGATTGCAGCCATAGAAGCCAAAGATGAAGACATTTATGAAGCAGGAACTGAAGAAGCTATTATGGTAGGGACTTCTCAATCTAAAGTGCAACCCATGCCTAAGAAAGAAGCTCATCTTCACAACATGCAAGAAGAAAGTGATGCTCACTTTATTCCTAGTAGTCACTAGTCCCGTACCCATTGGGCAAGGGCGACTACTGAAACCATTGTTAAGATCGGAGAAAAAGAAACTCCATGCATTTCCCTTATAGACCATGGCTCAGAGATTAATGTCATGTCAAGAAGTCTCTACGAGAATGGCAGATGGCCCATTGATGTGGACCCAGGATGGCGCATGAAGGCAGCCAATAACTCTTCTGGTGATCTTTATGCAGCATGTCCTTATGTACAAGTTACTATTGGTAATGCAAAAGATGAATTTCATTTCTTTGTTCAAGATTCCTACAGTTATCCTATCATTCTTGGACATTTATTTCCGAGTCTCGTTTAGAGACAAAGGCCCTTGATGATGGTTCATCATATGCTCGGATAAGAAGTAAGGATAATGACAAAGCTGTCCAATTATTGACCGTATGTGTAAATCACCACCGGAATACGGATTGATTGAGAAATCATCATGTTCCTCCTAATGCCCGAGAATTTAAGGGTTTTCCGGTAGTAGCACTGCTATAAGTGGAGGCTATGGCAGTGCATCATGTCATAAAAATTTGCCTCCACATAAAAAGGAGGCAAGGCCAAAAGCTGAATTGCACATTTTTACAGCCAATAGTGTGGGCTGTTATAAACAGTTTTCAGCCATGAATAGGGCTGAAAGAAAGTATTTGTGTCATATGGAACAAGAGCTGAAGCAAGTTGATGTTTTACCTAAAAATGAAGAAATTTCAGGGTTATTTTATGGGCTGGAATTTTCTGTTTTAAAACAGGGCTGAAGTAAAGATTATGCTTCTTCAATGCATTTCATGCTCCATTGGCCCAAATCTTGAATGCATTTGAAGTCTACCAACATAAAACCTGTTCCCTAGAGTTGAAATCCATCTATGTACTTGAAATAAAAGCCATTAGAGCTTGCATTTGATATTCATATTTGGATTGAGAATCTGAATATATCCTTTATGTTATGGTGAATGTATCCAAAGGCATTTGATGTAAACAAGATAGAGTTATTTATTCCATTCATGTATGCTAAATACATAGAGAAAAAGCTTGAATTCTTCTTCCACATCTAAATCATTTCTAAATCCTGGATTTTGTTAAACCCCAATCTATTTCCATTTTCTGAACTTTGAATCCCATACTCCTCTTCTGCACTAAGCCCCGGTGGTAGACCTTCAGCCCTTAATTCGACGGCACCAGTAAGATTGAGGATTGTGTTGTACATAGTGAGCTGTTTATAGTAGGTTTTTAAAGGGGATAATCCTTACCTATAAGGAAGGTTGAGGATGGCCTTCTCAAGGGGGCACCCTTACCTACTAGGAAGGTCCTCATAGTATAGATGTTTGTAGATGACAATATCAACATAATAGCATCTAAGTAAATAACCTTGAACACCTTAATGGAGGTTGTGAGGACTTCTCAATATAGTTGCAATCCATGATCATTGCCATTAAGTTAAAGGTTTTATGCCTTCCCTTAGAGGGCCTCCCCACTTGGCATTTTGGGGAAGATATTCAAAGGTCCTTCACACTATGTTTGTCCTACATTCAAAGGTGGATGACCACAATCATAACCTTGGCCTTGGCATACCAGGCATCGTAATAATTCCCTCTCTAGGAGTACAATGCTCATGGTGTTAAGCATCTAATAAAAGATCATAGACTCCATCAAATTCCAAATCCTTTGTGTATTATTTATTTGATATCATCTAGCTCATAATGATATACTACAGGCAATGTTGAGACCTTCATTTTCCTAGATAATACATCACCCACAACATTCTTTTTACCTTCCACATAAGTTCTCTAAAATTGAAGCATGGAAAAGAAAATTTTTCATTGCATATGCATATCAAAATTTTAGTCAAAGAAAGAAAATATCGAAGAGTTTGATTATCTTTTTGCACAAAAAGTATTATCCTTTGCAATAGTGTTTTCATGTGGAAAGAGCATGATTTACAACAAGTAGCTCTTTCTCATTAACTTACAAAATTCTCTTTGCACCCTAGTGTGAAAATTTACCTTTTTACAACGCAACTCGGATAATGGTTGATTCAGTTTTTGGAGCTTATATCCATGGAGCTTTAATGGTAGGTTGGCCTAAAGGTTCCTATGCCACAATGGTATGCAATGATAGGTTGGTCTTAAATAGGTGGTAGTAGACTATAAGTTGTTTTGTGACCATTGGGCATTACAATAGCATTGCAATCCATGATCATTTCAAACAAGATAAAGGTTTTGTGTCTTCACTTATAAGACTTTCCCTCTTGGCATGTAGGGAAGAGATTCAGAGTGCTTAAGTTGAGAATATTTTTGCACTACATAGGTTGCCCATTGGGCTTGCATCTATCTTTCTTAGAGGCTTGATTGGCTCATGCAAGGTTGAAAAAGAAGTTGAATGCCGAGAGAGGTCAATGTATGGGGCTTGAAGGAACCTCATAGTGATGAGAAATAACTCTTAAATACTATGTTTGTCCTACATACAAAGGTGCATAACCACAATCATAACTTTGGCCGTTACAGATCATGCATCATAAGAATTTCCTCTTTGGGAGTACAATGCTCATGGTATTTAAAATATAATAGAAAATTATAAACTCCATTAAATTCAAAATCCTCTATATATTGTCTTCCATGTCATCTAGCTCATAATGATATCCTATAGGCACTACAAAGACCTTCAGTTTCCTAGGCAATACATCGACCACAACATTCTTTTTACCTTCCACATCTAATATCTTAAATTGGAACATGGATTAGAAATTTTCCCATTGCATATGTTTCTCAGAAACTTAGTCTAAGTAAGAAAATATCTTAGAGTTTTGATGATCTTTTTGCACAAAAAGATCAGGCCTTGCAAGTAGTGTTTTTAAGTGGAAAGAGCATGATTTACAACAAGCAATACTTTCTCATAAATCTATAAAATTGTATGTAAACCCTATTATGCAGCTTTCCCTTTTTACAAAGAAAATTGATGTCAGGTTGGGAACTATGAGGAGACAAAAAGAAGAGAGAATATTGCAAAGGAGAGAGAAAGACTAGAAATGGAGAGAAAAAGAGAGAGAACCCATGACAACTGCCAAGAGAAGGTGAGATGAAAGAGATTACCTTGGTTATTATTGAATGATTTAAAAAACGGAAGTCTCTTACAACTTATACCTAGCTAGTGTGGCTAGTATTTTATTTTTTCCAAATTATTACATATTTCTAGTCCTTTACATTCCATCCCCACCCAAAGGTTTTTGCCCTTTAAAAGAAATAGGGACTTATTATAATGGCTAGAGTGATAAAAAAAATTTTGAAGAATCTCAAGAATTTGGCTAAATTGAAGTTTGAAGAATGAACCTCTTTAATGTACAACATCTAGAAATGTCTTAATGAGAGGATTCTAATGCACCAACCATTGAGAAATTTGACGCGTATATGCTCCAGTTATGGATTCTTGACGAAACAACAACCTCAAAAGTTTTGTGATGATGGCATCACCCTCATTTGTCCTTATGGAATATTAGTAAGGATGGGAAAGAAAGAAGAGAGTGAGAATGGAGGGAAGTAATCAAACGTCGAACAAAATTCAAATTGAATATTAGTTTTCACTTTAATGAGGATGAGTAAGATCTTGATTATGACAATCTTTGTCACCTTTATGGCAGCCTAAATTTATAGGTTTGATGTGACCACGAGAATATCTCGACAATGACTTATTAATAAATTTTTGATATATTTACTTACCAAAATATAAAAGTTTTCACAAATAAAAAAAGATTTTATTTCTTAAAATATTTTCTCTCTCTAGGATCGCTTATAGGGCATTTTCGAGATCTCAAAACTCCCCTAATGCAACCTCTAAGAAAGAGGGTCTGATACCATGTTAGAAAACATGGTTGAGCAAGAGTGGAAGAGTAAATTATGGAGGAAAGAAGAAGAACAAGTAGGCAATCATGCTAACATGAAAGAGACTTACTTCATTGATAGCTATGCCAAGTACATTCTTTTACAACTATTTTTAGCTTGGATACACACCTCACACTTTTGAACAAAGTAGAGAAAAAGCCAATATAAAGTTTAGCAATTACAATATTCCAAATTTTCTTATGAGGTTACCTTGATTCCCTAATTAGAACTTGTTTCCACCCCACCAAATGATACAAGTGAGATTTCTCCATAGTTTTCCTGAACTTCCTCCATAGAGCTTGGACCTCTTGGCAGTCCCAAAAGACATGCTTGACGCGGACTCCTCCTCCTTCTTGTAGAAAACACACAACGGAGATACATCCAGGAAGTTGGAAATTCTATCTCGAGTGGCAAGCTTGTTAGCTGTGGCTTTCCACCACAGCAAGGCATTGATTTTAAAGGATGGTGTGGCCCTCCATGCCTTCTTGAGTTGCTTCTTCTAGGTTTTAAAACCTCCTCCCAACTCATCACTCCGCCAAGATTCCATGGTTCCGAAAAGCCATCTTATAGCATTTAGCTCTCAAAAGTCGATCTGCCTCTAGTAGTATGCAATGACTTGTCATGGGAGTTGACCAAGTATCCTAGGAACAAGAGACTATTCATATGTGGGGATGTAGGCCACCCCTCCTTAATTTTAGAAAAGACCTCTTGAGGGCACTACATGTCCTTCCTATTCAGTAGCAATCTCCTTAATTTCACATTGAGGCTTGAGGCTGAACTTAGCAGTTTGACAAGGAGGAACAAATTCCTCCTCGTATGCATGCGAACAAAGCCAAAATATTAATGGCTAGGGAAGCATCCTCCCTTTCATTCACTGTGCCTCCCCAGAGAAAAGAGCTGCATTGGGCTCTCCAAGCCATCACTAGGTGTTGGGCAACCTTGGAATGTTGCATGAGATGTTGGGGGAGCAAAGAGTACATCAAACTATCTAACATTTGGCTAAATCTTGCCGGCTACCAAGGCATTAGACAACCAACTAGTAATCAAGATGGCCCAAGGTTGACCGTCCTGAATGCTCTTCAGGATAGTGGCAGTGAGAGAGGCTCCACTGTCCAGGCCGAGTCCACCTTCATCAATCTCTCCAAGGGAACATAGTACACTCCTCAAGAGAGCTTCAATACGGTCCCACCCAGTCGGTTTTGGCAAAGGGGAACATCGTAGAGAGAGAGAGAGAGAGAAAGGTTTTTGATGAGGCAAAAATAGCCGTCCAATTTATCAGGACCGACCTCTTCCGCAGAACGAGGCTGATTGTGCGCGTGTGACGCGTGGGCCGTGAGGCATCGCATCTGAAGGGGAGTTTTTTGTCTTTGCGCTGCTGCCGTTTTTCGCTTCGGTATTGCTTGATCCGTGTTGGCATGCTTCAACCGACGAGTTCCTGCCACCTGGTCCCGGCGCGCCTTTCGCCCTCCCACCGCCACGTGTACAGTCACGTTGCATATATCCAAGATTCTGAAATGAATGCAATAAAAAGGAGTGAGAGCACTTTGAGGTTGGAGAATTTTGCTTTTTATGAGTCGGTGATAATTTGGTTTAAAAATCTATCCAATTTTTTGAGTTAGCTTTGTATTTGCAACCAAAAACATTTTTCGTGGACATTGGGACTCGATGACCCATCTATGAGACAAAGAGAGAGAGAGAGCTGTGTGTGTGTGTGTGTGTGTGTGTGTGCACGCCCCAATTTATTCTATGGGCACTTACGGTCATGCAATGCGTAGCTCACACTAGATTTTTTGGGAGCTCTGTAAGTAAATCGAACTCATGAGTTCTATCAGATTTCCTTTTTCCATGTCTTTTCTTGTTTGCTTGTTTTAATCAGTAAGTCCTAGGGAGCCTTGATTGAGGCTACCCAAGCTCGAGCTCTTGTGTAATGGTCCAATTTTATAACTTTTTTTGCTTCTATCAATACAGCTTTGCATTCTTCCAAAAAGATAAGTAAAATGAACTTGTGGCACATTCTTTTGCCTCCTTGCGTACTTTAACAAATAATTACTTTTGTTTTGAAATTTTAATTAGGATTTTGAGGGTAACACTAGCACTAGCTTGAAAACGTTACTTTGATTATATTTGAAGCACTTAATATGAGAGAGAGAGAGAGAGAGAGAGAGAGAGAGAGAGAGAGAGAGAGAGAGAGAGAGAGAGAGAGAGAGAATGTATGGGTGTGTGTATTCACATGCACACACTCTTTGTGCATAAAAGGCTAGCTACTCAACCTTCTACATTTACATGTTTAACTTTGGATGCCATAACCATAATACTAATTAAATCACAAGCCCGGCCATTAAATTGAACATATGCTTCAAACTTGTTTCTCAATTTGTCTAAGACTCCCACACTCAAATATTTATCTCCGCTCCAATTAACATTAGTCAACAAAGTGGGCAAGAGTCAATATCCTAGCATTATTTCAATGCATAGATAGGATAGGTTGGAAACCAAATGAGTAACAAAGCTTGATTGTAGTGAAACCCTCCTCGTTAATGATCCTAGTCGTAAGGAGGAGGACCAACCAAGCGTACTGGGTAAGAGCCTAGACTTACATGAATGCACCATGCTAACATAGGCATCCAACAAAGTATCCACAAAGACTTGAAGCCTAATTACCTCACGATTATGAATTGAAGTTTTAGCCTCAATGGGCGCAACTATAGAAATCCTTACATATCATGTGCCCTCGGAGGGTATTTAAAGTCCCCTCTCCTTACATGTTATGAGGTAATAAAATGGCCCCTACTTCTTAAGTAACATACAAGTTCTTGTTTCAAACTAGAATACAAACCCCCTTCTAAAAAGTAATCTTCTAAATGTACCCAACTTTCATCAACTAAAATACCTCTGATCTTGGTAGGGTGAACTCACATGGTACCCTTACATTTTTGGAGTGCATCCCTTGAGGTTTTAACCCATTTTCAACCAATGCATGATAATCTAAGTTCATGTAATAATGATTCAAGTCAGGATCACGGATGGGAAACAAAGATACATTAGCACCTAAAAGTATTACTCACTTTAAAGGCTTCATTCTCCAAGAGATGCTAGCTAAAGTGATAAAGCGAGCATGTAAAGAACCCAAGATTAGGGGTTGAACTATCTTAGACAATGAACATAATATTAGTGAGTTTGGGAATCTACCAATTCCCATTTTTTGAAAACTAAAAAGGTGGACTTGGTAGTTTTGCCTCTTCCTTCTAAGGAAATGGCTTATTTTACTCCAATTTTCTTTGCATGTTGAACAAAGTCGAAAGGAAAAGAGAAGTTCCTTCTAGCATGTCACTAGAGTATATATGTTGTAAAAGATCAATGTCAAGTGAATCCCTTTTCATAGCGACGTATTGTGTGGACCTTGATCATGAAATATCGACAAGATAAACCCTCACTTATCCTTTAAAATATCAATTCATATTAAAGGAGTATTAGACTAACTTGAAATATGGAGACTTCCTTTAAAGTTGAAACCTTAGGGATCGAGACGTGGAGTTCTATTCAAATGGAAGAGTTGCACAAAGTCCCTCGTGCATATAGACTACAAAATTAATCATTAAGAAGATGAGTGAGAAACATTGAGAACTGACAATAGTGCATTAAAAACTTGTTTTATTACACTTTTTATTCTATTTGTAGTCCATAATGCATTATTGCACTTCATTGAGTTTCTTTCTAGCTTATAGACTCGTTTTTATTATCAAAACCACCAATGATTTTTCTCATAAACATCAAATTAAGAAAAACTGCAAAACCAAAGAAACAAAAATTAAACACATTACAAGGAAGATAAATTTTGAAATGCATTATAGTAACAATGAATTTATTATTCAAAAGCTACGATAATGTTATTGCAACCAAAAGGAGGAAAGAGGATATTAGCAAACTGATGCCAGGAGGCATATTCCACGGTGGATTCCGTGAGGTTTTACGGTGGATTCTGTAAACTTAGATGACCGGGGCTTATACACAAAGTGGATTCTTTGTGCGAGAAGTTAATGGGGACGCCTGTCCTTTTCGGGCGTTTCATTAATTTAGTGTGTACATGGGTGATTCCATAGCGGGTGATTCCGCAAAATGCATATTAAATTAATAAACGTTTATGAGTTTTGAGTGCGCACTCGTAATAAATTAAGGTTAGGATTATCTCTAACCAGTTGATTTATTTATGTAGCTGAAGACTGCTAGGTATTCACTTTTGTCGGTTTAATTGTATTATTTTACTAACGATTGTGAATGCTTCAGTTGATGTGTAGAGATAGCAGCAGTGGCGGAGGAAAGCATTGGAGTCTAGCGAGTATTCGACCTATGGATTACATTTTGATAGGCGCCACGCCTATATTTTGACATGTCTATTGAGGCATCGATTATTTATTATTATTTTGTATGCAACTATGCGCACGGATATGTTATTTCTATTTGGGACATTGTGTTGGGCGTGCCAGACTCTATGGGCACCATCCATTAGCTTTATTTCCTATTTTTGTAAAAGCAAACTCAAAATCTAAAAGCTTGTCATATTTTTGTAAATTGGGCTATTATTGAGCATGAAGATGGAAATATACATAAAATACATGCTTTGTGAAGTGCTCACACAAGGCATGGGGGGAGATTGAACCCAATTGGTCTCTTGCTCTTGTCGTTCATGCTTTTTACATTGTTTTTTGTGCAAAAAGGTAGAGTTCATCGTTCTTGGGGACCTTTCGGGATTCACTACGTGAGCATACTGCGACCGATCTGCGCACCAGTGGTATCAGAGCGGAGCTGAGATCAAGAGCTTCCTCACTACCCATCTCGTGCGAAGGCGGAGCTCCTGGAACAATCGGGCTCTACAGTCAATCTCATCGCGAACCGTCGATACAGGCAGATTTCTGGCGATCAAGAACCCCTGTTTCTGCTATCAGATCGCGAAGGACCAGGCTGTACAGGCGGAGGACCACTCCTACATCCTCATATACAAGTTGTCAAAAAACCAGTGAGCAAACTCCATAAACCAACTTTTCAAAAGCTTAATTGCTAAGCTTATAAGCTTTAAAGAAGCTTATAGCTTCAAATTTCTTAATCGTGAGTTCTCAGAGGACCTCCGATTTTTCCGCGTGGCAGAGAAAACACCCCCCCCTCACGATTGCGCCATTTCCTGATCCATTAAGCCCCCTTTCAAGCTTAAGCTATTAAGCTTAAAACATTAAGCCTTAATCAAGTCAGACAAGACAAGCAAGTCAGCAACTCCAGGTCCTGCACTCCAAAAATCAAGTTCTGTAAGTTCACTAAGTCGGCTAAGTCTGCAACTCTGCAAGTCAGACTAGTCAACTGGAGTCAGAACTAACTAGTGCTCAAAACTCCTAGAAGGGTTGTTCCTGCGTAGAAACTCCGAACTGCAAAGTTGTTTGTGGCAAGGTATTCTACCCATATGCATGTTCGTTGAAGTATTTTCAGCATACGAAGAAGGAAATATCGCAGATTTTCTAAAGATTGAGAAAGAAATACCCAAAAAAAAAACACATAGCCTTGTAACCCCGAATTTGAGCTACGCTCATCCCGCTAACCTAATTTTGAGTGAGAAAGGTCTTTTGAGTTTTACAGGATGACGGAACCACATATGAATGATCCTATGGCTGAAGACAACCTACCTGAGCCTACCATGGAACAAAAGCTGGACCTAATCATGATGCAATTGGAAGAAGAACGAAGGGCTAGGCAAGCATTGCAAGCGCAATTGGCAAAATTACAAAGAGCATCTACTGACAAAGAAGAACCTCAAGCTGAAGATTTGATTCGACGTACCATCGACGCCACCCTTGAAGCTCAAACCATTCGCAAGGAATCAAAGATAAGTAAACGAAGTTTCAAATTTCGCACTTTCAATGGCATACGAGAAGGAAAGACTGTTTTATCATTCATTAGCCAGTTTGATGACTATTTCCATGAGGAAACTTATCCAGAAAAAGATAAAATCAAGTGTGTTACTAATCATTTGGTAGACAGAGCATCACTTTGGTGGACTGTAGTACGCAAGAGCATAGAATGTCTTGCTACTTGGGAAGATTTCAAGAAGAAGTTCATGCAGAATTTCCTTCCACCGCAATTTCATGAGAAGGCTATCAAGCAATGGGATCTACTTCAACAACGGGATCGTGAGCCTATACCACAGTATACAGAGCGTTTTTGGAATGCACTCCTACAACTACGCATGCTTGAAGACGCACCAGAGACGACACATAAGCGAAAGTATATATCTGGACTTCTAGGACATTATTACGCTGAAGTAAACATGTTCAAGCCTGCTACTCTTGAAGACGCCATCTCACTAGCTCACGACACTGAAGATAAGTTACGTGGTGGAGACAGACGACCACAGCAATTCCAAGCCAATGGTAATTATGGATCTAAACAATTTAATTCCAATTTTAGAAGATTTACTCCAGGTGTTTTCTCTTCACCATCTTTTCGCAAGAATTGGGCTAAAGCACCTGCATTACCATCCAATGTCAATCCAAATCCTAAGCCTATTCCACAAGCAAATCCAAATGTACCTAGACTTCTCGCCATTGCAAATAATGTAACCAAAGCCAAGCCAATAGTATGCTATAAATGCCACCAGCCTAGACATCTCGCAGCAAATTGTCATTCAAAGAAGCCACCAGCTCATATCAACTATCTTGGAGCCATGGACGAAGACGAACATGAGGATATGCCTGATTTCACTGAAGATGAGGATGACACTACTACTACTTCCGACACTTTACCAGGTATGCCTACTCCACATTCATTATTGACTATGAAATGTTTGGTGCATGGAAAGGAAAAGACTATTTTGCATGATGACGGTAGTACTCATGATTTTATTTCAACAAAATTGGTAAAAGAATTGAAATTACAGACTGTACCTACGCATTATCGCATAAAAGCTGCATTTTTAGGTACTAGGTATAATGGTACACAGGAAGTGCAAGATTTAGAGATTCAAATTGGTTCATACACTGAAAGAAGAAATTTCTTAGTTGTTCCATTACAGTCGAATGACATTATTTTAGGAATGCCTTGGCGACACCAACATAATCCACATATAGATTATTCCACACACACAATGAATATTAATTTTCAAAGAAAATCTATTACATTATATGGTATGCATGCATCTAATGTTTTTCCACTGCTTTCGCATACTCAAGCAAAACGTGCATTACGCAAGAATAGTAAATCATATCTCATTTGGGTGAATGAATTACAAGTAAAGGAAAATCATATGCACCCTAGGTATAAGGAATTTCTTACATATTTTAAGGATTGTTTTGCAGAAGACCTACCACCAGGTTTACCTCCTTCACGTCCAGAAGACCATAAGATTGATTTGATCCCTGGCACATAACCACCTTGCAAAGCACCATATAGGCACAACCAGATAGAGCAAAAAGAAATTCAGAGTCAAGTTGAAGAATTACTAAATAGAGGTTTAATTCGACCTAGCAGTTCTCCATTCAGTGCACCTGTACTCTTAGTCAAGAAAAAGAATAATACCTATCGTATGTGTATTGACTACCGAGCTTTAAATAAGATCACTGTAAAGAATAGGTATCCTATACCTAGAGTTGATGACCTTATGGACAAACTGCAAGGATCTTCTATATTTAGTAAAATTGACCTTAAGTCTGGATATTATCAGGTGAGGCTAGATAAATTTGACATATTTAAGACTGCATTCAGAACACAGTTTGGTCATTACGAATTCTTAGTCATGCCATTCGGATTGACTAATGCACCTGCCACCTTTAGTAGAATGATGAACCGTATCTTTTTGAAATATCAATACTGTGTGATTGTTTTCTTTGATGATATTTTGGTGTTTAGTCAAAATGAGAAAGAGCATTACGAGCATTTGTCATTGGTTTTTCAGTTATTGAAAGAAAATCAACTGTTTGCAAATCCTGAAAAGAGTGAATTCTTTAAGATAGAAATTGAGTATTTAGGTCATATTGTATCATCTGAAGGAATTAAAGTTGATCCTAAGAAAATTGATGCAATATTGAATTGGCTTGTTCCTAAAAACGTGCATGAGTTACACTCATTCCTTAGTCTTGCTAGTTTCTATAGGAAGTTTGTACGTAATTTTTCATTACTTGCTTTACCATTAACCAAACTTCTCAAGAAAGGAATTGTTTATCAATGGACCGAAAATCAACAGAAATCCTTTGACTTACTGAAACATGCATTAACCAATGCCCCTGTTTTACAGTTGCTTGACTTTAATAGACCATTTTTTCTAGTTGTGACTGATGCTAGCGGATCAGGAATAGGAGTCGTACTAATGCAAGACAATCATCCAATAGCATATTCTAGTTGTAAGCTGAAACCCTCTGAGCTGAAATATTCCACATATGACAAAGAACTATTAGCAGTTGTACAAGCATTAAGACAGTGGAAACACTACTTAATGGGTTCAGAATTCATGATAAAGACCGACCAGCAAAGTATTAGACATTTACTTAGCCAACCCCAGATTTCTGACCGTCATATCAAATGGGCTTCCTTTATCCAAAGTTTTCATCCTATCATTCAATACCAACCTAGAAAAGAAAATGTAGTAGCTGATGCATTGAGTAGAAGACCTGCAATTCATAATATTTCTGTCATATCTTTTGATTCTTTGATTGCTATGAAAGATACATATCACTAGGATATTACTTTTCATTCTGATTGGAATAAATTAGTTCAAAATAATTTCATTCCTGTTGATTCATTATCATATAATGATGGATTTATGTTTTATGAAAAGAGATTGTGTGTTACAATTCCATTCCGATCTTTTGTTTTGAATGAAATTCATTGTCCCCCATATCAAGGTCATAGAGGTATCATATCTACATTACGTATGTTAATTGAAGATTTTTATTGGCCGCATATGGATGCAGATGTATCTAATTTCGTTTCTGAATGTTTGATTTGTCAAAGAATAAAAAGACATCATGGTAAACAATATGGATTACTCATACCTTTGTCTATTCCATCTAAACCTTGGGAACAAATTTCTATGGATTTCATTACTGGTTTACCAAATATTAAATCTAACCATGATATGATTTGGACAGTTGTAGATAGATTTAGTAAGCAAGCATATTTCATTCCATGTAAGAAAACTTTAACAGCATCACAAGCAGCACAATTGTTTTTGAAAACCGTTTTTACTAACCATGGATTGCCCAAAGTTATCATTTCAGATCGTGATTCTAGATTTTGTAACAATTTTTGGATTACCCTGTTTGCTAAATCTAGGCACAAAGATTAATTTCTCATCTGCATTTCATCCAGAAACTAATGGATAAATAGAAGCCACAAACAGCACCATTCTAGATCTTTTACGTGCATATACTATCTCTAAACCTCAGACATGGGACACTCATTTGCATTTATTACAGTTTGCATATAACAATACACCGCACACATCTACAAAGAAATCACCCTTTGAAATCATTTATGGATATAGATTATCTACACATGTTGCATCTTTGTCTAATAAAATTCAGAGTGCTGATGATATTGCTAGTATGCATAACAGTATTTTTGATGAGGTTAAGGATATGATTGCTAAAGCCCAACAATTATATACCAAACAAGCCAACAAGAAAAGACAAGCCATGAATTTCAAAGTTGATGATTATGTTTGGCTAAGAATAGAAAAACGTAGACTCCAAAGTGTAGATAGACAGCCAGTTGTCAAACTAGCTCCTAGATTCTATGGACCATTTAGAATCATTCATAAAATTAATGATAATGCATTCAAGTTAGAATTACCATCTCATTGGAAAATTCACAATACATTTCATATTAGTTTATTGAGACCATTTAGAGGCCAATTACTTGTCCACCCTATTAATGAAAACCCACCTTTATTAGAGGAAGAGACTGAAATACTTGAACCAGAAGCTATCATAGACACTGACTTTATGACCACTAGAACTGGCCGAAGATATTCTAGATATCTAATTAAATTTAAGAACCATCCTGTAGAGGAAGCACAATGGATGCACGCTAGAGACTTAAATGCTTTCCCCACTCTGTTAGCTCCACATTGAGCTAATAGCAATTGAGGTCAATTGCTATCCCACCCCGGGGGTATGATGCCAGGAGGCATATTCCACGGTGGATTCCGTGAGGTTTTACGGTGGATTCCGTAAACTTAGATGACCGGGGCTTATACACAAAGTGGATTCTTTGTGCAAGAAGTTGATGGGGACACCTGTCCTTTTCAGGCGTTTCATTAATTTAGTGTGTACATGGGTGATTCCATAGCAGGTGATTCCGCAAAATGCATATTAAATTAATAAACGTTTATGATTTTTGAGTGCGCACTCGTAATAAATTAAGGTTAGGATTTATTTCTAACCAGTTGATTTATTTATGTAGCTGAAGACTGCTAGGTATTCACTTTTGTCGGTTTAATTGTATTATTTTACTAACGATTGTGAATGCTTCAGTTGATGTGTAGAGATAGCAGCAGTGGCGGAGGAAAGCATTGGAGTCTAGCGAGTATTCGACCTATGGATTACATTTTGATAGGCGCCACGCCTATATTTTGACATGTCTATTGAGGCATCGATTATTTATTATTATTTTGTATGCACCTATGCGCACAGATATGTTATTTCTATTTGGGACATTGTGTTGGGCGTGCCAGACTCTATGAGCACCGTCCATTAGCTTTACTTCCTATTTTTGTAAAAGCAAACTCAAAAGCTAAAAACTTGTCATATTTTTGTAAATTGGGCTATTATTGAGCATGAAGATGGAAATATACATAAAATACATGCTTTGTGAAGCGCTCACACAAGGCATGGGGGGAGATTGAACCCAATTGGTCTCTTGCTCTTGTCGTTCATGCTTTTTACATTGTTTTTTGTGCAAAAAGGTAGAGTTCATTGTTCTTAGGGACCTTCCGGGATTCACTACGTGAGCATACTGCGACCGATCTATGCACCACAAATAAGTTTTGATTCAAAGCAATGAAAATGTTATTGTTACAAAGGTAGCGAAGCAAAAAGAAGGAGTCTTAAGGAAATAAATGCCATTATTATACTGATACAAGCTAGGGTGTAAAGTGGTCGATTAAGTTAAGGTTATATTTTCACCCTTAAGTACCATAGAAAAATCCTAATCACATTGTTCTATTGATATACGTAACATAGAGCTATAATTTCCATTTTTACCTAAAATAGGGAGTGTATTACCTTCGCTTATTAGTATTTTGCCTAGCCTATGACAACCTACTACTCAAAATTTTCATGGCTAGTATAATTATTGAGAATTTCCAGATAGCAACATTTTCAAGGACTTTATCTTGCTTTTCCTTAGGATCAAATTGTGTTGCTAGGGAATAAGAAGCTTATTACTCTCACAAGTTGATGATTCTAAAGGAGTGAATCTATAAGAAATCATCCATTTCATGTGCATTCAAAAGGTACTTAAAAATACCATTTCTTTACATGCTATAAGGTAATAAAATGACCCATTTTTCATAAGAAACTTATAAAATTTTATCAAAATCGTAATTAAAAAGATCCTTTTGAAAATGTAATCCTATAATTATTTGTAAATAAAACAACCCTTATGTTAATTGCATGTGGTACACTTATATGTTTTGAGGTGCACCCTCGCAGATTGGTTGGTGGTGAGCTACTTTCAATTTATAATAAAATTGCTCTTATAGATGTCACACTCCTACTCATTTTTAGGCTGAGGCCTTGATAAATGCACCCTGTAGACTTAGGATGTGTTTTGAGGTGCACCCTCGGAGATTGGTTGGTGGTGAGCTACTTTCAACTTATCATAAAACTGCTAGACTTATAGATGTCACACTGCTACTCAGTTTTAGGCTGAGGCCTTGATAAATGCACTCTGTAGACTTAGGAATGAACTTCATCCGCATGTGGATGGATTAGACATGTTGTGTCAAGGCTTTAGGAGGTGTTGGCTACTAAATCTAGAGTGTTCTAACTCAAAGAGTGGGCACTTCAATCTAGGTTGTTTCACCAATTATTGTAAGATGTTGTGGTTGTTGAGAAGCTTAGTGTGGACAGTACTTCCTTAGAAAAGGCTTACCTCATGGCCTTAAGTTTCAAAATGTAAAAATTATGTTAGAAAGAATCTTCACATCAATGCCATCAATCTGGGATACGAGAGAGGAGAACACACATCACTTGTTTTGGGAATGTATGGTTTGGAGGAGAATGAGAAGATGGATGTATGCAATTGGATGTACTGCGAACAAAAGTATAAGGCTTTTAAAGAAAGTTTATGCCTACAAAGAAAGTAGAACTCTTGTAGAAGATATGGGCAGGTTTTTCCTAGGGTGAACAAGGGCAAATGGCTCTAAGTGTTGGCTCTACTCACCTTGAGGTTGCACCACAGGGTGAACAGGGAGGGGAAATTTAATAAATGGCTTAACTATAGTGGCCATCACTACACAGTTTAGGGGAAAAGGAAAGAGGGACCGATGGTTGATTGGTTGCAAGACTTTCCGCCATCTCTGATCATCCAATGGGAGATCTTGGTATAGTTCACGTTGCTAACCCTCCACAAACAACATGTTTTTCATGAGTGCTAGCAAGGTGAATGTGAGGTGAAGCTCACCCCACTCACCACCTCACACTCACCTTGCTAAGCTTGGGTGCGATCAAGGGTTAGCAAGGCCTAGTGGGGTCGAACTTCCCCCCGCTAAACCTGAGGGTGGCTCAGCTATAAGTTGGTCGCACTCAAGGAGCAAAGAAACAATCTCACTGTTATATGGTTATATGGAAAAAGCTCAATAAAGTTACTGACGTGATGTGAGGTTAAGAAGATTGACTTGGCTTCAAGAAATCTAGCACATGTTACGTCTCTCGTACCAAGTGACAAGCACATGTTCCTTGGACACTAACGTAAATTTGGTGTTTCCAGTGCTTATAAAAGGCGAGGTGGGACTAATTCGATTCACGCTTATCACCATACAGCACGCAGTACCTCATCACAGAGAGGCAATTGCAAGAAGCAACTGCAGCACACTCACGATTGCAATCAGCAACAGAAACAGAGCTAGTTTAGATATCAGAGACAGTAGATGCAGTTGGCTTACTGCTAAGGCCGGGAACGCAGCCATAATAATGATAGAGAGACGACTTGGCTTACAGCGCCTGCTATAAGTTGCTCACCAGGCAATAATTATCCATGAGGAAAGAGGAGAAGCTGCAGCAGCAGAGAATTGCAGCAGGCAGCAAGGAATGGCCGTCGTCACGCATGGTGGTGGGGTGGAGGAGTACTAGTCTGGTGAAGCCGGCGCGTGCGTCCCCTGAGGGGAAGCTCTTCTTGTCAGCCTCTGACATTCTGTGCAGGCAGATGCCTTACACGCGCAGGATACTGTTCTATCGCCTGCAACAACAAAAGGAAACACAAGAAGAAGGAAAAGAAAGAGGAGGAGGAGATGGAGAAGCTAATAATGGTGGCGATGATAGTGATGACGATAGCAGCTCATCATCATTAATACAGTTATCGTATGAGGCTTTCTTGTCCCGCCTCAAAGGCAGCCTCTCTCTCGTGCTGGCCCACTTCTACCCCTTCGCCGGCCGCCTCAGATATGATGATGCAGTAGATAGCGACGATGAATATACTGGCGACGATCCAGCTGGGGCCCCTGGCCGCCTCCACGTGGACTGCAACGACATGGGCGCCGAGCTTGTGGAGGTCCACGCCCGGCTGGACGGCCATGCGGATAGCTTTGAGGAGCTTCAGTTGACCAACTTCGAGATGACGCAGCCCTTGTTTGACCAGCTCGTCCCCTTGGCTCACTTCTCCGCCGACCACCACTCCTCGTCGCACCCCTCCTCTCCATCCAGGTAGGTGAAACACACACACACTCTCTCTTGTTACCATGTACGTTTCTTCACATACTCTCCATCTCTCTCTCTCTCTCTCTCTCTCTCTCTCTCTCGCTAAATAAAAAGAGGAATGGATTGTCACATCCATTTGGCTTGCCTTTATGGTGGTGGAATGGGAATGGGAATGGTCATGCATGGGACTCTAATTTTCACGATCGGAGCCACATGGGTTCAAAACTTGGATTTGAGGGAACTACATTAGAGGCATCTTAGAATTGTTCCTACCATATTAAAGTCATTCGCTTTCCCCGATCAATAGGCTTCCATCTTGGAATCATTTCTACCATGTAGAGCAATTATTGTTATTACTATCACATCATATACACCTTCGAATTAAGCAAGAAGTGCTCATTTGGTCCATTGATGTGATTGATGATTAATTGATTATGCCACCTATTACCTCAATTCGTGTGCAGAGCATGTAGGTATCCTAGCACCAATATTTAAAAAATGTTTAAACTTGAGGCCTTTCTACTATCAATTCATTCAAAACTTTTTTCTAGTGCATATTGACTAAGTTAAATTACATTTACTAAAATATTTGTATTGCTTACAACCTTTTGAAATATTTTGTGGACAGGTGACATGTTTTGATCATGGTTCAGGTGTTGCACTTGGGCTTGCACATAGCCATGTCATTGCAGATGGTAACTCCATGTGGCACTTTATGAAATCATGGGCTCAATGTGCAAGAGGTGAAACTATTTCTCTCTTGCCAACACATACAAGGTCACTTCTCAAGGTCCAAACACCATCAATAGAGAAGGCAATGTTCAAAGTTGAGAATATTGATGAGCACAACGATATGAAGCAAATAGGAAAACCTCTAAGTAGGGTTGAAAAAGTATTTTCCTATACCAAAGATATGGTGAGGCTACTCAAAAAAATGGTGCATGGAAAATTTAGCTCATATGAGCTTGTTTGTGCCCATATATGGAAATGCACCACAAAGGCAAGAGGCACTTTATCAAACAAAAAGATAGGCTTTCTAAGTGTTGTCAACATGAGAAGTAGGATGGAATCAATGCTTCCACAAAGCTTCTTTGGTAATGCATTGATGTGGACCATAGCAACTTGCACAGTTGGAGAACTTTTAAATGAAGACCTTCGTATGACAGCTATGCGCATTCGTGCTTCCATATCTTGTTGCACCAACTCAACTTATTGGGGTTTTCTACATTGGCTAGAGGCATCTCAACACAATGAAGACATTTTCTTCTCTACATGTACACTCAATATAGCTTGGATGCGTGTATCTAGCTCACCAAAATTTCCCATCTTTGATATAGATTTTGGGTGGGGTAAGCCGCTCATTGCTCGATGTGCATCTATTCATGAAGCTGGCAATGTAGCTTTCTTCCCAAGTAGTGAAGGTGTTGGGAGTATTGATGTATGCATAGCACTTCCTCAACACACCATGGAACGATTTGAGCTTGAGAACTCTGTCGTTTTTAAGAAGGCTACCAATCGATTTCTTGCCAACTCAAATACTCATTATAACTACCATTTTAAGAGTATCAAATTAGGTGTTAAAAACATGGTGCAAGCTCATAAGCTAGCTCTAGCTGCATCTTAGTGGATCTCCACTATCTCAATCTTCTCAAAGCTATTGATAATAGGTTCAATTTATTGGGTTGTTTCAAGTGAACAAGAAATGAACTCAAGATTGCTTCTACATTCGCCAAAACAAACCAATTTCAATTTGTGGATTATATAGCAATGTTTGGGTCCTTTTTTTTTGTACCTATGACATGTCTTTCAAATAAGGAGAATCCCTTGATGTTTTGACTAATTTGAAGAGTTAGTTAGAATTTCTTTTTTCTCAGAAATATTTCTATTGCTCCAAGAATTCCAATTTGGTGGATATGATATAGTATCTTGTCATCCCAATGGAAAGAGTTATATCAACTTGTTAGTATTGCCCTTTAGAGCATATGCTTATATAATGGTGCAAGTTCTAAAAATTTACCCTTCGTTAACTTCAGTTAAGTGGCCCACTTAGCTTTGAAATGTGTGGATATCTTGCTTCTTGAGAATGAAGAGTTTATTTTTAGAAAATTAAAGAAAAAGAGTACACACACACACACACACAAAGAAAGGGCAATGCTCTTGTGCACGATAGTGCACCCTTGTTTTAGAAAGTAAATTGTTTTTGTCTAGTCTTTAACTAGAAAATAGCAATCTATTATGTAGTAGCTAGAGAGCATGGAAGTTGTTATGCTACAAATTATAATCAAATTACTACCTCGATATTGATTAATTTTAAAAGGATATTTTCTCTTTTGGGGCTAAGATTATGGCCAACTACGTGAGCTAAACTACATGCACAATTTTGTTATGTTTCCTAATAAATGATCACATGATCTCTTTAAAATCCAAAAAGTTCTTGTATATCACTACACTTGAACAAGTTTGCACTCTATAGATAGTTAGACTACAAACTTTGTACACTGTTCCATTCCATACTTTGGAACTTTGTGTGCCAACTTTTACTAATTTGCAACCTGACGGAATAGCCTATCATGCGAATCAATTGATTAGCCTAGTAAAAACTTTGAAACTACAAAATAATCGAGTTATAGTTTGACTCAAAAGGAAAAAAAAAAAGCAAAGAGCATACATCCAAGTAAAGGTAAAAATTTGTGTAAAGATATTTGCCAATAGCTCTATTGCATAAAAGGTTAAGACATGACTAAGGTGCCAAGTAAGGATTTGGTACTATGGAACAATTGAAATTCATGTAGAGCCATGAGTTCAAGACACAATTCTCGTGCATTTCTGCTTCTAGATTTGTTTAGGATCCCCTAAGGGAGGATGATGTGCTTTTCTTATAATGGAATTCCTCTATTTTCTCTCTCAATATTTCATCACTCTCTCTATATAAAAGTCATTATAAGGAAAGTCCCTATGTATTTCTAGCTCTTATAGTAGTTATGACATGCCACTAGTAAACAAGCCGATGTACTCCGCATTTTATAAATAGTGATTACCATAAGTTCAAGATGGTCTTAATTCTTTAATATATCCCACATTCATAACAAAACACTTAAGACAATGATGTAACTCATACATTAATTAGAGATTTTGATAGCTGCTAATTTAGAGCCATTTTTATGACATTTTTCATGCAACCTAGATGGTTTTACTTATATAAAAGTAATATAATTTACAAAACTAATAAAAAATTAATCAAATTGTTGGATTTGATGATGCAAAGGAGTAAG
This sequence comes from Lygodium microphyllum, assembly GCF_053477565.2. Lineage (NCBI taxonomy): Eukaryota > Viridiplantae > Streptophyta > Polypodiopsida > Schizaeales > Lygodiaceae > Lygodium > Lygodium microphyllum. The sequence continues at coordinate 19,100,557 of NC_141142.1, forward strand.
CTAGATTACATTGAGATATTTTTCATCTAAATTTTTAACAAACAATAAGTTAAATGTGTTGATGATAGTTGAAAGATTAGAAATTTTATAGAAAGTGGTGGCAATTTAGAGTTTGGGGATGGTTTGAAGTGTTTGTGGGAAGAATTTAGCATGTATGCATGCAACTTGTGCAAAAGAACCTTCAACGAGGTTAGAAATGGGTTTGTGATGTGGAAAGGTACTAAGCAAACTGGTTTTAGTGGGAAAAGAGTAGGTTTGAATTGGGCATATTCAAGAAGTTGACTCATGGGAAGTAACGAATTGAATAAAACATAAGAAATGCCATAAGAACATAGTGCTATGATGCAAGAGAAATGTTGATTGCTACTCTTCATGTTGTAATATATCACGTCAACAAGCCACATCATTCTCTTGATCTCCCTCTTCTCCTCTCCACAATGATACATTTATTGGCAGCATTCATGAAGAAATGGGGACAACACGATTAAGATAATATTAATGAAGATTACTGAAGAGAAAGAGAGATCAGTCAAAAGAGGAAAGGAAGGACTACAACTTTGTAGCATCAAATTAACAATCAATTAATATGTGATTATCTATATGGATATAACTTTTATGATCTATTTTGAATAAAAGAATGAATTTTATGATCATGTGGATTGGTATGTAGGTTTTTATTAGTTCAAAAAGTTAAATTGAATGAATGTGATGGATTGATTTTATAAAATGCATAGAAATGATAAAATATAGTCTAGAAATTGCAATTTTAGACACTAGTTAGTAAAAATGAAGGAATGTGAGTGTTATTAATGATGAAATATTTATCAAAAGATATAGGGATTTCAGTGTCTAAGATGACAATTTTTACACATAACTAGTGGAAATTAAGTAAATCAATAAAATATCAAGTATGAAATATCAAAATATAGTTAGAGTATGTTATGGAAAGCACATAAATGAACTTTGATCTAGATTAATGGAATAATGATTAAAGAGATGTCTAATTGTTTGTGTGAAAAATGGCATTTTCAACATTTTTAAAATGAAATTAGTGAATATTAAGATAAAGGGAATGAATCTAGAGCTAAAATTTGTGTGTGAGTTCTATGAGTCACGATAAGTCTTTCTTGTGAAGGGTTTTGATTAACAAAGCATTGAATAGTAGTATTATAAATGTGTTCTAACTTTTGTAAAATAATTTAGAAAATTAATAACTCAAAATGGGGATTGAATTTCAAAAAGCTTTAAAAAATAAGCTGTGGATTATTTGTGGGTTAGAGTTTGTGGATGAAACTTCATGATGTTTAGAATTTATCTAAAAGAAGTTTATTTCTTAAATGGGTTTTCAAATTGAAATAGTAATTAGTGGTTATTAGGCATTAAATTGGAACATTAATGAAAGTTAAAGTTGAAGTAAGGTTTTTATATCACAATCCATCTTCAATTTGAATGATGAAATAATTGGAATTAGGATACTAGTAGCTTCAGTTCAAATTGGAGAGCTAGTTAGTAAGACTTAGGATCTTTTAATTGACATATGTGGAAATACTAAACTTGGAGCACATGTAGTAACGGTACCATTTATATGGCTAATTTAGGGCTCATAAGACTTTATTAGTTCACCCTTCATCCTTAATTAATACAATGACCTTACATATAGTCATTTTTCCTACGTATGTGGGGGAACTTTTAGGGGACTATCAGCTTTCATTTTTACTACTTCGGAGAGATCTTGGAAACAATAGCAATGATATCCTACTATTCATTGAATTTTTGTATACTTTACAATGGAACGACCTAAACAATCGATTTAGCTTCTTAACTATGAGAGCACTACAAGTCATACAATTAAAAGCACAAGAGTGGATCCATCAATACTTGCTGCTATATTGGTCAATCTCATAATTAAAGTTAAGGCTAGATAATTTTGCATGCTATATTGCAATAATAAAAATATATTCATATTTTACATTGAATAAAAAGTAAAATAGCTAGATAGGATGTAGTGTTCATTATGGTTATTCAATGTCGAGATGAAACAAAGCTTCAAATTAACCACCACCACTACACTTTTGGCAATATTCTTTCATGCCTCTCTTGTACTAGTTGATTGATATTCAGATACCATTGAAGTGATTTTTGAAACCAAGTCAACCTCATGGAAAGCACTTTGAAATCCTTTATTGATCCTCTCCTTAGAAGCATCAACAAAACACACTCATACACCTTAGTCTAGCTAGGTAGTGAAGAATCATTGTCAGTAATCTTGCACTTTAGGTTCTTCTATTGAGGTGCTTCCTTTGTCTTTATTGGGTGTGGGTCTTTGTGTTTGTGGGTGGCTTGTGTTCTTGTGTTCATGAAGTTGGAAATCATTGTCACTAATGTTGCACTTTAGTTTCTTCTATTGAGGTACTTCCTTTGTCTTTATCTTGTATTTGGGTGTGGGTCTTTGTGTTTGTGGGTGGCTTGCGTTCTTGTGTTTGTGAAGCTGGAATTCATGCCTTGCCTTAGTGTGAGAGCTTTCAACACGCACACACGCACGCACGCACGCGTGCACGCACGCACGCACACAGGCACGCACACACACACACACACACACACACACACACACACACACACACACACACACACACACACACACACACACACACACACACACACACACACACACACACACACACACACACACACACACACACACACACACACACACACACACACACACACACACACACACACACACACACATGCAAAATACATATGGATAGAGGCCATTTAGGAAGGGTTACGCAACATACCCATGTTAAATAAACATCTTCTCCAATGCATACCTACATTAAAGTAGAAAGTTTTTCACAAGATTAACTCACAACATCTTAAGAAGGCTTCACAACATGAATTTGCATGATTGCTAATACAACTTGAGCTACCTATAATAGAAAGTGTAAATAGCATAGAGTGGTTGTTGGAATCTTAAGGGTAATGGTACATTTCATAGAGTCTAGAGCATACTCACATATATTGCCAACTAGACATTTGAAATTATGTGTGCCCTTGACATAGTTGAGTTTTAGGACTTTCATAAAAATCAAAGCTAAAGACCCTTTAGTTGTATATCATGTTGATGACCTATTATGTCAAGGGGATTAATTATCAATATGTAAGTCTTTTTAATGGCCATGATGAGAGGTGAATGGTAGGACATTGGACAACACTCTTGTTGATTCAAGTACTCAACCCTACCAGTGATCACTATCTCTCACCTAGTAGGCTCATGCTCTACCTCCAAAAAGACCAAGGTTCTCTTTATCTCTCTATCCAAAGAAAGCACGGATGATTCAAGTTGCAATAGAGCTATTTAATTATCTTCTCACATTGTAGTTTGAAGCTTGAAAGTATAGGTATGATCATGATTTGAGTTGGTTCACTCACTATGCAAGATGAAGAGAACATTGATGGAAGTTTTCAATGTTTTTCTGAGAAGTTAGTGGTGTTAGCATACACATCGGTATATTTTTCTAAGAAGTTAGTGTTGTTAGAATACACAACAATATGTGTCTAGAAACAAGCACTAGTATGATTGCATATACTTACACATACCAACATATATACTAACGATTATTCCAACACAATTAAAATTTTTCTTAATGTAAATTCCAACATATATAAAAGCGCAACGGACTTACATTCAAGCTTGACGAACCTATGTAAGGTGACTCCATGTGGTGGAACCACAAGTCAATCCAAGGTATACATTGAGGTGTCAGGTGTAACTATAGCTTTGAAAAAGTTAGTAAGGGTACATTGTCATGGCTCCCAAAGATACACCTCTCAAGATTGTAAGAGTTGATCTCTATGTCATGACAATTCCAAAAGGAAGAGTCCAAGGCACCATTGACTTGGGAAGTGTTCCAAACATCATATGGAAGTCCTACTATGTCAAGGAGATTACTTATCACTATGTAACTCTATCACATGGGTTCAACAAAAGGGATTTTTGAATCCCCTATTTATGCACATGTTGTTGGCCTCAATGAGAGGTCAATGGTGGGACATGGGACAACACTTCTATTGATTCAAGTACTCAACTCTACCAATGATCAACTATCTCTCACTTAATTGGCTCATGGTCTTGCTACCATGGACTAAGCAATGGTTCCACCACATGGAGTCCCCTTAGATAGGACCATTGAGCTTGAAGGTAATTCCATCAAGTTCTTAGTTGTAGCTCTAAAATTTTTAGTAAGGGTGCATTATCATGGCTCCCCAAGATACCTCCTTAGGGCTATAACAAGTAATCTCTATGTTGTTACAACTGCAAAAGGAAGAGTTCGAGGCACCATTTACTTGGGAAATGTTCCAAATTTGGCAGTGAAAGCACTCTCTAATCTCATAGTACATCAAAAACCTACATGTATGATGCTCTCTAGTCTTTGGCTCAAGCTAGTAAAATTAGTATATTTGGTCCTCTTGGGGAAGCAACATTTTATCGTGACCACTCTATATCCATAAACTAATGTGGCATGTGCTAAGCTTACCAATGGTACATTGCACACCCTATAGTGCTATTGGCCTAGATGGCCATATAGTGATCAATATGTCATAGGTTGCTTCCTGTCAGCTATGTGTGTTGGCATAAGCAACTTGTCAATCTTGTACCTAGTCATCTTGGTAGTGTGTATATCCTTGTCCATCATTTTTATTCTATGTGCATGTGAAACACACACATAGCTATCTTGGAGAAATTTTATCAAATAGTATTATGTAGATTCTTGAAGACGTGCCAAAGCAAAATTTTGCTACCTTACTCTACGACCATACATATCACAACTACCCTCGACAAGCCTAAGGAAAAGGGCTTTGGGGATAAGTTTATTGAAGGTCTTTTATGTATTTTTGATTTCCCTAAGTGCATTCATCTACTACCTAACCACCCTTATCATAGACTTTTGAGCCCTCTCTTTTGCAGAGTTGGCCAATGCATGGGAAAATGCCCCTTGTTTGCCCTTTTCAAAGTTTCCAACTCTCTAGGAATTGCCCTCAAAAGTCAAAATACTAGAGATTGGAATCTCTGTGCTCGTCTCGTAGGTTCCCTTGGTGTCTTTAGCACCTAGCCTTGAATTGCATCTTGTGAGTGTTGAGTGTCTCCTAGTTTCTTTGGTGTCTCTCGCTCCTAGCCTTCCTTAGGACTTTTCCCTTGGCTAGCATGTTCTTAATTGATAGGTGCCCCATCTCCCATTTTTTGTTAGGTTTCTTCCATCTTATCAAGGCTTTCATTCTTAGCATTAACCAGTGGTTGATTTCTCTATTCTTGATTTTCCCTCTGGTTTTGTGAGCCCTACGCTTTCATATCAACTTGCCCCTATGGAAAATTATGTGTAGTGTGTTTGATTCTTGCCATTCACTCTATACCATGTGTCTACAATAGTGCAATTTCGACACTTGACATGTTAACTATTGAAATCTTGAAAAATAAATGCACTATAGAACCCAGACCCTACAATGTACAAGGGTAGCATTATATAGTCTAGGAATGTGTACCTACATGCAGTAGCATCTGGGTGGGTAGAAAGAAACACAATATATTAAAACAAGGTTTTTAGTATTTATGTGATATTTGCATGATCTCTATACATGAAAGGAAATTGAGGTGATCTTCAAGGTGAGACAATGAATATTATTTGCCACTCATGGTCTCTACAAAAGATAACAAAAAATTCCAACTTAAACATTCTATACAAAGGAAAATGTAATCAAATCCTCTATTGAGAGCATCTTATGAATTCTAATCGATCTAGTTCCTCTCATCTAAGTTTTCCATCCATATATAGCTTGGATGTGCTAAAATATCCAATATAGGTTAGGCTACCATGGTCCTCTATGATCAAGAGTGACGGTCTTTAATCTCCATAGTAGTTGCTTCCTCCACATGTTGAGCACATGTCCCCTTACCCAGAAGAAGGCCCATCACAATGAGCTTCATACTAATACTTTCTCTCATTTTCTAGCTCCATAATCCCTAAGAATGCCAATGCATGACCTAGAGAGGGTCTAGTAAGAATTTATGTACCACAATGGTTGAAAAAACTTACTTTGCTACTACCACCTTCCCTACTAGAGAGAGAGAGTTATCATCACTACTACAAAGGTCCTAAAATTCTCCTCATCTCCATCTAGGTAAATATTTGTGTCATCTAAAAATTCTACGTTTGAAAGCTCCTCAAAATCTAGGATAGGAAGTCTGATGCCTCAAATACTTGTAGCTCTATCCCACACAACGAGCGCATGGCTTTGTAACATATGAGAAAAGAAGAGGTGCAAACTAAACTCTAAATGTTGAATCTAGCACATCACCCTTTCAATAGTCTGATCTGAAAGCATGCATGGAGGCATTTCCATAATGGCCAAATGCCTTGTCATGCATAGTAGGGTCCCTCACTAAGAAATTCCTCGATGAGCTGCTTCATTTGGCTAATGCATGACCTAAACAAGGCCTAGTAAGAAGTTATTGTAAGACATAGTAGCTAACAAAATCAAATTTGCTACTATCACCCTCCTTGCTAGACATAGTCTTAATGTTTTCCAATACAATAGCTTATGGATTGTGTTGAGTAGTAGGGGTGCCAACTACTACTCTAAAGAAATATTATGCTTACATGACAGCCTAAGTATCTCATTGAAGTGCCCTAAAGGACCCAAGTGAAATCCTCATGTGGCTTGCAATCTAGTTACTAAGTGTCACAAACCCAAAATCCATAGGATTTGTGCCAATTAATAAAAGCTTCTAAACCTCTATAAAATATCTCCATCATAGCTACAAAGGTCCTAAAATTCTCATCATCCCCATCTAGGTAAATAGCTACATCATTGACAAATTCTACATCCAACAACTCCTCAAACTCTAGGATGGGAAGTTTGATGCCTTGGATACTTGTAGCACAAAAAGGAGCTCATGGCCTTTCCAACAAATAAGAAAGGAAGAGGGGCAAGGTGACATCCTCATCTCAGTGACCTCTAAATGGTGAATCTAGCTCATCACAACATAACAAGATCTGGACTTCACGATACACATAAAGACATTCTTGCAATGGTGAAATGCAATGTAACATGCGGTAGAGTTTGACTCCAAAATGTGGGAATGGCAAGGGATGAAGTTCATCTTTTCTACACGCACGAAATTGAACTGAAAATGCATCAATGCTTGCCTCAAACATTGGATGACACAACCATTAGACATAGAGGATGGTAGAAATGTGATAACAATGAGTTGAATAAAATATATATGTTGATCTCACACACATGTAAATCCACGTCATGCCAAGGACACATGTCCATGGATGTAAGAATTATGGAGCGAAATTTGCCACATGTCATCATTTTGTGTTACCGTGTGTGCACATATCCAAAATTCATGGCCAAATGTTTGCCATGTGGCAAGCATGCCATGTTTTTTGAGATACCATTTAACTTATGACTTTATGCTCACATGGTACATGCTATATATTCACACCATCTTGGGTCAAATTGCAAGTATAGCATCTTTAGAGTGCAAGGTTGATTGAATCCAAAGAAGGTCAAGGAGCACACTTTAGAGGTACCTCACTTCCCTACTTTGTTAATGCAATGAACTTTGCCACATGTCATCATTTTGTGTTACCGTGTGTGCACATATCCAAAATTCATGGCCAAATGTTTGCCATGTGGCAAGCATGCCATGTTTTTTGAGATACCATTTAACTTATGACTTTATGCTCACATGGTACATGCTATATATTCACACCATCTTGGGTCAAATTGCAAGTATAGCATCTTTAGAGTGCAAGGTTGATTGAATCCAAAGAAGGTCAAGGAGCACACTTTAGAGGTACCTCACTTCCCTACTTTGTTAATGCAATGAACTTTGCCACATGTCATCATTTTGTGTTACCGTGTGTGCACATATCCAAAATTCATGGCCAACTGTTTGCCATGTGGCAAGCATGCCATGTTTTTCGAGATACCATTTGACTTATGACTTTCTGCTCACATGGTACATGCTATATATTCACACCATCTTGGGTCAAATTACAAGTATAGCATCTTTAGAGCGCAAGGTTGATTGAACCGAAAGAAGGTCAAGGAGCACACTTTAGAGGTACCTCACTTCCCTACTTTGTTAATGCAATGAACTTTGCCACATGTCATCATTTTGTGTTACCGTGTGTGCACATATCCAAAATTCATGGCCAACTGTTTGCCATGTGGCAAGCATGCCATGTTTTTCGAGATACCATTTGACTTATGACTTTCTGCTCACATGGTACATGCTATATATTCACACCATCTTGGGTCAAATTACAAGTATAGCATCTTTAGAGTGCAAGGTTGATTGAACCGAAAGAAGGTCAAGGAGCACACTTTAGAGGTACCTCACTTCCCTACTTTGTTAATGCAATGAACTTTAAAATGTTTCCTTGGCTTTCATTTAGTTGGATGCTACCGCTTAGAATGTACAACACACAAGGAGACATTTTGAGAGTGTCAAAATGGCTATTTGCACCCCATAGGGTCCAGGCTAGGTACTTTAGGTTTTGTTTTCTTAGAAATAAACTAAAGCGTGTTCTTTGGACAAGCACCCTATTTCCAGTAAGATTGAGGATGGTGTTGTACATAGTGAGCTGTTTATAGTAGGTTTCTGAAGGGGATAATCCTTACCTATAACGAAGGTTAAGGATGGCCTTCTCAAGGGGGCACCCTTACCTACTAGGAAGGTGTTCATAGTATAGATGTTTGTAGATGACAATATCAACATAGTAGGATCTAAGTAAATAACCTTGAACACCTTAATGGAGGTTATGAGGACTTCTCAATATAGTTGCAATCCATGATCATTGCCATCAAGTTAAAGGTTTTATGCCTTCCCTTAGAGGTCCTCCCCACTTGGCATTTTGGGGAAGATATTCAAAGGTCCTTCACACTATGTTTGTCCTACATTCAAAGGTGGATGACCACAATCATAACCTTGGCCTTGGCATACCATGCATTGTAATAATTCCCTCTCTAGGAGTACAATGCGCATGGTGTTAAGCATCTAATAAAAGATCATAGACTCCATTAAATTCCAAATCATTTTTGTATTATTTCTTTGATATCATCTAGCTCATAATGATATACTACAGGCAATGTTGAGACCTTCATTTTCCTAGATAATACATCACCCACAACATTCTTTTTGCCTTCCACAGAAGTTCTCTAAAATTGAAGCATGGAAAAGAAAATTTTTCATTGCATATGCTTATCAAAATCTTAGTCAAAGAAATAAAATATCAAAGAGTTTCATTATCTTTGTGCACAAAAAGTATTATCCTTTGCAATAGTGTTTTCATGTGGAAAGAGCATGATTTACAACAAGTAGCTCTTTCTCATTAACTTACAAAATTCTCTTTGCACCCTACTATGAAAATTTACCTTTTTACAACGCAACTTGGATAATGGTTGATTCAGTTTTTAGAGCTTATATCCATGGAGCTTTAATGGTAGGTTGGCCTAAAGGTTCCTATGCCACAATGGTATGCAATGATAGGTTGGTCTTAAATAGGTGGTACTAGACTATAAGTTGTTTTGTGACCATTGGGCATTGCAATAGCATTGCAATCCATAACATTGCAATCCATGATCATTTCAAACAAGATAAAGGTTTTGTGCCTTCATTTATAAGACTTTCCCTTTTGGCATATAGGGAAAAGATTCAAAATGCTTTAAGTTGAGAATATTTTTGCCCTACATAGTTACCCATTGGGCTTGCATCTATCTTTCTTAGAGGCTTGATTGGCTCATGCAAGGTTGAAAAAGAAGTTGAATGCCTAGAGAGGTCAATGTATGGGGCTTGAAGGAACCTCATAGTGATGAGAAATAACTCTTAAAAACTATGTTTGTCCTACATACAAAGGTGCATGACCACAATCATAACTTTGGTCGTTACAAATCATGCATCATAAGAATTTCCTCTTTGGGAGTAAAATCCTCATGGTATTGAAAATATAATAGAAATTTATAAACTCCATTAAATTCCAAATGCTCTATATATTGTCTTCCATGTCATCTAGCTCATAATGATATCCTATAGGCACTACTAAGACCTTTAGTTTCCTAGACAGTACATCGACCACAACATTCTTTTTACCTTCCACATCTAATATCTTAAATTGGAACATGGATTAGAAAAATTTTCCCATTGCATATGTTTCTCAGGAATTTAGTCTAAGTAAGAAAATATCTTAGAGTTTTGATGATCTTTTTGCACAAAAAGATTAGGCCTTGCAAGTAGTGTTTTTAACACTACAAGGAAACAAAGCAATAGCGACGCCAATTAGCGATGCATAATAGCAGCATCGATGCTAATAGCGACACAAATAGTGACGTCCCACAAAGAAAAAAAAGGGTCCAAAACCCGAGCGCGTTTCATTTCGTGCATTCGTAAATGTTTTCAAGAGGGAGAGCGAGAGCAACCGTTTTGCATAAAGGGTGAGAGAGGGAGAGGAAGAAGGCGTGTCACTGCCGTTGCCGCCACCATCTCCACCGTCGTTCACGAAGGAGAGGAGGAGCTGCCAAACCCTCCTGCAAATCTTTATGGTGAGTCCATTCTCTCTCTCTCTTTTACTTGTTTAGGGTTTAATTTGTGTATCTTGAGAGAGGGAGAGGAAATGAGAGAAAAAGAGAGGGAGAGGGAGAGGGAGGGGGAGAAAAGGGAGAGGGAGAGGGAGGGAGAGAAAGAGAAAGAGAAAGAGAGGGAGAGGGAGGGGGAGGAAATGAAAGAGGGGGAGGGAGGGGGAGTGCATTCTCTCTCTCTTTTACTTTTTTTAATATAATTTGTGTATATTGAGAGAGGGAGAGGAAATGAGAGAGAAAGAGAGGGATAGGGAGAGGGAGAGGGAGAGGGAGGAAATGGGAGAGGGAGGGGGAGGGAGGGAGAGTGCATTCTCTATCTCTTTTATTATTTTTTGTATAATTTGTGTATATTAAGAGAGGGAGAGGAAATGAGAGAGAGGGAGAGGGAGAGGGATAAAGAGAGGGAAAGAGAGGGAGAGGGAGGAAATGGGAGAGGGAGGGGGAGGAAATGAGAGAGGGAGAGGGAGGGAGGGAGAGAGAGAGAGGGGGAGGGAGAGGAAATGAGAGAGGGAGAGGGAGACATTAAACATAGTAGGGAAATGAGAGAGGGAGAGGGAGAGAGATGAGAGAGGGAGAGGGAGGGAGAGAGAGAGAGAAAGAGAGGGAGAGGGAAAGGGGGAGGAAATGGGAAAGGAAGAGGGAGAGGGAGGGAGAGAGAAAGAGAGGGGGAGCGAGAGGGAGAGGGAGGGAGAGGAAATGAGAGAGGGAGAGGGAGAGAGAGAGGGAGGGAGACATTAAACATAATAGGAAAATGAGAGAGGGAGATGAGAGAGGGAGAGGGAGATGAGAGAGGGAGAGGGAGAGGGAGAGAGAGAGGGAGGGAGCCATTAAACATAATAGGAATATGAGAGAGGGAAATGAGAGAGGGAGAGGGAGGGAGAAGAAATGAGAGAAGGAGAGAAAGAGAGCAAAAGGAAATGAGAGAGGGAGAGGAGAGAGAAAAAGAGAGAGAAGATGTTAAACATAATAGGAAAATAGAGAAAGAGGGTGTGGGTGAGGGTGAGGGAGGGGGAGGAAATGAGAGAGGGAGAGGAAGAGAGAAAAGGAAATGAGACAGGGAGAGGAGAGAGAAAAAGAAATGAGAGAGAGAGAAAAAGAGAGAAAAATCATTAAACCTAATGGGGAAAGAGAGAAAGAGAGGGTTAGGGTGAGGGAGGGAGAGGAAATGAGAGAGGGAGAGAAAGAGAGAGAAAAGGAAATGAGAGAGCGAGAGGAGAGAGAAAAAGAGAAAAAAATTCATTAAACCTAATAGAGAAAGAGAGAAAGAGAGGGTGAGGGTGAGAGAGGGAGAGAAAGAGAGAAAGGGAAATGAGAGAGGGATAGGAGAGAGAAAAAGAAATGTAGAGAGGAGATAGAAAAAGAGAGAAAAATCATTAAACCTAATAGGGAAAGAGAGAGAGGGTCAAGGTGAGGGAGGGAGAGAAAATGAGAGAGGGAAAGAAAGAGAGAAAAGGAAATGAGAGAGGGAGAGGAGAGAGAAAAAATGAGAGAGGGAGAGGAGAGAGAAAAAGAGAAAAAAATCATTAGACCTAATAGAGAAAGAGAGGGTGAGGTTGAGGGAGGGAAAGGAAATGAGAGAGGGAGAGAAAGAGAGAAAGGGAAATGAGAGAGGGATTGGAGAGAGAAAAATAAATGAGAGAGGAAGAGGAGAGAGAAAAAGAGAGAAAAATCAGTAAACCTAATAGGGAACGAGAGAAAAAGAGGGTCAGGGTCAGGGAGGGAGAGGAAATGAGAGAGGAAATGTTTTTCATACAACGAAGGTAATTAGCCTATCAGTATGAGAAACATTCATTGTTCGTAACGTAATCCCAAAAATAACTTTGGATATTCCATAAAAATCAATCTCTTCTTAAAAAGACAAATACAGAAAACTAAAACAACATCATTCATATGCTTTACAAAACTAAAACAACATCACCACAAGATCTCTTAGGAAACTCATCTTCAACTATTAATTTTAATTAATGAATATAATATAAAATCACTTGCAAGGAATGACACTATTTTACATTAACCCTCTTTCTTCTGTAGAATAGTCTTAGAAACAAATTTATGCTCTAACAAGCATATATTTGAGTATAATAACTATTTTAAGGTTTATTCCATGAGTAGTGGTAGTATATATGCAACCATCAAGCTAGAGATCATGCTTTGGTATCTGTGGAGATCCCAATCTCATGCCCTCATAGAGATTGTAGTGTGCAATAGTGTGGAGAGAAGATGGGTGAGTTGTAAATGGTAAATGATAATTCTATTGATGATGGAGAGAAGATGAGGTGAATCGCCAATCCTATTCTTAGTGAGTGCAACCTACCCATAGTCATGGTCATCGTCGTCATCATCATGGTCATGGTCGTGGTCATGGTTGTGGTCGTGGTCGTTGTTAACCCCAACACGAAGAAAGCAAAAGGAGGTGGAAAAGACGCAGGGCAAAGGCGGAAAAAGGTAGCCCGACTGAAGAAAGAAAAGGAGAAAAGGCCAAAAGCGCAAGGGCAACCTTAAAAGTCCAAGGCAAAGGCAAAAGGGGAAAGGCGCATTTTAAAATAAAAAGGCGCACCCTAAAATCTTGTAAAAGAGCGTCGGGCTCTCACCCCTGCAATTTGTAAATGTAGACAGGCGGTGGACAGGAAGCTAGGAAGATAGAAGGACAATGGGAAAAAGGGCCTAGGCTATGGCCGGCCATGTAAAAAGGGGAAAAGGGGATGACCGCCCAAAAGGGATTTAGGGTTTTGTATATAAAGTTGAAAAGTGAATGAGAAGCTCATTCTTGTGTGTTGCCAGAAGTAGCTCTCCTCTTCTTCTTCTTCTTCTTCTTGTTCTTGCTTGCTTGGGAGCTTGTGCTTGAGAGGGAGTGTGAGAGTGTGAGGGAGTGAGTGTGTGAGGGTGAGGGACCGAGGAGGAGAAGCTCTCCATCTTCTCCTCTCTTCTTCTCTTCTCTTCTCTTCTCTTGTCTTGCTCGCGGCAATGGAGCTTGGAGCGTGGAGCTTGAGGATGGAGCTTGTTTGAAGCTTGCACTTGGATCGTGGAGCTACCGGAGTGTGCGGGAGAGGAGGTAACTTGAACGGCACAGAGGTAAGCTCACTACACCCGTAGGTATGGATGGCGCGTCGGTTATGTGAGAGGTAGCCATTAGTGCTTGGCTTGGAATGCTTGAAACAATAAGCGGTCCGTGGGTCTTGGCGGTTGAGTGAAAGCTCCCACATTTTGGTTCCATTGCCGGGACCAACGGACTTAAGCCTTGAGCGCTTGCACGCTTCGAATCGAGCATTGGAGTAGGGTTTTCCTCGGACCGGTGCTTGAGGTAGATAGGGGAAGCAAGGGGGTTGAAGAGGGTATTCGATCTCCTTGGCAAGTAGGTTTTTTGCTTTCTTGAGATTTATGTTGTGGAATGAAGTAGTATAGGTATTTAGTTTGTGATTTGGATGCATTTAGGATAGGAAAAAACAAAGAAAAAAAAACAAGCAAACAGTAGGGTTCTCTATTGCTATATAACAGGCTAAAACAAGGAAACAAGGGACCAGATGCAAGTTTCCGGGTGAGACAGGGACATGGAACTAGATGTAAGGTTCTGCAGTGCTGGGAAAGGACCTTAAGAGGCTTGGGAGGCCAGGACAAACCTCAGTTCCTTGGTTTGCCTTGTGTAAGAGAAAGAGAGAGAGAACTTCTGGTTCACAAGACGAGGAAGCGCTACCCCGATTTCTAGGCGCCGGTGATTCGTGCTACTCCAGGTGAGTCTGGTGTTTTCCAACAAGTGCTCTAATCAGATCTAGAAAGTCTGTGGTGATTGTGTGCAGCAGACAATGAGGAGGGGTCAAACGCGCGGGAATAGCGCCTACCGCCACCGACGCAGTCAGACCAACTCGCAGTGGTCCGATTCCCAGAATCGGACCACCCGAGTTCTGAAGTAGGACCGTCCGACTGAGAGTGAGTCGGACCAGTCTGGTGGAGCTAAAGGCACATCACAGATCCATCACTAGGCTGAAACTTAGAGCAAGTAGTTCGAAATTTGGCTATAAACGGTCCTCCAAATTGAACCCTAGTGTAGTAATGGCTCTACACGAGCATGGATTCTCACTTGCAAAAGAGCAACCAAAAGCCCATACCCAGAGAGAGAGAAACAGAGACCCTAGAACCTCAATGGGCCAATCTAGCACTACAACACAATGCCGCCATACACGCGTCCATTACACGCGAAAAGTTACGGGCGCGTGTATGGTCGTTTATACTTACAGCAATATTGGGCGCGTGTATACATGCATGTAACAGCGCGTGTATAATTGCATGTGAGGGCGCGTGTATTTGCGCGTTAAGTCTGTCATAATACACGCTCTGTTACACGCGACACAGAGCCTAACTACAGAAATCCATTTCTTTTCAAAACAGAAAACCATTAAGTTTTAAAAATGTCATTGTGCATTGCAGTGTTTACAAACCATTACAAAATCCCACTACATGCACTTACAACAACGTAATATATTGAAAAATATATCTTCATATGGTTATTGAAAGACAAAGTATACAATAGAAATGTCATGAATTTGGAACAATATAGTGATGGATTGGTTAGGGTTCGATCTCATCTTCAATAAGATCCATCCTTGCCAAACGATCAACATCAATATCCATTTGATCAATTTGTAAGGCTACGATTAAATTTATTCTACTATCGCTATTTTGCCCATTGATAATGGTACCGATGCCTTGATCATTCTCATCATCATCACCATCATCCTCAATGGAAGGGTCATCCTCATGATCATGAGAAATGGCACGCTCATCCTCATTATCATGATCATCTACATTGGCATGTTCGACATCATCTTCTTTGCGGCTTGCCACATCCTCCATATGCTCCATATCAGTGAATGTATTATACATTACTTTGGAACGTGGTGCAATAGGGATGACATACCACCATTTACTGTCATGCACCATTGGCAGATAGATAACCTGCTCAAATACACATAATTCATTAATTAATTAGCATATCAAAAGTCAAGGGGTGCGCGAGCTTAGATATATATGTACATGAAACACATTTGTAAAAAAATGCATACCTGCTCACATTGTTGTGGCAATACGAGCCTATCTTTCTTTGTTTGCCAAAACTTTGTAGAGTCAATAGTTACATAGCCACTTGCATGGCGTTTTATCGTTGTGTTAGGCCCTTTTTCCACCACGTTCATTTGCCATTTGACATCCAAAACATACACAAAGAAGCGGCGAAAGTCAAGTCTGTATATGTCTTGGATTGTGCCACAATAATCATCCATTTTTCCATTGGCTCCCTCAAAGCTACTAATGACACCGCAATCTTGTGTATTCCTCTTTTCATCTATTCTTTGTGTTCGAAAATGCTTGCCTTCACACCATATAGCATTGAACATAGTGCACTGGACCAAAATATAAGCAATATCTATGTAAGCAATTAATGTGAATAAATATGAAAAGCCAATCACTTACAAAGAATGCAAATTTACATTTGTTCTATGTACCTTTAACATGCATCCTCGTGCATACTCCCATTCTTCCGCCGTGATATGCAGCCCCTCATCTCTCTCTGCTCTCTCCATTTCCTCATGCAACCAATCAACATGAATATCATTCGGAAGTGTTGCTAGATGCTTAGGGTACGCCTTACGAGAGCCATGTTGCCTCCGAAAGAGAGCTCTGTCTGCTTGCCTTTTTGTCTTTGCATCCTCGTATCTTGTAACCCATCTGCTCATCACATCACTATTAAGGATGCAAGTGAAATTAAGATCATCAATCAATGTTCTCTCAATTACTTTGCTCTGTCCTTTTCCTTGAGGCACAATAGACGTCATCCTCAAGTCCTCTTCATTGCTCCATAGTCGCGGCAAAGAGCTATCCACCTGATCAAGAAATTCTGATATATATACAAGAGACTCTTGTATCAACCAACCCTCAGTCATGCTTCCTTCGGGCCTTGCACTTTGCCTCACAAAGTCTTTTAAGGTCTTCATGAAGCGCTCTAGGAAGAACATCCAACGGGCATGCACAGTGCCACATAAAGCAATTTCATCCACTAAATGCACAATGAGATGTAGTTGACTTGTGAGAATGGTTCGCGGAAAAGTCTCCTCTACCATACAAACCACCTCCACTGCCATAACACGCGCATCATCCAATGTGGCTGGATCAATTGCTTTGGAACTAACATATCTGAAAAATAAATGCACAGTACGTTATACCTCATACACATTCATTTTGCAAGGTATAATGAAGGGTGATCTTACATGGGATTTACATACCTCACAAGCTCGCCCATCTTATAAATACATCTTTTCAAACTCCTGTCTGCACAATGGTCGATGCTAGTAGGTAGTATGAACTGCGCACATAAGAGCACATGTATATTTGGGTTAGGGCATTACAAAATTTAATTTCAACCTACAATAATTGGAAAACACTTACTTGGAGCATCTTGTGCCAATCGTGGGACTTCAACCCATGTAGTTGCTCAACCCCTCTTTTCTTAGTGGTTGTAAACGCTCCCTTCAACGATCTCATGCATCCAGTGGGAGTACGCAAAGTGGTGATGGCTTGCTTTACCTGCTTCTCCTCCTTCTTTGATATAATCCAGGGAGCAGGCGGAAGAAAAACGTGCCCACCCTCCTCTCGTGGCCAAGCTTGACGCATACGTCCTGCGACCTGCAAGTCCTCCCGTACGCTAACATTGTCTCTTTTACCAATAACATGTTCCCAAATACTAGATCCCACATTCTTGAAGATGTGCATGGGATCAAGAAGATGGTTGATCTTGAGATGGGTCCAATATGGTAGCCGGAAAAAAATGGAGTACCTACACAAGGGATTGCAGACTGTCATCTTTATTCCAACTTTAGAGACTACACAAAACAAGATTGAAAACAATGGAGATGTACCTGTTCATGCCATCTGGAGGAAGAACATTTGAAGACTCCCAAATACGCTTCCAATCTTTTGCACGAAGTGTCTGTGGATGAATGTTCCTCTTACTAGGAGCATATTTAGGGTGATCTGATGGGAGAAATCGATGATGATTATCGAATATGGTCTTACACAAACCATCAGCATACTCATGTACCAATGAAGGGCCACATATAGGACATGCATGTTTACCCGATGTCCTCAAACCTGTTAAAATAAAAAAAAAGTTAGAATAATAAAGTCAATAGTTATAATTGATATAGCTAGTAGTATTAGAGTCGGGAGGTAGTTAGAATTCTTACCAGAACAATCGCTGTATCCTGGAAAGTCATGCATTGTCCACATCAACACTGCTTTTAAGTCGAAGTGTCGAGAGGAGGGAGGCCTACTAATGTCCACTACCGCAACACCTCTCCATAGTTCCTCCAACTCATCAATCAACGGTTCAAGATAAACATCCATATGCTTGACTTTATGTTTCCCTGGAATCAGAAGGGATAACATAAGATGTCCCTTCTTGATCGCCATTGATGGTGGAAGGTTGTAATTCACCAACACAACCGGCCACACGCTGTATGCAGTGCTCTTGAAACCAAACGGATTCACTCCATCCATACCTAGGCCAAGTCTCAAGTTTCTGGGCTCTGTTTTAAAGCTGGGCCACTCATCTTCAATATGCTTCCAAGCAGGAGTGTCTGCAGGAATTCTCCACATGCCATCATCCGATCGATGCGAGGAATGCCATGACATGAGCTCTGCTATGGATTTGCACTTGAACATGTGTTTGATGCGAGGAATTATAGGAAAGTGTCGCAAGACTTTACGAGGTACATCAAAACTCTTCACATCTGTTCTATACCTTGCTTCACCACAAGTGGGACACTGTCGAGCCTCCTTATGCGTCCCACGAAAGAGAATGCAATCATTGACGCATGCATGTATGCGATCATAATCCAATCCTCCAAGAGATGTCACATAGCGCCTCGCTTTGTCTCTTGAGGTGGGTAGTCTATTCCCCTTTGGAAGCATGTTTGATAATAGCCTGCATCCAATATCATCAATTAGCCCATAACCCTAAACCCTATACTGTAAACCAAAAACCACTAACTGAAATTTGCAAGTTACAATGCTTACTTCAATAATGCGTCAAGACTTGCATTGCTCCATCCATAAACTGTTTGTATATTGAGCAGTTCAAGTGAAGCACGTAAAATAGAGAATGTGCACCCTTCAAAAACCGGTGTCGATGAAGCGTTGTAGAGATGCTCTTGTTCCATATCATTGTCGTCCACACCTTTGCGATCATCCCTAAAAAGATTCCGCACCATGTCATCAAACACTTCCTCTTCCATAACTTCGTGGGGTGCAGGGCTATTGTCATCCCTTTCCCACTCATCTCCGACAACAGATCCCGAAGCTCCAGCATCATCTCGTCGACGCTTTGCATGCTCTCGCCGTGCGTATGGCACCATGTTAGGGTGTGGTACTGCATCCTGCTTCAATCACAGTATATATATTACAACGCGCTCCATTAATTTGCACAGCATGAGTTATTTTAATACTTTCAATTCACATCTTCTCACCTCTAAACCTGTTTGAATCCATTCTCCATACATCGAGATGTGATTCAATGTAATTCGACGCGCTCGTACAATGCACCCTTGACATCGATTACACGTACACTTGATCCTTTGTGCCAGCCACACGTCGCGATCACGATGACGCATTGTCTCATCCTCACCAGAACTGCTTGAAGAGGATGATGACATGCTATGTCCAAAATAACCAATACAGAAGTAGGATCAGTTTTTAGTGAAATCATACACATCCTATGCACAAAACAATGGATACACAAGAACAATCAGTTTTTAAAAAAAGTATAAACAGTCTCTGTGTCGCGTGTACAGGCGCGTCTACAATGTATTCTGCTGCGCTTTTACACGCGCTTTTACACGCGTGCTTTTTGCGTTTACCTACCGCGCGCGTCTCTTTCTTTCTTTCAAAACACTTCTTCTTCTTCTTTCTTTGTCGCTACAGTACCTCTGCCTCCAGCTCTTCCAAACCCCCGAACCTGCCTCTTCCAACCAGCCTTCTCCCTCTTGGACTACCCAAAAGAAGCAAAGGGTGCAGACAACACAGAAAGGGAGAGAGAAGCAAGAATCAAGGAACTCACTTTTCAAAGACTTTTCAAAGAGGTTGGTTGTCGTTTGTTTGTTTTGGCAAATCTGTCACTTTCTTTCTTTCCACCCGTGCTATGTGTACTTGAAAGCGACAGAGGATAGAATTCACACACATTGTATATGTGCTTAACTATTTATTTCTTGACAAACGACATCCGTCAAGATAGAGGAAAGAGAGAAGAAGGAACCCTTGTGTATGTGTTTAGTCATTTCTCCCTTGATGGACAATGTCCGTCAAGATAGAGGAAAGAGTTTTTATTTTTCATGAATTTCGTCACTAATTCGAAATGAACTTCTTCTTTTGGCTTATGATCTTCTACTAATTCGATGTTTGGTATTGTAAGAGATATGTTTATTTTCTAGAATGGTAGATATATGTTGTAGGTTATATATTGTAGGAGATATATTGAGGAGATATATTGTAGGAGATATGTTTATTTTTTATATGCATGTTTTGCTTGGTTCATTGAGGCGGAATTTCGACGCTTTGCAGATTCTTCATGGATCCAGGCTCTTCCTCCGATCCGTGGGCATACGCCACTTGGATGATGGAGATGATAAACCATTTTGGGCGCCATCCTAATCCAGTGGAGCTGACAGAGTATATGTATGCCCATCCTCCTCCTAGACTCCCAGGTCACACCGCGCCCCCAAGTACACAAGCCTCTCCACTGCCGTCTACGCCTGCGAGTCTGGCAAGACGTACCCCTGCGCATACACGCTCACCGAGGAGACACACCCCTGCACGGACACACTCACGCACACCCTCCTCTGTACCGTCACGTGAGGGCTCACGGCCACCATCACGTGCTCCCTCATAGCCACAGTCACGTACACAGTCACGTGCAGCCACCCCTAGTCATGGCTACTCCCGCAGTACAGATGAGAGCCGACGCCGCAGTAGGGAGAGCGGGAGTGGAGGATTATGCGGCGGGTGCTTTGGTGGGGGGGGTAGTAGGGCACGCGGTGAGAGAGGGCATGGAGGGAGGCATGTACGAGGAGACAGTGAGGAGTCGGAGGAGGCGAGAGAGGTGGAGGGAGAGATTTTCTACGATGTTACGGATAGGGACGGGGTAGTCATGGATGCGAGAGGGAAAGAGGTGATGGAGTATATGCGGGGGGTAGTTTCAAACATGTATAGAAACTGTTTTGTAAAATTTAAAGATCAGGATAGCCGGTTAGTTAGGGAGGTCCTAGATAGTGTACATAGTCGGTACCCCAATCCCCCACGAGCGACATTCTCGGATGTATGGGGAAGGACGCGAATAAGGGAGATCTTAAGTAATAAAAGATCTCACCTTAAGAAACTCGCGTACGATGATGGGGTGAATGTAGCTGCGGGTGGCTATCCTTATGAGAAACCTGCCACTGCCCACAAACGCGAGTGGAAGGAGGCAAAGAAGCGCGCAGAGGGAGGCGTGAAGAGCAGGTAGCATGTGGAGGCACGACGGATCCAGATGGAGACCATTGGATCGTCGCATTTCGGATCTGGCGGCGTCGAGTCGTAGGAGGCAGAGTTCGTAAGTAACTTGCCTCTTTATTTGATTGTTTGCCAAATTCATTGATTCTATGATTGTTTTGATCTTACAAACTATCTTGATTATGTTACAGCGACGGGTTATGGGGAGGAGGCCCACAGCCCACGAGACTGGGTATGCTCGCCGCAATAGCAGACGTGACACGTGGGCCATCTTCAGAAACGAGGGACATATTACGGATGCGCAGTTTGACGCGACCATGAGACCATACGGTCGACAGGTACTTGAAAACTCCAAATGAATGATTTCGGTTTATTTAATTGCATATATATGTATACTTACATACGGTATATTTCTTGAACAGGCACAAGCTGCTGATGCTCCTGCCCCTGATGATCCAGCCGCCACTGCTGATGTTCGTGCCACTGCTCCTGGTGGAGGCGAGCACCACTCATCGGAATATACCGATGTGAGCTCCTCTGATCATGGAGAGAGCACAGGGTCCTCATCATCCTCTGATTAGCTTTCAGAATACTGTAGGATGTGGTTGTACAAAAAAATTTTGTAACTGAAGCCATGGGCTTTTTTGCACCTAGCTCCCTATTTGACTTTGTATATATTTGTTCCTAATTAAAGCCATGGGCTATTTTGACATATGGACTCCCTTGTACACAAATGTATCATGTATTGACAATGTATTGAATCGTGAGTCTTGAGTCGTGTATTAAGTTTTAGATAGTAATATTGAATCGTGTATTCATAGAGAGTGAGTCTTGATTCGTGTCTTGAAATCTAAATCGCTCTTTTTTTATGGTGCAATGCACCAAAAAAAAATCCAGAGAGTGCCTTTGGGTGGCTGGATGCTGGAACAGCATCCAGGCACCCAAAAGCACTCTCTGGTTTTTTTTTTCTCTCTGTAATCGCGTGTATAAGCGCGTGTCATCTGTCAAAATCGCGTATATTTGCGCGGATAGTCTGTTAGATTCGCGTGTAAATTTGCAGCAAAACTGCGCAGAACGCGTGTATGGGGTCGTGTATTCGCGCGACTGGCTGTCACTGTACACGCGCTTTTACACGCATGTCTCTGGCCGCGATGATACACGCGCTATTACACGGGCCCGACACTTTTTTTCCCAAGTCATTTTGTGCGGCTAGGAGCGCGGGTATGAGCCCGATCCCTTGTAGTGTAGCCATCCTGGGCAAAAAGGCCACACCATAAGAACACATGTACATTGTGTTCATACCATGTCTAGTTAGAGCGAAATGCAACATCAGCAAGCTACAAATGCCAAGATGACTAGATGGAGCCCCAAGAGGAACACCAAGGAAAAGGGAATTCTCTTGCAAGAAAATCTATCTTGTAACATCAACAAGCTTGTTTATCATGTTTCATATGATCACAATGAAGAAAAGAACACCAGGCACAACAAATCTTCATGCAGCATCATGTAGATCTCCCATGGTTTTTAATAGAATCAACCATATTCTTCAATATCTTCACAAATTCCATCAATAGAACAAAGAAAGCAAAGGAATACACCATCTTTGAATGGAAATACATCACATAGTATTCATCTTCAATATCTTCATAGTCTTCTCTCTCAATCTCTCATATACAATCACTCTGTTGGAATAGAATTGACTATCTCTGACTCTCTCTCTCTCTCTCTCTCTCAATAATACATCATATCCTCTCTACAATCTCTCAAAATCACTCTCAATAATCCTTCTTAGGTCGTGGATACCCCTCCCAAGAGGTATATCTGATATGAAGAGTCACTAGAGCCACTACAGTGTCCTTTCATAGCTCACTACTATCACTTCACTCTAGTATTTACTTAAGTCTTTGGCAGCTACTTCTTCCACTTCTTTCAGCTCTTTTGTACTTGTATCCACCTCTTTCCAAGGCTAGAAAACTTTCCCAAGCTACACTCTCATCCATCAGAACACATACAGAAGCATACAGAACAGTCTACAGAACAGTACCAGAACAGCTACAGTACAGAACATAACATAACAGAGATAGAAGCTCTACAGAAGACCTACAGAAGGTCATCAAAACCACATAACTCATTCTCAAATCATTCCAAACTCTCAAAAACTATTCAATAAACTTTCACAAGATCTCAATCTTCATCAATCAATACTCTATCCCTCCTTACAGAAGACAATCAGAACAAAACAGACCAAAACAGAACAAAACAGAACAAAGCAGAACCAATTAGAACCTATCAGAACATCACAGAACCACCAACAAACATCATGAACTTCCAAAACACCATCATTATCCTCCAAAATACTCTCAAACCACTTCCAAATTAATCAATCATCTCATAAAATCAACCATTCAGCTCTCAAAAACAACAAAAATCAGCCAAAAAACAAGTCATTTCAACACTCAACATATCCCCACACTTAATAAGGAAGCGTCCTCGCGACCCAGGAAAAAGGGAATACAAGTTCAGGGAAAAGCTCAACTTTGATCGTCAATATCTCCTCAAAAAGAATCCATCCACCACAACCCCAACTTATAACCTGTTTCTAATATAAAAATACAACGAAAGGAAAACCCTTTATACATTAACACCGCTTATCAAACTAAAAATCACAACAAATGTGTAAAGGATATAAGAGTTTGCTTCTTCTTCATCAACATCAGCTTCAACTCTCCAACCATGACCCCATCACCACAAATCTCCAAAATGTAGCTCGTACACAAAATCCAATCCAATAGGAAACCACCACGTTCGTATTACATAAATGAACTCACAACACAAACACTAATACACAACACAACCATTTGAATGACTCCTTCAAAAAGAAAAATTTTCATTAAAAAGCTTCCACCATATATTGGAAAGGTATCAATGAAGATAATCCCTCTTGAAAGATTGATGTTGTCGGAAATGATCCATAGACAATGATTCATCTACAAAGTTTTTGGGAGGATTTTGAAAAAATTGGAGACAGCACATCCTTTCCAACAGGACCAGGTATCTGCTAGGCAAACAAAGGGCATGAAAATACAATATATCCAGCTCTGGGAATCAATGCTTACATTGACATTCATGCACAACTTTGGAATAGGCTTGGAATCATTATGAGAGTGCCTATGCATATACGCCAGGTACCAAGCAAAGTGAGCAGTTAATCTCACTGAGGGATCTGCAGACTGTGAATACTGCTGGGCAAAATGAACATAGTTCTGATAAGCTTGACTGGAAGCTGTCCATTCTCCTGGAATTACTGGTCAATTGATCTGAGGTCCTGTAAGGCAATCATCCGAACTCCATCCCCTTCTTCTAGAAATCTGATTATCAAACCCGTCACAGTCACTAACCAACTGAGGTGGTTGAGATATAGAAGTGTTAGGAGAGGGTAGTGGAATAAGGAAGAGTGGATGAAGGGAGGGATAGGAAAAATCATAAAAAGAAGAAAAGGTTAAAGAAGGAGAGGCAGAAATTTGGAGGGAATCACTAAGGAAGGGTGTTAACTGATAAATAGGAAATGTGGAGGGTACATTAATGGAGGGAGAAGGACAGGGCGGAGAAGGGGAAAATACCCTATCCTCAATAAAGGAACAGTATGTAAAAATGGGAATTTGAGGGAAAGATGAAGGTTGGAAAAGAAGGGGTAAAATAATGGTGGAATTAGATTGACAAAGGGAAAGATATATAGCATAGCGGTGAGCCATTTGTTGGTAATAGAGGAGGGTAGGAACAGAAGGTCCTAAGAGAGATCGTCTATGATAGGCATAAAAAAAGGTAGCATCAAATGGATTATGTTTTGAAAGATAGGCTAAGAGATCCATCCTCAGTTGATTAGTACTCTGGGCAAAGGTAGGAGCTGTGTTTTGTCTTTGATTTAGGACCACCGAATCAATCATGGGATGCCACGAATTATCATGACAATCAGCTACTTTGGAGGAATAACTCTGAAACATGTCAGCTATGCGCAACTCCAAATGATTAACATACAAAACAACCTGTAAGACCACATCCCCCACATACCATGCCATATCCACCTCATCTGGAATTAACAAGTCTCCTCGTAGATACATGTACGACATCAACATGGTGTCTGGCGTGACAGAATCTTCAAACACCATTATGACTACCTCTGTCAACAACTCAGCAGACCAAGCCCCACTCCATCCATCCTTTGGAAGAGGTAAATCCATCGTGGAAAGCTTCATGTAGAAGACCAACTTCTGTAAGTGGTAGTGGACAAAGAAAGAATGGTCTGGTAAAACATATTCCTAAAACTGCTCAAAGGTAGACCATAACAAGTCCATTCTGGATTGCAATCTTTCCACTTTATCTTGGAATAGAGGGCACAAAGTAGCCTGTCTCTAAAGAGCAGCCAAGTCCTGCTGTGAAAGAGAAAGAATCAAGGGAACATTAGGGCTTGGAGGAACAGAGCGGGACTTTGCAAATTGATCTTGTAATTGCTGGATTTGGTAGGCTTGGTTGGCCACTGTGTCATTAGCAATCTGTAAAGTTGAAAGTTTGTCATCTAAGATAGCTTGGAATTCCTGTGCTTCTCTGGACATCCTCTCCTTCTCTTCTGAAAGGCTAGTAACCTGGGATTGAGCCTCGAGTAACTGGGTCTTCAAAGAAGAAATCTCATCGCTTTGGGTGGCAACAAGTTGGGTTTGTTGTTCCATTTGCTTGAATAAATCTGCTAGGGTATCCTTAACATAACCTAACTCAGATGTTGCCTTATGCAACTGGTCCTTAGACTGCATGAGTTCTTCATAAAAATACGCGTACAGCTGTTGAACACAGGCTGTCACTGACAATTCAATGGAACTTTGAATATCTTTACAGAGGAAAGGAATGGCATCTCCTGAGACTAGATTGTTCAGGGAGGGAACTGATATGTCCAATGATTCTTCTCGATGTGCTCTGAATAGGTTAGTACAATTGAGATACCCAGGGAGTTCACTGCCAGAAGTAGCAGGAATGGGCATTGAAGGAAGTACTGAAGGAGCTTTATCCGCTACCCTCTTCAAGCGTTTGCGCTGTATGACCAGGGGAGGCGGAGAATCATCATCCTCTATGTCAATAGGTTCGGACTCATCTGAAGGTGGAGGAGGAGGTACTGGATCTGATGGAGGAGGTGGAGGCATAGTCTTCTGTAAACCTGAATAGGTCAAGAAGGCAGACAAATATGATCCATATGTGACATTGGTAACATTACCCCTAGTGACTTTAACGAAATGCTGATCCATTTTAGTGAGGAGGTAAGTGCTCCAATCAATAGCAACTCCTTTCAACACCATCCTGGAAGCTGTAAAAAGCTCTTTGGACAAATACTGGGATGGCGTTTTGGCAGGCATAAACCTGTCCTGAAGAAACTGACAGATCGTCTTCCATACGGGATCAGTGATCATAGAAAAGAAAACTCCTGAAGAGTTGATCACCTTCTTAACATCGAGGATTTCCCTCGTCTGCTTTTGCAACAGCTTTAGAATCTCTTCATTAGAGAAAAGTTGATGAGTGGTCACAAAAGGTTCACCTTTGAAGGGTAGAGACAGAGCCTTCCCTAAGCCTCAAGGTGTCAAAGTCATAGAAATTCCCTGGACTAGTCCTGTCTTCTTGCTGTAAGAGGCTAGGAACTCATCACATAACGACGGATCCTCTGGAAGCAAGGGAAAAGGAGTAGCCACAAAAGCAGCAAGACCCGCCTTCGTGAGATGCTCAAAAGTAAGTAGGAAAGAGTAATCCCTACTAACTAGTGGGACGTACTGGATAGGGGGAGGAGCATGAGAAGGCGCCATTCAGATGGTTACACACACACCACAAACATAGACAATCAAGGAGAATGCCTGCAAATCAACAAACAAAAAACCAAGGATAAGAGAATAACCAAAATAATAAAACGGAACTCGACCAACTAACCCCAAGCAAACCACATCCTAGAAAAAATTTGATATGACCTTGAGACACATGCGACCGAAAGCTTCATGCGATGCATCAGACAAACACCCAGAACCCCGTAACAAGCAATAAAAGAAAAAAACTGCATATCGTACCCGTAACCGTAACAAAGACAGTAAACCAAAACAATACCATATCTGGCACATATCAATACTACAGCGTTGATAAACTAGGGTTTGACTATGGAAATAACTCCAAGGACTGTGCATACCCATCCCACGAAACGGTTCATTAAAAAAAGGGAATTAAGTGCAGTGAGGGGAAATTAATTTAATGAAGGGTTTATTTTAATAAATTATTAAGAATGGGTGAATTTTTATTAGGTGATAAACCTTAGCAAGAAAATGGTGGTTCCTTATTATAAATTAAATTACCAATTATTAGGTTAAAACGGTGCATTAAGTCGAATCCCGGACTTCGATACCCAGACTGGATCTCTAAATACAATGTCATTGATTACAAATTAAGGTGATGTGGAGCACTTTTTTGCCAGCACGTGCTCATGTGACGGCTGGTTCATTTTAATTAAAAATTAAAGTGCCTCTGTAGCGCACGTAGTGCGTGCTAAGTGAACGGCGGGTTTATTTTAATTAAAAAGTATGTGTGTGTTTAGCGCGAATGCGCGTGCCATGGTGGTAGTTAGGTTTGATTTATGTTAAATATTGGTGTGTTTGTTTGTGTGTTTCTTTTTTCTGGTTGTGTTTTTATTTATTTATTTTTATATTAACCGTGGGTTTTGGGGTAGCTTGTGTTTGTTTGTGTATTTAAAAAAAACGAATAGAAGGGAAATACTTGGTAGTGGGTGTATGAAAATGCAAAGAATGCGCTCTTCTCAATCCAAAAATATCTGGATTTTTTCTCGAGACGGTTAGTGGGGGTGTGTTGGATAAAAAAGGTTGTTTGTTATTTTATTGATTTGTGGTTTATTTCTAAGGAATTTAGGTGTGAAATTAAATATTATGATAGCTGAGAAAAAGATACAAAAAATAAATAAAAATGTGAAGGGAAGTATTAGAAATTTTTCAGAAATTAATTTGGAATTTTTAAGTATTTTAATGAATTTTTATCATAGTCTTGTGAGTATTTTGAAAGATTTTGAAATTTTAAAATGGGGAAAAAAAATATTTTTTTCTGAAATTTACCCATTGAGAAAAATATGGCCATGGGTTGCAAAAATAAAAGGAAAGTTTTCGAGATTGTTCGGGTATTTTTCAATGTTTGTGTGTTTTAGTTTTTTTTAAAAAAAAATTGAAAAGAAATTTACATGTGTGTTAATTAAAAATCTGGAAAAAATACCCAGCAACAGGCTGCATGGTAGTTGCATGTCAGCAACCAACTAAGGATCTTCCGCACACGATCCCACACACGAACACGCACAAGCAACCGCAATCACGCATTCGGGCGTACACACCTGCGCGTGTGTCGACAGCTCAAGGGTGTCTGCACGTGGGACTAGGGTTTATGGAGGTTTGGGTGTGGTGAGCTGCTCCGGGGGAACAGGGGGCTTACAGCGGGGTAGGGGGGGTTTTGTGAGTAAGACCGAGGGCTTGTGTGGGGGTGTGTAGTGGGTTGCAGGGGGGGAAGGGGGGTTTAGGTAGAGGGGTTCAGCGGGTTGGGAATGGTGGGGGGGAAGGGGGGCTTATGTGGGGGGTGGGGGTGGGAATGGGGTACAGTGGGGGGAAGGGGGGCTTAGTGGGTAGGAATGGGGGGGTTTGATTGTGGGGGAACGTGGAGGACGCCACGTGGAGGAGGGAGGGTCAACGAGGGCACGCCAGGCATCCAGGGCGGCGGGAAGGATGGCACAGGCAGGGAGGGCGTAGGACAGCGTCGTCGGCAAAGGGCGCTGTCGGCGGCGGGCAGGAAGGCGCCAACGAGGGACTGCGGGGGCAACGACGACTGTTGCAGGCGGGGCGAAGGCCTCACGGCGCTCGGCGGCGGCAGAGAGGAGGCACGTGGCGGCGCTTTAGAGGGCTGCACGGCGGCGAGGTGCAGTAGCCACAGGCGGCAGGAGGCCCAATCGGCGGGGCAGGGCCTCGTGGAGTCGGCGACGGCAACGAGGAGGCACGTGGCAGCGCTTGGCGAGGAGGGAGGTGGGGCGAAGGTCTCACGGCGCTGTCGGGAGGCAGGGACGAAGGCCTCGGCGGCGGGCATGTGTCGTGGGGGAGGGGAGAAGAGGGAGGTGAAGGAGGGGAAGGAGAAGGAGGGTGAGAGGGAGGAGCAGAGGAGGAGGAGGGAATGGAGAAGGGAGGACGCAGGGAGAGGGAGGTAGTTAGATTGGGGATGGGTCGGGAGAGGGGAGGGGGGATAGGGAAAGGTGGGGGTGAGGAAATGGGCGGGAGGGGTAGGGGTAGGGTGGGGGTGGGTAGGGGTAGTGGGCGGGAGGGGTAGGGGTAGGGGTAGGGTGGGGCCCAAGAAGGAGGCGTAACCCCGTCCCGCGTGCGTGCGCGGGGCGGGGTAAAAAAATTTGCCGTGAGGAGATTGAAAGGGCGCCGGGATGATGGTACAGGTCATGCAGACACGACCGGGGTGCGTGGAGATGCGTAAAATCGAAAAAGGGCGTGTTCACGCGCAAAACGGGTGCGCGAATACACGTAAAAATAAAGAAAAATTAATAACTCCCAATCCGTACGTCAAAACGAAATAGCGTAAAAATAAAAAGTGGGCAAGGCGACAGGCGAAAGAGAAGAAAAATATACGACGGAGATTCCGGGAGGGGTAAAGGGCGGTCACATACAAAAAACCCAAAAAACGAACAAAAAACGCAATGAAAAATTAATATCGAAAAATCCTTGCATCGGAATGAGGTGTAGAAAAAAGGAAAACTGTACAGAAAGATGTGCCCGATAATCCTATCACATCAAAACATAATTACGATGGAGATAAGACGCGTTCACATGGGAAAAACCCAAAAAACAAACCCGAAAATGGGATCGGAAATTAATATCGGACGAACCTTTCGCCGGAATGGCAGGCAGTAAGAATGAAAAATGTCCATAGAAAGGAGTGGCACAGGGTTGTCACATTAAACCGCAGTTTCAGTGGAAGTAGGAAGGGTTTACATGCAAAAAACTCCAAAAATACACCCGAAAACACATTTAAAAATGAATAATAAAAAATCCAGAAGGCAAAAGAGGGAGGAGGAAAAAGGAAAAAGGCGGGGGAAGACACAGGGGACACGGCTGTCAAATCAAATTGAAATTCCGATGCAAACAGGGCAGGTTCACATGGAAAAAGATAAAAAAGACGCACGAAAAATGTGTAAAAACTGGAAAATTAATATTGGACAAACCGTGTATCGAAATGACATGGCATAAAAAGGAAAAATGTCAGGGGGAAAGTGGTTGTCAGGGCTAGGATGTCAGATCATAGTTCCGAAGCAAGAAAAGCGCGTTCACATGGAAAACCGCTAATTTGTGCAAAATGCGACAAAAATTAATAACTCAAAAACCGTGGACCGGAATAGGGGTAGGTGAAAAGGAAAAATAGTCAATTCAAAGGGAGGAACAGGGCTATAAGGTTGGATTTGGACTTCGGTGAACGTAGGGTGCATTCACAGAGTGGGACCTCAAAATCAAGGAATGAAGGAAAACTGCAAGGGAACAGCCCCAAGGGTGGGTGAAAAATGAACGATCGAGTGGGAAGGGACCCCATCAAGGTAACAGCAAATCATGGCATACATGCATGAACAGGTTAAGGCATATGCAGAAGGGTATGCACTGTAGACGCGCAGTTACGCGTCCCCACACTTAAGACCTTAACGGATAGGGTTAACCGAGCAATAGGGACCTAGGACCATGCCACAGATCATCCACTAACGTCCCCACACTTAAAACATGACCGTCACGAAGAAACCAAAGTGGGAGGGCTAGAAAAACTTGGCCCATTTCGTCAAGAAGCAAGGTTGAGTGTCGATGGCACGTCCAGTGTTGTTGTCGGTGCTGGAGGTACCAAGGCATCTTTACAGCACACGTCCGTCATGGTAGGGACCATGTGGCAGCACCCAGGGAGGTAGCTGGTTGAAGGAATCGCAGGAAATCCGTCGATGATGAGGGATACTACACTCAACTCGCAATCACTTAAATGAAATGAAAGAACAGTCACTCGCCCCATGACTAATATCACTCGAGGAAAAAGGATTGAAACCCATATCGCATACCCAGTTGAGGAAATGACAAGGGGGAATAGTGCAGAAGGAGTATGCCAGAGTGCACAATTGATGGTGCATTAGTGCGTCCCACCCGTCTGGCATAGGTGCAAGAAGGAAGGCAAGGGAGCCTTACAATGCAGTGTACAGAACAGGGTGATGTGTCTTGTGATGACGGCAAAGACCCATCCCGTGGGTGCATAGGGAAACAAGAACATACCTGACTCCAAGTGTCGTAACGTCTCTCAATCTCACCTCTCCGTAATTGATTGAAGAAACTCCAGTCACACTCATCCCACCCTCTGTCTCACTCTCTGTTGATAGATATAAGAGGGCAGCCTTTTTCTGAAACCCGTTGATGCAATCCTCACGGTCACTTTGCAAAGATTGTATGCCTTGTGCGCATTTGATGGTGCAACAGTGCATCCCGCCTTGTGCCGGCATACGGTGCAAGAAGGAAGGCCAGGGAGCCTTATGGTGCAGTGCACAGAAACAAATTGTGCTTTGTGCATTGAGAGGCCCATCCCGTGCGTGCAACACTTCATTCACACTACTCACCTCTCATTTGATTTGAAGGGAAAAGACTGGTCTCTCGACCCACCCTGTGTCTCACTCGTTGTTGATAGTTACAGAGGGCAACCCATACTCACTTCCCCATCCGGTTAGGATGAAAGCTCACATCACTCAATTGTTTGTCGATGAAGATCGCGTCATCAGTTGTTGAAGAGGCGTACCCAGGGAGGTAGCTATCAAATCGAACGTTTTATTGGATAGGAACATGTCGTCTGCTAGAGGATAGTTAGACACTCTGCAGAGAGACCCAGGACACAGCGTACCAAGGGAGGTAGCTTCGGAATTGGATCTAGGGAATATCAATTAATGAACCACTTTTTGGACTATTGGGTGTTACCACCTTTTCCACAGCCAGCTTCCCGCCCAAGGGTATTGACCACCTTTTCTTGGAACGAGGCCTGCTATGACAGGGAATTGCTTCCTTTTCTCTCATAACAGATTTGTTTTTTTTTTTCTTTTTTTTTCTTGTTTTCCCCTATTCTCGAGGGTGTTTCCACCTTTTCTCGAAGAATAGGTCGGCATGACAGGGACCTAAGTCCTTTTCTCCCATGACCGATATGTTTTTTTTTTCTTTTTCTTCAAATTGAGCAAGGGAATGGTGGAAAGACCATGTGTCAAGACCAACCTCGCCACTGTCGCTGGTGGAAAATAAAGGATAAGAGATCAAGGCTGGAAGGGGGATTTGAGGGAACAGAGGGTTGCGTCCACTTCATCAGGAGTGACTGAAGAACGGCTATCAGAAGTAGCATCATAAGAAGGACAGTGCCGCGCCAATGAGGAAAAGGATCAAGTATCCGTAATTGTCAAGATCCCCAAGGAGGGAAGTACTTCTTCAGGCGATATCCATTGATCAGAAAGGGATCATTAGAGGCATCAACGGTCTGCACTTGGACAGAACCATTAGGGTTGACGGCAAGTACCTTATAGGGGCCCATCCACCGCTGCTGGAGCTTGCCAGGAAACTTGCCAAAGCGTGAATCATAGGCTAGGACCAAATCACCTTCTTTGAACTCCTTGTGCTTGATGAAGCTGTCATGGTAAGCCTTGCGTCGAGCTTGCGTGGCTTCCATGCACTGTAGAGCCATCCTGCAAATTTCGTCCAAACATTCCAGGTGTAGGAGATGGCGTTGCAGTGAATCATCGTCCCCCAAACGCTCTTTGATAGCCACTCTCAAAGAGGGTAGTTCTAGTTCAACAGGAAAAACAGCTTCTGTACCATATACCAACTGGAAGGGTGTATGTCCTGTTGCTGCTTTATGTGAGGTTCTGTACGCCCAAAGGGCCTCTGTAAGTCGATCATCCCAATCACGACGATGTGCGGCAATTGTTCTTGTCAGAATCAAGCAGAGGATGCGATTGGTGACTTCGACTTGGCCGTTGGCTCTGGGGTAATAGGGAGTGGACTTGCGATGGCGGATCTTATATAACTCTGTCAACTCTTCCATGACTTTGTTAAGGAAATGAGTGCCTCTATCACTTACCAGCTCTAAGGGACTGCCAAAATGGGTGATGATATTTTCGTACATGAACAGGGCCATGCTGTTACCATGGTTCCGCTTGAGGGCTTTAGCTTCACACCACTTTGTGACATAATCCGTACATACGAGGATGTATTTGTTCTGTTTCCTTCTAGTGGGAGGGTCGATCGGACCTACGAAGTCGATGCCCCACTTCTCAAACGGCTTCAAAGGAAGGATAGGTTGCAGTGGCATGGCACTTGTCTTGGTTGGTTTTCCCATTCTTTGACAAGCATCACATCTTTTACAGTAATCATAGGAATCTTTGTGAATGGTAGGCCACCAATATCCTACTAGCAGAGCCTTCCTGACTGTAGCTTCTCCTGCAAAGTGACCTCCACATGGCTCGTCGTGGCAAGCCTTCAGAACAATCCCAATCTCATCTCCTGCAATACATATTCGGAGCACTTCATCTTTGCCTTTCTTGTACAGTGCACCGCCTAGCAGGGTGTAGGGGGCTGATTCTAGCATAAGCTTCTTCTTTTCCCGACTAGAAGTACCAGGAGGGTACTGTTGGGTTGCCAGCAGATTGGCAATGTTTGCATACCAGGGAGTTACAGTTTCTACCAAGAATAGGAAAGCATCAGGGAGGTCTGGATCATCTTGCTTCTCGTCTGCAGTTTGTGGGATACGCGACAAATGATCAGCCAGAACGTGGAAACGACCAGGCTTAGTAATCACCTCAAAGTCGAACTCCTGGAATAAAAGGAGCCATCTCATCATTCATCCTTTCACATCCGCTTTGTTCATCAGGAAGGATAGGGCCTCATGATCCACATAAAATTTAAAGTGGGTGGATAGGAGGTAATGGCAAAACTTTTCCAGGCCGAACACCATTGCCAAGCACTCCAGCTCTGTCACTGTATAGTTCTGTTCCCTATCAGTGACTTTTCGGCTTGCATAATAGATCGGTTGATCCAACTTCGAGGAGCCCTTTTGGCAATGGACAGCACCTAAACCTTCAATTGATGCATCCATGTGTACATGGAACTCTTTCGTCCAATAAGGAGGTTGCAGAATGGGTGCCTCAATCAGACACTGCTTCAGAGTGTGGAAGGCTCTGTCACATTCTTCCGTCCAAGTAAACTCTGCATCTTTCCTCAGAAGCTTGTGCAAGGAAGTTGCCTTAGTCGCAAAATGGGCTATAAACCTTCTGTAGTAACCCACATGGCCTAGGAATCCCCTCAACTGTTTGAGGTTGGTGGGTGCTGCCAGAGCTGTGATCTTTTCAATCTTTGCAGGATCTGTTGATATCCCTTATGCAGAGACAATGTGGCCCAACAGAACTCCAGAAGAGACCCCAAAGATGCATTTGTCGGGGTTGAGGGAAATCCCATACTCCTGGCATCGGTCAAAGCATTTTTCCAGGTGTTCCCAGTGTTCACGGATCAAACTATAGACACAGAAGTCATCCAAATATACCTCAATAAAGTCGTGCAGATGATTTTGAAATGCAGCCATCATGACTCGCTGGAAAGTAGCAGGGGCATTGCAGAGTCCAAATGGCATCACTCGGTAAGCGTAGGTCCCCCATTCTGTGGTAAAGGTTGTTTTAGATTGGTCTTCTTCTGCGATTTGGACTTGGTTGTATCCACTGAATCCATCCAGAAGGGAATAAAGCTCATGTCCTGCCACTATGTCCAACAGTTGGTCCGTGAAAGGGATAGGAAAGTGATCCTTCTTTGTCTTGGAATTAAGCTTTCGGAAATCCACACATATTCGCAATTTGCCATTCTTCTTGGGTACAACCACGATGGGTGAAACCCATTCACTATTTGCCACTGGATAGATGAACTCGGCTTTTAAAAGCTTCAGCAGCTCCGCTTTCACCAATGTGGAATAATTCGGGTTCATTCGCCTCTGTCGTTGCCGTACTAGCTTGGCATCAGGCTCCAAGTCAATATGATGTTGACATATTGTGGGATCAATCCCCTTTAGGTCTTTGTAAGACCACACAAACACGTCCAAATTTTCTTTCAACAAGTTGTACAAGGTTGACAACTCCTCTTCTGGGAGGCTGCTACCCACCTTCAAGTGGCGTTCAATGCCTTCTACATCCACAATGGTTAACTGCCTTTCACCTTCTACTTCACAGATGAAGGTCCCACGGACTGCTTCTGGATACAGATCCGACTCCTTCAAGGGAGTCGTGTCCTCTTCTGATGTCCCACTAGAACCCACTTCTTCTTTTGGTGAAGACTTAGGTTGCTCCTTAAGATGTTGAAATGGGATTAGAGCTGTTTCGGGTTTGGTTTCAAGATTAATTACCTCTTGGCTTGAAGACTCATCTTCTGATGATACATCCAGGAACGTCACATAACAGGGACCCTCTGATGCCTGTTGGGTTGGTGGGACTGGTGCTTGTTGGCACGGTGCATCATCATCATCTTTCTTCGGCAAGGATGGGTTAAGACGGCATGAGCCACTGTTGAAAGACGGCTTGTTCTCCTTAATCCATTCCTTATAAAGATTTTGCATATGAGAAGATCCATTTACCAAACCAAATGGTACCATCACCCTTCTGTCCCATAGCATGAGCTCCTCTACTTCTGATGCTTCTGGAACTTCTGCCTGAAATGTATCCTCTTCAAGTGGGATAGACTCTTCTAGCTCACTTTCATAACCTTCTTTGTCCATATCATATTCATCCTCTTCTATCTCTGTCTCTGCTTCTGCTTCTGCTTCTGTAGGAGCTTTGTAACAGAAGAACAGATTCTATGTTTCCTCTCCTGTCTCTGTCTTTGTCTCTGCTATGGCCATATAACAGGGAGAGCAGTACATCCATGCTTCTATCTCACTGTCAGAAGTGATTTCCGAAGTCATTCCTGGTTCAGGCTGGAAGTATTCACCCATTGATAATGGCTTTGCATCTTTTAGAAGTCGGCTTACAGTATCCACTGTTAAGGAATGTGCCACTGTTTTCTTGGGAAGGATTTGTTTGACAGCATCTTCGTCTGCTGATGTTCCATCTGTAGCCTGATTAGGGGAGTCAGAAGATAATTCCAAGGAGGTGGATCCATGTCCTTTTTGAGAACCATACAGTTTCAGCACCACTTTGTTGGGTCCTCTACCCAAGGTCAAAGTTCCTTTGAACCAATCCGTCCTTGCTCGGGCTTCAAAAAGCCATGGTCTGCCCAGTAACAGAGGATAGGATGTACCATAAGAGTTTGGCTTCACCACCAAATAGGTTAGCCAATAATCTTTTCCAGCCACTGTAGTCTTCACATATGGGAGAATGCCCAAAGGCTTGATTCTACTCTGATCCGCCAGTCTGATGAGCCATTGGGTTGGTTGCACTCCTTGTAGGCCTAGATCCTTCATTGTAACATCCGTCATAATATTTACTGATGAACCACCATCAATCAGTGCATTTGAAATGAAGCAGCCTTCTATCCACACACCAGTCTCTGGAGTACCTGGATCTAGGAAAGCGTTAGCCACATCCACTTCTTTTAGAGGCTCTGAAGCCTTGTTGGACTTTGTTGCTGTTGAGGGACCAATCCTTAAACCATGTCTTCTTGTCAGTATACTTTTGAATCTTTTCCGACAACTGGGAGACAACATCAATAATTGTCGGAATGTAAGATTTGGTTTAAAGGTATCTAAAT
The DNA here is from genome assembly GCF_053477565.2 of Lygodium microphyllum. Taxonomy (NCBI): domain Eukaryota; kingdom Viridiplantae; phylum Streptophyta; class Polypodiopsida; order Schizaeales; family Lygodiaceae; genus Lygodium; species Lygodium microphyllum. Next base: position 19,137,576 of record NC_141142.1, read on the forward strand.
CTCTGACCAGATCATATTCCTTAATAGGATCCACTGGCTTCTCTAACCGGTTAGGAAATGGGGCAACACCCATTTTTATTTTCCCTCTTTCTTCCAACAGAGGAATTACAGGAACTTCTTCTTTCATTTGTGGCACTTCCTCCTCTTCTGTCTCTTGGACCTCTGGTCCTGTCTCTGTAACTGTCTCTGTAACTCTCTGTGGCACTGTAGGGCTCTGTACGGCACTGTTAGGCTCTGTTTTGTTCTGTTCTTCTGGTGGAAGATTGAATTTCACTATTCTGGCTGGAGGGTTATTTTCTTTCTGGATAGGTAGTTCCTTCTGCTTTGCACGAGTGATGGCAGCAACTTCCAATTCCACTAAATTGGAGGTAAGCTCTTGAGCCTTGGCCGGACTATCAGTAGCACTGTTTTTCACTGGGGCTGGGCTTGGACAATCTTTTGCAGTGTGGCCTTCTCCTTTGCATCGACTGCACAAGGGCTTGTAATCCACTGACCTTCGAGGATTTGGACAATTTGGTGAGATGTGTCCCTTTTCTCCGCATCTGTAACATTCCACTTTTGATCTCTGACCACCGCCAGACTGTCTTCCTCTGTAACTTTGAGAGGGAAATCTTCTGGGTCCGAAATTAGGACCAAACTCTCTAGGCTTGGGTCCAATATCTTGTGTTGTCATTTTGGATTCCAGCAAGTAAAATCTTGCATCTTCTTCCTTCCTTCTCCTATCATGCATCTCCTTCAGAGAGCAAATGTCCTCGGTATGGTTCTTCCGCAAATAGTAGGAATAGAAGGCTCCAGGAATAGTGGGTTTTCGTGTACATTCAGTGGCTAAATGGTCTGCTTGATGACACTTACCACACCAAGTGTTTGACCGCATCACATCTCTTCCCGCTCCTGCAACGTTGGATATGCTAGCGGTATTCACTTTCAGCGTCTGTAGTTGCTCTGTAATCACATCCATCAACTCCTTTTTGATGTTTGCAACTGAGTTGGATAAATAATCCTTCAAGCTTTCTCCTCCAGACGTACTGGCAGGAGGGTTTTAAGGAGTCTCTGTAATCACTGCATAAACGGGTTGGGCTGGTACAGAGGGGTCTCTGTTCTGGTTCGGATTCAGAGCTCCTGTTTGAACTATTGGCTGTTGGCTCCAGTTGGTAGGATTCCACTGTTGCTGCTGATTTGGTAGTGAGGAAATTGGTTGGGACCATTGTTATTGTGGGTGAACCACCATTTGAGGCATGGATTGTGGCCAGTGTGGATTTGGTGCACTGTACTGTGATACCGGGGACATGTGTTGATAGGGGTAGGGAACAGCCCCTGGGACTGCATTTGGTGGATACATCATTCCTGGCATTAGAGGAGGTAGGACTCCTCTTCCTGTATTCATCGCTAATCGAGCTTCCACTTCATCGTACAGTCTTGCTCCTTCTGTTGCAGCTTGCAGTGTGGCTGGTCTTTGCAGCTCCACAAACTTACGGACTTGTGGTTGTAATCCTCTGAGAAACACCCCCTTCTGAATGCCATCATCTAGATTATGGTTAGTCCATCTCTTCAGGATGGATTCCATTCGTGAGACATAAGCTTCTACTCTTTCTCCAGAGGATTGACTTAGGTTTATAAATTCCTCTCTCATCCGCTCTTCAAAACCTTCACGCCTAAATTTAGTGAGGAAGGCCAACTTCAGGTCGTCCCATGTGCCAAAAGTTCCTGCTGCTTGTCTCTCATACCACTGAAACGCCGTGCCCTTGAAAGTGGCGGGGAATATTGCTAACCAATGCTCAGGGGTTCTGGCATTGTTAGCCACACATGCTACCATAAACTCTGCTACATGAAGATCGGGGTCTTCATTGTACTCTCCCATAAAAACTGGCAATGGGACTACATTCACTGGTCTGTCATCAATATTTCCAGGACGGATCTGGCTTGGAAGTGGTGGTGCCATCATCATAGTAATGCTAGCTTTTGATGGTTTTAACAGTGTATGTTGTGAAAAACACTCTGTCTACCAACGTCCAGTGGGTTGCTAATTGAACAAACAGAAGATTATCAGTACACCAAGCATCCCATGTATCTTGCTGTTGAGCGTCCACGAACAAATTCCAACTCTTTTCCTTCTTGTCCCTGTGAACCTCTACAAACCAAGACTCCTGAAGCCTCTTCACAATCTCCCACTTGATGTTGTCCCGAAACTTTTCAATGAATACCAAATCTTCCATGGATGGTCATTCTCTCTGTTTCTGCTCTTCAGTTTGTTGCCAAACAGTTTGCCACCAAGATGCAAGTTTTTGCTGCTTCAATAGGAAGAGGAAACTGTCCACCACATAGAGCATGCATCATGATGGTGATGTGTTTCCGCCATTGTGGGATGAACTTCTTGTGGAAAGTGGCTTTGATTATGAGGAATTCCAACTCTTCAGTGGAAGAAGGAACTTTACAAACATCCATTGAATTCTTCTCTTCTTGGCAATGCCATTTCCTTCATTTTCAGCCTCTTCTGGTGCTTGTTGATGGCAAGGTTCCTCGACTGCGTACCAAAAACATGGAGTCCCAAGAGGAACACCAGGGAAAAGGGAATTCTCTTGCAAGAAAATCTATCTTGTAACATCAACAAGCTTGTTTATCATGTTTCATATGATCACAATGAAGAAAAGAATACCAGGCACAACAAATCTTCATGCAGCATCATGTAGATCTCCCACGGTTTTTAATAGAATCAACCATATTCTTCAATATCTTCACAAATTCCATCAATAGAATAAAGAAAGCAAAGGAATACACCATCTTTAAATGAAAATACATCACATAGTATTCATCTTCAATATCTTCATAGTCTTCTCTCTCAATCTCTCATATACAATCACTCTGTTGGAATAGAATTGACTATCTCTGACTCTCTCTCTCTCTCTCTCTCTCAATAATACATCATATTCTCTTTACAATCTCTCAAAATCACTCTCAATAATCCTTCTTAGGTCATGGATACCCCTCCCAAGAGGTATATCTGATATGAAGAGTCACTAGAGCCACTACAGTGTCCTTTCATAGCTCACTACTATCACTTCACTCTAGTCTTTACTTGAGTCTTTGGCAGCTACTTCTTCCACTTCTTTCAGCTCTTTTGTACTTGTATTCACCTCTTTCCAAGGCTAGAAAACTTTCCCAAGCTACACTCTCATCCATCAGAACACATACAGAAGCATATAGAACAGTCTACAGAACAGTACCAGAACAGCTACAGAACAGAACAGAGACAGAAGATCTACAGAAGACCTACATAAGGTTACAGAAGGTCATCAAAACCATATAACTCATTCTCAAATCATTCCAAACTCTCAAAAACTATTCAATAAACTTTCACAAGATCTCAATCTTCATCAATCAATACTCTATCCCTCCTTACAGAAGACAATCAGAACAAAACAGACCAAAACAGAACAAAACAGAACCAATTAGAACCTATCAGAACATCACAGAACCACCAACAAACATCATGAACTTCCAAAACACCATCATTATCCTCCAAAATACTCTCAAACCACTTCCAAATTAATCAATCATCTCATAAAATCAACCATTCAGCTCTCAAAAACAACAAAAATCAGCCAAAAAACAAGTCATTTCAACACTCTACACTAGACATGACACTCTTGACAAGAGATGTACCTTGAGCAACACTACACAGACAACCCAAGACATTGATGGAGAATCCACAGCTGGTCATGCAAGTGGGGACTCAAGGGCATCTGTCAGAAGGCTTAAATTTACAAGCCAGGACCTTGAAGATGAAGACATAGTACCACCTGCTTATCTTAGGGTCAAACTCACCGCGAAAAGAGAGCATACTATCGATGCTCTGATTGATGAAGGAGCAGATTTTAACATCTTGACCTATGAAGCATGGACCCTACTAGGCCAACCAGAGCTCACACCGACTAGTACAACTCTTAGCCCTCATGGGGGACACCCATAAACACTCATAGGGAAGTGCAAAATCCTTGCGACAATTGAAATGGAAAGCTTGTCTATCCTATTTCATGTTCCTCCAAATAGTGCTAGCTGCTGGAAAGAAACCCTCCTAGGAAGACCCTTCAAAAGGGCAACCAAATATGAGGCTGACTACGCAGCTCAGAGGATACACCTGACGCTATCGGGTGTGAGGATAGTCACAACCTTTAGTAAGGGTGATCTCATCAAACCTCGAGGGAAAGGAAAGCAAGGTGCTGACATAACAGTCAAGCCTGCTGACGATAGCAAGGACTTGTTGGAAGAGTTAATACAAGCACAGGTCGAACAACGAGAACCAGTGAGGGAGGCCATGCCGAAAATAAGAAGGTCAGGAGACAATGCCAAGGACAGGCTTTGGACTTACAAATATCGTAGAAGACCCCAAAAGAAGCCCAAGCCTTATAGATGAAGGCATCGATGGAGAGTCAGCACAACGCAGTGATGGATATCCAAAGCCAACATGCTCAAGGATACTACACAAGTAACCAATGGATTTGGGTACCAAAATCCCCTACTAAACCGCCTCTATCAGCTGAAGGCCAAAGTGCCTCAAAAGCATGGCACAGGAGGAAATCTAAGAGAAACTCTAGGTCTCAAGGCAAGAAACCAGACATGATTGTTCGAAGGAAAGAGCCCCAGCCTAGCATGCTAAATAGACAGATGTCATACGTAGCCATTGAGCAGGCACAAAAATCGTTAGTGCCCAAGGAGCCTTTGATTTCCCAAGGGGAGAACAAGCATCATAGGCACAACATTGCTCAAGGCAAGGCTGATCACTCAACAAAGCAAATGGCACAATCCTCTAATAGCCTCGAGCAAATCATTCAGCGAGTGCCAAGTCCACCTATGAGTCCTAGATCTCCTACATCCTCTTTTTCCAAACGGACACAGGAAGCACAACAGCGGTTGTCAAGGGAAACTGCTAAATTCCAATCTCTATCTCCATCTAAGCTTCAAAATGTCCAAGAGGTGGGACATGATGCCATCTGTAGCTCTCGACCCAAGGATATGCCTGAGCCACCTAATGTGACTAGATCAGCTCATGTTTGATCTACACAAATGAGTGCTCAAAGGCCAACAAAAGCCACAACCACTTCTGATCGCCCTAGGGACTTGACACCGCAATCCACCAAGGGTAGCTAGCCCACTGAACTAGTTGCTAATACTTCCAATCACGGATCACAGCAGTCACAGCCCTTGGCCGTGACAATGCCCCTTGTGGAATGTGTCCTTAGTAGTTTACCTGTGGAGGAGGTGTCGCAACCAAATCCCTCGACAACTCCAGCACTTTCAAAGTGCTTAAAGCCTAGGACGGAGGAGTTAAATGCAAGGGAGTTGGTTGAAAAGCTAGACTCTCCGAAAAGAGCGGCAGTTGTGCCCTCACAACTGGGCAAGGCTATTCAACGAACCACGGCTATGTCCCATAAGGACACACTAGAGAAGGGAAATGCTGAGGCCCGACCAAGCACATCAACGGTCGATATAGCCCAGGGTCCTGAGTCATTGAGAGAGGCACCTTCATTGACCAAGAAAAAGAGGAGAAAGCAGAGAAAACAACATCAGTTGCAGGTGGTTGTGGACCCCAAGAACATTGAGACGAAGGGCACTGGAGAGCTGATGAATAAAGCATCGAGTCCATCGACCAATGAACCCACTGATGCCTCTCCTAATAGCGGTGAAACCTCAGACACATCTGTGTGCTCTGACAAACCAAAGCAACAGTTGCCATCAACAATTGCTTGCAACACTCTATCCACTGACAATAGAACTCACATTGATCAAGCAAGAGTGGATACAACGTTGTCACGGCAGGGTGAGAAATCTATGCCAGTCACATCCGAGAAGAACCATGACGAAATAGCATCAAAACCTCAGGAGAAACGTGAGAACCCCAAGAGCATAAGAAATCTTAGCGTTGACCAATCTTGCTCATCTAGGCCTGAGCCCCCAGCCATGCTAAAGCCTAAGGAAACTCTTAGAACATTGCATGAAATAGCAACCGAGCAAGTCCTCGTTGAACACATAGAAGTGTCGCAGAATGCTTAACTGAGTTGGAGGCTAAGCACAAAGTGGTCGCGCGTGTCTACGTCCTTGCAGACATGGGCACGATCCCCAAGGAGCAGCTTGGAGATTACTTGATCTTTCCTCTATCATGGGAAGAACAAGAACATCTTAACGGGTACTACGATAGGCTCCTGCATGAACATATGCGACTCATCCATGACGAGGAGGCTAACGAACTGCGCTTAACCGTCACGTTCAATGAAGTGCTCTGCCAACCGAATCTCGTAGACATAGAGCTACTAAAGCGATTGTCAGTAGGCCAGAGTCAATTTGAGCAGTGTTGGTGCGAAAGCCGCGTTGTAATCGCCGAACTAGGGGCTCAGATCATGACGGTCTCAGAAGAGCGATTGGCCAAATGGCGGTCTCAAAGAGACCCAACCTACGTGGCACCAACTTCCCTTCGAGTGCTGACTGCCATTTGAGGTATGGACTTAGCTGGAACTAGCCATGCGAATGCTTTGTTTGATAAGGTCCTCACTGAGGAGGAGGTACATATAGCGAGTAGACTCGGACAAGGTTCCATGCTACTCGATGCGGCAAAATATCTATCGGTATTAAGTAAGCTGCCATGAATACTAGATGCGTGTGCCACGCTGTGGTACAACCCCGAGTTCTACACTTGGTTCTTATCCTCGTGAAGTGACATGGATTCATAAATATGTATATAAATAAACACTGCTTTTTGTGTCACCATGTATAAACAACGTCAACACACACAAGCAATGGTAGTCAGGCATAGGGAGAAGAGTGGGGTTAGATAAACCAAGCTCCTCAAGTCCTCCTCTCATCACGCATTTAAAAGTGTGTGACCAACCCCACCTCCAGGTGAGAGCATGCAACCCACATCGCCGCCATAGGAAGCCTTGACCAACAACCCTGATGGTGTAGGCAGGGTGTAGTCCTTTCCAATACACCTGCTTCCCTTTTTGGTCTACTCTTTCGAGGATGTGTCCTGTCCCACTCCACGACAACCAGTCCATTCGACTTAGCATAAACTAATATCCGCTAATGACTGGAGGCCACGTGAACATCAGCATGGGGGCCATTCCTCTACAAAAAACACCGCATGCCTCACCCATCCCCTTCTTGTCATATGCGCTTCATAAACCACACTAAAATCCCTTCCATGCAAACAGTTGTATCCTATATCAAGGTCCAACCCGTGGATTGCATCTTGCAGGTTTCCTTTTGTGGCGGAACGCATGGAGAATCATGGAGATCTAGCATGCAAAGACGCTCTTCGCAGAAGGCGGGAGCATGTGGCATGCGCCCCTCCACCGGAGCGCTATGTGCCCACCATCAAGAGGTATGCCAAGAAGCGAGGCCCTAAGCGACACTGCCTAGGGCGAAGGTCAAAGAATCCTCGAGTCAAGAAAGTCGAGACTCGAAACACGCAACAGGTGGTAGCACTAGTGGCACGAACTCCCAGCTCTCGCTCGGGCCCCAGATGCTCAAAGGCAGAAAGGGCAGCTCGGGAAAGAGAAGAATTTAATGAATTATTTAAAGACATTCTAAAGACGGTAGCAGGCCAGGATTACACCATTCATGTCCCGGCCGACATGTTCCCTGCTCACCCCCACGGGAGCCCCACACCAGCAGAGCCCCAATCACTCGGCCACCCAGACTCGCCCCGCCTCGTACAAATCGAGTAGCCCATGATGCATAAAGGGCTTATCAAATGATCACTGGCCATAACTTTTTGTTTTTAAATGGTTAAGTGTTTCCGACTTGTTAAGTGTTGACATGTTCCCGACTTGTATGCACTTTTCATATCTGCGTTTAATAAATTTTATGCCTTTAGCAAAAAAAAAGCTAATCAAGCGCAGGTGACAAATGTCTAAGTCAACACCATAGAATTCAGCTCAGTGATGTCTCCTTGCATTGCACTGGCTTATTATAGTTGCGGCATCGGCCATGCTTGTACTCTCATGAAGCGACAAGTGGATATAGGATGGGACAGATCTTTTGGCGAAAGTGTTCAAAGCTTGATCACCGCAAGACCATCGACCCCCCAAGGAGCCGCGGCAAAGCCACCCTGCCAAAATCACGAATCACCCTTGCCAACCGCCCACATTGCATGGCCCAAAACACATTCCTGGGCCACGCCCCCTTTCTTAATTGTACAAACGACGCATGTGCCGCAAGGAGGGTTGCAATATCTCAAGTGTATCTCCCTCTTTCGCCAACTGCTTCTCTAACAATGAGGCTAGGGCACAATCATCATTGTACTATCCATTTTCTGAGCCTTCGAAGCTTCACATTTTCCAACCCATTGAAAGGTTGATCGCCTCAATATATTGTAATGGTTGTACTCAGGCAAAAAAAAAAAAGGAATGGAAAGATAAGAAGCACCCACGATCACAGCACAGCACCTAGGGGTCCTCAAATTAGGTACGTCTGGTGACCTTGGTCGACCGGCTTCGTCCCTAGTCCCCTAGCCCCTTACAATCACCCACAATTGTTCAGAGCACATCAAAGGCAGGACATACCTGGGGAGCTTGTCTCGCCTAGGATTAGACCTGTCACCCTGACCCACTTGCACAATTTTCTTTTGCACTCTGCCTTAGTACCATTGCAATCAGTGGTGATAAGCACCACACGATTGGCCATGAAAAGTACACTGTACTCATCAAGAAAGTCCAATAGTTTCCAGCTACTGAAAGTGCGGTGTCCTTGTATTCAATTATGCTACATCGTGCAGTCACAATGCAAAACTTTGCTTCATCCATGCATTGTTATGAGAAACTAGCCCACGGTCTTCTAACTATGTAATATCTAAGTATACACGAGCACTCACATAATATCTGCACCGAAGTATATCCATATAGTTTGGGTCCTCAAGTGCAAGACAATACTCTAGGCTTGCTTAGAGTTCGACCTGTCTCCCAAATTAATCAAAATATGTCTTGTGCATGATGAGAAGCTAGCACTACCCTTAAGGAGAGACCACATGTGAGGTTTTCCAATTGCAGGTATAAGGTGTTGTTCGCTCTTCATCAACACTCAACTTTGAATGCTTGTTCCTTACCATCTGACAAGCCCGCAAAGAATCGTCATGTGCAGAATCCCCAACAAACCAACACTTGTGCTGGCCATCAATGCAATCCCCAACACAGCATAGCCCTACCACCAACTCCAACAACCTTCCACCAGCCACCTTGGCCACCAATAGGCCCCCAGGACCTTTTGCCACACAACCACCAACACTCCTCCACGAAAACCACAGGCGTCCTTGTCACCCACGTCTTCGGTGCATGCTACAATCTGCTACCTACGACGGTGAGTGCCATGGGACTGGCACTCGTCTAGGAGGGGGGTAATGTTAACCCCAACACAAAGAAAGCAAAAGGAAGTGGAAAAGACGCAGGGCAAATGCGGAAAAAGGTAGCCCGATTGAAGAAAGAAAATGAGAAAAGGCCAAAAGCGCAAGGGCAACCTCAAAAGTCCAAGGCAAAGGCAAAAGGGGAAAGGCGCATTTTAAAATAAAAAGGCACACCCTAAAATCTTGTAAAAGAGCGCCGGGCTCTCACCCGTGCAATTTGTAAATATAGACGGGCGGTGGATAGGAAGCTAGGAAGATAAAAGGACAATGGGAAAAAGGGCCTAGGCTATGGCCGGCCATGTAAAAAGGGGAAAAGGGGATGACCGCCCAAAAGGGATTTAGGGTTTTGTATATAAAGTTGAAAAGTGAATGAGAAGCTCATTCTTGTGTGTGGCCAAAAGTAGCTCTCCTCTTCTTCTTCTTCTTCTTCTTCTTCTTGCTTGCTTGAGCTTGTGCTTGAGAGAGGGAGTGTGAGAATGTGAGGGAGTGAGTATGTGAGGGTGAGGGACCGAGGAGGAGAAGCTCTCCATCTTCTCCTCTCTTCTTCTCTTCTCTTCTCTTCTCTTGTCTTGCTCGCGGCAATGGAGTTTGGACCGTGGAGCTTGAGGATGGAGCTTGTTTGAAGCTTGCACTTGGATCGTGGAGCTACCGGAGTGTGCGGGAGAGAAGGTAACTCGAACGGCACGAAGGTAAGCTCACTACACCCGTAGATATGGATGGCACGTCAGTTATGTGAGAGGTAGCCATTAGTGCTTGGCTTAGAATGCTTGAAACAATAAGTGGTCCGTGGGTCTTGGCGGTTGAGTGAAAGCTCCCACAGTCGTGGTCCTGATCATGGTCGTGGTCATATTCGTAGTCGTGGTCGTGGTGGTCGTGGTCATGGTCGTGGTCATGGGTCGTGATTGTGGTCATCGTAGTCATAGTCGTGATCGTGGTCATGGCCATGGTCATAGTCGTAGTCATAGTCGTGGTGGTGGTGGTGGTGGTAGTCAATAGCCGTGGTCATGGTCATGGTCATAGTCATCGTGGTTGTGGTCGTAGTTGTGCTCGTATTCATCATCGTGGTTGTGGTCGTGGTCGTGGTCGTGGTTGTGGTCGTGGTCGTAGTCATGGTCATGGTCATGGTCGTAGTCATAGTCGTGGTTGTAGTTGTGGTCGTAGTTGTAGTCGTAACGTAGAAAAAGAGAGAGAGATGGAAGGAGAGGATAACAATTTAAGAAATTAAGAAAAAAGAGAGAGATGGAAGGAGAGGATAACAATTTAAGAAAAAAAAAGTATGATAACAAAAACAAATTGTTTATTGTAACATAGACAAAATGGAAAATGATGAAGGTCCTATTGTTCAAGATCGCGAGGCGTATCTTAATCAGCGTGTCCCATGTCCTTGCACTCAATGCAAGCTGGCAATTAGACGAAAACGTCAATTGTCTATAGAACACGTAGGACGATTTGGAGAGTTTCAATCTGAGATCATTGATCAGGGATTTTCAGCAAACCGTAAGAAAAGTTAATATTAATCATGCATTGTACTTGCAAGCTAATTAAATACCATATACAATAAGATTGGGTTGATATGGCAAATTTTCTATCCAAGGAGGTGATGTCTCGTCCCAAGGAGGAGTGCACCATTTGCGGCCAATTAAAAGAGTTCGTGGGTATACGATGGATGGAGTGCATGAGCCAATCCACCACTTGCAAGGCCAATCTATACCATCAATGCCAGAGGAGACAAGAAACCTTACAAACCTACCTACAATCTTGGAGCTTGAGATGGAGGCAATGATTGATGCATTGATTCCCATGGATGCCGAGACTTCTAATCCGCTTAGAGAGGAAGCATCCATATCATTATATGAGGGTGCCGAGTATCTCGCCCGAAGACACTGCTTGCACTCTTAAGTGTATAAGCAAAATATGGGTGGAGCGATGCGAGTGTGACTGAGTTGTTTAGGTACCTTGTACATATGCTTCGTTGATTTTTTTTTCGGCACTATTATTAAAACAATTTGTGCTTTTTCAAGGTATTTATGATTTTTTTCAGGTTATTGAAATATCATATATTACCACCTGCAAATACCATGCTTGAGTCTCGTGATGATGCATGACATGTTTTACAAAAGCTTGGAATGTACTACAATAACATCCATGCATGTATCAACGATTGTAAACTGTTTCGAGGAGAATACAAGACTATGGAGATATGTCCAAAGTGTGGTTCTCACAGGCATTGATAGGACTTGCAAGGGCAAACCATCCCTCAAAAAGTTCTCAGACATTTTTCGCTTATCCCCCGCATAAACCACATGTTTCGTACATCCGGCATGGCGAGCTTGACAATGTGGCATGCACAGAATAGGTCCATGGATGGAGTTCAACGAATATCAGTGGATTTACATGCATGGAGCCACATTGACTCTACCTTCCTAGGCTTTGCCCAAGAGCCAAGGAATCTTTAGCTCGGTCTTGCAATGGATGGCGTGAACCCATTCGGTTTGCGCTCAACTTCTTACAGTGTGTGGCCTATAGTCCTTGTTAACTACAATATCCCTCCATGGCTTTCTACGAAGAAAGGACATCTCATCCTCAGCTTACTCGGCCTTGGCCGCTACAAAGTCAAAAATATGGACGTGTATCTTCGTACATTAGTCGATGAGCTTAAGATTTTGTGGGAGGAGGGGGTCACCGTGCAAGATATGAGCAAACGTGATGGTCAGCGGTCTGCCAATATTCGAGCCATTCTCATGTGGACGATGCATGACTTTCCGGGATTCGAAGAGTGCTCAGGTGAATAGGCCTCCGTTCTCATTGGTAATATCTATATTTTATCTCGTTCAAGCTTGTATTTACTTACAAGTAAACCACTTGTTGGATCCCATGCATATTTTCAAGAATTGGGTAGCTTGCTATGGCATCACAGGAAAGAGAGAGACTATAGGGGTACAAATGGATTTGAAGGAGGTGCTTTGTGGCTGCAGTCGAGTGCCGATGGTTGCATGCAGCTACCTCGCGCTCCTTGGGTTTTGTCCACTAAAGAAGAGCACATTTTGAAGCAAGTAGTCAAGTCTATTTGTACTCCGACAGGTATGATGCGTTCTCTCAGGTCTGCATTTTCTAAAGACGACCAATTATCGGGGCTAAAATCCCATGACTAGCATAACATATGTCACGTTTGTACTACGAATGGATTGTAATTGGCGTGCACATTTTGCTATTTGGAGTATAGCCATTATTCATAATGCTTTCTCATTTGTGGTAGCTTGTACTATCGATTGCGATCGCATGATGTCTTACTCCAGAAATACGTGGGGCCATTTACAAGGTGTCAACTTTGGTGCAATGGATCTCACAAAAGGAGATTAAGACGTCCTCTATTGAATCTGTGAGATAGGGAGCAGTGGAGACAGTATGTCTCTTTGAGAAATACCTACCCACCAGCATGCTCACGATACAAATTCACCTTCTTGTGCATCTTGTAGATGAAGTGGAGATTGCTGGACTTGTCTATATACAATGGATGTTCTTCTTAGAGCGCTTCATGAAAACCCTGAAAGGCTTTGTGCGACAACGAGCTCGGCCAAAAGGTAGCATGGCTGAAGGTTGGTTGGTGTTTGAGGCGCTAGTGCATATTTCACAATGGCTACCAATGGTGGATCGAGACAACAAAATGCTATGGTCGTTGAAGGATGATGATAGAATGACTGGAGATGTGGTGTTTGGAAATAGGGTAGAAAAAAGAATTGATGCCTCAATGGAGGAGAAGGTGAATCGCTTTTGTATGTTGCACCATGCCTCCATGGCTCGCCAAGTACCAGATCGCTCGGCAAGATCTAGAGGAAGCGTGATTTGAATTCCGACGTAGTACACATCATTGATTCGATATCCCGAGGGCATGGAGGAGATGCCGCGGTTCATGTCAACGCGATGGTTGCATGGAGCTTTGACCGCAACGTCTCGCGAAGGGACAAAGGTCTCAATGGAGGAGTGGGAATTCTCGAGGGGATGTAGTCCAAAGGTGATGAGGTGTTTAGAATTTGTCATATCTACATTTTAGATGCGACATCTAATTTGAGTGCTTCAATGTACAATACAAAATATATAGTGCAACGTGGTCGTGGGATGGCATTTTCGCCTGGAGCGTATTGACAAAATGCGCTCCACAATGGACTGTGGTATCATGGCAAGGTTCGAGCAAGAGAGCTAGCAACGAGCGATGGATCCAAACACGATTATAGATAAGATGGATTATTTTGGGAACCTGCAAAGTATTGTTACGGTGGATTACCGTAGCTTCTCCATAATACTATTCGATGTGCAGTGGTTCAAAGTGGTACTTGGAGGAGCTGGAGCAATAGTTCGACAAGGTCCATCTGGATTTCTCGAAATAGATTCCAAAAAAAAATGGATGGATTTGCGCGACACCTTTGTGTTGCCGGCCCATTGTGAACAGGTGCATGGACTCATTTGTTTGTTAATTATATTACGACATGGTACATGTCACAATAGTTTAAAATCTTTTATACGTGTTTGTAAACATGTAATCTTCTATCCAAACCCCCGAGAACCTCAATGGTGATATGTTATACCTTCAACTCCTCGAAGTGCGAAAGTATATGATCAAAGCGATGTTCCGAGCATAGATGAAGACAATATGAAAATAGAAGGGTCGATATTGCAAGGGGTGGAGGCCACCGAAAGCTTGAAGCCAGAATCGGCTAACAATGATGGAAATACAAGAGTCCAAGAATTCTTTGAGAACGAGGTAGACTCATCCTTTTGTGGTGACATGTCTATCGATCTTCTAGTGTATGCGGAATTGTGTCAAGAGGTTGACATGGGACCATATGATACTTCATACTTGGAGCATCCACTTACTCAATTCGTTGACAAATCGCTTATAAGGGTATATAAGATATGCATTTTAAGCGAGATTTTTTTAATAGGATTTATATTACTTTGCTTTGTATGATTTAAATTGATTATTCTAACATCATTTTTTATCTATGCAGGTGACATTTTCAGGATGAGTCCAGGGATGAGCGATGAGGAGTTACAGGATATCTTCACGCGCATGTCTCCAGACTAGATCACGAGATTCAGAGACATGGCAGACCAGGAGCTATCTCAGTCTTCGTCAGGCCGCTCTGCTAGATCTACTTCAGCACGATCGGATGCTCCAGCTTCGAGCAGACGAGCTCAACGCTCCAGACTTGGGCCAGAGGGAGGGAGTACTTCACGGTCAGGGGGATGCTGCAGAGATACGGAGGCAGTGAGCCAGTGGTCAAAACGGGATACTGGTGCAACTCCTCGCTCTCGTGGCGGTCCAAGGAGTGTGGCTTAGGCTTGGGTGGATGTTGTGGAGGCATGGACGCAGTGTCTTCGTCTCGTTGTTCAGCTGGAGTTGCATCACCTCTAGGATTTGTCACACCTGTGGGGACATCTACTCCAGTTACTCCTCGACTTTTGCTCACCGACTTTTGCTCAACCATCTGCAGGTGGCACCCCTATGGGTGTCACTCTGACAGATATTACCCCGGTCAGTACATCGGATACATAGGGGTCTCCTGGATATGCCCATGCGCGTGGACACAAATGGGAGAGGACCCATCTTAGGCATACCCTAGGGGGATATGCATATCTATTCGATGATAGGTCAGGAGCCATCATCATGAATGATGAGGGGAGGAGGGTGATGGCTCGCATGAGAGAGTTGTGCCAACAAGTTTTTCAGCACAACGTCTTAGATCATTGGAAAAACATATTGGAGGAGAGTAAGGACTACTTAGTGGCATCCTTACATTAGGAGTTTGCGGTTCCAGCCTCAGTAGATAGATTTTCTATGGGCTGGATGATGGATTGCATACATGCATATATATCACACAGACGATCCGACGCACGCAAGGCAATCAAGAGTGGGCCTACAAAGCGCGAGTGGTTAGACGTGGATGATTGGCGCTGACTGAGGGAGGAGGCTACAGATTCTCCAGGACATTGGGATCAGCAGCGCGAGGCGGCAAGGGCATGACTCGAGGCTGGAGTGGTCCATTATCTTGGGAGTGGTGGCCATAGGACATATTTGGAGGACTTTGTAAGTTTTTCTTTTGTTTTGCTTGTTTATTTTTTTGCAATATCCTTTGTATTGACAATCATGTTTCTAACAGTTAGCATTTTGTTTTCTTTGCAGCACTCCTCCATTACAAATCGCGATCCGACCGGCCTTGAGACTCGATATGCAGAGAGGCATGGTCTCACTTCATTGATCGACCGATTGTATAGACGTGGTGGCTCTGTAAGTCACTCATTTTTCTTGTCCTTAGTTACCATGTTTAATTAGAATGCATTATTGTATGGTGGACTGATGTGTTGTTGTTTCTTTTTTTGCAAAGTCCGTTCGATACTCCTTTGCGGCGGGACGAGCTTTCAAACGGCGAGGATATGTAGCTCGCCCTTGGATCCTTGGAGCTCACACACCTTTATTTTTTTGTCGCCTGATCTGTGTGGACATTTTCTATGTATTAATGATATCTTATCATGATTATAGCAATCGCTTATTATGCGATCATGTATTTATTTCATGTATCAGTGTTATGATTTCAATATACTTTGTATTTGTTTGCACAAGCATTGTACATAGTGCAGAAACTATTTTGTATGGCTCAAATAAAGCACGCACTGCTACTGTCACAAATTTTTTTTCCTTGTTACCATCACAAACTTACTACTCACGTCATTATTGGCATCGTTATGTTCGTCGCAAACCGTCGGCATCAACGTCGCAAATACCAATGCCAATACTGATGCTGATACCGATTGTTCTATGGCATTGCCAATAACGATGCTTTTTGAGACAATGGGGGAAAATTTTGTTATTTACATTTTCGTCGCTTTTAACGTCGGTATAAGGTCTATATCTTGTAGTATAAGTGGAAAGAGCATGTTTTACAACAAGCAACACTTTCTCATAAATCTATAAAATTGTATATAAACCCTATTATGCAACTTTCCCTTTTTACAAAGAAAATTAGTGTCAGGAAGGGAACTATGAGGAGACAAAAAGAAGAGAGAATATTGCAAAGGAGAGAGAAAAATTAGAAATGGAGAGAAAAAGAGAGAGAAGCCATGACAACTGCCAAGAGAAGGTGAGATGAAAGAGATTACCTTGGTTATTATTGAATGATTTAAAAAATGGAAGTCTGTTACAACTTATACCTAGCGAGTGTGGCTAGTATTTTATTTTTTCCAAATTATTGCATATTTCTAGTCCTTTACATTCCATCCCCACCCAAAGGTTTTTGCCCTTTAAAAAAAATAACGGCCGTATTATAATGGCTAGAGTGATATTTTTTATATATAAGAATCTCAAGAATTTGGCTAAATTGAAGATTGAAGAATGAACCTCTTTAATGTACAACATCTAGATGTCTTCAAAATTAAGTCTTGGCTACAATCTTTTTAAAAAGATGAATGTCTTCAAAATTAAGTCTTGGCTACAATCTTTTTCATAGGCTAGTCCTAAACGAGGAGTACTATGAATCAAAATGAAGCTCTTTTAAAATTCTTTCATCTGTGTGGGTTGGACATTGCTATAGTTGAGTAAAATTTTGTTTAAAAATAGAAGGTTTCCTACAAGTTGTTTGTAGCAAAATAGGGCCAACTATAACTAGCTCTCAACAAAAAGATCATCTTGAAGATAGGGAAACTCCTCCAATATCGATGCAGGCATCTAAGAAACTTCCTCCAATATTAAACCCTTCCATTTGATCAAGTATTCAATGATTAAAGATTTTATTCTCACTACCCTATGACTTTCTCAAGGATATATTGTACATTGCCCTCTTTATCTATAGGCTCCAAATGATAAGACAATTCTCCTATGCTTGAGAATCATATATAGTCCATAAAAAATATATGGAATCTTATCATTTGAGCCATTCTTCAAAGTAGAGTATCGAGATTAAGTAGTTTTAGCAATGCTAACTCTCCTTCTTGAAACTCCTTGGGATGCCTTTTTTATCAACATACAACTTCATATGCTCGGGTTTTCTTGACATTTAACTTGCACTATTGAAGAAGGTCCTATATACAATTCAATTCTTATTTCCCTTAAAGATTAATCTTCTCACTAAATAAGACTATAGGAAGTAGCATTTTATAACCATACAAGGCCTCAAAGAGAGAAACACCAATGTTGGAATGGATAGTACCACACACAATGCATATCATGATAGAAATGTCTAAGATAAGTTTCCAACCACTTACGAATTTTTTTTGTCTACCCGTCAATCTGAGGATGGTATTCTATAGATGGAGCTAACTTGGTCACCATTGAAATGAAAATCACATGCCAAAAATTTCTCATAAATTTAATGTTCCTATCATGAATAACAACTAGAAATAATCCATGCAATTTAAAGATATACTCCATAAACTAATTGGTAACTTATGATGAAATAAAGTGAGTCTTGGTAGGGATAAAATGGGCAAGCTACTATTCCATCCATAACCACATAGATACTCTTCCATTCCTTCTTGATTGTAGCCAAGCTAGTAACAAAATCCATGGTCATGTGAGTCCACTTGCCTTTAGGGGTAGGTAAGGGCTGCAACAAGCCACCTAGCTTGAGTGTTGTCCTTATTTTGCTGAGATGGCACACATCTAGAAACATAATCTTTCACATCCTTCCATAAGCTCTTCTAGTGAAAGCTCTTGGAAATCTTGTCATAGGTCTTAAAAACATGTAAGTGTCTAGCTCTATGGGTGAATAATGCATCTGCTCCATGATCTTTTGTTTGAAATAAGAAGTATAAGGGATGATAATCTTGTCATTGAACCAAATGAGGCTATTTATAAATTGAAAACGAGAGTTTTCCTCCATGATCCCTTAATGCAATTTCTAAAATGCATGCATTCATTCCTCATCCAACTGATAGGATCCTACCAACTCTCCAATCCAATCACTATGAAGCTCAATAATGGTTGAAACTTTACATGCCCACATTGTAGAGAGAGATTTAGCCACTATATCATATTTTCCCCTCGTATGAGTACTGCCAAAATAATAGTTTTATAGTGTAGACACCCACCTATGCTACTTGGGAGCAAGATTTTGATTGGGAGAGAAAATACTTAAGGAACTTATGACCACTTTTAACCCTTAATTGATTGTAATATAAAGAACGGTACCATTTCTTTATAGTATGGAGGATAGCCAACATTTCTTGGTCATAGACATTCATTGCCATCTCTTTTTCTATAAGCTTGTAACTTTGAAATGGAATAACTCCATACTCCTATAATAAGACTACATCTATGCCTCTTCCATTGGCATCATAGTAAATGGTAAACTCCTTAGAGAAGTCTAGACAAACCAAAATAGGAGCAAAGTAAGCAATTCCTTCAACTAATTGAAGCTTTGATTAGTAACAATGGCATTCCAAAAGAAATATTTCTTCTTGAGTGTATCAATCAAAGGAGCTACAATAGTCACATAATGCTTAATAAATCTATGACAAAATAGTGAAAAATTAGGAAATCCACAAAGAAAAGTAGTATTTGTAGGAGTTGGCCAATCTCTAATACATTGTACCTTTTCAGGATTAGCTTAATTCCCTCCTCGGTGATAAGATATTATAAATGTTCCACCCCTGTCTACATGAAATAACATTTGGTCTCCTTAGCAAAGAGCCTATGGTGCCTCATTATATCAAATACCATCCTTACTTACAGTAGAAGATTCTTCAATGATCTGCTATAAATAAGGATATCATCAAACAATACCAAGAAAAACTTAAAGAGGAATGGCTATAGTATCTTGTTCATAAGGCAATGTAGGTGGGGTGCTAGTCAATCCAAGTGACATAATTAACAAAATGGTAGAGCCCTCAATTAGTCCATGAATGTTGTTTTTATGGCATTACCCTCTCTTACATGAATTTGGTGGTAGCCTAATCTCAAGTTCGTGAAATTATTTTTACTTCATCACTCTCTCTTACAAGAATTTGATGGTAACCTAATCTCAAGTTTATCTTTGTAGATTAATTTTTTCCCTTGAGCTCATCGAGTAAATCATCTACTCTGGGAATGGGATACATATTCTTTATTGTTATCTTATTAAGGTCCTTGTAATCAATGCACATCCTAAAGGAAACATCCTTCTTCTTGATCAACAAGATCAAGATTACATAAGGTGAAGAACTAGCTCAACAAATCCCATATCTAATAATTCTTTGATTTATGTAGCAACTCTTGTTCACATTTGGATGACCTTTAAGATAGCTTATTCACTGGTTTTGAGTGAGCTTCCAAGTCTACACGGCAATCAATTGCTCTCTTAGTAGGTAAAGTTATAGGTACCCAAAATAACTTCTTGTAGTCCTCAAGAAGAGCTTTCAATACCAAATTATTTATTTATTTTTTGGACTAATCCAATATCTTTTTGTTTAGGTGAAATAAAAATATTTGAAAGCACTTCTTAAATGCACGAAGAAGCTTAGTGGGTGGTGGTAAGCTGAAAATCTACTTAATTATGGATTCCTTGAAAATGGATGAGTCGTCCCTCATTGGACAAACTCCATGTAAAGCTATTAAAGAATCTATAGTTATCTTGCCTAATTTCATTAATCAATCACACCCTAGTACCACATTTATAGGACCCATCTCTAAAGCAATTAAGTCCACGTGTATATCATAATTTTCAACCAAATACAAGGGGAATTTGAGCACATTTGGGTGCTTTCTCTTGTCCATAAGTTATTTGAACCTTAATGGCCTAATGTAAATCAGTGGGAAAACTATGCAAACAATCCATTGCTTGTCTATTTACAAAGGTACATACTATCACTATCCACCAAAATGTATACATTCTTTCCATTGATATCTCCATGTTTCCTTAGTATACATGGACTCCTAGAACTTGTCCATGTATCCATGGAGATTGAATAGGTTGAAGTGGTAGTATTAAGGGAGTTCCTGCCGCCTGGTCCCGGCCCGCCTTTCGCCCTCCCACCGCCACGTGTACAGTCACGTTGCATATATCCAAGATTCTGAAATGAATGCAATAAAAAGCTGGTGCGCAGATCGGACGCTTATGCTCACGTAGTGAATCCCGGAAGGTTCCCAAGAACAATGAACTCTACCTTTTTGCACAAAAAACAATGTAAAAGCATGAACGACAAGAAGCAAGAGACCAATTGGGTTCAATCTCCCTCCATGCCTTGTGTGAGCGCTTCACAAAGCATGTATTTTATGTATATTTCCATCTTCATGCTCAATAATAGCCCAATTTACAAAAATATGACAAGCTTTTAGCTTTTGAGTTTGCTTTCTACAAAAATAGGAAAGTAAAGCTAATGGACGGTGCCCATAGAGTCTGGCACGCCCAATCTCAATGTCCAAATAGAAATAACATATTCGTGCACATAGGCGCATACAAAATAATAATCAATAATCAATGTCTCAATAGACATAACAAAATATAGGCGTGGCGTCTATCAAAATATAATCCAAAGGTCGAATACTTGCTAGACTCCAATGCTTTCCTCCGCCACTGCTGCTATCTCTACACATCAACTGAAGCATTCACAATCGTTAGTAAAATAATACAATTAAATCGACAAAAGTGAATATGTAGCAGTCTTCAGCTACATAAATAAATCAACTAGTTAGAAATAAATCCTAACCTTAATTTATTATGAGTGCGCACTCTAAACTCATAAACGTTTATTAATTTAATATGCATTTTGCGGAATCACCCGCTATGGAATCACCCACGTACATACTAAATTAATGAAGCGCCCGAAAAGGACAGGCGTCCCCATCAACTTCTCGCACAAAGAATCCTCTTTGTGTATGAGCCCCGGTCATCTAAGTTTACGAAATCCACCGTAAAACCTCACGGAATCCACTGTGGCACGGAATCCACCGTGGAATATGCCTCCTGGCATCATACCCCCGGGGTGGGATAGCAATTGACCTCAATTGCTATTAGCTCAATGTGGAGCTAACAGAGTGGGGAAAGCATTTAAGTCTCTAGCGTGCATCCATTGTGCTTCCTCTACAGGATGGTTCTTAAATTTTACTAGATATCTAGAATACCTTCGACCAGTTCTAGTGGTCATGTAGTCAGTGTCTATGATGACTTCTGGTTCAAGTATTTCAGTCTCTTCCTCTAATAAAGGTGGGTTTTCATAAACAGGGTGGATAGGTAATTGGCCTCTAAATGGTCTCAATAAACTAATGTGAAATGTATTATGAATTTTCCAATGAGATGGCAATTCTAACTTGAATGCATTATCATTAATCTTATGAATGATTCTAAATGGTCCATAAAATCTAGGAGCTAATTTGACAACTGGATGTCTATCTACACTTTGCAGTCTACGTTTTTCTATTCTAAGCCAAACATAATCATCAACTTTGAAATTCATGGCTTGTCTTTTCTTGTTGGCTTGTTTGGTATATGATTGTTGGGCTTTAGCAATCATATCCTTAATCTCATAAAAAATACTATTATGCATAGTAGCAATATCATCAGCACTTTGAATTCTATTAGACAAAGATGCAACAGGTGTAGATAATCTATATCCATAAATGACTTCAAAATGTGCTTTCTTTGTGGATGTGTGCGGTGTATTGTTGTATGCAAACTGTAATAAATGCAAATGAGTGTCCCATGTCTGAGGTTTAGAGATAGTATATGCACGTAAAAGATCTAAAATGGTGCTATTTGTGGCTTCTGTTTGTCCATTTGTTTCTGGATGAAATGCAGATGAGAAATCAATCTTTGTGCCTAGATTTGCAAACAGTGTATTCCAAAAATTGTTACAAAATCTAGAATCACGATCTGAAATAATCACTTTTGGCAATCCATGGTTAGTAAAAACAGTTTTCAAAAATAACTGTGCTGCTTGTGATGCTGTTAAAGTTTTCTTACATGGAATGAAATATGCTTGCTTACTAAATCTATCTACAATTGTCCAAATCATGTCATAATTAGATTTAGTATTTGGTAAACCAGTAATGAAATCCATAGAAATATGTTCCCAAGGTTTAGATGGAATAGACAAAGGCATTAATAATCCATATTGTTTACCATGATGTCTTTTTATTCTTTGAAAAATCAAACATTCAGAAACGAGATTAGATACATCTGCATCCATATGCGGCCAATAAAAATCTTCAGTTAACATGCGTAATGTAGATATGATACCTCTATGACCTTGATATGGGGGTCAATGAATTTCATTCAAAACAAAAGATCAGAATGGAATAGTAACACACAGTCTCTTTTCAAAAAAAATAAATCCATCATTATATGACAATGAATCAACAGGAATGAAATTATTTTGAACTAATTTTTGCCAATCAGAATGAAAAGTAATATCCTGGTGATATGTATTTTTCATAGCAATCAAAGAATCAAAAGATATGACAGAAATATTATGAATTGTAGGTCTTCTACTCAATGCATCAGCAACTACATTTTCTTTTCCAAGTTGGTATTGAATGATAGGATGAAAACTTTGAATGAAGGAAGCCCATTTGATATGACGGTCAGAAATTTGGGGTTGGCTAAGTAGATGTCTAATGCTTTGCTGGTCGGTCTTTATCATGAATTCTGAACCCATTAAGTAGTGTTTCCACTGTTTTAATGCTTGTACAACTGCTAATAGTTCTTTGTCATAAATGGAATATTTCAGCTCAGAGGGTTTCAGCTTAGAACTAGAATATGCTATTGGATGATTGTCTTGCATTAGTACGGCTCCTATTCTTGATCCGCTAGCATCGGTCACAACTAGAAAGAATGGTCTATTAAAGTCATGCAACTGTAGAACTGGGGCATTGGTTAATGCACGTTTCAGTAAGTCAAAGGATTTCTGCTGAGTTTCAGTCCATTGATAAACAATTCCTTTCTTAAGAAGTTTGGTTAATGGTAAAGCAAGTAATGAAAAATTACGTACAAACTTCCTATAGAAACTAGCAAGACCAAGGAATGAGCGTAATTCATGTACATTTTTAGGAATAGGCCAATGCAATATTGCATCAATTTTCTTAGGATTAACTTTAATTCCTTCTTTTGATACAACATGACCTAAATACTCAATTTCTGTCTTAAAGAGTTCACTCTTTTCAGGATTTGCAAATAATTGATTTTCTTTCAGTAATTGAAAAACTAATGATAAATGCTCATAATGCTCTTTTTCACTTTGACTAAACACCAAAATATCATCAAAGAAAACAATCGCACAATACTGATATTTCAGAAAGATACGGTTCATCATTCTACTCAAAGTAGCAGGTGCATTAGTCAATCCGAATGGCATGACTAAGAATTCGTAATGGCCAAACTGTGTTCTGAATGCAGTCTTAAATATGTCGGATTTATCTAGCCTCACCTAATGATATCCAGACTTAAGGTCAATTTTACTAAATATAGAAGATCCTTGCAGTTTGTCCATAAGGTCATCAACTCTAGGTATAGGATACCTATTCTTTACAGTGATCTTATTTAAAGCTCGGTAGTCAATACACATACGATAAGTATTATTCTTTTTCTTGACTAAGAGTACAGGTGCCCCGAATGGAGAACTACTAGGTCGAATTAAACCTCTATTTAGTAATTCTTCAACTTGACTCTGGATTTCTTTTTGCTCTATTTGATTGTGCCTATATGGTGCTTTGCAAGGTGGTTGTGTGCAAGGGATTAAATCAATCTTATGGTCTTCTGGACGTGAAGGTGGTAAACTTGGTGGTAGGTCTTCTACAAAACAATCCTTAAAATATGCAAGAAATTCCTTATGCCTAGGGTGCATATGATTTTCCTTTGTGTGCAATTCATTCACCCAAATGAGATATGATTTAGTACTCTTGCGTAATGCACGTTTTGCTTGAGTATGCGAAAGCAGTGGAAAAATATTAGATGCATGCATACCATATAATGTAATAGATTTTCCTTGAAAATTAATATTCATTGTGTGTGTGGAATAATCTATATTTGGGTTATGCTGGTGTCTCCAAGGCATTCCTAAAATAATGTCGCTTGACTGTAATGGGACAACTAAGAAATTTCTTCTTTCAATATATGAACCAATTTGAATCTCTAAATCTTGTACTTCTTGTGTGCCATTGTACCTAGTGCCTAAAAATGTAGCTTTTATGCGATAATGCGTAGGTACAGTCTGTAATTTCAATTCCTTTACCAATTTTGCTGAAATAAAGTCATGAGTACTACCGTCATCATGCAAGATAGTTCTTTCCTTTCCATGCACCAAACATTTCATAGTTAATAATGAATGTGGAGTAGGCATACCTGGTAAAGTGTCGGAAGTAGTAGTAGGATCATCCTCATCTTCAGTGAAATCTGGCATATCCTCATGCTCGTCTTCGTCCATGGCTCCAAGATAGTTTATATGTGCTGGTGGCTTCTTTGAATGACAATTTGCTGCGAGATGCCTAGGCTGGTGACATTTATAGCATACTATTGGCTTGGATTTGGTTACATTATTTGCAATGGCTGGAAGTCTGGGTACATTTGGATTTGCTTGTGGAATAGGCTTTGGATTTGGATTGACAGTGGATGGTAATGTAGGTGGTTTAGCCCAATTCTTGCGGAAAGATGGTGATGAGAAACGACCTGGATTAAACCTTCTAAAATTGGAATTGAATTGTTTAGATCCATGATTACCATTGGCTTGGAATTGCTATGGTCGTCTGTCTCTTCCACGTAACTTATCTTCAGTGTCGTGAGCTAGTGAGATGGCGTCTTCAAGGGTAGCAGGCTTGAACATGTTCACTTCAGCGTAGTAATGTCCAAGAAGTCCAGACATATACTTCCGCTTATGTGTCGTCTCTGGTACGTCTTCAAGCATGCGTAGCTATAGAAGTGCATTCCAAAAATGCTCTGTATACTGTGGAATAGGCTCACGATCTCATTGTTGAAGTAAATCCCATTGCTTGAAAGCCTTCTCATGAAATTGCGGTGGAAGGAAATTCTGCATGAACTTCTTCTTGAAATCTTCCCAAATAGCAGGATATTCTATGCTCTTGCGTACTACAATCCACCAAAGTGATGCTCTGTCTACCAGATGATTAGTAACACACTTGATTTTATCTTTTTCTGGATAAGTTTCCTCATGGAAATAGTCATCAAATTGGCTAATAAAGGATAAAACAGTCTTTCCTTCTCGTATGCCATTGAAAGTGAGAAATTTGAAACTTCGTTTACTTATCTTGGATTCCTTGCGAATGGTTTGTGCTTCAAGAGTGGCGTCGATGGTACGTCGAATCAAATCTTCAACTTGAGGTTCTTCTTTGTCGGTAGACGCTCTTTGTAGTTTTGTCAATTGCGCTTGCAATGCTTGCCTAGCCCTTCGCTCTTCTTCCAATTGTAATATGATTAGATCTAGCTTTTGTTCCATGGTAGGCTCAGGTAGGTCGTCTTCAGTCATAGGATCATCCATATGTGGGGTCGTCATCCTGTAAAACTCAATAAACCTTTCTCACTCAAAATCAGGTTAGCGGGATGAGCGTAGCTCAAATTCGAGGTTACAAGGCTATGTATTTTTTGTTATTTCTTTCTCAATTTTCAGAAAATCTACAATACTTGCATCTTCGTTTGCTGAAAATACTTCAGCGAACCTGTAGATAGGTAGAACACCTTGCCACGAACAACTTTCCAGTTCAGATTTTTTGCGTAGGAACAAGCCTTTTAGGAGTTTTAAGCACTAGTCAGTTCTGACTCTAGTTGACTAGTCTAACTTGCAGAGTTGCAGGCTTAGCCGACTTACAGAGTTGCAGACTTGCAGAACTTAGGCCGACTTGATGAACTTGCAGAACTTGATTCCACTTGACTTGCAGAACTTGACTTTTGAGGTGCAGGACCTGAAGTTTGGTGACTTTGTTGCCCTGTGTGACTTGCAGAAAGCTTAGCTTGACTTAGGAGATTAAGCTTAAAGAGCTTAATCAGTCGTCACCTGATTTTGTGGGGGGGGGGCGGGGGCGTTTTTCGTGACGGCGCGAAAAACGCGGGCCTCCTCTGATAGCTCGATGTGAAATTTGAAGCTTATTAAGCTTCTTAAGCTTCTTCTAAGCTTAACTTAAGCTTAACTTAAGCTTAAACTTATGAGAAATAAGAGATGAAATTTTTGTTTTCTCACTGTATAACCACGACTTGATGAAGGAGATGGATGCGTGGTCCTCCGCCTACACAGCCTGGTCCTTCACGATCTGACAGTAGAAACAGGGGTTCTTGATCGCTAGAAGTCTGCCTGTATCAACAGTTCGCGACGAGATTGACTGTAGAGCCCGATCGTTCCTGGAGCTCCGCCTTCGCTTGAGATTGGTAGTGATTGGAAGCTCTTGATCTCAGCTCCGCTCTGATACCACTGATGCGCAGATCGGATGCTGTATGCTCACGTAGTGAATCCTGGAAGGTCCCCAAGAACAATGAACTCTACATTTTTGCACAAAAAACAATGTAAAAGCATGAACGACAAGAAGCAAGAGACCAATTGGGTTCAATCTCCCCCCATGCCTTGTGTAAGCGCTTCACAAAGCATGTATTTTATGTATATTTCCATCTTCATGCTCAATAATAGCCCAATTTACAAAAATATGACAAGCTTTTAGCTTTTAAGTTTGCTTTCTACAAAAATAGGAAAGTAAAGCTAATGGACGGTGCCCATAGAGTCTGGCACGCCCAATCTCAATGTCCAAATAGAAATAACATATCCGTGCGCATAGGCGCATACAAAATAATAATCAATAATCGATGTCTCAATAGACATAACAAAATATAGGCGTGGCGCCTATCAAAATATAATCCAAAGGTTAAAAACTCGCTAGACTCCAATGCTTTCCTCCGCCACTGCTACTATCTCTACACATCAACTGAAGCATTCACAATCGTTAGTAAAATAATACAATTAAACCGACAAAAGTGAATATATAGCAGTCTTCAGCTACATAAATAAATCAACTGGTTAGAAATAAATCCTAACCTTAATTTATTATGAGTGCGCACTCTAAACTCATAAACGTTTATTAATTTAATATGCATTTTGCGGAATCACCCGCTATGGAATCACCCACGTACACACTAAATTAATGAAACGCCCGAAAAGGATAGGCGTCCCCATCAACTTCTCGCACAAAGAATCCTCTTTGTGTATGAGCCCCGGTCATCTAAGTTTACGGAATCCACCGTAAAACCTCACGGAATCCATCGTGGCACGGAATCCACCGTGGAATATGCCTCCTGGCATCAAAAGCAGTGAGAGCACTTTGAGGATCAAATTGTGTTGCTAGGGAATAAGAAGCTTATTACTCTCACAAGTTGATGGCTCTGAAGGAGTGAATCTATAAGAAATCATCCATTTCATGTGCATTCAAAAGGTACTTAAAAATACAATTTCTCTACATGCTATAAGGTAATACAATGACCTATTTTTCATAAGGAACTTATAAAAATTTATCAAAATTGTAATTAAAAATATCCTTTTGAAAATGTAATCCTATAATTATTTCTAAATAAAACAACCCTTATGTTAATTGCATGTGTACACTTATATGTTTTGAGGTGCACCCTCGAAGATTGGTTGGTGGTGAGTTACTTTCAATTTATAATAAAACTGCTCGTATAGATGTCACACTCCTACTCATTTTTAGGCAGACACCTTGATAAATGCACCCTATAGACTTAGGATATGTTTTTAGGTGCACCCTTGGAGATTGGTTGGTGGTGAGCCACTTTCAATTTATCATAAAACTGCTAGACTTATAGATGTCATACTATTACTCATTTTTAGGCTGAGGCTTTGATAAATGCACTATGTAGACTTAGGAATGAACTTCATCCGCATGTGGATGGATTAAACATATTGTGTCAAGGCTTTAGGAGGTGTTGGCTACTAAATCTAGAGTGTTCTAACTAGACATTTGAAATTATGTGTGCCCTTGACATAGTTGAGTTTTAGGACTTTCATAAAAATCAAAGCTAAAGACCCTTTAGTTGTATATCATGTTGCTGACCTATTATGTCAAGGGGATTAATTATCAATATTTAAGTCTCTCACATGGCCTTGATGAGAGGTGAATGGTAGGACATTGGACAACACTCTTGTTGATTCAAGTACTCAACCCTACCAGTGATCACTATCTCTCACCTAGTAGGTCATGCTCTACCTCCAAAAAAACCAAGGTTCTCTTTCTCTCTCTATCCAAAGAAAGCATGGATGATTCAAGTTGAAATAGAGCTATTTAATTATCTTCTCACATTGTAGTTTGAAGCTTGAAAGTATAGGTATGATCATGATTTGAGTTGGTTCACTCACTATGCAAGATGAAGAGAACATTGATGGAAGTTTTCAATGTTTTTCTGAGAAGTTAGTGATGTTAGCATACACATCGGTATATTTTTCTAAGAAGTTAGTGTTGTTAGAATACACAACAATATGTGTATAGAAACAAGCACTAGTATGATTGCGTATACTTCCACATACCAACATATATACTAACGATTATTCCAACACAATTAAAGTTTTTCTTAATGTAAATTCCAATGCATATAAAAGCTCAACGGACTTACATTCAAGCTTGACGGACCTATGTAAGGTGTCTCCATGTGGTGGAACCACGAGTCAATCCAAGGTATGCATTGAGGTGTCAGGTGTAACTATAGCTTTGAAAAAGTTAGTAAGGGTACATTGTTATGGCTCCCAAAGATACGCCTCTCAAGATTGTAAGAGTTTATCTCTATGTCATTACAATTCCAAAAGGAAGAGTCCAAGGCACCATTGACTTGGGAAGTGTTCCAAACATCATATGGAAGTCCTACTATGTCAAGGAGATTACTTATCACTATGTAACTCTATCACATGGGTTCAACAAAAGGGATTCTGAATCCCCTATTTATACACATGTTGACCGAGTGTTGGCCTCAATGAGAGGTCAATGGTGAGACAAGGGACAACACTTCTATTGATTCAAGTACTCAACTCTACCAATGATCAACTATCCCTCACTTAATTGGCTCATGGTCTTGCTCCAAAAAAACTAAGCTTCTCTTTCTCTCTCTATCTTAAGAAAGCAAATAAAGCATGGATGATTCAAGTTTTAGTAGAGTTATTTACTTATATTTTCACATTGTAGTCCGAAGCTCAAAAGTATAGGTATGCTCAAGATTTGAGTTGGTACACTCACTATGTGAGATGAAGATAATTTAGATGGAATTTTTGAAGGTTTTCTGAGAAATTAGTGGTGTTAGCATACACATTGGTGTATGGCTCAAAACAAGCACTAGTATGATTGCCTATACTTCCACATGCCAATGCATATACTGATGATTATTCCAACAGAAGTATAAAAGTTTCTTGATGCAAGTTCCAACACATAAGAACTCGATGGAATTACCTTCAAGCTCAATCTTCCTATCTAAGGGGACTCCATGTGGTGGAACCATTGCTTAGTCCATGGTATGATTTGAGGTGTTAGGTATAGTTGTAGCTCTAAAATTTTTAGTAAGGGTGCATTATCATGGCTCCCCAAGATACCTCCTTAGGGCTATAACAAGTAATCTCTATGTTGTTACAACTGCAAAAGGAAGAGTCTGAGGCACCATTTACTTGGGAAATGTTCCAAATTTGGCAGTGAAAGCACTCTCTAATCTCATAGTATATCAAAAACCTACATGTTTGATGCTCTCTAGTCTTTGACTCAAGCTAGTAAAATTAGTATATTTGGTCCTCTTGGGGAAGCAACATTTTATAGTGACCACTCTATATCCATAAACTAATGTGGCATGTGCTAAGCTAACCAATGGTACATTGCACACCCTATAGTGCTATTGGCCGAGATGGCTCAATATGTCATAGGTTGCTTCCTGTCGGCTATGTGTGTTGGCATAAGCAACTTGTCAAACTTGTACCTAGTCATCTTAGTAGTGTGTATATCCTTGTCCATCATTTTTATTCTATGTGCATGTGAAACACACACATAGTTATCTTGGAGAAAGTCTATCAAATAATATTATGTAGATTCTTGAAGACATGCCAAAGAAAAATTTTGCTACCATACTCTACGACCATACATATCACAAATGTCCTCGACAAGCCTGAGGAAAAGGGCCTTGGGGATAAGTTTATTGAAGGTCTTTTGTGTCTTTTTGATTTCCCTAAGTGCATTCATCTACGACCTAGCCACCCTTATCATAGACTTTTGAGCCCTCTCTTTTGCAGAGTTGGCCAATGCATGGGAAAATGTCCCTTGTTTGCCCTTTTCAAAGTTTCCAACTCTCTAGGACTTGGCCTCAAAAGTCAAAATACTAGAGATTGTATCCTCTGTGATTGTCTCGTAGGTTCCCTTGGTGTCT
This sequence comes from Lygodium microphyllum, assembly GCF_053477565.2. NCBI lineage: Eukaryota > Viridiplantae > Streptophyta > Polypodiopsida > Schizaeales > Lygodiaceae > Lygodium > Lygodium microphyllum. The sequence continues at coordinate 19,168,326 of NC_141142.1, forward strand.
TTAGCACCTAGCCTTGAATTGCATCTTGTGAGTGTTGAGTGTCTCCTAGTTTCTTTGGTGTCTTTCGCTCCTAGCCTTCCTTAGGACTTTTCCCTTGGCTAGCATGTTCTTAATTGATAGGTGCCCCATCTCCCATTTTTTTGTTAGGATTTGTATCTTCCCTCTTATCAAGGCTTTCATACTTAGCATTAACCAATAGTTGATTTCTCTATTCTTGATTTTCCCTCTGGTCTTGTGTGCCCTAAGCTTTTATATCAACTTGCCCCTATGGAAATTTATGTGTAGTGTGTTTGATTCTTGCCATTGAGTCTATACCATGTGTCTACAATAGTACAATTTAGACACTTGACATGTTAACTATTGAAATCTTAAAAAATAAATGCACTATAGAACCCAGACCCTACAATGCACAAGGGTAGCATTATATAGTCTAGGAATGTGTACCTACATGCAATAGCATCTAGGTGGGTAGAAAGAAACACAATATATTAAAACAAGGTTTTTAGTATTTATGTGATATTTGCATGATCTCTATACATGAAAGGAAATTGAGGTGATCTTCAAGGTGAGACAATGAATATTATTTGCCACTCATGGTCTCTACAAAAGATAACAAAAAATTCCAACTTAAACATTTTATACAAAGGAAAATGTAATCAAATCCTCTATTGAGAGCATCTTATGAATTCTAATCGATCTAGTTCCTCTCATCTAAGTTTGCCGTCCATATATAGCTTGGATGTGCTAAAATATCCAATATAGGTTAGGCTACCATGGTCCTCTATGATCAAGAGTGATGGTCTTTAATCTCCATAGTAGTTGCTTCCTCCACATATTGAGCACATGTCCCCTTACCCAGAAGAAGGCCCATCACAATGAGTTTCATACTAATACTTTCTCTCATTTTCTAGCTCCATAATCCCTAAGAATGCCAATGCATGACCTAGAGAGGGTCTAGTAAGAATTTATGTACCACAATGGTTGACAAAACCTACTTTGCTACTACCACCTTCCCTACTAGAGAGAGAGAGTCTTCATCACTACTACAAAGGTCCTAAAATTCTCCTCATCTCCATCTAGGTAAATATTTATGTCATCTAAAAATTCTACATTTGAAAGCTCCTCAAAATCTAGGATAGGAAGTCTGATGCCTCAAATACTTGTAGCTCTATCCCACACAATGAGCGCATGGCTTTGCAACATATGAGAAAAGAAGAGGTGCAAATTAAACTCTAAATGTTGAATCTAGCACATCACCCTTTCAACACTCTAATCTGATAGCATGCATGGAGGCATTTCCATAATGGCCAAATGCCTTGTCATGCATAGTAGGGTCCCTAACTAAGAAATTCCTCGTTGAGTTGCTTCATTTGGCTAATGCATGACCTAGACAAGGCCTTGTAAGAAGTTATTGTAAGACATAGTGGCTAACAAAACCAAATTTGCTACTATCACCCTCCTTGCTAGGCATAGTCTTAATGTTTTCCAATACAATAGCTTATGGCTTGTATTGAGTAGTAGGGGTGCCAACTACTACTCTAAAGAAATACCATGCTTACATGACAGCCTAAGTATCTCATTGAAGTGCCCTAAAGGACCCAAGTGAAATCCTCATGTGGTTTCCAATCTAATTACTAAGTGTCACAAACCCAAAATCCATAGGATTTGTGCCAATTGATAGAAGCTTCTAAACCTCTATAAAATATCTCGATCATAGCTACAAAGCTCCTAAAATTCTGATCATCCCCATCTAGGTAAATAGCTACATTATCGACAAATTCTACATCCAACAACTCCTCAAACTCTAGGATGGGAAGTTTGATGCCTTGGATACTTGTAGCACAAAAAGGAGCTCATGGCCTTTCCAACAAATAAGAAAAGAAGAGGGGCAAGGTGACATCCTTGTCTCAGTAACCTCTAAATGGTGAATCTAGCTCATCACAACACAACAAGATCTGGACTTCACGATGCACATAAAGGCATCCTTGCAATGGTGAAATGCAATGTAATATGCGGTAGAGTTTGACTCCAAAAAGTGGGAATGGCAAGGGATGAAGTTCATCTTTTCTACATGCATGAAATTGACCTAAAAATGCATCAATGCTTGCCTCAAACATTGGATGACACAACCATTAGACATAGAGGATGGTAGAAATGTGATAATGAATCCCAAACAATGAGTTGAATAAAATGTATATGTTGATCTCGCACACATGTGAATCCACATCATGCTAAGGGCACATGTCCATGGATGCAAGAATTATGGAGCGACATTTGCCACATGCCATCATTTTGTGTTATCGTGTGTGCACATATCCAAAATTCATGGCCAACTGTTTTCCATGTGGCAAGCATGCCATGTTTTTCGAGATACCATTTGACTTATGACTTTATGCTCACATGGTACATGCTACATATTCACACCATCTTGGGTCAAATTAAAAGTATAGCATCTTTGGAGCGCAAGGTTGATTGAATCCAAAGAAGGTCAAGGAGTACACTTTAGAGGTACCTCACTTCCCTACTTTGTTAATGCAATGAACTTTAAAATGTTTCCTTAGCTTGCATTTAGTTGGATGCTACCGCTTGGAACATACAACACACAAGGAGACATTTTGAGAGTGTCAGAATGGCTATTTGCATGCCATAGGGTCCATGCTAGGTACTTTAGGTTTTGTTTTCATAGAAATAAACCAAAGCGTGTTCTTTGGACAAGCACCCTATTTTCGGTAAGATTGAGGATGGTGTTGTACATAGTGAGCTCTTTATAGTAGGTTTCTGAAGGGGATAATCGTTACCTATAAGGAAGATTGAGGATGGCCTTCTCAAGGGGGCACCCTTACCTACTAGGAAGGTTTTCATAGTATAGATGTCTGTAGATGACAATATCAACATAATAGGGTCTAAGTAAATAACCTTGAACACCTTAATGGAGGTTATGAGGACTTCTCAATGTAGTTGTAGTCCATGATTATTGCCATCAAGTTAAAGGTTTTATGCCTTCCCTTAGAGGGCCTCCCAACTTGGCATTTTGGGGAAGATATTCAAAGGTCCTTCACACTATGTTTATCCTACATTCAAAGGTGGATGACCACAATCATAACGTTGGCCTTGGCATATCATGCATCGTAATAATTCCCTCTCTAGGAGTACAATGCTCATGGTGTTAACCATCTAATAATAGATCATAGACTCCATTAAATTCCAAATCCTTTGTGTATTATTTCTTTGATATCATCTAGCTCATAATGATATACTACAGGAAATGTTGAGACCTTCATTTTCCTAGATAATACATCAGCCACAACATTCTTTTTACCTTCCACATAAGTTCTCTAAAATTGAAGCATGGAAAAGAATTTTTTTTATTGCATATGCTTATCAGAATCTTAGTCAAAGAAAGAAAATATCGAAGAGTTTGATTATCTTTTTGCACAAAAAGTATTATCCTTTGCAATAGTGTTTTCATGTGGAAAGAGCATGATTTACAACAAGTAGCTCTTTCTCATTAACTTACAAAATTCTATTTGCACCCTACTGTGAAAAGTTACCTTTTTACAATGCAACTTGGAAAATGGTTGATTCAATTTTTAGAGCCTATATCCATGGAGCTTTAATGGTAGGTTGGCCTAAAGGTTCCTATGCCACAATGGTATGCAATGATAGGTTGGTCTTAAATAGGTGGTAGTAGACTATAAGTTGTTTTGTGACCTGGACCCTATGATGCACGAGGATCCATTTTGAGAGTGTTAGAATGGCTCCCTATGTGTCATAGGGTTTGGGCCAGGAGCTTTGTGGTCAGTGCATTCAAGACCTTGAGAACATCTCAATAGCATTGCAATCCATAATCATTCCAAACAAGATAAAGGTTTTGTGCCTTCATTTATAAGACTTTCCCTCTTGGCATGTAGGGAAGAGATTCAGAGTGCTTAAGTTGAGAATATTTGTGCACTACATAGGTTGCCCATTGGGCTTGCATCTATCTTTCTTAGAAGTTGAATGCCTAGAAAGTTCAATGTATGGGGCTTGAAGGAACCTCATAGTGATGAGAAATAAATCTTAAATACTATGTTTGTCCTACAAGGTGCATGACCAAAGTCATAACTTTGGTCGTTATAGATCATGCATCATAAGAATTTCCTCTTTGGGAGTGCAATCCTCATGGTATTGAAAATATAATAGAAATTTATAAACTCCATTAAATTCCAAATCCCCTATATGTTGTGTTCCATGTCATCTAGCTCATAATGATATCCTATAGGCACTACTAAGACCTTCAGTTTCCTAGACAAAACATCGACCACAACATTCTTTTTACCTTCCACATCTAATATCTTAAATTGGAACATGGATTAGAAATTTTCCCATTGCTATGTGTTTCTCAGGAACTTAGTCTAAGTAAGAAAATATCTTAGATTTTTTATGATATTTTTGCACAAAAAGATCAGGTCTTGCAAGTAGTGTTTTTAAGTGAAAGAGCATGATTTACAACAAGTAACATTTTCTCATAAATCTATAAAATTGTATGTAAACCCTATTATGTAGCTTTGCCTTTTTACAAAGATAATTGGTTTCAAGAAGGGAACTATGACGAGACAAAAAGAAGAGAGAATATTGCAAAGGAGAGAGAAAAACTAGAAATGGAGAGAAAAAGAGAGAGAAGCCATGACAACTACCAAGAGAAGGTGAGATGAAAGAGATTACCTTGGTTATTATTGAATGATTTAAAAAATGGAAGTCTGTTACAACTTATACCTAGCGAGTGTGGCTAGTATTTTATTTTTTCCAAATTATTACATATTTCTAGTCCTTTACATTCCATCCCTACCCAAAGGTTTTTGCCCTTTAAAAAAAATACGTACTTATTATAATGGCTAGAGTGATTTTTTTTATAAATAACAATCTCAAGAATTTGGCTGAATTGAAGATTGAAGAATGAACCTCTTTAATGTGCAACATCTAGATGTCTTCAAAATTAAGTCTTGGCTACAATCTTTTTAAAAAGATGAATGCAGCCAATAGGCATATTCTAATTTAATACAAATCCTATTGAACAAAGTCGAAAATAACTTTTCATAGACTAGTCCTAACAAGGAGTACTATGAATCAAAATGAAGCTCTCTTAAAATTCTTTCATCTGTGTGGGTTGGACATTGCTATAGTTGAGTAAAATTTTGTTTAAAAATAGAAGGTTTCCTACAAGGTGTTTGTAGCAAAATAGGGCCAACTATAACTAGCTCTCAACAAAAAGAGCATCTTGAAGATAGGGAAACTCCTCCAATATCGATGCAAGCGTCTAAGAAACTTCCTCCAATATTAAACCCTTCCATTTGATCAAGTATTCAATGATTAAAGATTTTATTCTCACTACCCTATGACTTTCTCAAGGATATATTGTACATTGCCCCCTTTATCTATAGGTTCCAAATGATAAGCCAAGTCTCCTATGCTTGAGAATCATATATAGTCCATAAAAAATATATGCAATCTTATCATTTGAGCCATTCTTCAAAATAGAGTACCAAGATTAAGCACTTTTAGCAATGCTAACTCTACTTCTTGAAACTCCTTGGGGTGCCTTTTTTATCAACATACAACTTCATATGCTCTTGGGTTTTCTTGACATTTAACTTGCACTATTGAAGAAGATCCTATATACAATTCAATTCTTATTTCCCTTGAAGATTAATCTTCTCACTAAATAAGACTATAGGAAGTAGCATTTTATAACCATACAAGGCCTCAAAGAGAGAAACACCAATGTTGGAATGGGTAGTACCACACATAATGCATATCATGATAGAAATGTCTAAGATAAGTTTCCAACCACTTACGAACTTTTTTTGTCTACCTGCCAATCTGAGGATGGTATTCTATAGATGGAGCTAACTTGGTCACCATTGAGCTGAAAATCACATGTTGAAAATTGCTCATAAATTTGATGTTCCTATCATGAATAACAACTAGAAAGAATCCATGCAATTTAAAGATATACTCCATAAACTAATTGGTAACGTATGATGCAATAAAGTGAGTCTTGGTAGGGATAAAATGGGCAAGCTACTATTCCATCCATAACCACATAGATACTCTTCCATTCCTTCTTGATTGTAGCCAAGCTAGTAACAAAATCCATGGTTATGTGAGTCCACTTGCCTTTAGGGGTAGGTAAGGACTGCAACAAGCCACCTAGCTTGAGTGTTGTCAAGGACTGCAACAAGCCACCTAGCTTGAGTGTTGTCCTTATTTTGCTGAGATGGCACACATCTAGAAACATAATCTTTCACATCCTTCCATAAGCTCTTCCAGTGAAAGCTCTTGGAAATCTTGTCATAGGTCTTAAAAACACGTAAGTGTCTAGTTCTATGGGTGAATAATGCATCTGCTCCATGATCTTTTGTTTGAAATAAGAAGTATAAGGGATAATAATCTTGTCATTGAACCAAATGAGGCTATTTATAAATTGAAAATGAGAGTTTTCCTCCTTGATCCCTTAATGCAATTTCTAAAATGCATACATTCATTCCTCATCCAACTGATAGGATCCCACCAACTCTCCAATCCAATCACTATGAAGCTCAATAATGGCTGAAACTTTACATGCCCACATTGTAGAGAGAGAATTAGCCAGTATATCACATTTTCCCCTCATATGAGTAATGCCAAAATAATGGTTTTATAGTGTAGACACCCACCTATGCTACTTGGGAGCAAGATTTTGATTGGGAGAGAAAATACTTAAGGAACTTATGACCACTTTTAACCCTTAATTGATTGTAATATAAAGAACGGTACCATTTCTTTATAGTATGGAGGATAGCCAACATTTCTTGGTCATAGACATTCATTGCCATCTCTTTTTCTATAAGCTTGTAACTTTGAAATGGAATAACTCCATACTCCTATAATAAGACTACATCTATGCCTCTTCCATTGGCATCATAGTAAATGGTAAACTCCTTAGAGAAGTCTGGACAAACCAAAATAGGAGCAAAGTAAGCAATTCCTTCAACTAATTGAAGCTTTGATTAGTAACAATGGCATTCCAAAAGAAATAATTCTTCTTGAGTGTATCAGTCAAAGGAGCTACAATAGTCACATAATGCTTAATAAATCTATGACAAAATAATGAAAAATTAGGAAATCCACAAAGAAAAGTAGTATTTGTAGGAGTTGGCCAATCTCTAATACATTGTACATTTTCAGGATTAGCTTAATTCCCTCCTCGGTGACAATATATTATAAATGTTCCACCCTTGTCTACATGAAATGACATTTGGTCTCCTTAGCTGAGAGTGGAATTTTGGTGCCGAGAAGTGCTTAAGAATAGCTAAAAATTATGAATATCAAGGGAAAAATATTCAACGTCAAAGGCGGCGGCTCGATCTAGGACGATTTTAAGCGCCAAAGTGCTTTAAAGGCGCCCGAGCGACGCTTGTTGATTTTTCATAAATTTTTAGACTGTCCTGCGGGCTAACAAGAGTTACGGGCCAATGCGGGATACTAAGCCGGACGCCCACGATTTTTCAAAGCTCAATTCGGAGTCTGGACAGGGAAATGGCCACAAAATGGTCAAGATATGAAAAGGTAGACACTTGGGAGGCCAAATTGGGCATGCCTTTTGAGTTTAGACCCCCCCTCTAAAATTTTATGCACCTTATGAAGCAAAAAACGTGAAGAGAGAATGAAGAGGGATGAAAAAACGTGGAGGAAGATGGCACCCGAAATTTGCGCTTCTTGGATGGAGGAGGCATCATGGCTGCTGGAAACAACCCTCCCAATTGATCATGGGGCTTGAATCCCCTCTGTTTGCTGACTTTATCGCCGTGCTTCACTCCTCCATTGGTGGTCTCTATGAAGAATCCTGATTTCAGTCTTTCTCTCTCCTCCCTCTCTCTCCCCTAAAGGCAGATTCATGTGGTGAAGAGGAAGAAGAAAAATGAATTATGGATGCTTGTCCAATGAAGACCGGGTTGCTCCATGGTGTAAGAGGATTGAAGATTGATAATTGTGGACTGTCATGAGCAGTAATGGTGGCTAGAAATCAGTCCCGAGATATGGCAAATAAGAACTTGCAACCCGCAAAAGAATGGTAATCTCATTTTTATAAAGGGAAATTGTGTTTTTATGCAATTTGCTTCATGAATTCTTATTCCCATGAGATGATAATGCATGATAATGTTGTCTTCAATGTCTTTCAACTGTTTATTTTTAGAAAATCAGAAAATCATAAGTGTTGTGGATGAAATTAGTAGTGAAAAAACCCGTAAATATGCAAAATATGGGAAAATTGGGTGTTTTTGAGATATCAATGGAAAAAAAATCATAAGACACACCAACTAAACTTGTCTTTTTGCTACAAATGAACCTAAGGGCCACAACCCATAACCCATTTTGAATTTTGAGTCATTAAATATTGGAAAAAATAAGAGAAAAATAGGGAAAAAATGGATTTTGAGTGCCGAAAATTAAGGAAAAATAAGAACCATGGTTGTGGATGTATGGGGGGTCTGAAGTATGAGGTTTAGCCTCAGTTTATCCCTACCTTTATGTTATCGTGAGTTTTTATGGCTTTTTATGCAATAAAAATGTGAAAAATGAACCCTAAACCAATGCAATATGCACAACCTAAACGAGTGAGGAGGTTGGAGTGTATGAAAAGTGTATAAATGCTGAATGAAATGATTGAAAGTTTGCTGGTTTTTTTAATGCATACCATATAGATTGGACAATATTTAAAGATTAAGAACCTAGTAGCACGAGGGTTTCTCGGTGCTAGGTTCATGCAACGCTGCATACGAGCGATAGTTAAATTCATTGAAAGAATGCTTTTGCACGAAGCACAAATGCTGATTTTCTTAATTGTTTGAGCACGTGGACATTCACAATTTGCATAAAGCATGAAATTTAAAAATATCAGACAATACCTCCTGGATGCATAGCAATTGCTTTTTAGAGGAATATGACCAATGTTGAGTGAGTAAGGTTGTCCAAGTTGTAGGCTAGGCGTTGGGTCTAAGGGAAAGTAAAGTGAGAAAGCATGGTATATCTCCTGGAAATATGCGAATCATAAAAGAGAGGAGTTTGTGTCTGTGTGTGTTATATGTGTTTAGCGACGCATCGAGGGGCCAATCCCCAAGGTGTAGGAGAGTCGCAGTGAGGTAGCGGCATTCAGCCTTTGGAGGACCTCCTATGTTTGTGCTTCGTGCTATTTGGCAATGTGTTGGGACTCCCTCTGAGGAGTGTTAATTGGGTTAGAGTTGGACTATAAGACATGATACAAACGCAAGATGATTAGGAAGATGATGTATGTGTCATCCACGCTCCTGGCCGCGAGGGTGTGGGGTTGTTGAGCGCATGATAGAGGTCCGGCTAGTGCATGAGACAGTGCCGGTCCGTTTTAGGTCCCATCAGTGGTGCGTCTGTCGGGAGTCGCTTAGAAGTGGCGGTCCTTGAATCCTGGTTGTTTAGGGACCAATTAGCAATTTATGCCAAAGGATACTAAGATTGATCCGTTATTTATCGATAAGCATCGTCTAGCAGAAATCCAAAAGCAAGAAAGAGACGAAAGAGCTAGGCGACGTGCTGAAATTCTTAGGAGGTATTCCCTTAAGCGTAGCGGTGCTTATGGGTATCAGTTATAGAGGTTATCATGCTCTCTCCAAATTGTGGTTTACAAATGTTAAATATCATAGAATAAGTGCATTTTATTTGCCTCGGCCTTTTGCAGTTTCAATTGCTAGAACATCTATGAATCGTAAGATTCCAGATGTTTTTGGGAAGTATATCCATATAGAAGGATCTATGCCCTATGAAAAACATAAAACAAAGGCCTTTTTCGAATACAACACATTTAATAATATTTGGATTGATCTTAAAAGAGTCCATATTGTAATGGTCCATATGTATAAATTTATTGTCCAAGAATGTGGTGGTATTTTGAAGTTCACACTAAAATTGGATGAAGCACATATTCAAAAGGGACAAAAGATAAAAAGAGTCAGCATCTATATCATGAATAGGGCATTGGATTACAATACTAGTAGGGGGAAAGAACAACAGTTTAAGATACAATCCGAGACGAAGCTTTGGTGGATTGGTGCAGCCCAAGTACCTACTGAAAGTCATGAAATATTGAAATGGTTATTCTCTCATACAGGTACTCCTGATATTATAAAGTTTCAAAGTGAAGGTGAAATGTTGATAGTCGATGGTGTTGGTAGTTTTAATGTTGAATGGCACATGAGTGCTGACTTAAAAACTATCAAATCTATGCTTGGAGTAATTAATGGGGCCAATGCAAAATATCATTGTATTTATTGCATGGAGGGTTTGGGATCCAAAGAATGGAGTACTTTGCAACTAGCAAGAAGAGCCCCAACTCGGAACTCTATAGATTTGAGCAAGTTCAAAAATGTGGATGGCTTGTGGGATCCTATTATCTCAATCTCTCTAAGGAATGTTCATATTTGTACATTACACATAGATATTATAATAATAGATAAGTTACTTAGATTGCATCTTGACTATGCATATTCAATAAAACTAGTAGCTTTGTCACTACATTGATAAATGTGAGGTTTTACTGTCAAAAATGGGTTTTCATGGAGGTCAGGTTCACCTAAGAAAGGATCCAATGGAAAACAAGAGAGGTCTTAGCAGATGTCTCTATGGGGGGTGCAAAAGCTAGACGATTTCTAAGAAATCATATTAGTAAACAAATAAACACATTATGGCAATGCTAGAGAGAGTTGTGTGCAATCACAACAAATGTGGCTAGCACACCACGAATTGCATTCCTACGAATGGAGGTTTGGAGACACATTGAAATATTTTTAAAGATGCTCATGGAACAAAAGATAACATCTAACTATTCGGAAGAGTACAAACATTCAATTGTGAATCTTGTTCAAGCAATTAAGGAAGCTTGGGGAGAAAAGGATATTACTTTCTACTTGGCAAGATATACATAAATTTGAATCTTTCTACTTTGAAAACAAGGTTTAATGATTTATATTGATTATTTCTTGTTGGGTTGTCATAGCATATTCTTCTTATTCATGGGCCCTATTTTGTGGAAGAGCAAGGGCCCCTAGCAACTTACAGTAGCCCAGGTATGGAGAAATCTCACTATCAAGCACGTATGTGTTTCTTTCGGAGCACTAGACATGGAGGAGCAACAAAAACCAATGCCCTTCGGGACTTATTCAATTGGTTTCTTCAAAGAAAACTTCAAAGATGGAGAACACAATAAATACATTGGAATCTAAAATACAAACACTATTTTCAAAATATTATATGCATTGCTAGCTTTTAAGAGTCTTTACATCCTCGTCCTCCTCAGGCATTTTTCCTCTATGACGTAAAAACTTTCTTCTCTTGTATCCAACTATGGATTTGATATATGTTTTGTTTGATTCTAAAACCTAAGATGAGTATGAAAGGAAGTATCTAGCTGTGGAGGCACAGAAGCTGGGACCATAACCAAATATTCAAATGGTTGTTGTCTTTTCCAAAAACATAACTTTGTGCACATTGTACTGCAAACCTAAGTATCCAAGCATCCTTGTAAGTGCTTTAACACAGACAATTGGCCATGAGGCCTCCTCTGAGAAAGTGCTATGCAAAACCAACAAAATATTGGGATCAATCCTCGATATGTAATGCCCAAGTGTAACATCCTTTAGAGAACTACCACCAACTCTCAATCCTTTGGCTCTTCCCAATAAATTATTCTCATTTGCAATCTCCAACGGTAAAAGCAATAGTCAAAATGAAAAAAATGAAAATATATATGTGGTTTCACAAAAACAAAAGAATGCATTATCATTTGATTTTCATCACTCTCAAGTTTGCTTGGATTCCCTAAGCTAATTGATGTCTCCTTGATATCATTGAGCTCCTTTACATATTCTGACTCCTCCCTTTCGAAATTGGAGATTCCAAGCTTCTCTTGAAATTGGTCAAACTCTTTGTTAGCACCCTGTAACTCTCTCTCAGCATCTTTAACCTTTCTTAAATATATAGACAGTTTGGAGCAACGCGTGGAAGGAGACGGAGATGTTCGACGCGGGAGAAATGGAAAAGAAAAGTGCGCAAAAAAATTTGGATAGCCTTAAATAGGTGCGAGGGCGAAAGAAAGAACATTCTAGAAACCCTAATCAAACGGCCAGTGAGAACATGACATGTGGACATCAGCACCCTTGAGTACATAAGTACTTCTCAGTTGATGTGAACGCGAATTCACACCTTATGTCACAACTGCGGTTTGTCTGACAATACTGATGTATCCAATTGATAGTTTCCATACGTCCAACATTGGTGACGTCGAAAGATGCCGTATGTCTGATATTGGTGACGTCCAATTTACTGTGATAGCATACTTTGCCGACTTTAGAAACAACAGTTCATTGCATTGTATTCGAGCTATAGAGGTTCAGAGTTGTCTAAAACAAAACGATAGCATACTTCACTGCGGACCCAAGAATCCTTCATCACGTTGTATTGGAGCTAAAGAGCCTCTTGTCGTGTTCTTGTGCTACACTGTGGGTGGGGAAAATACAAAGCAAGGGCATGCAAAAAGAAACACAAGGGACTCGTGCATTCACATTGCAATCACATTGTATTGGGCCTACCTTTATTCCAAAGTGAGGAGCAAGAGTTCAAGGCCTAGACATTTATTCGGCCTTCATCTAGTCTCTATTTCGGCACAATGGGAGTCAATTGTCTTCATATTTAGCTTCCTTATCACACCCTGTTGGTTTCAATGTGTTGGTTTCAATGGTGAGGACAAAACAAACTGAAAGGAAGGTCTTGGTGAAAAAATCTTCTAAAGAAGGTGCTAAGCAAACTGTTGAGGAGATAGCTGAAGAAATTGTTGTCCCTATCACACCATCTGGCAAAGTATGTGAGGGTGAATCCTCAGAGAACAAGTCATTTGGTAAGGTTGAGCCCTCAAATTCTCCTCAGGAGCAGCTTGCCAAGGAAGCCCTTGTGAGGAATAAGAGAAAGTCAAGATGGTTTTACATGCAGAGGTGTTTTGCAAAGATCAAGAAAGCTCAAAAGTCAACTAGTCACCTTATTCCTAAGGTTGCATTTTTTAGAATGGTCAAGAAGATATCTGATAGATTTTCCTCTATTGCTTCTGTGGATGACCTCAATAAGAGATGGTAGTTGTCTGTCCTACTATGCTTGCAAGAGGCAACATAGGATTTTCTAATAGATTTTATGAATGATGCTTATATTGCAGCTGCCCATGCACATTAAATTACATTAATGAATAAAGACTTTAGTATGGTTAGCAGACTTAGATATAGGTTTGACAAAGTTTTGAAGTCTCTTCGACCGATCAAAAGGAATTTGAAATCCTCAATGTTCCACCCAGGAGAAAGCAGAAAGAGCCACTAGTACCCAAGATTGAAGAGGTTACCTATTTGTATCCTACAAGGGTTGCAAGTGAGCAGGAGGTTGTCTTGGAGGAGAAAAGGAAAGAGGTAATAGAAAATGAGGATCTGATCTGGTAGAGAAAGATTTTGTCTCTTGGCCCAGTGAACTATGAGAGAATGGGCAAAGTGTATGGACAAATGGTCGTGAATGTTTCTATTAGTCTTGAGAAAGACGACTACCTCAGCATCTCTAGAGGATAAAATCCTATTTGAGAAAAGGGATACTCAACTAACAGATTTAGTAGTTTATTGTTGTTTGAGGTAAGGTCTTTTGCTTCTCTTTATTTATAATGAAATTTTCCAAGGGTCCTTATATTGCACTCATTCTCTTATTCATTCTTTACTTTCTATACAGGGCATATGTTACTTCTCTTAGTATTGATATTGCTAAGGGTATATTTGTTATTGATCCACTTCTCTCTATGGATCTGTTTTCAAAATCTGATTCAAATATTGCAAGGTTTTATAAGCACTTTGATAGTGTCACAAACCATCATATTTTTTTTCCATATATTTAAAGGTACTTTCTTCAACATTCTATCTCTTGATGATTTGTCTTTAGGGTTATTTCTCACTTGTGTTTTGGTTTCAAAGGAGATTGAAGCCTAATCTATATCAACATTCTTGCAAGAGAGATCATTTTTATGAATTCTCTTTTAGGAATTCATGGCCAATCAAAGATGTATTGTCAATATACACTTTTTATTTTATATTTTACTAGATAAAGTTTATAATATTTTCTAATAAATTAATATATGCAGTGCTGCTAGACTTGTTACTACCCACTTGGACACGAGCTTTGAAAGCATTGTTGATCCTCAAAGACCTTTCAAGTTTCTACTTCAAGAGGTTGCATTGCAAAATGACATACATAGTTGTGGCTGGAGAGTGGTTTCAAATGCTTGGAGGACAATAGATTCAAAGTTACTGAATGTAGAGGGGGTGAATGTAAGTCTCCTATCCTTTATCCCCTTTATAGTGAAAGTCTCTTGCTACTTCAAATAACTTGTGTGCTTTGTTACAATGCAGAGACTACCTTGATTCATACATGTGGTGGATAAGGGAGAGGTGTATTGAACTAGTTTTAGATAGGGCAATTACACCGGTGGACCCAGATTCCCCTCTCCCAGCTAAAAATTCCAAAGGATAGGCAACAACCAAGGGCAAATGTTTGTATCTTTTGTAATCCAAACCTATGATAAGAGATTGTGGAGATGTATTATAGGATTAACCCAATGATTGAGGGCACACATTGTACCTTATAAAGTCACCTTCGTGGTCAGATTCCTTGACTTTCCAACATAGACCTAAAATTTTATCCAAATCTTCATTTGAAAAATTTCGATTTAGCCATGAAACCTTCGTCCATTGTAAACATGTTGTTTTAAAGCAAGCTACAAAAACATGCAAGGGTAAAAACCACGATAAGCATACTCTTCTCGAGATCCTTCCAAGAGTCATAGCCTTTTGAATGTCTTGAGCAATCTTGAGTTTAAAACTCTCCATTGTTGCTTTGTTAGGAAACTCCCAATGCAAAGATGAGAGGCTTGGTAACTGCAGATCTTCAAGGTATCCATACACACCTGCTCTTGAAGGAACCACATATTGTGCATAATACACAAATATTCCACTTTCATGAAAAACACTCGTGGTCTGATCAGCATAAATAATGTTTGCGAATTCTTTATGAATGGCATGGAATGTTCCAATGTGGCTCTCCATAGGTTTCCACTCAAAATGTGTTGATGGAAAGATATCTACAACCAACAGTCCATTATTTAGTATATGCTTCAATCAAAACCATATACTCACGTATATTTTACAATTGAGACTTACAGTGTGCTTGCTGGGAAAAAAATTCCCGTGGATCCAAGGGCATATCTCTAGCCATGTAAACATGTTGCACCAAAGCAAACCAGCCTTGAGGCATGGTTTTCAAGTAAAAGGATATGTCCCTTCCAATGATATTTAATATCCCCTTGTTTTGTTTTTTTCACTTTGTGAGAGCCCCTGCAAGATGGTAGCATTGTAACCCAATCATTTATAGTAAATGTTTTGCGCTCCCATTCTCCATTTGTGCTCTTGCTATACATGGTGCAAGAGTTTATGGAATGAGGACGCCTTGTTGACGCCATGTAAAAGACAACGAGTATGTAGACAATGTGCAGAGAAAGAAAACTAAAGAGAGAGGTCAAGGAGACAAATTAAATATACTACAAGCGGCAATAACTTTGAAAATTCTCTCGATTTTCAAAATGGTCTTAATTAACTTAACTTTGTCATGTCATCGTCAGAGGTTTTGTCAACTTTTATTAGTTAATAGAGGCCATTGGGACTTGTCAGGGTGGTTTGAAGATTTCGGCTAAATACAAAATGAACTCTACTATCTCAAAAGCAAAGGAGATAAGAATACCATATTTTTGTCCATGTGGCAAAATCTCTTTGGCTCTTTCCTTAATCCACGGATTAACAAAAGTGCCATTTTTAACATTTTTCAGCCCTAATGAATAAATACAAGCTTGAGACTATGATCACCTCCCCCAAGCCCCAAAGGAAGTGAATGCTTGGTGAAAGTTGGAATTGAAGATGATACAAGTGCAACCAAATGCCAACAGCATGGCCTAGATCATGTGCTCCTAAAACAAGATCAATGTTGTCTTGTCCTTCACCAATCTATACCTCTTGATGGCAATGTTTGACAAGACTAGGGCCTTGACAACTACATTGCATCTGACTATGAATCCATCTAGGTCATGTACAAGAAGATGCACTACATGCACTAGTCGATACAATCCAATGTTTCCAAGACCAGACACATGAGTCTCAACCTCAAATGTAGCTACTAAACCTCCGCCAACTACACCAAACTTGTCATTTGCACGGGTTTTCTATGGGATGTTGACATTGGCCACTCCCTAATCCACCTCTACATCACCCTCATGTGCCTAGACTTCTTCAATGGCAACTCATTCTACCACCCCTTATGGGGCTCCCTTGTCCCTAACAACATTTACTCCGACATGCACCCTTTCTTGTAGCCTCAAGGCCATGCATTAAGCCATCATGTGGCTCAAGAATGAGAATTGCACCCTCCTTCCACATCTCAGAAAGACTTGGTCCTTACATGCTCAAACATGCACCGTCGCTTATGGCCCTCAAGGACGTTAATTAAGGCATCACCATGTCCTTACACAAGGTCTCATAAGAATATCATATTTATGATTTCAGCCAAATGAAATGCTCCTTAAAGAGCATGTGACCAACAAGAAATATATCTATTCTAGCTTCTTGCATTTTAGTAATCTTATACGTATACATAATTTCTAGAAAACCAAGTTGATTTATAAGTTAAGATTGCTTATGTTGGCTCACATATTGTTAAGTATCCTCCAAAATTCTAGTATATAACTAGAAAATAGATTTGTGTCAAATTTTTGAATATGTGCCAAAATTTCTAAATTGGTACTTGTTATCCCAAGCTTATGATACCCTGATCTGCATGGATCAACAAGCTCGTATCATCAATGCTCCACTCATTATCCCTTTGTGAGGGATAAATCGACATGCATGGTTCCTTGCATGGCCTTTAAGATTTAAGGGGTGTGCAAATTTCCTTCTCAAGCTGGGTTGTGCACCCCCTTTGAGATCCTAGTTGCAAGGGAGGGTCACCTCTCTTTTGTCTTATATCTTACTTGGCATCCACTTTTTTCTTGCGGATACTTGAAGGTAGCAAGAGCACACTAGACAAAGAAATCAAGGATGAAATTGATTTTTCAAATAAAAGCTTTCAAGATTGATTATGTGTAAGTGTTGAATTGAAACAATGGATTGAGATGAGGGCTCGGGAAGGTCAGTCATGAATATATGTATATATAACATGAGTTTAAAATAAGAGGTTTTTAAAACACCATTTTTGTACAGTTTCTACATACAGAAGGATGTCATATGAAGAGGTTACTTACAGATTGAATAGAAAAGGGTTGCATTTTATTCAAGAAAAACTCACAGATTAGGATATTTATAAATAGGCCATGAACGCACTTTATATAGAGAATATATATATAGTGAACCCCCTGAGGATGAGAGCTTACTCTAGCAATTCAATGACTCTCTAATTACTAGCTTACCATCACAAATTTCTTTTTGGAGTAGTAAAGAATCCAAGTACACAAAAGTTCTCCATTTTAAAAAAGATAAGGTTTCCTACTCCTAAAGAATGAATCATCCACCAAATAGCTTTCTAGGACCTCTCTCAATCACTCATCCAAGGTGAGAAAATTCTTAATTTTATAAACATAATTGGTTAATCATGAAAATAAATATTAGGGGAGTTTTGAGACCTCAAAAATATCTTTTAGGAGATAGAGAGAGAGTGCTCTAGACCAATAGGAGCAAAGCCTCCATAACAAAACTTCTATTTTAACAAAAGTAAAAATTTATTTTACAAAAAGATATATACATAATAATATTATGAATTTCTATTATCAATATTTATTTTTAGCCTCTTATATTCGAGATTATGACATTCTTTCCATTAGTAGCATACAATTTTGGTCACTTTTATTTAATGACATATCTATATTAATGATAACGATCAATTAAATCTAAATTCAACTTAGTAAAAAGCTTGATGCTCATTTTTCCCGTCCTTTCTTTTATCCCTCTCGCGTTTTTCCCTCCTTTTGTTAGCCTAGTCCTCTCTCTCTCTCTCTCTCTCTCTCTCTCTCTCTGCCATGGATGTAGAAATTCAACTTTCAACAAGGTGTCCAAGCTCCCAAATCACATCCATATCAATGTTTAACTCATTTCATATAGATGAAAGATGGATTCCTACTATCATTAGCAAAGGTAGTTGGATCACCATCATGCAACATGTAAAATGTGGGAAAATACAAAGATATGAGAGCTCATTTATCTTTTCTTGGAAGGGTAGAATTTGATATTTTAAGCTTGGAGTAAATAAGAATAGCATAAAAGTGATACTGTTGCAACATGTGTTTATGTATAAAGAGCTTTATTTGGAACCTAGAACGTCAAATATTCCAATGCATAGACCAAATTATAAGAATTTGATTCTTAAAGTCTTTATTTTCTTAAACTTGGTTTAATTTTTTCCATTATAACATTTTTTTGTCTTGTAGATGTCTACCCCTCTAATATTGAGGAATGGCAACCAATCAAATCTATTTTTGATATTATTAATGTTATGCATGGTTCGATTGGAGAAGAAATATACAAAGGTAGAAAGAAGACAAAGCTTGCAGAGAATGTAATATTTTTTTATCACTATTCTTATATTATCCCTATACAGCGCAGTTAATGGGGATGAATATCCCTCCTTCCTTTGCAAGATTTTTCAAGCTTTGAGTGGCCTTTGCCAAGTCCAACTACTAGTGAGGGCTATAGATATAAAACATTTTCTTAGATTAAGAGAATATTAAAACCTAATATCTCAAGTAGGCTAAGCAAAGTTAAATTTTTAATACCTATTATTATACTTTTTTATTTCTTTTCTAATGCTGAGATAGGAACATCAAAGGCCATGCTTTCATTGAAGAGATTAACATATGATCATGTCATACAATTTGTTTATGAAGGATGAGACATTAGGACAAAAGAAAAATTTATATGTAAGATATATCAAGACTCTATAGCTTGTAAATATATGGTTACTACTCAAAATTTTATCCTTGGCTTTTATTATAGTGGATGGCATTATATCAGTGGTAGTCTCGTTACTTTAGACCAAAATCTTGATAATTTTAGCAAAGGTTCTCTTGTGGATCTTGATGTGTGGTTCAATGAGGAAATTATTGTAATCTTAAAGGTTAGATAATCATGTACACTACATTAAGTGAGGATGGATTTATAAAATGAAGATATTGAACTACCATGCTCATTTGTGCTCCAACTTAATAACAAATGAGTAAGTTGTTATATCATATTATATTCACTTAGGTATATATCTGATTTCACTTCCTGATTAACAAAACATTTGTAATATATTTTTTGTAGATATCAATGAAGAGAGAGAGGAATATAAAATGCAAGGATATTGATGAAAATATCTCTTTACTATCAATATAGAATATGTGTTCAAATTTTGTGAAAATTTTCTATCAGTCATTTCTATGACTTATATGCACAAGGGCTTACAAGCAATATGGCAAAGCTACTTCTTTTTTCGAGGTCATCCTTTTCTTAGAAGAAGGGACATATTTTTTAGAAGTCATTTTTCCTTTTGTTGATGCTAGGTGTGGTTGTAGAATGGTCCACATATAGCTAGTTCTAGTGTCACTATATAAAATCATGCCACTATATACATAGCTAGTTCTAGTGTCATTATAGAAAATTGTACATGAGATTTCCATCTCATATGACTCCTCGTCAAAGAAAGTTTAGAATATGATTATAGAATGGTCGAGTAGGGATGAAAGTCAACCTTAGTGATCTGATGGAGCAAGTGGAAGGGCATTCACTCAAAAGATAAAAGTTACTCTAGGGATAATAGCCTAATCTTCCCGAAGAGTTTGCATCGATGGGAAGGTTTGGCACCTCGATGTCAGCTCTTTGCCACCTGTAACATGCCCACTTGTATCTTTAGGGCACGTCTTAGCAGTCCATCAGAAAGGATTTCTAGAAAGCTCCGCCTAGCACTCCCATGGAATGTTACGGGTTTTGCGATCTAGGGTTTTCCGCGTCTGCCACGTAGCAGAAGTATTCCGGCCGTTCCCACTTAGGATCGACCTAAATTAGGGTTTTCTTTATTGGTCATTTCCTAACGGCAACTAGCGTTGGACCCAAGCAAACTACTTTACGTAGAAACGCCAAGTCCGAAGTGGACTCACGCTGCACTTGGCTCAAGGAGAATGGGAAACGAGAGGGATGCAAAGCTCAACCTCTCTGCCATAAGGCATAGTCCCATTCCGTTCCCCTAAAACATCGTAAATCGGGTTTAATCATAAATCTAGGTCAACGCTTTTGTTGTTCGTGTTCTTTGACGATCTTCCTGCTGTCCATTGTGATTTGAGAAAAGTTCCCTGCCAACCACGACCACCCATCCGTAGGACGGACCCATGGCCCATCCTCCGCACTTTCCTCGGGTTGTTTTAGTTATTTAATTACCTAACACACTAGTTGGACATGCAATAACTTGCTTCTTTAATTAACCCATTAGGCACTGGTTCCTTCACGTAATCTTATCACTTGACATAGAAAAACAATATCAGACAAGTTCATTATTAATAGGTTATCATATTTATCTTTGAAATACAAAGAATCTAGCCCGTAGGCTTATCCATAATCTGCCCGAAGGCTATCCAGCAAAACACAGAGATCACTAATCCAAGTTTTTGCCCTTAGACTAGTATGCGGGCCTCGAGATCCAATCCCGAGTCACATTAGCCTCTTGTGCAGGGCTCGGAAGGCGAGGGATTTACAGCGAGAGCCCCCCTGGCACCCAAGCGTCCTCCTGCTCCAAGTAGCGCTCAATGGAGCGACCTCTTGCAGTGGGTTCGGTCCACATTCCCGGCGCGGTCAACAACCTCCTTGGTTAGGGTCAAGCAGGCAGTCAAGGGTAACTGAAGCTGCCTCTCCCTTCAGGCCTTCAACATGAAGTATAGATATTCATTTATCTTTTAATTCATTGATCAAACACAGTCAAATAGTGCTCTAAAATCTATAGCAAGCACAAACATTTCCATTGATCGTTTCTGTTGGCAAAATGCTAAGGAATGAATCCTTCCTTTCGAATGCTTCCAGCACTCAATCCAGGATGACTTGCAACTTGGCAAGATTCCCTATATCCTGGGTTAGGGCATACCCTATTAACCTGACTCGGTCAAACCTTAAGTTCATTGGTTACTTCAGTTTATCGGCTAGTCTTTAGTTTCCAATCAATCTTCTTTACTCAAGAAAGACCACTAAATTAGGATGATTATTCATCCTCTTGCAAGATAACTTTCGTAAGGACATGCCAACTTCATTGCAAGAATTTGGTCATTCCCTTGTGATCCAATCACAAGATCATATGACTCCGCACTTGTTACGCAAGTGTCACATCGAACTATGGGACAATGGAGTCATGAAACAATCTATTTCAGGTTACTAGGCTGACGTCGTTAGGCCTAGGGTTTCCAAGTTTCATCTTGTAAGATTCTTAGGGACAAACCCTAGCTTACTTTCTAGTTACATTTTCACTGTCCCTACATTCAATGAATGTGGGCAAGTATTTAATGTATAGGAATATAAGTTTTAACAATACATACAATTAGGTCACATATTAAATTCCCTAGTGAATTCTTTAGAATTCAACCTTTTCTAAACAAGTACTCCACGGTTTAGGTGTTTTAGGTTTATGCCAATTTGGTTAACTCTAGAAGATAATTTCGAGATTACTTTCACAAGATTCGTTGTCTATGATTTTTCAACCCTAACTTATTGATTTGAGGTCAGGCATAGGCTAGGTTAATTTCAACTAATCTTCCCTTTACTTTGCAAACAAAATTCATGCTAAATAAGCAACCTTTTACTTGATAATTTATGCAGTTGACAAATGATAATTTCATAGAGTTTATGCATCGTAAGAATCATTTCATGCTTTGCACTTTCCATGATGATTCATTGCGAAGAGGATATTGGTTAATAGTGCGAGATGCAGTTTATACTTCTAGGCTTAACCGAAGTATACTATTTTAATAGGTAATAATCTAGCTTATAATTCATTTCAGTACATAAAGCTATTTGCTAGAGATGTGTTTATGCTTTCTTTATTTTGCATGTTTTATTAAAAGTATTAATGACTAAGTTCCTTCGTCGTGAACAACTAGGATAAAAATATATCCTATTTCTAACAATTAACCTTGCATGATTGAATTACAAAAATATCAAATAAAAATTAGGAAGGAAAACCCAGGATTGGGGTGAGATATCCACGTGGATGCCCGGAGATGACCCTCCCGCGGTTGTGCCTTGGACTTTCTTAGGAGGCATCGCAATTGTAGTCTTTCGGACATGGAAGCAGCTTTACAACTCCTCTTTGGAATTCCACCGTCGCTCCCTTGCATCGTTCGTCGGAAGTAGATTTAGAAGGCTCCCTCCTTGAAGTAGGGATTTCGAAGAAAGGGTGTTTCAAAATCTTTTGCCGATAAGACCCATTAAAGCCATGGGAGGGGCTTAATGGCCTTATAATGACTCGCACAAACGGGGAATAAATAAAGTGTGGAATCCCTTACGAGGCTTCTGAGTGGGAAAGGAAGGTGTCAAACGACCCTCAATCACTCTCTTTTCTTTTTTTCGAGTGGGGAAAAAAACAAGGCTCCAAGGGTATTTTTCATGGGAAAGGAAAGGGCTAAGGTGAAATTTTCTTGGGGAGAAAATGGACTTATAGAATCCTAAGGGAGGAACTTCCAAGGGGACAAAGTAGCCTTTAAAGGCTATACCTTTCGGAATGAGGGAAAAGGTCTAAGGGCCTTTAAAGACAAACTCGGAGGGAGGAGGGGGTAATCCTAGAACCCATAGGAAGGGGGCTAAGGGAAATTAAACATGAGGGGGGGGAGGGTGTAATAAGACCTTTAAGGCCTTAGATCTTTTGGGGGAAATAGGGGCTTATGAAGCTCCTTTTTAGAAGCTTCTAGGAGCTTCCACGTGTGGCAGGAGGGAAAAAGACAGTGGAAATGTGGATGCGTGTTGACAAAGTGGTCGCAGGCTGCAATGGGGGAGGCCAATGATAGCCTGGCGGTACACGGCGTCTCCACCTCTCCCCTCTCACAACAGCCGTAGCAGCCTCTCCACCTCCCTCATGATCCTCTCATAGCAGTAGCAGGTGTAGCCTTTTTTTTTTCCTTCGTCTTTTTTTCCCTCATGGCAGCAACCCCCCTCTGTTTAAATAGGGGAGGGGAGGGGGATCCTCCCTCTCTACGTGTCGAGAGGCATGGCACTCCCACACCTGCGAGCTCCCACCGAGGAGCTTCCACATCGTTTCTATTCCCCTCCCCTTCCAGCACAATGGTCGGCTGGGGAGGGGAATAAGAAAAAGAAATTGCATTAACCTAAAGAAATTATCAAAATTGCCATATCATTATCCCCATTACTTAAAAGGGGATTCATGCAGGTAGTGTCTTGGTATATATTACACCACCTAAGATGATAGTTTGTCCCCTTGAGGGGTCCACCTGTAAGAAATCTTCTATGTAATGTGTGTTCAAAGGATATTAAGAAATACCCTTTCTTTACATGCTATAAGGCCCTAAAATGACACCTTTTACTTTACTAAACTTACGATTTTTTTTCAAATTGTAATTAAAATTTTCTTTTGCGAATATAATCCTATACATTTAAGTAAATATAATATCCTTTCTTTTAAACTCACATGGTATCTTACATAATCTATAAGGTGGATTTCTCGTGTACATACCAAGGCTTGGGCCATTTGCCCATTAAAGTACTATATACCAAGTTTTGCTCTAACAAGCACTATATTTGAAGCATCAATGTTCAATTAAAGACACACACGACCAAAGAGTTGGTACAAAATGCTACTAATTACCCTATTTTTTGTTTCTCTAAAATTTTCACTTCTATGTTTTTGGATAATCTTACAATATACAATATCGAAATCGGTATTATAGGTCTTAAAATATGGAATTGAAAGGTTTCAAAATTTGATACTATAAGTGAAAAAATTGGTACTATGGGTATCAAAATATAGAACTAAAAGATTTTAAAACTTTGGTGCTATAAGTACCAAAATTCAAACTCTATGTACCATTTTTTAATATTAGGGATATCGATTTACCAGTGCCAATTTTAGTGCTGTAAGCACTCTATAAGCACGAATTTTGGCATTGTAAGTACTAATTTTGGTACTATAAGTTCCATTTTTTGGTACTACAAGTGTCAATTTTGGGATTATAATATCTAAAGTGAGATTATAAGTACGAAAGTGAGTATTGTATATGGAGTGGAGGAAGGCAAATATAGACATAATGACATAGAAATGCTTCTAATATCCAAAGTGAGATTATAAATACTAAAGTGGATATCATATACAATGTTGAGGAAGGCAAATGTAGACATGATAACATAGAAACCCATAAAAAATAAATTGTATTCCATAATTAGGAAACGTACAGATTTACCCACGTGCCTCATTGTAGAGGTGGATAGGGGTAACATGGATTCATCCTCTTCAACTCCATCATCATATGGCATACTATTATATATATTCTCATAGACCTCAAAGGTTAACCTATACTAGTTTTGGAGTCCAAATATAAGCTCCATTGGGAAGCATATGGCTCTTACAAGGTGGGAGTAGATCATGATTGGAGGTGAGGTCAAGAAGACTATATGTATCACATCTTCCCTCTTCTTGGTCATAGTAGAAGCTTTCAACCATAAGTCTACCTCTAACAATTCTTCTATGCCACTTATTCTTTTGTGCTCTCTCTATCTGATATATTGCTTTGGTGGATTTCAAAAGGTAGAAGTCCTTGGTGGCCTCACTTGTCGTCACTGCAAAGTGATCCCAAATTGACAATGTTTCAAACAACATCTCAGGATTTCCCCCATACATTAGTAGGTTAACATCTTGACTCATTGCTACAATATTCATATTGTTGTCATTCTCCCCGTCCCCTTCCTCTTCCTCACTGTCTTTAAGCTCTTGCAATAGTACAATGGATACATATTTCCATTCTTCTATGTATTGCCTATTCTTACATCTCTTCCATAGCACACTTACACATTGATCACAAAAGCATGAGAATGTTGGAAGATGGTGTTGAGATATCGAGCTCCACTCATGATATGCCAGGGTGACCGTTGTGCATTTATGTCACCGACTTGTCAATTTGCAAATGCGGTTGGTACACCGCCCATGAATAATAGCTAGATGGCAGCTATCCTTATCTACTCTAGTTCGTGGCTCAGTTGGTATGCCACCTTAGTTTGTTGAGTTTGGTTTGAGACCCATATATAAGGTTCTTCTATTTCTTTTGTACTAGAGTTCTTTAGGCTTCCACAACTAAGAAGAGAAAAATTGTTTTCAGCCTCCACTTGTGTGTGTATTTCCCCCATTGTGCAAGCAAGAAAGCTACAAGTGAGACTCCTTCCTTCTCTCCCACAATCTTGACATGGTATCAAAGCCTTGTTCGTGGTAAGGAGCTCAAGAAAGCAAGCCAAGTTCGCGGTGTTCTGGTAAGAGGACCAGTATTGCTTTCATTCTTCTATTTTGGGAGCAAGTCTCTGCAGGTAGCACAGCCCGAAAGTGCAAGAGTGCATTGTCTCAGGTTGAGATGCCCTTCGCGGTGAAGCAAGAGGACAGTATATGCTACGGGATAGAACTTTAGCCTTCGGTGACCCTGTTTTTTTTATTTGAGGCCATTTCGGGGCCTGTTTTGGAGACGGAAGTTTTCTGCATGCACTCAGGAAAAGGCCCAGGTTTATGCTGTGCGACCATTGTTCTACAGGTCGGTGAAAAGTTACTATAGAAATTGCATCGTATGCCTATGCGCAGAGACATTGGAAGTTACAGAATTATCCTTGTTGACTGTTGATGCAAAATCGTCACTAGGAAGTGACTGTGTGGTCAAATACCACTTTCATCAGTTTTGCATATTTGCCCTTGTGAGACTAAAGTTGTGTTCTTTGTAGTGACAGAATTTTTTGCAGTGTTCTGTAATGGCGTCTGATTCTCTTTCACAGATTGTCACTAAAAAGCTTGACAAGAAAAACTTCAAAACATGGAAGTTTAGAATGACGATTTTCCTTATGGGAAAATGATATTGGGAATTTGTTGCAAGAAATGAAGAAGAACCGGTTCTTCCTGATGTTCCCAATCAACAGCAAATGCAGTATTTAAAGCATGGCATGAGAGAGCCAGGAAAGTTATGTACTGGCTGTCTATCAGCATTTCAGACTCTATGATTGTGCATATTCAAGATGCAAGTACGCCAAAGGAGGCATGGGATACTTTGTCAAAAATGTATAGCACAAATACGCAAGCCAGAAAAATGCAGCTCAAGCAAGATTTGCATAATGTGCAAAGAGAAAATATGAGCATCAATGACTACCACATGAAGGTGAAGAAGATTGCAGATGCACTTGCTTCCATTGGGTCGCCAGTGGAAGATGATGATTTAGTTTCTGTGACCTTGAATGGTCTAGGAAAGGATTATGCACAATTTCGAACATCCATTTCCGTCCGTGAAAGATTTCCTGATTTTGAGGAGTTGATTGCTCTTCTAATGTCTGAGGAGCAGAGAAATGGTGGTGCATCTTCTTCAGGAGGAGCTTCAAAAGAAGTTGTCTTCTACTCAAATGCTGGAAGAGGTAGAGGCAGAGGTAGAGGAGGCCGATCTGGAGGCCGTGGTAGAAATCAAAATATGCAGCAAACTCAAGAAAATCAGTCCTATGGAGGAGGACATGGTAACTCTAGAGGCAGGGGGAGTCAAAGAGGTCGTGGTGGATGGCAAAGAGGCCAAAATGCAAACAACAATGTTGAATGCTACTACTGTGGTAAAATGGGTCATATGGCTAAGGACTGCTATAAAAAGCAGAATGACATCATGAATGGAAAATTGCAATAGGGGAATTATGCATCTTCTAGTAGACAGGGTGATGACAGAAATGAGCATTTGTTTATGGTGCAGCACATGACCAATTCTGTGACAAGTGCAGAAGAAAGAAACAATGTGTGGTATGTTGACTCAAGTGCATCAAACCACATGACAGGTCATACAGAATGGATGCAGGATGCAAGGAAAATGGAAAAACTAGGATTTGTGGAGACTGGTGATGATATTGCACATCCTATTGTGCAGATTGGAAAATTTCCTTTGTCTATGCAGGATAGGAAAAAGAAATACCTATCAGATGTATTTCATGTCCCGAATATCACCAAGAACCTAGTTTCTGTTGGTCAAATGGTTGAGCAGGGCTTGCAGGTCAGATTTAACTCTCATGGATGCTTTGTTGAGGATATGAAAAATAAAGGTCACTTGATAGCAAAAGGAAAGAAGGGCAAAATGTTTACGTTGGATGCAGACATGTCTGAATTGAGTGCAGCAATGTTTGCACATGGGACCGGTGTAGTTGCAGATATTGATATCTGGCATAAACACATTGGTCATGTTAATGTACAGCGACTTAAATCAATGCAGACCCAAAATATTGTTGCAGGATTGCCTAAATTCAAGGTTGCAGAAATGCATAAGATATGTGAAGCCTGCCAATTTGGAAAAAAGGCAAGGAAACCATTTCCTAGACATGTTCAAGAGAGTAAGAAGCCATTGGAATTAATCCACTCTGATGTGTGGACTAGTAAAGCTGCATCTCTTGGAGGTTGTCATTATTTTGTCACTTTTATTGATGACTATAGCAAAAAAGTTTGGGTGTATTTTATGAAAAAGAAAAGTGAAATTTTTGGGCATTTCAAAACTCTTAAAGCTATGGTTGAAAAAGAAACAGGCCTGCAAATAAAATGCCTAAGGTCAGATGGAGGGGGAGAGTACCTCTCAAATGAGTTTGCAAGGTTCTTGCAGGAGCATGGCATAAAGCAGCAATATTCATGTAGTCATACCCCACAACAAAATGGAATTGCAGAAAGAAAAAATAGGCATATTGGAGAGGTATCTCGTGCCATGCTCAATGAAAAAGACCTGCCAGATTTTGATTGGGCTGAGGTAGTTGCTACAGCAGCCTACATAATGAACAGGACTCCCACTGCAGCAATACATGGGATGACTCCAGAGGAGAGGTATACTCATAGGAAACCAGATATTTCTCATTTGAAATTTTTTTGTTGCATTGCCTATGTTCATGTGCCAGATGAGTTGAGATCCAAGTTGGATCCAAAAGCTGAGAAGTCCATCTTTATTGGTTACTCTCTACAGCAGAAAGGGTATAGATGCTATAACCCTTCTACTCGTAAGTTTACAGTGAGCAGAGATGTTGTTTTTGATGAGATGAGTAGCTGATATAAACTAGTAAATGTGATTGATAATGTAGATGCACAAAATGATAATGCTGCACAGAATTCACAACAATAGTCACAAGATATTAGTGGATCTGGAGTATCCTGTAGCAGTGGTTCACATTCTTCGCTATGGACAGGCAGATTGAGATCAAGAGAATCTTCTCAAAGCAATGCAGATAGTGGTATGCAGGTATCACGAAAAGAAAAAGAGAAGGTAGATCAGCCCATGTTTGATGTGAATGCAAGTCACTCTTATGTGGATGGTGAATCTAGTGGCTCAGAACATAGCATTGATGATGAGTTGGGTATTCCTTCTATTGTTACACCTGGAGTAAGGAAGACCATGGATGTTTTGAGAGCACTTGGGAGTGAACCTACTCTACACAGGTCTACCAGAGCTAGGTATCCTGTGGATAGGCTGAAATATGATGGATTTACAGCCATTCACTATGCATATATGGTCAAAGTGATACAGGAACCAGAACCCACTTCTTTTGAGCAAGCCATGGGAAAAGAAAAATGGGAGAAAGCCATGGATGAAGAAATGGATGCCTTGGAAGCAAATGCTACATGGGAATTTGTACCTTTGCCTAAAGGTAAGAATGCAATTGGTTGTAACTGGGTTTATAAGGTGAAGCACAATGCAGATGGTTCTGTGAACAGATACAAGGCAAGATTAGTAGTCAAGGGGTATGCACAAACATATGCACAAACATATGCACAAACATATGGCTGCATCAAAGGAATGGTCTTTACATCAGATGGATGTAAAGAATGCCTTCTTGCATGGTGATTTGCAAGAAGAGGTATATATGGAGCAGCCACAAGGTTATGTGCATGCTATTCATCCTGAGTTTGTTTGCAGGTTGAAGAAAGCATTGTATGGCTTGAAGCAAGCACCTAGAGCATGGTCTGACAAGATAGGACAGTATCTTGTCACTATTGGCTTTCAAATTTCCAAGGCAGATTTCTCACTATATGTGAGAAAAACAGAGAAAGGTATTATGCTGCTTGTCATTTATGTTGATGATTTGATTATCACAGGTGACAGTGATGAAGATATCCTTCATGTGAAAATGCTATTGAAGCAGAAGTTTGAGATGAAGGATTTGGGAGAGCTACGTTATTTCTTGGGCATTGAGGTGATTAGATCACCAAGTGGGATATGGCACTTACAGAGGCAGTATGGATTGGACATGCTGCCCAAATATGGGATGACAGGCTGTAAGCCTATTTTAGTTCCTTTGGAGCAGAATGTGAAGCTGAGCGCAGATGCAGGTGAGCTTCTGGAAGACCCTACTATGTACATACGCATAGTAGGAAGTTTGATTTATATGACTATTACCAGGCTAAATTTGAGCTATGCTGTTGGATTGGTAAGTCAATTTATGCAAGCTCCAAGGAAACCACATTTAGATGCGGCTAGACGCATACTCAGGAATGTGAAGTCCACATTGCAGTATGGACTATTTTATGAGACTAGGGTTCAGATACAGTTGCATTGATACATTGATGCTGAGTGGGCTGGTAGTATTTCTGATAGACGATCTACCAGTGGATATGTGTTCTCTTTTGGGAGTTCTGCAGTTACTTGGAGCAGCAAGAAACAGCCTATAGTTGCCTTGTCGAGCACAGAGACTGATTACAGGGGTGCAACAATGGCTGCATGTGAGGTAGCTTGGTTGCATAAGCTACTTTATGATATGCATCAGCCTACAGATGGGCCAGTTGTCATTTATTGTGACAACATGAGTAGTATACACTTAGCAAATAACCCAATCTATCATGCTAGAACAAAGCACATTGAGGTGCATTATCACTATGTGCGGGAGAGGGTTTTACTAGGTCTTATTAATCTAGTTTATGTCAGCACAGAGGATCCGGTAGCTGACATATTTATGAAGGTATTGGGCACAAAGAAGCTGCGCAAGTTCAGATACCTACTTGGTGTGCAGGAATTGGGATTGAGCTCGAGGGGGAGTGTTGAGATATCGAGCTCCACTCGTGATATGCCAGGGTGACCGTTGTGCATTTATGTCACCGACTTGTCAGTTGTGGGAAACACATGGGTTGACTATTGAATATCCATCAATGCATTGGAATGTGCGAGAGTCATGAGCCTTCTTAAAATCCCATTGGAGAGTCAATTGCACATCATCTTGCGAAACTAGACAGAAAACTCTTTGTGTATTGCACCTATGTGATTATCCTTTATGCACAAATCTTGCATTAAGAAAATCAACCACATTAGTTGCACACCTCATAGGTATTACATTCAATTTCAACTACTTGTGTGTAAGTGTCCTCTTGATCAAAGCCCTAGCACCATTGTGCTCTCTTTTTTCATGTCCCAATGTAGAAAAGTTATGCATCATATGCAAGCCTATGAGGTGATAGTACCTTGCAACAAAGTAGAAAGGCCTCCATGCCTTGAATTGTGATGCAACACCATCTGACCATACCCAATGATATCATAAGTAATGCCCTTGCTCTTTTAGCCACTTTTGATGAAGCAAAAAGCAATGCTATATGGACAATGTATCATGTACCTTGTCGTCAAATATGTAAAAAGGTAATGTCATTTCAATGGCGCATGCTAAGTTTCTCACATATGTGATGTGCACAAGAATTGTTACTTGGTTGGCTAGCAATGCATGGATTGAATATCATTTTGCATTTTAAATGTGTGATTCTCATTGGCAACTCAATAACTAATACAACAACATCATTTAAAAACTAAAGCATGCAATCTTTAAACTTTTGTGCATGCCATTGAAAGACAAAGTTATACTTAATGAAACTATTATGATGATCTAAAATTAGGTCAAGAAAGTATCACTTGTCATTATTCAAAAAACCAAGTCCTTTCTCTTCTTCTCTCTTCCAACGACATCAAATTTTCTAGTATCAACATCCATGAAAACCTTACATGTACCTCCCAACTATCCATTGAAATCTCATCTAGGTAGAATGTCATGCTTGAACAATATCCAAAGAAGCATTTATTTGCATGGTACTCATTGCTTATTTTAGAGTAAATGGAGAATGATAACAACATTGCAAAAAAAATTTTACAAAGGTGCAAGAAAACTCCCATGGGTTACATGAAATTAAATAGTGACTACAACCCTATCCTTGAATGATAGAGCATGATAAGATGTATACAAGCATTAAGGTTCATCATTGTGGCAAATCAGAGTTGGAAGCATGAGAGAGTGTGCATAAGAGGGAGTGAGAGAGCTCAAGTACAAGAAGAAGATCTTTCTTAGTTAGTTGTTCAAGGTACAACTAGTACACTCTCCTCAATGTGAGTGAGTACTTCAGGTAGTTTATACAGCCTCTGGAGAAGTTAGGGTTAGGATTTCCCCTTGCTCCCCTATCCTCCAGTCCATTTATTTCTAGCTACCCTTATCCTTTCCAGTGTAAGGAGAGTTCCCATGATTATTTCTTCAACCACCCCCCTAAATGCCAGGTGGCATTGGATAAAGCATGGTAGGATGCCCTCCCCCTCGTTAATCCACAATGAGATGCCTTTATAAATCAGGCTACAAAAGAAGGTTATAGGTAGAGAGTGTTACAAGACTCAAAATATTGGATCATCTGTGGATTGGGAGAAAAAGTTGGCCTCCAATTCCTAAGGTACTTCGAGAACACTGGGACACTTACTAGTGATATACCTGGTCTTTTTGCATTTATTACATTTCATTTTTTCAGGATATTTCCTCCAGCAATTGCTTACAATATGTTGTTTTTTATGACAGATGGAGCACTTTGTAGAAGCTGTATGGACTAACACCTACTCAAGGGAAGCAAATGCTGAAGTCCCTTCATTATTGTTCCTCTTCTCTTCATCTAGGCATGACTGGATGGTACTTGTCAAGGTTGGGTTCAGGATATTAGTAAGGGTAGTAACAAGGGTTGGAAAGAACTTCTTCACAGACTTCAGAAGGATGGCAATTGCATCTTCATCATGAATGGGTGCAAGCAAATAGCAATTGTATGGTCACCTGTTGAACAGACCAGCTCTGACAAAATAAAGCAAAGCTTAGTATCAGCATCCATCCTGAAACTTTTTGATCTTAGTAAGGAGTTTGAAGTGGTAACCGATGCTAGCGCACTTGCTTTAGGATGTTTACTTATGCAAGAAAGTCATCCCATAGCATATTCTTCAAGAAAATTGAAGAGCTATTTTTGGGAAAGGCTCAAGGGAGACGTACTCAAATATGTCACGGAATGTTTGTCTTCTCAATGCATTAAGGCAGAACATGTTAAAATTCCTGGGAAATTGCAACCTCTTGACATTCCAAAAATGAAATGGGAGTTCATTAGTATGGACTTTATTGTTGGCTTACCCCAAGTTCAAGGAGGATATAACTCTATTTTGGTTGTAGTAGATATACTCACCAAGGTCGGACATCTCATCCCTGTCAAGACGAACTATAAAGCTTTAGACATCGCAAGATTATTCATCAAGGAGATATTCAAACTTCATGGGTTACCTAGAAGAATCATTAGTGATTGTGACTCTCTTTTCACATCACGCTTTTGGAGGGCTATCTTTGAGGCTATTGGAACTCAACTCTGTTTCAGCACAGCTTACCATCTCCAAACTAATGGTCAAACAAAATGAGTCAATCAAGTCATTGAAGATATGCTTAGGGCATACTGTTGTCAAGAACCCAAAAGGTGGATTCAATACTTACCACTGGTTGAGTTTGCATACAATGCTTCTTACCAACAGAGTATTCACATGACCCCTTTCCAAACATTGTATGGGCATGATTGTCAGACCCCTTTGAACTTCTCGGATCCAACTTTAAGGGTAGAAGCTTCAAGACAGATGCTCGAAGACATGGAAGATAAAATCAAATCAATAAGACAAGACATCCGAGCTGCCAAGGATAGACAGAAGGCTTACGCTGACTTGAAACGGCAAGACAGATCCTTCGTCGAAGGTGATATGGTCTTCATCTGTGTACGCCCTAAAAAGAGTTCACTATCCTTGGGAGAGTACAAGAAGCTAATTCCGAGGTATTGTGGACCTTATAAGATCATCAAGAGCCTAGGGCCTAATGCTTACAGACTATAGCTGTCCACAACTCTAAAGATCCATAATGTATTCCATGTTAGCCTATTGAAAAAGTATCTACCTAATTTGAATCATGTACTTGACGATTAGCAAATTGTAATGCCTAGCCAAGGAGTCCTTGAGCTACGGCCTAATAGAATCCTAGATGTTAGGGAGAGGCATTTGAGATCAAGGACCTTGAGAGAATACCTCATCCAGTGGAAAGATTATCCTGAAGAGGATGCCACCTGGATGGATGAAAATACTCTCAACCGCCGACAATACCCCCAGATCTTCTCAAGATGAAGACATCTTGATTCCTCTAAGGGGGAGAGGATTTAACATCTCTCTCGTGCCTCCCCCATGAGAACCCCCCTTTTAAATTTTTAAATTTAATTCAAAATTTTTTACTCTCTCTCTCTCTCCCCTACCGACAACATGTCGGGGAGAGAGAGAGAGAGAGAGGGAGTAGAGTGGTAGAGGGGGGGGCATGCACCCCCAGGTGTAGGGGTGGCAACCGTTAAACGGCGGTCTCCCCCCTCGTGAAGCCCCCCCTCCCCACTATATGAGGGGAAGCCCCCCCCTCCCCCTGGTCGTCTTTAGGGCCACCAGCCCCTCCCCTGCTCTGCCTATGTGCCACGCCCCCTGCTCCGCCTGACGTGCCATGCCCCCTACTCTGCCAACACTCCGCTAGGCTGCCAAACACCGCTCTCATCATCTTCGCCACCATATCGTGATTGTGGAGGAAGAGATGTTGTTACCTGACAGAAAAAGAAGAAGCTAAAGAAGCTTCCACAAAGAGCCTTCTTAAGGGTGCTTCACCCGTGGAATAGTGTAAGGGACACAATTGTCTGAGAAGGGAGTTTCCTTACGGGAAGGGAGGACTGCCAACTTGCAGAAAATTTCCGCACACCCTCCACCTAGTCGTCTTATTCCCAAGTCCCGATTGCGATGGCCCAAAGCGCGGCACAAGAGGAGCACACACGGAAGTAAGAGAAGTACATGTAGGATTCCCCACCCGAAGCGCAAGAATTGATAATACCCCTTCTGTAGATGTTCAGGTAGTTGCATTTTTGAGTATACAGTTCAAGTGTTAAAAGATGCACTTATGCAATAATGTCCTAGTTGCATCTCGCCTATAGGTTAAATATAAATTGCAATGTCCTTGTGCACTGCAAGGTTTGCATTGGGTGATCTATGTTTGAAAAAATGAATTATGTTGGGCAATAAAAATCCCTTGTGACGACCGTAAATAGGTTAATTCATAGAAGGATGTTTAATTAAAGAATAGATAGCTACTATGGGGAGGAATAAAAGAGTTATATTTTATTTAGAATTCGCATAAGCAACTGCATTCTTATTCGTGGACTTGCATGGGAAAAAACAAGATTATGTTTTTATGACGTTATAAATTTACGTAGCATAACTTGCATACATAAGCAACTTTCATGCATAAGTAGATGTATGAAAAGAAAAAGGGGTTATATTTCATTTGATGAAAAGCATATAGGATGCGATAGGCATGAAATGATAGATACATTCAATATGAAAGATAGGTTAAAACGTTGCTTAGTATTGCACTTGCAGAGTTAATCCAGCATTCTCATACTTAGATTGTTCTATGTTGCGAGTAATGAGAGGGTACCAGGCCTTAGGACACGAATACTACTATTATCGACAAACAAAGGGATGTAATACCTCAAGATAGGCAATGCTACCTATCTCGTGCAACTAGTCTACAAGGTCAAGTGCTATTGCAACTAAATCATAAGATGCTAGTACTACATCTTAGGCCAAGGGAGGCGAGATCTAATGACAAGCCAGATTCGTTAAGAAGTCGAGTAGTCGCCCTACTACAACCCTCTCTTTTGGGGACCGATTTGTCAAACTTAGGGAAATTGTGAATTGCCAAGAAGCGAATTAACCAACCAAGGACGATGGGGTTGTCCAAGATCTATTTGACTATAGTACAAGGAGACCTAAAGTAATGATAGTTGGGGTCGGTAGGGTACAAACCCTAACCCAAAAAAAAGGGGAAACAAGCAACCTAGCTTGCCAAGCCCTTGGAATCTTGCCAAGTCATGAACGATCCAGGATCGAATGTTGGGAGCATTCGGGAAAAAGGAATCACACCTTAGCAGTTGGTTGTATGAACGACCACAAAAATGAGCGTGATTATACACTTAGGTACATTGTTTGAACTTCTTTTCTCAAGGAACTAATTCAAGGCCACACACTTAATGCTTCAGGTTAATAGCATTGAGGGAGAGGCGGGTTTAGTTACCTTCAACTGCCTGCCTGGCCCTATCCAAGGGGGTTGTTGGCCGCATCAGGTACATGGACCGAACCCATCGTGAGAGGTCTCTTTGTGGGTGTTGCTTGGAATGGGAGGATGCCTGGGTACCAAGGGAGGCTCTGGCCATAAATTCATTGTCTCCAGACCCCACACAAGAGGCTGATGTGACTGGAGATGGGTTCTCGAGGCCCGTGTACTAGTCTACGGGTGAAACTTGGAGCAGCAATCCTGTTGATTGCTAGGATAGCATTCAGGCATGATACTTGATGTATTCCAAGACTATGATAAATAAAGGTCAAATATTTGGAAAAGGAAGTGCTTGACATTGTTTTTTTTAATGTCAGTGCCTAAGTTTTGTGAAGGAACCTATGTTTAAATTGATTAATTAAGGAAGTTGCCTTTGCATGTCAAATTTAATGTGGTATTAATTTGATAACTAAGTAACCCGAGGAAAGTGTGGTGGATGCGACTTGGGTCCATCCTATGGAAGGGTGGTCCTGGTTAACTGGGAACTTTTCTCAAAATACGTGATAACGAAACTCTGAAGACCTAGAGTCAATAGAGTTAGAATCCCGATTTATGCTGTTTTAGGGGAGCGGAATGGGACTATGCCTTATGGGTAGAAAGGCTGAGCTTCGCATCTCTCTCATTTCCCATTCTCCATGAACCAACTGCAGCATAAATCCACTTCGACTCTGTTGTTCCTATGCAAAGTGGTTCATGTGAAGCTCGACGCTAGCCACTTCCTAGAGACTTGGCTGGTAGGAAAAAAACCCTGATCCTAAGTGGGAAGGGCCGAATACTTCCTTTTCGAGGTAGACTCAGGAAGGGCCGAATACTTCCTCTTGGAGGTAGACTCGGGAAGACCTAGATCGCAAACCTTGAGACATTCCTTGCGAGTGCGAGGTGGCGCTTTCTAGACTCTCTTCCCGATGGGCTACTAAGACGTGTCCCACAAGTGGACAAGCCGACACGTCACAGATGAGCTTGAGAGGCTCTATGGAACTATAGGGATGAACTCCAAGATCTTTCTAAAGATTGAGTTTTTTAGCTTGGAGTATGAATAGGGAAAAGATCTCAGCAAGTTTATTTCACATATGAAGGGGCTCATGGTACAACTAGCCTCCATTCAAGCACCCGTTCATGATGAAGATGCAATTGCCATCCTTTTGAAGTCTGTGAATAAGTTCTTTCCAACCCTTGTTACTACCCTTACTAATATCTTGAACCCCACCTTAGCAAGTAGCATCCAATTATCCCTAGATGAAGAGAAGAGGAACAATAATGAAGAAACTTCAGCATTTACTTTCCTTGAGCAGGTGTTAGTCCATACAGCTTCTACAAAGTGCTCCTTCTATCATAAAAAATGGCATATTATAAGCAATTGCTGGAAGAAATATCTTGAAAAGATGAAATGTAATAAATGCAAAAAGTTTGGGCATATCACCAATAAGTGTCTCAGTGTTCTCGAAGTACCTTTGGAATTGGATGCCAACTTTGTCTCCCAATCCACAGATGATCGAATATTTTGAGTCTTCTAACACTCTCTACCTATAACCTTCTTTTGTAGCTTGATTTATAAAGGCATCTCATTATGGATTAAGGGGGGGGAGGGCATCCTACCATGGTTTATCCAATGCCACCTAGGATTTCGGGGGTTGTTGAAGAAATAAGCATGGGAACTCTCCTTACACTGGAAAGGATAAGGGTAGCTAGAAATAAATGGACTAGAGCATAGGGGAGCAAGGGGAAACCCTAACCCTAACTTCTCCAAAGGCTACATAAACTGCCTAAAGTACACACTCGCAATTGAGGAGAGTGTACTAGTTGTACCTTGAACAACTAACTAAGAAAGATCTTCTTCTTGTACTTGAGCTCTCTCACTCCCTCTTATGCACACTCTCTCATGCTTCCAACTCTGATTTGCCACAATGATGAACCTTAATGCTTATATACATCTTATTACGCTCTATCATTCAAGGATAGGGTTATAGTCACTATTTAATTTCATGTAACCCATGGGAGTTTTCATGCACCTTTGTAACTTTTTTTTTGCAATGTTGTTATCCTTCTCCATTTACTCGAAAATAAGAAATGAGTACCATGAAAAGAAATGCTTCTTTGGATATTGTTCCCATTATGGTGTAACAAGTATGACATTCTACCTAGATGAGATTTCAATGGATAGTTGGGAGGTGCATGTAAGGTTTTCATGGATGTTGATACAGAAAAATTTGATGTCGTTGGAAGAGAGAAGAAGAGAAAGGACTTGGTTTTTCTAATAATGACAAGTGCTACTTTCTTGACCTATTCTTAGATCATCCTAATAGTTTCGTTAAGTATAACTTTGTCTTTCAATGGCATGCACAAAAGTTTAAAGATTGCATGCTTTAGTTTTTAAATGATGTTGTTGTATTAGTTATTGAGTTGCCTATGAGAATCACACATTTAAAATGCAAAATGATATTCAATCCATGCATTGGTGGTCAACCCAAGTAAGAATTATTGTGCACATCACATATGTGAGAAACTTAGCATGCGCCATTGAAAAGACACTACCTTTTTACATATTTGATGACAAGCTACATGATACATTGTCCATATAGCATTGCTTTATGCTTCATCAAAAGTGGCTAAAATAGCAAGGGCATTAATTATGATATCATTGGGTATGGTCAAATGGTGTTGCATCACAATTCAAGGCATGGAGACCTTTCTACTTTGTTGCAAGGTACTATCACGTGATAGGCTTGCATATGATGCATAACTTCTCTACATTGGGACATGAAAAAAGAGAGCACAATGGTGCTAGGGCTCTGATCAAGAGGACACTTACACACAAGTAGTTGAAATTGAATGTAGTACCTATGAAGTGTGTGACTAATGTGGTTAATTTTCTCAATGCAAGATTTGTACACAAAGGATAATCACATAGGTACAATATACAAAGATTTTTCTGTCTAGTTTTGCAAGATGATGTGCAATTGACTCTCCAATGGGATTGTAAGAAGCCTTATGACTCTCGCACATTCCAATGCATTGATGGATATTCAATAGTCAACCCATGTGTTTCCCATCTTCCAACATTGTCATGCTTTTGTGATCAATGTGTAAGTGGGCTATGGAAGAGATGTAAGAATAGGCAATACATAGAAGGATGGAAATATGTATCCATTGTACTATTGCAAGAGCTTAAAGATAGTGAGGAAGAGGAAGGGGATGGGGAGAATGACAATAATATGAATACTGTGGCAATGAGTCAAGATGTTAACCTACTAATATATGGGGGAAATCCTGAGATGTTGTTTGAAACATTGTTGATTGGAGATCACTTTGCAGTGATGACAACCAAGGCCACCAGACTTCTACCTTCTGAATTCCACCAAACCAATATACCAAATAGAGAGAGCACAAAAGAATAAGTGGTGTAGAAGAATTGTTAGAGATATACTTATGGTTGAAAGCTTCTACTATGACCAAGTAGAGGGAAGATGTGATACATATAGTGTTGAGTGTTGAAATGACTTGTTTTTTGGCTGATTTTTGTTGTTTTTGAGAGCTGAATGGTTGATTTTATGGGATGATTGATTGATTTGGAAGTGGTTTGAGAGTGTTTTAGATGATATTGATTGTGTTTTGGAAGTTCGTGATGTTTGTTGGTGGTTCTGTGATGTTCTGATAGGTTCTGAATGGTTCTGTGTACCTTTTGTTTTGTTCTGTTTTGGTCTGTTTTGTTTTGATTGTCTTCTGTAAGGAGGGAAGGAGTATTGATTGATGAAGAATGAGATATTGTGAAAGTTTATTGAATGGTTTGTGAGAGTTTGAAATGGTTTGAGAGTGAGTTATGTGGTTTTGATAACCTTTTGTAACCTTCTGTAGGTCTTCTGTAGAGCTTCTGTCTCTGTTCTGTTTCTGTTCTGTTCTGTACTGTAGCTGTTCTGGTACTGTTCTGTAGACTGTTCTGTATGCTTCTGTAAGTGTTCTGTGGAATGTATGTGTGACTTTGGGAAAGTTTTCTAGCCTTGGAAAGAGGTGAATACAAGTGCAAAAGAGCTGAAAGAAGTGGAAGAAGTAGCTGCTGAAGACTCAAGAGAAGACTAGAGTGAAGTGACAGTAGTGAGCTGTGAAGAGACACTGTAGTGGCTCTGGTGACCCTTCATATCAGACATACCTCTTGGGAGGGGTATCCAAGACCTAAGAGTGATTATTGAGAGTAATTTTTTAGAGATTGTAGTGAGGACATGATGTATTATTGATGGAGAGAGAGAGAGAGAGTCAGAGATAGCCAATTCTACTCAAACAGAGTGATTGTATATGAGAGATTGAGAGAGAAGACTATGAAGATATTGAAGATGAATACTATGTGATGTATTTCCATTCTAAGATGGTGTATTCCTTTGCTTTCTTTGTTCTATTGATGGATTTTGTGAAGATATTGAAGAATATGGTTGATTCTATTAAAATCCGTGGGAGATCTACATGATGCTGCATGAAGATTTGTTGTGCCTGGTGTTCTTTTCTTCATTGTGATCATATGAAACATGATAAACAAGCTTGTTGATGTTACAAGATAGATTTTCTTGCAAGAGAATTCCCTTTTCCTTGGTGTTCCTCTCGGGGCTCCATGTTTTTGGTGCGCAGCCGGGGAAACTTGCCATCAACAAGCACCAAAAGAGGCTGAAAATGAAGGAAATGGCATTGCCAAGAAGAGAAGAATTCAATGGATGTTTGTAAAATTCCTTCTTCCACTAAAGAGTTGGAATTTCTCATAATCAAAGCCACTTTCCACAAAAAGTTCATCCCACAATGGCGGAAACACATCACCATCATGATGCATGCTCTATGTGGTGGACAGTTTCCTCTTCCTATTGGCATTCATTGAGAAGTTTCCAGACAACATCAAGTGGGAGATTGTGAAGAAGCTTCAGGAGTCTTGGTCTGTAGAGGTTCACAAAGACAAGAAGGAAAAGAGTTGGAATTTGTTCGTGGATGCTCAATAGCAAGATACATGGGATGCTTGGTGTACTGATAATCTTATGTTTGTTCAATTAGCAACCCACTGGAAGTTGGTAGACAAAGTGTTTTTCACAACATACACTGTTGAAACCATCAGAAGCTGGCATTACTATGATGATGGCACCACCACAATGCTCAGACATATGCATTTTGACACCTTCAAAACCGAATACCTTCCCTTGTGTAGTGGCATGAAAGCAGAATTCAGGGACGTTGAAAAGAAAGAAGTAGAAGAAATGTTGGCAAGAGAGTCCTACAGAGACTGAGGCCTTCTGTTAACCCTCTGTGGGGCACTAACAACATAAGTGGAGCCAACCCCCTGATGAATGACACAATAAAGAGGCAAGCGTTAGAACGAGTCCAGAGGTACGTGAGAAGAGAGAAAGCAAAAATCAAGGCTGAGAACGAGCTCGAAGCAGAAGCCGCCTTTGACGCCCTTGCGAAACTCTTTATAGAAGTCCCAATGGCACATCAAGCCCTTCCTCCTCCTGCTGGAGGTCCACTTCCAAGCCAGATCCGTCCTGGAAATATTGATGACAGACCAGTGAATGTAGTCCCATTGCCAATTTTTAAGGGAGAGTACAATGAAGACCCCGATCTTCATGTAGCAAAGTTTATGGTAGCGTGTGTGGCTAACAATGCCAGAACCCCTGAGCATTGGTTAGCAATATTCCCCGCCACTTTCAAGGGCGCGGCGTTTTAGTGGTATGAGAGACAAGAAGCAGGAACTTTTGGCACATGGGACGACCTGAAGTTGGCCTTCCTCACTAAATTCAGGCGTGAAGGTTTTGAAGAGCGAATGCGAGAGGAATTTATGAACCTCAGTCAATCCTCTGGAGAAAGAGTAGAAGCTTATGTCTCACGAATGGAATCCATCCTGAAGAGATGGACTAACCATAATCTAGACGATGGCATTCAAAAGGGGGTGTTTCTCAGAGGATTACAACCAGAAGTCCGTAAGTTTGTGGAGCTACAAAGACCAGCCACCCTGCAAGCTGCAACAAAAGGTGCAAGACTGTACGATGAAGTGGAAGCTCGATTAGCAATGAATACAGGAAGAGGAGTCTTACCTCCTCTGATGCCATGAATGATGTACCCACCAAATGCAGTCCCAGCGACTGTTTCCTACCCCTACCAACAGATGCCCTCGGTATCACAGTACAGTGCACCAAATCCACAGTGGCCACAATCCATGCCTCAAATGATGGCTCAACCACAACAACAATGGTCCCAACCAATTTCCTCAATGACAAATCAGTAGCAACAGTGGAATCCTACCAACTGGAGTCAACAGCCAACAGTTCAAACAGGGGCCCTGAATCAGAACCAGAACAGAGACTCCTCTGCACCAGCCCAACCCGTTTATGTAGTGATTACAGAGACTCCTCAAAAACCCTCCTGCCAGTATGTCAGGAGGAGAAAGCTGTCAAGATTGTGGGAGAGAAGGAAGGAGTCTCACTTGTAGCTTTCTTGCTTGCACAATGGGGGAATACACACAAAGGTGGAGGCTGCAAATAGTTTTCCTCTTCTTAGTTGTGTAAGCCAAAAGAACTCAAGTACAAAGAAATAGAAGAACCCTAGATATGGGTCTCAAACCAAACTCAACTAACTAAGGTGGCATACTAACTGAGCCACGAACTAGAGTAGATAAGGATAGCTATCATGTAGCTATTATTCAGGGGCGGTGTACCAACCGCATCTGCAACTGACAAGTCGGTGACATAAATACACAACGGTCACCTTGGCGTATCATGAGTGGAGCTCGATATCTCAACACTCCCCCTCGAGCTCAATCCCAATTCCTGCACACCAAGCAGGTCTCTGAACTTGCGCAGCTTCTCTACGCCCAATGCCTTCGTGAATATGTCAGCTATCTGATCCTCTGTGCTGACATAAACTAGATCAATAAGACCTAGTAAAACCCTCTCTCGCACATAGTGATAATGCACCTCAATGTGCTTTGTTCTAGCATGATAGACTGGGTTATTTGCCAAGTGTATACTACTCATATTGTCACAATAAATGACAACTGGCCCATCTGTAGACTGATGCATATCATAAAGTAGCTTATGCAACCAAGCTACCTCACATGCAGCCATTGCTGCACCCCTGTACTCAGCCTCTGTGCTCGACAAGGCAACTGTAGGCTGTTTCTTGCTGCTCCAAGTGACTGCAGCACTCCCAAAAGAGAACACATATCCACTGGTAGATCGTCTATCAGAAATACTACCAGCCCAATCAGCATCAGTGTATCCATGCAACTGTATCTGAACCCCAGTCTCATAAAATAGTCCATACTGCAATGTGGACTTCACATACCTGAGTATGCGTCTAGCCGCATCCAAATGTGGTTTCCTTGGAGCCTGCATAAACTGACTTACCAATCCAACAGCATAGCTCAAATCTGGCCTGGTAATAGTCATATAAATCAAACTTCCTACTATGCATCTGTACATAGTAGGGTCTTCTAGAAGCTCACCTGCATCTGTGCTCAACTTCACATTCTGCTCCAAAGGAACTGAAATAGGCTTACAGCCTGTCATCCCATATTTGGACAGCATGTCCAATCCATACTGCCTCTGCAAGAGCTGTATCCCACTTGGTGATCTAATCACCTCAATGCCCAAGAAATAACGCAGCTCTCCCAAATCCTTCATCTCAAACTTCTGCTTCAATAGCATTTTCACATGAAGGATATCTTCATCACTGTCACCTGTCATAATCAAATCATCAACATAAATGACAAGCAGCATAATACCTTTCTCTGTTTTTCTCACATAAAGTGAGAAATCTGCCTTGGAAATCTGAAAGCCAATAGTGACAAGATACTGTCCTATCTTGTCAGACCATGCTCTAGGTTCTTGCTTCAAGCCATACAAAGCTTTCTTCAACCTGCAAACAAACTCAGGATGAACAACATGCACATAACCTGGTGGCTGCTCCATATAGACCTCTTCTTACAAATCACCATGCAAGAAGGCATTCTTTACATCCATCTGATGTAAAGACCATCCCTTTGATGCAGCCATAGCAATGACTGCTCTTACGGTTGCCATCCTTGCAACCGAACTGAATGTTTCTTCATAGTCAATGCCATATGTTTGTGCATACCCCTTGACTACTAATCTTGCCTTGTATCTGTTTACAGAACCATCTGCATTGTGCTTCACCTTATAAACCCACTTACAGCCAATTGCATTC
This sequence comes from Lygodium microphyllum, assembly GCF_053477565.2. Taxonomy (NCBI): domain Eukaryota; kingdom Viridiplantae; phylum Streptophyta; class Polypodiopsida; order Schizaeales; family Lygodiaceae; genus Lygodium; species Lygodium microphyllum. Next base: position 19,212,329 of record NC_141142.1, read on the forward strand.
TTACCTTTAGGCAAAGGTACTAACTCCCATGTAGCATTTGCTTCCAAGGCATCCATTTCTTCATCCATGGCTTTCTCCCATTTTTCTTTTCCCATGGCTTCCTCAAAAGAAGTGGGTTCTGGTTCCTGTATCACTTTAACCATATATGCATAATGAATGGCTGTAAATCCATCATATTTCAGCCTATCCACAGGATACCTAGCTCTGGTAGACCTGCGCAAAGTAGGTTCACTCCCAGGTGCTCTCAAAACATCCCTGGTCTTCCTTACTCCAGGTGTAACAATAGAAGGAATACCCAACTCATCATCAATGCTCTGTTCTGAGCCACTGGATTCACCATCCACATAAGAGTGACCTGCATTCACATCAAACATGGGCTGATCAACCTTCTCTTTTCCTTTTCGTGATACCTGCATACCACTATCTGCATTGCTTTGAGAAGATTCTCCTGATCTCAATCTGCCTGTCCATGGCGAAGAATGTGAACCACTGCTAGAGGATGCTCCAGGTCCACTAATATTTTGTGACTGCTGCTGTGAATTCTGTGCAGCATTACCATTTTGTGCATCTATATCATCAATCACATTTACTGGTTTATACCAGCTACTCATCTCATCAAAAACAACATCTCTGCTCACTGTAAACTTACGAGTAGAAGGGTTATAGCATCTATACCCTTTTTGCTGCAGAGAGTAACCAATAAAGATGCACTTCTCAGCTTTTGGATCCAACTTGGATCTCAGCTCATCTGGCACATGTACATAGGCAATGCAACCAAAAATTTTCAAATGAGAAATATCTGGTTTCCTACCAGTATACCTCTCCTCTGGAGTCATTCCATGTATTGCTGCAGTGGGAGTCCTGTTCATTATGTAGACTGCTGTAGCAACTGCTTCAGCCCAATAAAAATCTGGCAAGTCTTTTTCATTGAGCATGGCACGAGATACCTCTCCAATATGCCTATTTTTCCTTTCTGCAATTCCATTTTGTTGTGGGGTATGAATGCATGAATATTGCTGCTTTATGCCATGCTCCTGCAGGAACCTTGCAAACTCATTTGAGAGGTACTCTCCCCCTCCATCTGACCTTAGGCATTTTACTTGCAGACCTGTTTCTTTTTCAACCATAGCTTTAAAAGTTTTGAAATGCCCAAAAACTTCACTTTTCTTTTTCATAAAATACACCCAAACTTTTCTGCTATAGTCATCAATAAAACTGACAAAATAATGACAGCCTCCAAGAGATGTAGCTTTAGTAGTCCACACATCAGAGTAGATTAATTCCAATGACTTCTTACTCTCTTGAACATGTCTAGGAAATGGTTTCCTTGCCTGTTTTCCAAACTGACAGGCTTCACATACCTTATGCATTTCTGCAACCTTGAATTTGGGCAATCCTGCAACAATATTTTGGGCCTGCATTGATTTAAGTCGTTGTACATTAACATGACCAATGCGTTTATGCCAGATATCAATATCTGCAACTACACCGGTCCCATGTGCAAACATTGCTGCACTCAATTCAGACATGTCTGCATCCAATGTAAACATTCTGCCCTTCTTATTTCCTTTTGCTACCAAGCGACCTTTATTTTTCATATCCTCAACAAAGCATCCATGAGGATTAAATCTGACCTGCAAGCCCTGTTCAACCATTTGACCAACAGAAACCAGATTCTTGGTGATATTTGGGACATGAAATACATCGGACAGGTATTTCTTTTTCCCATCCTGCATAGACAAAGGAATTTTTCCAATCTGCACAATAGGATGTGCAGTATCATCACCAGTCTCCACAAATCCTGGTTTTTCCATTTTCCTTGCATCCTCCATCCATTCTGCATGACCTGTCATGTGGTTTGATGCACCTGAGTCAACATACCATACATCATTGCTTTCTTCTGCACTTGTCACAGAATTGTTCATGTGCTGCACCATGAACAAATGCTCATTTCTGTCATCACCCTGTCTACTAGAAGATGCATAATTCCCTTGTTGCAGTTTTCCATTCATAATGTCATTCTGCTTTTTATAGCAGTCTTTAGCCATATGACCCATTTTACCACAGTAGTAGCATTCAACATTACTGTTTGCATTTTGACCTCTTTGCCATCCACCACGACCTCTTTGGCTCCCCCTGCCTCTAGAGTTACCACGTCCTCCTCCATAGGACTGGTTTTCTTGAGTTTGCTGCATATTCTGATTTCTACCACGGCCTCCAAATCGGCCTCCTCTACCTCTGCCTCTACCTCTTCCAGTATTTGAGTAGAAGACAGCTTCTTTTGAAGTTCCTCCTGAAGAAGATGCACCACCATTTCTCTGCTCCTCAGAAATTAGAAGAACAATCAACTCCTCAAAATCAGGAAATCTTTCACGGACAGAAATGGATGTTCGAAACTGCACATAATCCTTTCCTAGACCATTCAAGGTCACAGAAACTAAATCATCATCTTCCACTGGCGACCCAATGGAAGCAAGTGCATCTGCAATCTTCTTCACCTTCATATGGTAGTCGTTGATGCTCATATTTTCTCTTTGCACATTGTGCAACTCTTGCTTGAGCTGCATTTTCCTGGCTTGTGTATTTGTGCTATAAATTTTTGACAAAGTATCCCATGCCTCCTTTGGCGTACTTGCATCCTGAATATGCACAATCATAGAGTCTGAAATACTGATAGACAGCCAGTACATAACTTTCCTGGCTCTCTCATGCCATGATTTGAATGCCTGCATTTGCTGTTGATTGGGAACATCAGGAAGAACTGGTTCTTCTTCATTTCCTGCAACAAATTCCCAATATCCTTTTCCCATAAGGAAATTCGTCATTCTAAACTTCCATGCTTGGAAGTTGTTCTTGTCAAGCTTTTCAGTGACAATCTGTGAGAGAGAATCAGATGCCATTACAGAATACTGCAAAAAATTCTGTCACTGCAAAAAACACAGCTTCACCCTCACAAGGGCAAATCTGCAAAACTGGCGAAAGTGGTATTTGACCACACAGTCACTTCCTAGTGACGATTTTGCATCAACAGGCAACAGGGATGATTCTGTAACTCCCAATGTCTCTGCGCACAAGCATACAATGCAATTTTTACTGTAACTATTCACCGACCTGTAGAACAGTGGCTGCACAGCATAAAACCGAGCCTTTTCCTGAGTGCGTGCAGAAAACTTCCGTCTGCAAAACAGGCCCCGAAATGGCCTCAAATCAAAAAAACAAGGTCGCCACAGGCTAAAGCCCTCTCCCGCAGCATATACTGCCCTGTTGCTTCACCGCGAAGGGCGTCTCAACCTGAGACAATGCACTCTTGCAATTTCCAGCTGTGCTACCTGCAGAGATCTGCTCCCAAAACAGAAAATGAAAGCAACACTGCTCCTCTTACCAGACCACCGCGAGCTTGGCTTGCTTTCTTGAGCTCCTTACCATGAACAAGGCTCTGATACCATGTCAAGATTGTGGGAGAGAAGGAAGGAGTCTCACTTGTAGCTTTCTTGCTTGCACAATGGGGGAATACACACAAAGGTGGAGGCTGCAAACAGTTTTCCTCTTCTTAGTTGTGTAAGCCAAAAGAACTCAAGTACAAAGAAATAGAAGAACCCTAGATATGGGTCTCAAACCAAACTCAACTAACTAAGGTGGCATACTAACTGAGCCACGAACTAGAGTAGATAAGGATAGCTATCATGTAGCTATTATTCAGGGGCGGTGTACCAACCGCATCTGCAACTGACAAGTCGGTGACATAAATACACAACGGTCACCCTGGCGTATCATGAGTGGAGCTCGATATCTCAACAAAAGCTTGAAGGATTATTTATCCAACTCAGTTGCAAACATAAAAAAGGAGTTGATGGATGTGATTACAGAACAACTACAGACGCTGAAAGTGAATACCGCTAGCATATCTAACGTTGCAGGAGCAGGAAGAGATGTGATGCGGTCAAACACTTGGTGTAGTAAGTGTCATCAAGCAGGCCATTTAGCCACTGAATGTACACGAAAACCAACTATTCCTGGAGCCTTCTGTTCCTACTGTTTGCGGAAGAACCATACAGAGGACATTTGCTCTCTGAAGGAGATGCATGATAGGAGAAGAAAGGAAGAAGACGCAAGATTCAACCTGCTGAAATCAAAAATGACAACACAAGATATTGGACCCAAGCCTAGAGAGTTTGGTCCTAATTTCGGACCCAGAAGATTTCCTTCCCAAAGTTACAGAGGAAGACAGTCTGGTGGTGGTTAGAGATCAGAAGTGGAGTGTTACAGATGCAGAGAAAAGGGACACATCTCACCAAATTGTCCAAATCCTCGAAGGTCAGTGGATTACAAGCCCTTATGCAGTCGATGCAAAGGAGAAGGCCACACTGCAAAAGACTATCCAAGTTCAGCCCTAGTGAAAAACAGTGCTACTGATAGTCCAGCCAAGGCCCAAGAGCCTACCTCCAATTTGGTGGAATTGGAAGTTGCTACCATCACGCGTGCAAAGCAGAAGGAACCACCTGTCCAGAAAGAAAATAACCCTCCTGCCAGAACAGTGAAGTTCAGTCTTCCACCAGAAGAACAGAACAGAACAGAGCCTAACAGTGCCGTACAGAGCCCTACAGTGCCACAGAGAGTTACAAAGACAGTTACAGAGACAGGACCAGAGGTCCAGGATACAGAAGAGGAGGAAGTGCCACAAGTGGCAGAAGAAGTTTCTGTAATCCCTCTGATGGAAGAAAGAGGGAAAATGAAAATGGGTGTTGCCCCATTCCCTAATCGGTTAGAGAAGCCAGTGGATCCTATTAAGGAATACGATCTGGTCAGAGATCTAGATACCTTTAGACCAAACCTCACATTCCGACAATTATTGTTGTTGTCTCCTAGTTGCCGGAAAAGATTCAAAAGTATACTGACAAAAAGACGTGGTTTAAGGATTGCTCCCTCAACAGTGACAAAGTCCAACAAGGCTCCTGAGCTTGTAAAAGAAGTGGATGTGGCTAATGCTTTTCTAGATCCGGGTACTCCAGAGACTGGTATGTGGATAGAAGGCTGCTTCATTGCGAATGCACTGATTGATGGAGGTTCATCAGTAAACATTATGACGGATGTGACAATGAAGGATCTAGGCTTACAAGGTGTGCAACCCACCCAATGGCTCATCAGACTGGCGGATCAGAGTAGAATCAAGCCTTTGGGCATTCTCCCATATGTGAAGACTACAGTGGGTGGAAAAGATTATTGGCTAACCTATTTGGTGGTGAAGCCAAACTCTTATGGTACATCCTATCCTCTGTTACTGGGCAGACCATGGCTTTTTGAAGCCAGAGCAAGGACGAATTGGTTCAAAGGAACCTTGACCTTGGGCAGAGGACCCAATAAGTGGTGATGAAACTGTATGGTTCTCAAAAAGGACATGGATCCACCTCCTTGGAATTATCTTTTGACTCCCCTAATGAGGTTACGGATGGAATATCAGCAGACGAAGATGCTGTCAAATAGTTCCTTCCCAAGAAAACAGTGGCACATTCCTTAACAATGGATACTGTAAGTCGACTTCCAAAAGATGCAAAGCCATTATCAATGGGTGAATACTTCCTGCCTGAACCAGAAATGACTTCGGAAATCACTTCTGACAGTGAGATAGAAGCATGGATGTACTGCTCTCCCTGTTACATGGTCACAGCAGAAGCAGAAGCAGAAGCAGAGACAGAGGCAGGAGAGGAACCAGAGAATCTGTTCTTCTGTTACAGAGCTCCTACAAAGACAGAAGCAGAAGCAGAGACAGAGACAGAAGAGGATGGATATGATATGGACGAAGAAGATTATGAAAGTGAGCCAGAAGAATCTATCCCACCTGAAGAGGATACATTTGAGGAAGAAGTTCCAGAAGTATCAGAAGCCGATGAGCTCATGCTATGGGACAGAATGGTGATGGTACCATTTGGTCTGGTAAATGGATCTTCTCATATGCAAAACCTTTATAAGAAATGGATTAAGAAGAACAAGCCGTCTTTCAGCAGTGGCTCATGCCGTCCTAACCCATTTTTGCCAAAGAAAGATGATGATGATGCACCGTGCCAACAAGCACCAGTCCGACAAACCCAACAGAAATCAGAGGGTCCCTGTTATGTGACGTTCCTGGATGTGTCATCATCAGAAGATGAGTCTTCAAGCCAAGAGGTAATTAATTTTGAAACCAAACCCGAAACAGCTCTAATCCCATTCCAATGTCTTAAGGAGCAACCTAAGTCTCCACCAAAAGAAGAAGTTGGTTCTAGTGGGACATCAGAAGAGGACACCACTCCCTTGAAGGAGTCGGATCTGTACCCAGAAGCAGTCCGCGGGACCTTCATCCGTGAAGTGGAAGGTGAAAGGCAGTTAACCTTTGTGGATTCAGAAGGCACTGGATGCCACTTGAAGGTGGGTAGCAGTCTCCCAGAAGAGGAGTTGTCAACCTTGTACAACTTGTTGAAAGAGAATTTGGACGTGTTTGCATGGTCTTACAAAGACCTAAAGGGGATTGATCCCACAATATGTCAACATCATATTGACTTGGAGCCTGATGCCAAGCCAGTACGGCAACGACAGAGGCGAATGAACCCGAATTATTCCACATTGGTGAAAGCGGAGCTGCTCAAGCTTCTGGAAGCCGAGTTCATCTATCCAGTGGCAAATAGAGAATGGGTTTCACCCATCGTGGTTGTACCCAAGAAGAATGGAAAATTGCGAATATGTGTGGATTTCTGAAAGCTTAATTCCAAGACAAAGAAGGATCATTTTCCTATCCCTTTCACAGATCAACAGTTGGACACAGTGGCAGGACATGAATTTTATTCTCTTTTGGATGGATTCAGCGGATACAACCAAGTCCAAATCGTAGAAGAAGACCAATCCAAAACAACCTTCACCACAGAATGGGGGACCTACGCTTACCAAGTGATGCCATTTGGGCTCTACAATGCCCCTGCTACTTTCCAACGAGTTATGATGGCCGCATTTCAAAATCATCTTCATGACTTCATTGAGGTATATTTAGATGACTTCTGTGTCTATAGCTTGATCCGTGAACACTGGGAACATCTGGAACAATGCTTTGACCGATGCCGGGAGTATGGGATTTCCCTCAACCCCGACAAATGCATCTTTGGGGTCTCTTCTGGAGTTCTGTTGGGCCACATTGTCTCTGCACAAGGGATATCAACAGACCCTGCAAAGATTGAAAAGATCGTAGCTCTTACAGCACCCACCAACCTCAAACAGTTGAGGGGATTCCTAGGCCATGTGGGTTACTACAGAAGGTTCATAGCCCATTTTGCGACAAAGGCAACTTCCTTGCACAAGCTCCTGAGGAAAGATGCAGAGTTTACTTGGACGGAAGAATGTGACAAAGCCTTCCACACTCTTAAGCAGTGTTTGACAGAGGCACCCATTCTGCAACCTCCTGATTGGACGAAAGAGTTCCATGTACACACTGATGCATCAATTGAAGGTTTAGGTGCCGTCCTCTGCCAAAAGGGCTCCTCGAAGTTGGATCAACCGATCTATTACGCAAGCCGAAAAGTCACTGATAGGGAATGGAACTATACAGTGACCGAGCTGGAGTGCTTGGCAATGGTGTTTGCCCTAGAGAAGTTTCGCCATTACCTCCTATCCACCCACTTTAAATTTTATATGGATCATAAGGCCCTGTCCTTCTTGATGAACAAAGCAGATGTGAAAGGATGAATGATGAGATGGCTCCTTTTATTCCAGGAGTTTGACTTTGAGGTGATTACTAAGCGTGGTCGTTCCCATGTTCTGGCTGATCATCTGTCGCGTATCCCACAAACTGCAGACGAGGAGCAGGATGATCCCGACCTCCCTGATGCTTCCCTATTCTTGGTAGAAACTGTAACTCCCTGGTATGCAGACATTACCAATCTGCTGGCAACCCAACAGTACCCTCCTGGTATTTCTAGTCGGGAAAGGAAGAAGCTCATGCTAGAATCAGCCCCCTACACCCTGCTAGGTGGTGCACTGTACAAGAAAGGCAAAGATGAAGTACTCAGAAGATGTGTTGCAGGAAAAGAGATTGGGATTGTTCTGAAGGCTTGCCATGACGAGCCATGTGGAGGTCACATTGCAGGAGAAGCTACAGCCAGGAAGGCTCTGCTAGCAGGTTATTGGTGGCCTACCATTCATAAAGATTCCTATGATTACTGTAAAAGATGTGATGCTTGTCAAAGAATGGGGAAACCCACGAAGACAACTGCCATGCCATTGCAACCTATCCTTCCGTTGAAGCCGTTTGAGAAGTGGGGCATTGACTTCGTAGGTCCGATCGACCCTCCCACCAGAAGGAAACAGAACAGATACATCCTCGTATGTACGGATTATGTCACAAAGTGGTGTGAAGCTAAAGCCCTAAAGCGGGACGATGGTAACAGCATGGCCCTGTTCATGTACGAGAATATCATCACCCGTTTTGGCAGTCCCTTAGAGCTGGTAAGTGACAGAGGCACTCATTTCCTTAACAAAGTCATGGAAGAGTTGACAGAGTTGTATAAGATCTGCCATCGCAAGTCCACTCCTTATTACCCCAGAGCCAACGGCCAAGTCGAAGTCACCAATCACATCCTCTGCTCGATCCTGACAAGAACAATCGCCGCACATCGTCGTGATTGGGACGATCGACTTATAGAGGCCCTCTGGGCGTACAGAACCTCCCATAAAGCAGCAACGGGACAGACACCTTTCCAGCTGGTGTATGGTACAGAAGTTGTTTCTCCTGTTGAGCTAGAATTGCCCTCTTTGAGAGTGGCTATCAAGGAGCGTTTGGGGGACGATGATTCACTGCAACGCCGTCTCCTGCACTTGGAATGTCTGGACGAAATTCATCGGATGGCTCTACAGTGCATGGAAGCCACGCAAGCTCGACGTAAGGCTTACCATGATAGCTTCATCAAGCACAAGGAGTTCAAAGAAGGTGATTTGGTCCTAGCCTATGATTCACGCTTTGGCAAGTTTCCTGGCAAGCTCCAACAGCGGTGGATGGGCCCCTATAAGATACTTGCCGTCAACTCGAATGGCTCTGTTCAAGTACAGACCGTTGATGCCTCTGATGATCCTTTTCTGATCAATGGATATCGCCTGAAGAAGTACTTCCCTCCTTGGGGATCTTGACAATTATGGTCACTTGATCTTTTGCCTCATTGGCGCGGCACTGTACTTGTTATGATGCTACTTCTGATAGCCGTTCTTCAATCACTCCTGCTGAAGTGGACACAACCCTCTGTCCCCTCAAAACCCCCTTCCAGCCTTGATTTCTTATCCTCTATTTTCCACCAGCGACAGTGGCGAGGTGGGTTCTGACAAATGGTAGTTCTGCCATTCGCTTGCTCAATATTGAAAAAAAAAAAGAAACAAAAAAGAAAAAAAAAACAAAACATATCGGTCATGGGAGAAAAGGACTTAGGTCCCTGTCATGCCGACCTGTTCTTTGAGAAAAGGTGGAAACACCATCGGGAATAGGGGCAAATTTAATAAGAGAGAAAAAAAAAAACAAAGAAGAAAAAAAAAACGAAACAAATCTATTATGAGAGAAAAGGAAGCAATTCCCTGTCATAGCAGGCCTCGTTCCAAGAAAAGGTGATAAACACCCTTGGGCGAGAGGCTGGTTGTGGAAAAGGTGGCAACACCCAGCAGTCCAGAAAGTGGATTCATTAATTGATATCCCTAGGATTCAATTCCGAAGCTACCTCCCTTGGTACGCTGTGTCATGGGTCTCTCTACAAAGTGACTACCTATCCTCTAGCAAACAACATGTTCCTATCCAATACAATAATCGATTTGATGGCTACCTCCCTGGGTACGCCTCTTCAACAACTGATGACGCGATCTTCATCGACAACCCCTTGAGTAATGTGAGCTTTCATCCTAACCGGATGGGGAAGTGAGTACGGTTGCCCTCTGTATCTATCAACAGAGCGTGAGACAGAGGGTGGGGCGAGAGACCAGTCTTTTCCCTTCAAATCGAATGAGAGGTGAGAAGTGTGAATGAAGTGTTGCACGCACGGGATGGGCCTCTCAATGCACAAAGCACAATTTGTTTCTATGCACTACACCATAAGGCTCCTTTGCCTTCCTTCTTGCACCGTATGCCGGCATAGGGTGGGATGCACAGTTGCACCATCAAATGCGCACAAGGCATACAACCTTTGCACAAGCGACCATGAGGATTACATCAATGGGTTTTAGGAAAAGGCTGCCCTTCTGTATCTATCAACAGAGAGTGAGACAGAGGGTGGGTTGAGTGTGACTGGAGTTTCTTCAATCAATTACCAAGAGGTGAGATTGAGGGACGTTACGACACTTGGAGTCAGGTATGTTCCACTTTCCCTATGCACCCACGGGATGGGTCTTTGCCGTCCTCACAAGACACTTCACCCTATTCTGTACACTGCACTGTAAGGCTCCCTTGCCTTTCTCCTTGCACTTATGCCAGACGGGTTATACGCACTAATGCACCATCAACTGTGCACCCTGGCATACTCCCTTTGCACTATTTCCCCCTTGTTGATTCCCCAACTGGGTATGAGATATGGGTTTTAATCATTCTTTCACGAGTGATATTAGTCATGGGGCGAGTGACTGTTCTTTCATTTCATTTGAGTGACTACGAGTTGAGTGTAGTATTCCTCATCATCGACAAATTTCCTGCGATTCCTTCCATCAGCTACCTCCCTAGGTACTGTCATGTGGTCCCTGCCATGAAGGACGTGCGCCGAGAAGATGCCTTGGTCCCTCCAGCACCGACAACCACACTGGACGTACCGTCGACACTCAACCTTGATTCTTGACGAGACGGGCCAAGTTTTTCTAACCCTCCACTTTGGGTTCTTCGTGACGTTCATGTTTTAAGTGTGGGGAAGTTAGTGGATGGTCTGTGGCGTGGTCCTAGGTCCCTGATGTTCGGTTAACCCTATCCGTTAAGGTCTTAAGTGTGGGGACGCGTCCCTGCGCGTCTCCCGTGCATACTTTTCTGCATATGACTTAACCTGTTCATGCATGAATGCCTTGCCTTTCTTTTACCCTAATGGGATCCCTTTCCACCCATCCGATTATTTTCCACCCACCCTTGGGGCTGTTCCCTTGCAGTTTTCCTTCATTCTTTGATTTTGAGGTCCTGCCATGTGAATGTACCCTACATTCACTGAAGTCCAAATCCAACCTTATAGCCCTGTTCCTCCCTTTGAACTGACCATTTTTCTTTTTTACCTACCTTTATTCCGGTGCACGGTTTTTGAGTTATTAATTTTTGAAGCATTTTGCGCAATTTAGCCGGTTTTTCCATGTGAATGCGCTTTTCTTGCTTCGAAACTAGGATCTGACATCCTAGCCCTGACAACCACTTTTCCCCTGACATTTTTCCTTTTTATTCCGCATCATTCCGATACACGGTTTGTCCGTTATTAATTTTCTGGGTTTTCACGACTTTTTCGTGTGTATTTTTGACATTCTTCCATGTGAACTACCCTATTTGCATCGGAATTCCAATTTGATTTGACAGCCGTGTCTCGGATCCTTCCCCTACCTTTTTCCTTTTTCCTCCACCCTTTTTCGACTTCTGGATTTTTACTTATTAATTTTTAACTGTGTTTTCGGGAGTATTTTTGGCGTTTTTTGCATGTGAACCCCTCCTCCTTCCACCGGAACTGTGGTTTAACGTGATAACCCTGCGCCACTCCTTCCTGCGGACATTTTTCCTTCTTACTACATGTTATTCTGGTGAATGGGTTGTCCGATATTAATTGCCGATCCCATTTTCGAGTCTATTTTTTGGGTTTTTCCCACGTGAACGCGTCTTATCTCAGTCAGACCTATGTTTTGACGTGATAGGATTGTTGGGCACATCTTTTTGCACAGTTTTCATTTTTTCTGCACTTCGTTCCGATGCACGGATCTTTTGCTATTAATTTTTAATTGCGTTTTTTGGTTCGTTTTTTGTGTTTTTTGCACGTGACCGCCTTTACCCCTCCCGGAGCCTCCGTCATATATTTTTCTTGTTTTCCCCCTATTGTCCTGCCCACTTTTTGTTTTTACGCTATTTCGTTTTGACGTCCGGATTGGGAGTTATTAATTTTTCTTTATTTTTTACATTTTTTTCTCGAGCCCGTTTTGCGCGTGAACGCGCCCTTTTTCGCTTTTCCGAGTCTCCACGCGCCCCGGTCGTGTCCGCATAACCCGTACAGTCTTCCCAGCGTTATTTCAATCCCGTCACGGCAAATTTTTTTTACCCCGCTTCCCACCCTTACCCTTCCCTCGGGCACCCCCTATCCCCCTTGGACCCCTACCCGCCCATCATCCTACTCCTACCCCTACCCCTACCCCTACCCCTACCCGCCCATCATCCTACCCCTACCCCTTCCCCTACCCGCCCACTACCCTGCCCGCCCGTTCCTTCCCCCCTAACCACCTCTTCCCCTTCTCCCTTCTCCCCCGACCTGCGACCTCCCCTCTCCCTTTCTCCCTCCCTTCCATCGTCACCTTCTCCCTTCTTCCTCGCCTGCCGCCCCCCCGCCCTTCTTCTCCCTCCTCCCCCAACGCTCCGACCCTCCCCCCGCCGCCCGTTGGGCCTCCTCGCCTGCCGCCCCCCCGCCCTTCTTCTCCCTCCTTCCCCAGCGCTCCGACCCTCCCCCCGCCGCCCATTGGGCCTCCTCGCCTGCTGCCCTTCTCCCTTCTCCCTCCCTTCCCTTTCTCCCTCCTCTTCTTCCTCCCCCGTTCGTCTGCCCGCTCCCCCTCCTCTGACGGAAGTAGCCGCCGTTGCCACCGCAAAGCCGCAGACGCCGCCGACCTGCCGAGGACACCGCCGTCGCCGCCGCAGTTGCCGACGCACCGCCTGCAGCCTCCTCTTCCCCCCACCACCTCCTCTCCCCACCACCACCACTAACCCTAACTGCCTCCTCCACTAACCTTACTACGGTTAGTCCCTAACCCTAACTAACTTAACCTAAACTAACCCTAGTTAGTTCACACTACTCCTAACCCTAACTTAACCCTAGCTAGGTTAGTTTTAATTAACCATAGTTAACCTAGTTAACCTAACCCCAACCTACCTAGTTAACCTAACCCCTACCTAGTTAACTTAACCTAGCTGACTAACCTAACCTAGTTGAGTAACCTAACCTAGTTGACTAACCTAGCCTAGTTGACTAACCTAAGCAACCTTGACTAACCTGACTTGACTTAGGTAGACTAACATGACTTACCCCCACTAACCAGACTTAACTGACTTATGCCTAACTGACTTATCTGATTAATGTGATTTAGGTGATTTAATTAATCACTACATTAATTTTTCCATTAAAAAAATTCTAAAAAAATTCTAAAAATTCCTTTTGCCTTTTGCCAATTTTTGGGAGTTTGTCCGCTGGCAATTGCCTACCCTATAATTTCTGAAAATTCAATATTTCCTAATTTCACCTCCAAATTGCCCATAAATGTAGAAAATTCATTTAAAAATTCTACAAAATTCTAAAAAATTCTAAAAAAATTCCCCTCACCTCCCTTCATCATTTTCCCTTTATTCAAACATAAATAATCACAACTTAACACAAAAAAAATAAAATAAATAAAAAATAAAAAAATAAAAATCAACATAAGTAGCCAACACAAACCAAATCCACCCATCCGCTAAGGTGTTGTCATTGTTGTTTCATCAGTGATCTTTACTTTTCCTTTCCTAGATTCACTTCTTTTGGTGGACTCTTCCGTGCGCATTTTTGCATTACATACACACCCCTTCCAGGTATTTATTTTATGTGCTTTATATATTTTCATTTTCCCCTTAATCACAAATTAATTGTTAAAATGAACCCTTTAATTCACCCACAGTTTCCACGCACATTCGCGCTAAACACGCATACTTTTTAATTAAAATAAACCAGCCGTCACATGAGCACGCGCTGGCAAAAAAGCGCTCCACATCACTTTAATTTGTAATCAATGAATTGCATTTAGAGACCCAGTCGGGAATTGAAGTCCGGGAATCGAATACCTGCACCGCTTCACCTAATAATTGGTAATTTAATTTATAATAAGGAACCGCCGTTTTCTTGTTAAGGTTTATCACCTAATAAAAATTCACCCATTTTTAATAATTGATTAAAATCAACCCTTCATTAAATTAATTCCCCCCTCACTGCACTTAATTCCCCTTTTTAATGAACCATTTCGTGGGATGGGTATGCGCAGTCCTGCGAGTTTTATCACAGATGTAGTTTTGATATGTGTCAGATATGGTATGGTTTTGGTTTCCTGTCTTTGTTACGGTTACGGGTACGGTATGTAGTTTTTTCTTTTATTGCCTGATACGGGGTTCAGGGTGTTTGTCTGATGCATCGCATGAAGCTTTCGGTCGCATTTGTCTCGAGGTCATATCAAATTTTTTCTAAGATGTGGTTTGCTTGGGGTTAGTTGGTCGAGTCACGTTTTATTGGTAATTCTCTTATCCTTGGTTTTTTGTCTGTTGCTTTGCAGGCATTCTCCTTGATTGTCTGTGTTTGTGGTGTGTGTGTAACCATCTGAATGGCGCCTTCTCATGCTCCTCCTCCTATCCAGTACGTCCCATTAGTTAGTAGGGATTACTCTTCCCTACTTACTTTTGAGCCTCTCACGAAGGCGAGACTTGCTGCTTTTGTGGCCACTCCTTTTCCATTGCTTCCGGAGGATCCGTCGTTATGTGATGAGTTCCTGGCCTCTTACAGCAAGAAGACAGGCGTAGTCCAAGGCCTGTCTATGACATTGACATCTCGAGGCTTAGGGAAGGCTCTGTCTCTTCCCTTCAAAGGAGAACCTTTTTTGACCACTCGTCAGCTCTTCTCTAATGAAGAGATTCTGAAGCTGTTACAGAAGCAGACAAGGGAAGTCCTTGATGTTAAGAAGGTGATAAACTCTTCAGGAGTTTCTTTTTCTATGATTACTGATCCCGTATGGAAGACGATCTGTCAGTTCCTTCAGGAGAGGTTTATGCTTGCCAAAACGCCATCACACTATTTGTCCAAAGAGCTTTTCACAGCTTCCAGGATGGTGCTGAAAGGAGTTGCTATTGATTGGAGCACATACCTCCTTACTAAAATGGATCAGCATTTTGTTAAAGTCACCAGGGGTAATGTTACCAATGTTACCTATGGATCATATTTGTCTGCCTTCTTGACCTATTCAGGTTTACAGAAGACTGTGCCTCCACCTCCTCCATCAGATCCAGTACCTCCTCCTCCACCTTCAGAAGAGTCAGCACCCATTGACATTGAGGATGATGATTCTCCGCCTCCCCTAGTCATACCGTGCAAACGCTTGAAGCGGGTAGCGGATAAAGCCTCTTTTGTACTTCCCTCCGTACCTATCCCTGCTACTTCTGGCAGTGACCTCCCTGGGTATCTCACTTGTAATAACCTATTCAGAGCACATCGAGAAGGATCCTTGGAGATCTCAGTTTCCTCCCTGAACAGTCTCGTTTCAGGAGATGCCATTCCTTTCCTCTGCAAGGATATTCAAAGTTCCATTGAGTTGTCAGTGACAGCCTGTGTTCAACAGCTGTACGCATCCTTTTATGAGGAGCTCATGCAGTCCAAAGACCAGTTGCATAAGGCAACATCTGAGTTAGCTTCTGCTAAGGATACCCTAGCAGATTTATTTAAGCAAATGGAACAGCAAACCCAACTGGTTGCCACCCAAAGCGAGGAGATTTCTTCATTGAAGACCCAGTTATTCGAGGCTCAGTCACAGGTTACTAGCCTTTCAGACGAGAAGGAGAGGATGTCCAGCGAAGCGAAAGAATTCCAAGCTATCTTAGATGACAAGCTTTTAGCTTTACAAATGGCTAATGACACAGTGGCCAACCAAGCCTCCCAAATCCAGCACTTGCAAGATCAGCTTGCAAAGTCCCGCTCTGTTCCTCCAAGCCCTCCTGTTCCATTAATTTCTTCTCTTTCACAGCAGGACTTCGCTGCCCTACAGAGACAGGCTACTTTGTGCCCTCTATTCTAAGATAAAGTGGAGAGATTGCAGTCCAGAATGGACTTTTACGGTCTACCTTTGAGCAGTTTCAGGGATATGTCTTACCTGACCATTCTTTCTTTGTCCACTACCACTTACAGAAGATGGTTTTCTAAATGAAGCTTTCCATAATGGATTTATCTTTTCCAGAGGATGTCTGGAGTGGGGCTTGGTCTGCTGAGTTGTTGACAGAGGTAGTCAGAATGGTCTTTGAAGATTCTGTCACGCCAGATACCATGTTGATGTCATACATGTATCTCCGAGGAGATTTGTTAATTCCAAATGAGGTAGATATGGCATGGTATGTGGGGGATGTGGTCTTACAGGCTGTTTTATATGTCAATCATTTGGAGTTGCGCATAGCTGATATGTTCCAAAGTTATTCCTCCAAAGTGGCTGATTGTCATGATAATTCGTGGCATTCCATGATTGATTCGGTGGTCCTAAATCAAAGACAAAGCACAGCTCCTACCTTTGCCCAGAGTACTAACCAACTGAGGATGGATCTCTTAACCTATCTTTCCAAACATAATCCATTTGATGCTACCTTCTTTGATGCCTATCATAGACGATCTCTTTTAGGACCTTCTGTTCCTACCCTCCTCTATTACCAACAAATGGCTCACCGCTATGCTATATATATTTCCCTTTGTCAATCTAATTCCACAATTATTTTACCACTTCTTTTCCAACCTTCAAATTTCCCTCAAATTTCTATTTTCACTTACTGTTCCTTTATTGAGGATAGGGTATTTTCCCCTTCTCCACCCTGTCCTTCACCCCTCATTAATGTACCCTCCACATTTCCTATTTATCAGTTAACACCTTTCCTTAGTGATTCCTTACAAATTTCTGCCACTCCTTCTTTAACCGTTTCTTCCTTTTATGATTTTTCCTATCCTTCCCTTCATCCACTTTCCCTTATTCCACTACCCTCTCCTAACACTTCCATATCTCAACCACCTCAGTTGGTTAGTGACTGTGATGGTTTTGATAATCAGATTTCCAGAAGAAGGGGATGGAGTTCGGATGATTGCCTTACAGGACCGCAGATTAATTGGCCAGTAATTCCAGGAGAATGGACAGCTTCCAGTCAAGCTTATCAAAACTATGTTCATTTTGCCCAACAATATTCACAGTCTGCAGATCCCTCAGTGAGATTAACTGCTCACTTTGCTTGGTACCTGGCGTATATGCATAGGCACTCTCATACTGATTCAAAGCCTATTCCAAAGTTGTGCATGAATGTCAATGTTAGCATTGATTCCCAGCAGCTGGAGATACTATATTTTCATGCCCTCTATTTGCCTAGCAGATACTTGGTCCTGTTGGAAAGGATGTGCTGTCTCCAATTTTTTCAAAATCCTCCTAAAAACTTTGTAGATGAATCCTTATCTATGGATCGATTCCGACAACATCAATCTTTTAAAAGGGATCATCTTCATTGATACCTTTCCAATGTATGGTGGAAGCTTTTAATGAACAACTCTCTTTTTGAAGAAGTCATTCAGATGGTTGTGTTGTGTATTAGTGTTTGTGTTGTGAGTTTCTTTATGTCAAACGAACGTGGTGGTTTCCTATTGGATTTCGTATACGAGCTATGTTTTGGAGATTTGTAGAGATGGGGTCGTGGTTGGAGAGTTGAAGCAGATGCAGATGAAGAAGAAGCAAACTCTTATATCCTTTACAAATTTGTAGTGATTTTTTTTAGTTTGATAAGAGGTGTTAATGTATAAAGAGTTTTCCTTTCTTTATATTTTTTATATCAGAAATAGGTTATAAGTTGGGGTCGTGGTGGATGGATTCTTTGTGAAAAGATATTGAAGATCAAAGTTGAGCTTTTCCCTGAACTTGTATTCCCTTTTTCCTGGGTCGTGAGGACGCTTCCTTATTAAGTGTGGGGATATGTTGAGTGTTGAAATGACTTGTTTTTTGGCTGATTTTTGTTGTTTTTGAGAGCTGAATGGTTGATTTTATGGGATGATTGATTGATTTGGAAGTGGTTTGAGAGTGTTTTAGATGATATTGATTGTGTTTTGGAAGTTCGTGATGTTTGTTGGTGGTTCTATGATGTTCTGATAGGTTCTGAATGGTTCTGTATACCTTTTGTTTTGTTCTGTTTTGGTCTGTTTTGTTCTGATTGTCTTCTGTAAGGAGGGAAGGAGTATTGATTGATGAAGAATGAGATATTGTGAAAGTTTATTGAATGGTTTGTGAGAGTTTGAAATGGTTTGAGAGTGAGGTATGTGGTTTTGATAACCTTCTGTAACCTTCTGTAGGTCTTCTGTAGAGCTTCTGTCTCTGTTCTGTTTCTGTTTTGTTCTGTACTGTAGCTGTTCTGGTACTGTTCTGTAGACTGTTCTGTATGCTTCTGTAAGTGTTCTGTGGAATGTATGTGTGACTTTGGGAAAGTTTTCTAGCCTTGGAAAGAGGTGAATACAAGTGCAAAAGAGCTGAAAGAAGTGGAAGAAGTAGCTGCTGAAGACTCAAGAGAAGACTAGAGTGAAGTGACAGTAGTGAGCTGTGAAGAGACACTGTAGTGGCTCTGGTGACCCTTCATATCAGACATACCTCTTGGGAGGGGTATCCACGACCTAAGAGTGATTATTGAGAGTAATTTTTTAGAGATTGTAGTGAGGACATGATGTATTATTGATGGAGAGAGAGAGAGAGAGTCAGAGATAGCCAATTCTACTCAAATAGAGTGATTGTATATGAGAGATTGAGAGAGAAGACTATGAAGATATTGAAGATGAATACTATGTGATGTATTTCCATTCTAAGATGGTGTATTCCTTTGCTTTCTTTGTTCTATTGATGGATTTTGTGAAGATATTGAAGAATATGATTGATTCTATTAAAATCCGTGGGAGATCTACATGATGCTGCATGAAGATTTGTTGTGCCTGGCGTTCTTTTCTTCATTGTGATCATATGAAACATGATAAACAAGCTTGTTGATGTTACAAGATAGATTTTCTTGCAAGAGAATTCCCTTTTCCTTGGTGTTCCTCTCGGGGCTCCATATAGTCTTCTTGACCACACCTCCGATCATGATCTACTCCCACCTTATAAGAGCCATATGCTTCCCAATGGAGCCTATACTTGGACTCCAAAACTAGTATAGGTTAACCTTTGAGGTCTACAAGAATATATATAATAGTATGCCATATGATGATGGAGCTGAAGAGGATGAATCCATGTTACCCCTATCCACCTCTACCAATGAGGTACGTGGGTAAATATGTACTTTTCCTAATTATGGAATCAAACTTATTTTTGATGGGTTTCTATGTTATCATGTCTACATTTTCCTTCCTCAACTTTGTGTATGATATCCACTTTAGTATTTATAATCTCACTTTGGATATTAGAAGTGTTTCTATGTCATTATGTCTATATTTGCCTTCCTCCACTCCATATACAATACTCACTTCAGTACTTAGAATCTCACTTTAGATATTATAATCCCAAAATTGACACTTGTAGTACCAAAAAATGGAACTTATAGTACCAAAATTAGTACTTACAATGCCGAAATTTGTGCTTACAGAGTGCTTACAACACCAAAATTGGCACTGGTAAATCGATATCCCCAATATAAAAAAATGGTACTTAGAGTTTGAATTTTGGTACTTATAGTATCAAAGTTTTAAAATCTTTTAGTTCTATATTTTGATACCCATAGTACCAATTTTGGCACTTATAGTATCAAATTTTGAAACCTTTCAATTCCATATTTTAAGACCTATAATACCAATTTTGGTATTATATATTGTAAGATTATCCAAAAACATAGAAGTGAAAATTTTAGAGAAACAAAAAATATGGTAGTAGCATTTTGTACCAACTCTTTGGTCATGTGTGTCTTTAATTGAACATTGATGCTTCAAATATAGTGCTTGTTAGAGCAAAACTTGGTATATACTACTTTAATGGGCAAATAGCCCAACCCTTGGGATGTACACGAGCAATCCACCTTATAGAACATGTAAGATACCATGTGAGTTTAAAAGAAAGGATATTATATTTACTTAAATTTGTAGGATTATATTTTAAAAATAAATTTTTAATTACACTTTGAAAAAAAATCATAAGTTTAGTAAAGTAAAAAGCATCATTTTAGGGCCTTATACCATGTAAAGAAAGGGTATTTCTTAATATCCTTTGAACACACATTACATAGAAGATTTCTTATAGGTGGACCCCTCAAGGGGACATATTATCATCTTAGGTGGCAAAGAGCTGACATCGAGGTGCCAAACCTTTCCATCGATGCAAGCCACAAACTCTCATCTGAATGAAACTGACCTTCCGGGGAAGATTGGGCTATTATCCCTAGAGTAACTTTTATCTTTTGAGTGAATGCCCTTCCACTTGCTCCATCAGACCGCTAAGGTTGACTTTCATCCCTATTCGACCATTCTATAATCATATTCTAAACTTTCTTTGACGAGGAGTCATATGAGATGGAAATCTCACGTACAATTTTCTATAGTGACACTAGAACTAGCTATGTGTATAGTGGCATGATTTTATATAGTGACACTAGAACTAGCTCTATGTGGACCCTTCTACAACCACACCCAAAGAACCTAACTCTGCCTTATATTAAATAGTGACTTGGCACCTAATAGTACCAATTTTTTTCATGTTTAATATTAGGTTGTTAAAAGACCCACTAATGAAAACTTTAGAGAGGTATAACATAAGCTACTTCAAAATCCTAGTTTTGTCACTTGGAATCTACATACTATTCATGTCACACTATAGTATCAAATATGGTACTATCAATTTTGCACTATTAATACAAAGTTGAAGCTTACAATACTAAAATCAGTACTTATAGTTCCAAAATGGATACTTACAATTTCAAAGTTGACACTTGTAATTTCAAAATCAATACCGACAATACTAAATTTGGTGCTTAAAGTTTAAAATTTTGTAGTTATAGTATCAAATTTTGAAACCATTATATTCCATATTTTCAGACCTACAGTATCAATTTTGTTAGGTATCTATAGTATTAAATTTGAAAGGTGCCTACAATACCATTTTAAAACATATAGTACCAATTTTGATACATACAATATTAACTTTGAAATATACTATACCAATTTTGATATTATACTTTGCAAGCCTATCCAAAAATAGAGAAGTGAGAATCTTATAGAAATAGGGTGGTCCATAACATTTTGTACCACCTCTTTGGTCATGTTTATCTCGAATCAAACCTTGTTACACCAAATATGGTGCCAATTAGAGTAGAACTTGGTGCCTAATAACACTAAATTTGGTATTGTGTAATGTCAGATAGTTAAAAGATATGTTTAAAAAACCTTTAGAGAAGCACAATATAAGCTACTTCAAATTACTAGTTCTATCACTTTGAACCTATAGATTGTGCATGTCACACCACAATACCAAGTATGGCACTATCAATTTTGTACTATAATATCTGTTTTTTTTCTATAGATACCATATTTGATACTAAATAATATCAAATTTGGTACTATGTAGTACCAAAGTTGGCAATGTGAAGTGCCACTCTGGCATCAAGCTAAAGTAACACAATTTTAGAAAAGCTACAACAAGAGGTGTTTCAAAAAACTTCTATCACTAGATAATACTATAAAAATCAAACAAAATGTTAGAAGTACATTAAAGACGGTGCATTGGATAAGACAATAAATACAATGGGTAGATTTCCCTTACAATATGTGTGCATATACAAAGTGTGGTCCATTGTACAATATATCACTCAATGTTAGTGCAATCAAATCAATAAAAGTATCGCTCCCATTGAATGAAATAATCAACAATGAGGGGGAAGATGTCATCTTCTAAATCAAATAGGGTTGCTTGTAGCTATATGCCATTTGGTAGGCATCCTCAATCCATCCAATCAACCAAGGTTGAATTTAGGTCTTGCAAGTACACGGGGGTGTCTTGGGTCATAATATGAAGGTTCATAGGATTTGATAGCCGAAAAATTCTCATAGTTATTTTTGAGAGACTTGTATCTAAAATCGTGTACAAGAATTGTTGTGGTAGCTTTATATGTTGGACGCTTCATCCAAACACTCCTCAATAGCTTCAAGAACATGGGCTTATTGTTGACCTTGTCTAGCAAATGTGGGATGTCATGAATAGAAGGTAGCCACCCCTCATAGTCCTCCTAGCTAAATATTTCTATAAAAAACTATAGGTAGATCACTCATCATGCCACTATACCTACAAATAGCACGAGGTTAGAACATCACATGAAGTTATACATTTAAACATCCATGCTTTATAGAAATTTTGGGGAAAGTAAAATTTCAAGATTTATACCAGCTTTGGCCTTTGATAACAAAACCACACCATAATATTTGCTCTCCATCTCAAAGAGATGAGCACTTTCTCTGCATCACACCTCACCACATAGTGTAAGTGGCTATTGACACACACTATTCATGGTTTGCATTCAACTGGTAGGTAAAAATTCTACTTTGGTAGTGGTTTTGTTTAGCTTTTCAAGAGTACACCATTGACACCAAATACTATTAGTCATCTGCTATGAGCAATTACATCCTTTCATAGCTTTGTGGTTGGTGATTTCTCATCTAGTCCCATCAAGGATTAATTATTACAATGCCAAAAGCAATAATGAGTCAAGGAAGACAGAGATAGTGAAGGCATAACACACATTAAAATAGAGACCCAACTCACAACCAAAATCTCAAATAGTACCAAGTGTGGTTATAACAAATTTCCATCTTGGTACTAGACAAGAGCAAATTTGAACGAAACCAATAATATTCCTCTGTTATAAAACCCAACACAACTTTGGTACTCTAGTTTGAAACCAAATGTCTAGTCTAGGATCAATAAGAGTGCATAAGGCAAAATTTCAATACAAAAGTTAATTGAAGAAGATAGAGTATTCATATGCATTAAATTGATAAGCAACATGGTCAACTACAAAGAGCTGCTACAACAACATCTATAGTTTGCAAGTAGATGGCTTGTTACAATGACCATGGGAGTGCTTCTTCCCTACTATAAAAGAAAACTCTAACAAGGTGCAATCACCTTCAAATTAGAATCTCCCTTGGCAACTCCTTCAATATCATCCTCTTTGCTATCAACTTGGCCATTGGCTCTCCCTTTGTCAATACTCATTCCCTCAGTAGTCTCCTCACGATCCTATGTCCCCTCAGCCTCACCCACTAGCTTGATGCCATAATCAAGAACCATTCTCTCTTTGGCATCTTTTCCCTTCTATTTATGAGCCTCCCTATTCCCCCTCTCTTTGACATATTTTCCCCTCTCCTTGACATCCTCTCATTGCTACCCCCTTCTTTCCACCAGTATACCTTCTCCACTTTTAGCATCAATAGCATCCAGAACTTCCTCAGTCTCAACAGCATGTAGTAGCACCACATCAATGCAATATGATTTCTCAGCCTTAGTGCACTCCGCATCTAGCACGTCGTCATTGATAATCAGAGGTTTAACAACACCAGCTCTTGGGTTGTCTTTATCTCTGTTAGTTGTCCTCTCCTCCATATCAAAGATCCCCTAGTTGTCCCCTATTGTGTCCCCCTCTAGCTCCCCCACATACCCCTTTCCTTCCCACGTCTTGTAGGACATCCTATGGGACTTCGTTCCATTGTAAATAATATTATCTGTGTGCATTTATATCTGCGTGTGTGTGAATGAATGCTTATGTGTGTATGGGTGTCAAAAATATTGAAAAACCCGATGCCAGGAAGCTTGAATAAAACTACCAAGGAGTGTTAAATAAGCCGCCACGGATAAAGAAAAATTCATAGAACTCGAATTCCAAAGAGGAGACACATTACGTGTGGTCGAGATTTTAAAAAAACTGTGCTTGGAGAACTCTTAAGAAGACAGACGTGTACATTTTGCTGATAGTATCCTGAAGGTGAACAGAGATGGTGAGATAAAGCAGCGGATACTTGTGATAACAGATTGTGCTTTCTATACTCTAGACAACAGGTGGTGTAACCTTAAACGACGGATTTCTCTTTCTTCTATTGATCGGATTTATCTGAGGGAACTCAGTGTGACAACTTCTTTGCTATTATTGTACCAAGTGAATATGATTGTCTCCTAGCCAGTACCCGTAAAACGGAAATTGTGGAGATGCTTGTGGATGCTACAAAAAGCTTAGCTATGTAAAGCTATTGGGGGGGGAAAAGCATGAAATCAGGTCGTAAGGAAAATTGATTGGCATCCATGGCTTCCCTTTGAGCTGCTTCCCTCCTGTTCCGTGCACTTGCAGTCCATCCCGGGTGTGAGAAAATCAGAGAAAAGAGAATAGGAAAACCTGCATTGAAGTTTCCCCCTTTGCCCATCTTAGCCCTCCATAACAAACTATGTGCAACAATCTAAAAGCACATCATCTCTTCACATCGACCTCTTTCCAATACCAGGCCATCAGAGGACAATAAGGAGGTCGCTAGAATCGAAGATGAAGAGGCGATTGAAATTGAAGAAAAGCCAATGAGTGTCAGAGAGGTAATTAGAGGAGGGAGTCGACAGCTTCATTGTCGATTGGTGGACAGGACCTGGCCACTTTAGAACCTTGAAAATTGGAGGTGAAACATGCGATCTTATTGTTTCATCCCTTGCACATGGGACTTACCTTGGTGGTGATAATGATGCAGAAGATAGAGAGTACATAGAAGCTATAGCAAGAAGTTTGAATCTTGGTATCAATGTAAGTGATTGCTGGAGCTGAGCAGAAGAAACTTTAACTTGGATGTAATAGACATTTACTTTATTCACAATCTAGAGTTTCAGCTCTCATTTGTCCCCTTAAAAGGTGATGATGCAAAGATGCAAGGACAACAGACGAGGTGCCTTCTTTTTCTGAGAACTAGATGTAGCTTGTCTCTGCACGACAGCTCCAGCAACAAAGCTGAAGAAGGAGTAGAGATAGAGAAATAGAAGAGATATCTTCCAGCATCATCAACTATGGAGAAGAAGAAAGTTTTATGGAACCTAAGAATTTCAACATTTCTAATCAATCTTGCTGCCATCCTGGAAAAGGTTGATGAAACACTGCTACCTACTGTGTATAGAGAAATTGGCCTGGAACTTGGAGCAAGGTCTTTCCCTTGGGCATTTAGAGTAATTATTGAGCTTGAGATACGAGCTTGAGAGTTGAATTTTCAACTTAAGATCGGGCGGCCTAAACCCAGTGGGCTGTTTGGATTCGATTTCGTCTTGTATTTTGTAAACATCTCGGCAGTAATACAATTGTTACTTGGCATCATATTCGTCTTGCTTATTCGCTTGATTGATCTTCTATCTTGAAATTCATCAAGGTCCTTTGTGGACGCGACTTTGTTTTCGAAAACCCTTCGACATTGGTCAATAAAGTGACCATAAGAAATGTGGGTGTAGGTCCTGTGGTTGATGAATTTGCAGAGGCTTTTGCAGGCAGAGCAATCTATTCTTTGGGTAATCTTTACTCGGATTATAATCAGTTTCAGCTTGGAATTGAAAGCAAGGATATCACAACCATGAAGACTCCTTTGGGGTTAGTACGGATGTATACTCTCCCATAGGGTGCAACAAACTCAGTGACACACATGGCAAATGCTATGAATAGGGTACTCAGGGATTTTATACCACAATTGACTATGCCCTTCTTGGATGAGTTCCAATCAAAGGGTGTATAGTGGATGAAAAGAATGAAGAGATGGATGCTCATGGATGCAGATAGTTTGTTGCAGACCATATTGTGGATTGTGAGAGGATTTTTACATGTCTAGAAGAGGTGTATTTAACTCTTTTCTGGACAAAAGTCTGTCTTTGGAGTTGAAGAGGTTTTGATTGTTGGGCATATGTGTGGGCCTTATGGGCGAAGGCCATCACCAACAAAAAAAGATGGGATTGATAGAATGCAAGATGTATGCACGAATGTATCAGAGGTGCGTAGATTCTTGGGTGCATGTGTGTTCTATTTGATATGGATTCCTCACTTTGCACATGTAGCCGATGCTCTTTATCAGCTTCTAAGAAAAGGTCAGAAATTTCATTGGGAAAGGAAGCATAAGAAAGCAAAGAAGAAATTGAAGCAACTCTTAAAATCTACTCCTACATTGAGAAAGGTTGACTACTCACATGGAAAGCCTATCATTATTACTGTTGATACAAGCCCAATTGGGATTGGATGGGCAATTGGGCAAGCAAAGATATGCAATTCACTTTAGTGCTAAAGTATTGACTGAACGACAAAGAAGATATCCACAGGATAGAAGAGAATTATGGGAAATTGTGACAGCCCTTAAATGTGATAAGGAGTATTTTATGGGTGCTCATGCAGTCATTGAGACCGATTGTTTGCGGTATTGGGTATGATTACTAGTTGTGCTACTTTGGACATTGCTATGCTCTGGTGGATTGCATACATCAAATATTTGAACCCTAAATTTCAGCATATTGCAAGAAGAGATAACCTAGTGGTGGCAGACATGCTATCTCGAGCATGTTATGAGAATGAAGATGGGATGATGGATGAGGAGGAAGAATATGAATTTCTTATGGCTGAAAATGATGTTGCAAGAGTGAATTTAGCAATGTAAGGTGTTGCTACAGCATTAACAGAAGCTTGGACAACAAAGAGAAGACACTTTAGATGTTTTGTATCTTGTGTAGAAGTGTTTCTAGAAGACAAATATATAGGAGAGTGGTTGAGAATTGGTCAATACCTTAGTACATTAACAAAGAGAGATGAATGGTCAGATGAGGAGTTTAAGAAAATCAAGAGGAAAGCATATGGGTTTTTTTTTAAAGATGGATACTTATTGAAACATGCTAAAAAGAAATAGGGTATGCCAGTGCTAGTTTTGGGTGATAGAGCTTCACAAGTAAAAGTAATGCAAGAATTTCATGAAAGCTTGTGGGCTGGTCATAGAGGTGTTTGGGGTACTTTTACAAAGATCAAAGAAAGATATTGGTGACGGGGTATATATAAGGATGTTGCTCACTTTGTGGAAACATATACGGCATGTCAAATGTATTCATATGTGAGACATCGGGATGGATTGCAATCCACATATCCATTGTCTCTTCATTTTAAGTGGGTGGTGGATTTGGTCACAATGCCTACAGGTCTTTGGCAAATGAGATATCTTGTGCTTGCTCGTAAAGACTTGACTAATCAAGTGGAAGAGAAATCTTTACGTATTAAGACAACAAATGCTGTGTGTACTTTTCTCTTAGAAGAGATCTTTTGTCGGTATGGCTGTGTGGGAAAAATTACAGCAGACAGGGGTGAGTTGGATGCATATGAAGCTCATGATTTCTTTGCACAGTTGGGGATAAATCTTGCTTTAGCTTCAGCCTATAACCCTAAAGGAAATGGAAAAAGTTAAAGAGGTCACCCACCTATTGTGAAGGCATTGGCAAAAGCATGTGGAGAGAAGGTAAAAGAGTGGCCACGATTGCTCCCTTATGCTTTGTGGAACGACAGAACAACTCATAGTGCTGTTACAGGTTATATCCCTGCTGAATTGATGTATGGTCAAAAATCTATCATGCCGATAGAAGAGATGACAGTCACATGGAGTGTGTTACCTTGGGAGGAGTTGAATTGAGAGGAGTTGTTGGCCTTACGCATTAGACAGTTGGAAAGAAAGTTAGAAGACATAGAGGGAGCAGCTGCAAAGTTAAGGGCAGTAAGGATACATAACAAGAAACGGTTTGACAAAAGACATAGACTGAGACCAAGAACCATACAAGATGGGGATTGGATATTAGTTTATGATAGCAGTTTAGATAACTAGCATAGTGCCATGCATAAAGTTTCCAAAAGATGGTTTGGACTCTATATGGTAAGACATGCATTTGATAATGCTACTCATGCATTAAATGAGCTAGATGGGACAGCCATCAAAATTTCGGTAGCAAGGAAAAGAATCAAATTATTCAAAAGGTAGGAATCTACTACCTATGAGTTGCCAGAATTAGAAGAAAATAGTGGTCTTGATACAGGGGCTAGCCAGGAAGATATGGAAGATGAAGAAGTAAAGGATATGGTTGCAAAGGATGAGGAGGACTCAGAATCCGGTGATAACTAGGATTTTGGCACATATACTAGAGGATGTGCAGGTTCAGAGGGGTTGGATGTTGTGATGTTATGAGGACATAGTGTGAAAAATTATGGAATGCATCATCATCCGACTTCTTTATTGATCTAGAGAGTCAATGTGATCTGAGCTATTAGTACTAGTGTGAGTTGCATGGATTATCTAAAAATACTAGATTTTTGGATAATTTTAGTCTATTTTTTATATTATTTATTGTAAAAATCTGAAAAAGCTAGAAAAAAAGCATCTAGATTAGGATGGCATGCAAAAAGCTAGTTGATTTTTCAACCAATAGGGGATTTTCACAAGAGGGACAGATTGACGAAATTGTGTACGTCACGATCATTGTAAACATGCTGAAAATTGCAGATTGAACTGAAAGAAGAAGAAGGAGTGATCTAGGAGATCTGTGATCAGGTGTTTTCAAAGATTCTTATATCTATGCTACTCAAGCACATAGGCTTACACTTATGGATAAAGACATGATAATTCTCAGGATATTGAGATACATGTTTTCAAAGGTCCTTGAGCCAATCCCCCCTTTTTGATGTAAAGGCTTTCAACATTTTAAATGTGCCTCCATACAGAAAGAAGAAAAATGATCCAGGTCTTAAGGTTGAAGATGTCACCCATGAAAAAGACACAAGACAACATGAGAAAGAGGAAAAGTCCATAGAATAGCATGTAGATAAATTGAGGGAGTATAAAAGAAAGAAGGAAGAAGAAAATGAAGTAGAACAACTCCCATCTTTGAAGAGGAGTTATCTACCCTTCTTGAAAGGGCTGACCCTAAGGGCTTCAATGTTTCTTGCTTTTTACCTGTTGATATTAGAAAAAGATTTGATATGGTATTTTTGGACTAGGATTGTATTCAAAATCTCAAGAATAAAGTGAGAGAAGTAAATGACTCTATTCTTCTTGCTGGGATGAGGTATAGTATACCGAAATTTGTTTTTACTCACTATATTTTTATAGCAATAGACTTTCATGTTGATGGTTAGTATCTCCATTCCTTTGGTAGGTTTGTAATGCATGAGCTCCCCTTTGATATACAACAAAAGATTGAGGTTCTTGATCCATCTATCTCATACTATATGAGGAGTGAACTTGATGCAAGTGCATTTGACCATTGGTTCAATTTAATTGACTTTGAAACTTTGAAGGTTCTTCTAATTCCATATAATGAAAAGTAGGTAATTTGATATATTGTTAGATTTTATGAGATCTTTTTTGCTAGATTATTGAAATATTTTTGTTTCTAGTTCTCATTGGAGCCTAATTGGAATAGACTGTGTGGAGAGACAATGTTTCCTCATCAATTCTATAAAAGGAAGCCATGGAAATACCAAGTTGTATAAGTTATATAATCTAGGGTCTCCTTGATATTTTGATTATTTTTTTGCAGGTACTCTAAATATTTTGATCTTTCTTTTGTAATTACTCTAAATTTTATTGCCTTTTTTGTACAAATCTGTAAAAAATTTGATTGAAGTGTTAGAGAAAAAGCCTCCCATGCCTTCTGACTTACTTGTAACAATGCAATATAAACAAGTTGTGGTAAGGTCTCGATCAATATGGTTGGAACATACTAAGAAATTTTATTCTAAAAACTACCATAAACAAGTTTCATAGTTTACTTTATTGTTGATTGCAGTGTCCTCATCAAGATGATAGCTACTCTTGTGGTGGCTGGAGAGTAGTTGTAAATGCTAGAAGATTGGTTCAGTTTATTTATCTCAATGATGATAAAATTATAAAGGTAATGCGAAACATACTAAACTTTAAGATAGAGGTTTATTGCAAAATAGTCCATTGATGATAATAATATAGTCCATTGTAAAAAATAACAATGAACTACAAATCTTTTCTTAAAAATGTATGACAATTTACAAGGGATTGCTATATAAGTGAGCATGTTTGGTATATGAGAGCAAAGCTTGTGAAGTACATAATGGTCAATTGTATACAACCGACAAGAATGGATAATAGTAGGGGCTTGGACATTGAAGGAGAGGAGGTGCATGTAACTATAACAGGTGAAGCTATGCCTTCAACACCCAAGGCGACCAAAGCATCAAAGATAGGCAAAAGGACTCCTAGAAAGGATGTTCCTTCTCCTAAGAAAAGCTCTCAAAAAAAGTAGTTTTGCCTCATTGATTGTAAGCCCTTGTGTATAAGTTATGAAGATAGATGAGAAAAAATTGTCACAAAATTTGTACATGTATTTTATATTGATATTAAAGAGATCTTTTCTTCAATATCCTTGCATTGTATATTCTTCTCTCTCCTCGTTGATATCTATTTTAAAAAATGTTACAAATTTTTATTAATCAAGAAGTGAAAAGATATACACATACGTGTATATAATATGATATAAAAACTTACTTGTTTGTTATTAAGTTAGAATACAAATGAGTATAGTAGTTCAATATCTTCATTCTATAAATCCATCATCACTTGATGTAGCATTGAGGATTGCAATACTGTCCTCATTGTACCAAATATCAAGATCCACTATAGGATCCTTGCTAAAATTATAAAGATTTTGGTCTAAAGCAACTAGACTACCACCAACATAATGCCATCTACTATAATAAAAGATAATGATGAAATTTTGAGTAGAAATCATATATTTACAAGCTATAGAGTCTTGATCTATCTTACATAGAATTTTTCCTTTTGCCCTAGTGTCCCATCCCTCATCAACAAATCGTATCACATGATCATATGTTAGTCTCTTCACTGAAAGCATGGCCTTTGATCAAAGGGAGAATATTGATTCCCATTGGCTACGCTCATGGGGACAATATAAGAATCGTCATAGAAGAATATTCCATTCTCTGCAAGCTTTGTCTTCTTTCTACCTTTGTACATCTCTTCTCAAATCAAGCCATGCATCACATCAATCACATCAACAATAGACTCAACCAATTACCATTCCTCAATATTAGAGGGATAGACATCTATAAGAAAAATGAACAATTGTTATAATGGAAAACCTTAAACCAAGTTCAAGAAAAGAAAGACTTTAAGAATCAAATCCTTACAATTTGGTTTATGCATTGCAAGATTTGAACTTCCATGTTCAAATATAGGTCTCTATGCATAAACACATATTGCACCAAAACCAATTTTATGCTATTCTTATTTACTCCAAGCTTAAAATCTTGGATTCTACACTTTCAAGTAGGGATGAACGACCTCTCATATCTTTGTCTTTTCCCATGTTTTTCCTGTTGCATGGTGATCCAACTGCCTTTGCTAATGATTGTAGGAATCCATCTTCCATCTTTTTGGAATGAGTTAAACACTGATATGGATGTGATTTGGGAGCTTGGACACCTTGATCAAGGTCAAATTTATGTATCCATGGCAAAGAAAGAGAGAGAGAGAGAGAGAGAGAGAGAGAGAGAGAGAGAGGACTAAGCTACCACAAAGGAGGTAAAAACATAAGAGGGATAAAAGAAATGAGGGAAAAAAATAAGTGCTAAGATCTTTACTAATTTGAATATAGATAAAACATGTCATTATCATTAATCTAGATATATCATTAAATAAAAGTGGTCGAGATTGTATATCATTAATGTAAAGAATGTCATAATCATGAATATAGTAGGCTAAAAATAGATATTGATAATACAAAGTTGTAATATTATTATATATGTATCTTTTTGTAAAATGATTTTTTTGTGTTTTTTAAAATAGAGCTTCCGTTACGGAGCCTCTACTCCTATTGGTCTAGAGCACTTTCTCTCTATCTCCTAAAAGGCATTTTTGAGATCTCAAAACTCCCCTAATGATTGCAGATAGTCTTTACTATCTCTTAACAAGTTTTTATTTCTAGTGTTGTTAGACTTGTTACTACCCACTTGGATGCTAGTTTTAAAAATATTGCTAACTCTAAGAGACATTTAAGTTTCTCCTTAAGATGTCCCACTACAAAGTGATGTACATAGTTGTGGATGGATAGTTATCTCAATTGTTTGTAGGACTATAGATTCAAAGTTGTTGAACATAGATGGGATGAATGTAAGTCTTTTATCTTTTGCTTTTAAGTTAAAATTCTCTTGTATTCTCAATTGAGTTGTTGTGTGCCTTGTTTTAGTACAAAGACCACCCCAAGTCACATATGCTGTGGATAAGGAAGAGGTATATTGAGATCATTTTGGATAGGGCAATTACACAAGTCAACCATGACTCCCCTCTTCCTCCTAAATCTTTCAAGGCAAAGCCAAGAGATAGGTGAAACTCTACAAGCAGTACGGACACTGCTAAGGCAACCGACAAAAAGTCTTTTATTGCCTCCACAAAGAAAGATGTGCCGAAGCTTTCTCCTTTGAAGTTTGATCCATCTCCCCTAAAGACTCAAGAGAAGAGGGTACTTGTGAATTCAATTTCCTCCAGCAACAAAAAAAACATGTAGTAAGGAGCCTAGTGATAATGAATGAAGCTGATGAAGATGAACCTATGTCAAAGAAGGAGAAAAGTTCAAAGGAAGGAAAACTGAAGATTAGAAAGATGAATAACCTTGTATTCAAACAACAACAAGCATGTTCTTCTAGATACCCTTTTAGGCATCATGGCCTTTTGAATGCCTTTGACTATTCTAAGCTTCAAGCTCTTTATCGTTACTTCATCATGAGTCTCCCAAATGAAGGATGCAAGGTTTGGCAATAGTAAATCCTCAACATGCCCATATACACCTTCCCTTAACATAACCACATATTGAGCATATTATATAAAAATTCTACCTTCACTAAAAAACATGTGATTTGATCAATATATATAATGTCTACAAATTCTTTATGTGTTGCATAGAGCGTGCCACTAAGACTCTCCATGGGTTGCCATTTAGAACTTGTTAAGGAAAAGATGTCTAACACCAATAATCCACTATTTACTTGGTGCTTTAACGAAAAAATATTCACATACAATATTCAACTCAAAATTAAACTTACAATAGCTTTGTTGAGGAAAATGTTCATTTGGAGCCAAGTGCATTTTCTTTGCCATGTAAACATGTTGCACCCTAGAAAACCACCCCTGAGCTATGATTTTGAAACCAGTGGTACGTCCCTTCCCATAATACTTGATATCCTCTCATTTTTTTTCTCTTTACCTTCTGAGGGCCCTTGCAAAATGGCAACATGGTAATCCAATTGTTTATACTAAACATTTTGGGCTTCCATTTTTCATCTACACTTTTGTTAAAGAGTGCAAGAGTTTATAGAATGAGAAGGATGTGTTGTGGAAGCCATAGAAAAAAGAGAGCACACCAATGTGCAAAGAAGGAAACTTAGAGAGGAGATGTCAATGAACCCAAATCGAATGTCAAGAAGGCTAATAAAAATATACTTGCTGATAAGAATAATGCTCAAATGTGGCTCGTAAGTTACAAAATCGATAGTATTAATTGCATCTTGTTTTTATCTTATCTTTTGTCAGCCTTTATTAGCTTTATGAGCTTTGAAACTACGAAAAGTTGTCAAATCTCACAGATTTTGGCCAAAAAAGAGGAAAAATCCACAAAAGGATCTCTAATATCTCCTAAGCAGAGGAGACAAGAATACCATATTTTTGCACATGTGGCAAACTCTCATTGGCTCTTTTCTTAATCCAATGATTAACACAAGTGCTATTTTTTAAGCATTTTAGCCCTAATGTTTGCGGCGAGATTGTGCAAGACTTCTATTGCATAGAAAGTAGGAGATGTTTTTGGCATAGTGTCAAGACAACATACACAATTACTTTACTTAAGAATAAATTCATGCTTTAAAGTGTGTTACATAGGCCTTTTTGGTAGACTTGATGATTGATGCTTAGTGTTATGTAATACATTTGAAGTGTATTACTATAACTCACAAGGACTTCCAACGTGTAAGAAATCTTCAAGTAGTGAAGGATGCATTTGTTCCAATGGAATGAACATAGTTTGTAATGTTATATTTTTTGGAATAGTGTTCTTCTTGTGCTCTAGACATGTGACTATGTCCCAGTGCAAAACTGATTCACTTTCCTAAAAATATGAATTAGTTTTTGCTCTTGTCCTTTACTCTCAACTTCAATGTGCATCGTCACTGTAGTTTTTACTAGCACTATCAATTTCTATAGAAAAAACATGTGAAAATTTACCATTTCTCATTGCAGACTTTACTCTGTATAGTCTATGTAGTGCAAAGTTTCTAAGGGCTTGTAGTCACAAGGTTCATCTCTCGATTATTGATCCATCCATAATTTTGGTGCAAGATAATTTAAAAATACAAAGCTATATTGAAATTCAATAAACTTCACATGCACACCAATTAGGTGGCCAAGAGCCCAATATATTTTTTTGGCAAGAAAAAAGCCAAGAGATCCCTTGCCCAAACTCTGGCATCCCAATTTTTATATCACAAAAGTGGCTTGAGACACCGCCAGACTTCACAAGTCAAAAAGTGGCTGCAGACACCAGACTTTAGATAAGGGTTCTCTTGGCCTTTTTTTGCCAAAAAAAAATATTGGGCTATTGGCCACCTAACAAGTGTATGTGTGAATTTTTGTCACATTCCAATAAAAGGTTATGGATTCATGATCTCATGGTGGACCATGCGTACGAAGCTACGTTGATCTGATTCCTAGGTTCAAAAGGGTTAGAAGTTCATTCTTCTTCTCATTTTCACATATTTCTTTCAATACTTCCTCCATTCTCACATTTATGATCTCTGTCTCTTCTCCATTATATCATTCTTGAGCTTGTATGGCACACATCAAGCAAGTCGCTCATCATTTTGCCCCGATGATGCCATGGCCCACATGTAGCATGAGGTGGATCCTCCTATGGTGTAGCAACAAGTTCTTTTCCTTAACCACAAAGACCACCATAGAGAAGAAGAGGAGATGGAGACCAATGACTGTTATCCTTTGAGAGATAGGACGAATCTAGCATGGGTAAAAGCTTCTCATCCCAAATTTTTTATTCTAGAAGGTTGTTTGAGAAATATTACATAATATGTAGTTGAAAAGGTTGGAAATACTTTGGGGGCGAGTGATTGATAGCCCATTGCCATGTAAGTGGATAATACACAACTAGCAACCATCCATCTAAAGTGCATCACAATCACAAATAAAGACATGAACTTTATCGTTTGGCTTTGACACAGCAAGGGGACTCCTCCATAGGTTTTTGCCATGAGAGATACAGAACCATTATACTTGGAAAGCCAAAATATTTTGTATGCTATGAACATTTGTGTGTGTGTGTAATGTGATGTGTGTGTGATTTGTACTCTATTTAATTAGTTTAGATAAAGTTTTTTTTTTTGTTTCTTGAAATGCATGATGCTTATTTTTTGTTTAACATACCCACACATCAAAAGTAGTAATAGGTACATATACGAGTTGCATTATCATTTACACACAATGCGAGTATACATATTACATGTTGATATAATTTAAATCAGATTATATTAACATATAAAAATGCATCATTAACATACCACACATTATCATCACACTTACACAAATCACATATTTATTCAATGAATATTCATTTATAAGAACAAAATAAAATGCATTATATTCATCAAGAAAAATACATGCGATGTTTGATAATGATGAAAAATACAAAAAGCTGATAGCCAACAAGAAATCTCACTTGTTTCTTGGCTTTTTCATTGGTGAAGAGGAGGGGCCAATTTCCAATGAAATAGAAGTTTCCTCTTTGCTTCAAAACTAATATGCTTCCCCTTTAGCTCTTCCTCCAAGAGAAACAAGTTTGACACTTTTGTGAGCTCATCTAATGTAGTGAGTACATACACTGCTCCACCACACTCTTGGTCAAATAGGTAGAGAAGCTTTGATCACTTCACTAGTGCCACCTTCTTCAAGCTAGATATCATAGGTATTACTTGAAAGGTCCAAACTTGGTAAGGATCTGAATTTTCATGATTATATCCTCTTCTCATTGTGAGTACTTCTTATGGAAGACCACCAATTCAATAAAAATGTTGCCAATGTACTCCTTTGAATCCTTCCATTGATTCACATATCGAGATCCTCCTTGCCTTGATGCAAACTCATCTGTGTATAGTATATCATGTGAATGACATAGTCAAATCAAATAATATGATTAGTAATTGATCTAGAGTTATTGAAATGTGATGAAACTTGACCCCAGGGTGCATTAAGTTCATTGAGTCTATCGTGAAATCTTGGCAAAAAAGGATACATGCAACTATCTTGTCTAAAGTCTATGTATCTAGGGCCACTTTCTTACTAGACTTCGAACATGGCAGTTGCATGCATCATTTTTTTCCAAGATTTCACTGACAAACTCCAGTCGGGGGACCCACTGCACCCTATGGTCAAGTTTTGTCGCATAAAAATGTATGAGAGTTAGAAATCTTGCCTTTTCTATATCATCTTATATCTTTGTTTCCTCATGTATCAATGAGGCACCTCTCCAAGCATAGGGATCCATAAACTCCTTGGTAGGAAGTTGGGGTCTTTGTTTGAACTTATGTTGGAGTGCTTCAAACTTACATTCAACACAAGGTAATCTTCTTCAGCCAATGCAATTTTCTTATGTGCTGCCATGATGGCACTCACTATATCTAAGCTTGTGCCCATTAGGGGAAATATGGACTTAGAAAGGGCCTCATAAGAAATGGATCAAGAGGGTTACTTTTTCTAATCTTAGAAGACAATTGGGGCAACATGCCATGATGAGGGGCAAATGAGGTTTTGAGAAGAATTAAGGGTTGTTTTCTTAAAAAATATAAAAAATGCAAGCTCAATATATTTAGCTAAATATGGCACAACAACATTAGCCTTGTGGTTTAGTGATAGGACCATAGGCCTTTGACCCACAGGTTGGCACTTCAAACCTTGCACGCACAACGCAAAACAAAATTTTTTGTTTGTGCCTTCTAACCTTACAAGATGCGTGCTAAATGCACTTTGGGAAGTTTGTCTCCACATTTTCTACTCCAGAATGCAATTTGTTGCATTTTTAAATTACAAAACCACCAAATTTTGAGAAAAACTATATTTTTGGGTCAAAATGAAGTTTGTCTCCATGTTTTCTAGTCCACAATGCAATACCACCAACTTTTGAGAAAAACTATATTTTTGTGTCAAAAGGGAAAAAGATAGTGGATAAAATGTGCACACCACCCCCTCTCCCATTGGTCTGCCTCAAATCCAAGTGATTAAAAAATGAGATTAATTGCTAAGCTAAAGGGCCCTTTTTTAGTACATATTCTCCCTAATGATCATATCTTCCAGCCTTTGCCATCGTTGGATGCATATCCACATAATCATAATCAATGAGATCTTCTATCGAATCCTTGACCAAGATGGACAACAACTCTTCTTGCTTCATTTCCAAGTTTTGTAATACATCTGATAGAAGTAAGTACTGCATGCCATTTACTTCAATGGATATCGAGGAGGCAAGGTTGGGTTTGCAGACTTGTGGCTCTTCTAAAGAGGATGACACCGTGAGAGCCTTTAACAATATTTAACCAAAAAGATTGGTGCGCAGATCGGACGCAGGTAGCTCACGTAGTGAATTCCCAAAGGTCCCCAAGAACAAAGTACTCTACTTTTTAGCACAAACACCAATGTAAAAGCAAGCACGACATGAGATAAGAGACAAATTGGGTTGAATCTCCCCCATGCCTTGTGTGAGCACTTCACAAAGCATGTATTTTATGTATATTTCCAATCTTTTTGCTCAAAAATAGCCCAATTACAAAAATATGACAAGCTTTTAGCTTTTGAGTTTGCTTTCTACCAAAAATAGGAAAATAAAGCTAATGGACGGTGCCCAAAGAGTCTGGCACGCCCAATCTCAATGTCCAAATAAAAATAACATATCCAGGTGCATAAGCGCATACAAAATAATAATAAATAATCGATGTCTCTATAGACATAATCAAAATATAGGCGTGGCGCCTATCAAAATATAGTCCAAAGATCGAAAACCCACTAGACTCCAATGCTTTCCTCCGCCACTGCTGCTATCTCTACACATCAACTGAAGCATTCACAATCGTTAGTAAAATAACACAATTAAACCGACAAAAGTGAATACCTAGCAGTCTTCAGCAACATAAATAAATCAACTGGTTAGAAATAAATCCTAACCTTAATTTATTACGAGTGCGCACTCTAAACTCATAAACGTTTATTAATTTAATATGCATTTTGCGGAATCACCCGCTATGGAATCACCCATGTACACACTAAATTAATGAAACGCCCGAAAAGGACAGGCGTCCCCATCAACTTCTCGCACAAAGAATCCTCTTTGCGTATGAGCCCCGGTCATCTAAGTTTACGGAATCCACCGTAAAACCTCACGGAATCCACCGTGGAATATGCCTCCTGGCATCAAAGATGGGCTAAATGCATAATAGTTGAGACATCAAATGGACTTTTACTTTTTTATGAAGCTTCAACCTCCTTGGCCAACTATCTCTCATGTAAACTTCTCAATACTCCAAACTCTAACCAACAGTGTATCGATTCTTCCTACCCAAGAAAGAAAAGAACAAAAGACTAGTGTTGAGGTATACTAAACTCAAGAACTTACCTTCCCACATAATATGTTTAAATCTCAAATGTTAGAAGATGGTCCCATGATCCTAATGTCACATCCCTCATCTCCTTCGCATCCACCACCATGTATGCCTATGTTGAGAGAAGAACATAGAGAAGAAGGGGAAGATGTAGATGGAAAAGAGCTTTACCATTCCAAGCCCCTCACTTTGTCATAGCTCAATTCTCCCACACAACCTCAAAGTCAACTTGTCGAGATGGGAAGAAACATAATAAAAGAAAGAGATTGAGAAGAGCTTCACTATTCCTAGTCTCTCACTCAAACACATTCTCTCTTTCTCACTCTCATGCAATGGTTGCATAAAATAAAGGATAGAAAAAGAAGAAAATTTGCACAAAAATTGCAATAACATGAATCCAACAACATGGACAATCACATGTACCCTTATATACATAAAAATTAGGGTTAGGGTTAGACCCCTTATGAATTAGGGCTTAAGTTTACACCCTCTTTTTCACTTTAGGATTCATACCACTTTAAGGATACCCTACCCACTATGATATAACAAATTTTGTATCCTTTTAGCTTAGGAAAAATACCTTAATTGGGACTTGAGTATAAAAGGCAAGAGTGTGCCATTGTAATAATATTTTAACACATTTGTAAACTTCTCCATTTCTTGGAGCTTGAGGGCTCTTGCCTTCCCTACCAATATTAAGGCTGAATACTCAATGCCCACCATCGCAAGAGGTGGATTTCTTGTAGTAACCTCTCATTCATGATTCTCATTGTACCTTTGATATCATCTAGTTATGGCTTCATTTTGCTGTAGATTTAATACATTTTCATCTATGGCACTATGGCTATTTGATTCAATTGTTGTTTCTTGAATTTCTTGTCATTATAATTCAGTCTAGGCTAAATTCATTTCAATGTATCAAAGCCTTGAATTTGATTCTTGGCAATGTCATTTTCAATCCTAGATGTGGTTACCAACATCATCTAGGATAACTGGAGTTCAAGATTTGGTTAGAGAACTTGGTATAATTTAAACAGTGACTAGTTTGGGGGGTTACCTGCAATTAGTCTTCACTATTCTTGGAACTCTTGGTGAAGATATAAAGAAGAAATGGAGGGATCTTGGATATTTTGGTAGCTCATGGACAAGAGGAGGCCCATTTTGAAGATTCTAGGACTAACTATTGATTAATATAGTTTTGAGAAAGCTTAAACTAGATTATCTTTTGCTAATCAAGGATTTCTCTCTTCTCTCATAGTCTACCCCAAGCAAATTTACCTTATCTATGCATACTAAGATTCATTTTGAGTTTATAAACATAAGGATTGAAGAGGTACAACTATTGTTATAGCCCATTTGTTGTAGATAGTCTTCTCTTATTGTACCCATTCCAATGGACAGGAATAAGAAGAAAGAGAAATGTTGGAGAGCATAAATGAAGACTTAGTTAAGTATCGATAAAAGGTAAACTCATCCATTAGGGCTACAAATCATGGACAAAAGGATGGTAATGATGGCAACATACATGAAGAATCATAATGGCCAAGAGACCCTATTGATGAGGTACATATATCTAAAGTGAATTTATTACTTGACCCAAATGAATTCCAATTACTTTCTCATAGGATTGAATGCATGAATGAGGGTATCATTCAATTGAACCAAAAAATTGATGACAAGTTTGGAAAAAGGTTCAATCACTTTGAGAAGTTTGAATAGAATAATCAATTGTTGGACATTAAGTTTGATCAGTTAATTTCCATTCTCAACAACTTGGGTAGTAAGTGGAAAAGCACTCCACCTTTCAATGATAATGCGACATCAATTCCACATGACAATGTGAAGTCAAGGGCAACCCATCAGTTTATGCACTCAACCTATGAGCAAGTTGGTCCATCAAGAGTTAAGGTAATATTTCAACCTCCTTCTAACTCTTGATATAGGGGAAGACCAAAGTTTGAATCTTCAAAAGATAATGGACAACCTAAAAAAGCTTAGCATGCTGAAAAAGAAGAAGAAATTCATGGGTGTGACACATTCTAAAAGGAATTTTATACACAAAACTCACAAATACCTAATGCAAGGAATAGACAAGGTCCACACCATACAGATTCGAGAAGAGAGAACAGAGTTTAGTATAATGTTGATCTTGAGGAGATGATTTCTCCTATTTAGTCCCCTCATAGTCATCGGCCACATGGTACTAACTCACTTGGTCATTACTCATTTCGCAACAAGAAGAAGGGCCATCAATCCTTTAACAACAACCATGGATAACCAATATTGGATAATCTCTCTCTAAGACAGTAATCAAGAGGTTCACCCAACAACAATGGTCATCATTACCACTATGATAGAGAGTAAAAATAGAAAATCAGTATACCATAGTTCAAAGGGAAAAACCCCTCACACCAACAGAGCTTGAAGAATGGATTAATAAATTGGAAATGTATTTTAGTCTCTATCCATGCCATGATGAGGCAAAGATTTGTTATATAGCTTTACATTTAGAGGGATACGCACATATATGGTAGAGATACATGATGAAAATTGGGCAACTCTTTCATACATGGGAGAACTTTAAATCAACTATGACATAGGTTTTTGTATGCCAATCGAAAAAAGAAGGTTGGAAAGAAAGTGGTATGATCTTAGACAGCAAGGCTCTATGGTTAGGGATCATTCTAGCTACTTTCTAAACCTTTCCATGTATGTTGAGGGCATTTCTAATTCAACCAAGTTGAATAACTATTTTTTTGGATTAGGTCCAATCCTTTTAGGGCAGAGGTGGGGGCATCAAAGTCTATGAATGTACATGTAGCCATACAATATGTTGAATGCTACAGCCAGAAATATAAAAGAGAATGAGCTCTTTTCAGCCCACGACAGGAGCTACTTATCACTCAAATCAAACAATAAGGTTTGAACAATAATTAAGCTAGAAAAGAAAGGCTTCTATATATGAGAATATGGCTTCAAATACTTTCAACAAGATTCCTACATTCCCTAGAGCATATACTTACAAGCAAGGGAATAACTTTAGGCATAATGCTTATCCAAATGGGTACTTCAAGAGAGCTGAAAGTAGAGCTAAACATGCATCTAATACCATTAGCGGTAAGTCCTTCTCTAATGACAAGCTGAAAGAATTATGTTTCAAATGTGGAGAAAAATAGTCACTTGATCATAAACAAAAGTGCAAAGCTAATAGGGAAAAGTTTAATATGGTGATTATAGAAGATTTAGATGAAGATGAAGCCCATGAAGACGGTCAAATGTAAGATGAAGCTAGGAGGTCTTAGAGTTAGTCAACAAGTTTCCATTTGATCCTAGTTGTCCATAGGCATGATTAATTCTAAGGTTGCTCATATTCTTATCGATACGAGCAACACATGTAGCTTTGTAAATACCAAATCATTATTTGACTTGAAGGTATTACCTCAAGAGATGGACATCCCACTAAAGGTACATGCTATTAATGGAACTGAAGAGTTGAGCAAGGAGATATATCTACAAACACCCATTGAGCTATCATAGTCTTGTACCATTATGATAGACTTGATTGTCCTAGAATATATGGGTCCTATTGACTTTATTATTGGCTGTGATTGGCTTAAAAAGATTGGAATTTTTTCCTTGGATCTTAATTAGATGTTTATGGAGTTTACTCTTGGAAGGGGCAGCATGTAACACTTAATGGCATAGAGAGAAAACAAGTGGAAGTAATTAGAAAAAAGAAGATGAAGAGATAGATCAATGCAATTTCTTGCATTTTCACACTTTTCCTCTCAAAGGTGGATGAAAATCGACAATATTCAGCACCTAAAGAGAACGATCCATGTTTTTGTAAACTTTTGGAAGAGTTTAAATACATATTTCAGCCTCCTACATCATTATCACCTAAGAGAGAAGTGGACCATCCTATTGATTTGACACTTGATACTAAACCTATCAACAAAATCCCTTATAGGTTGCCAAAGCACGAAAGAGAAGAACTGGAGAAATAGAATAAAGACTTGCTAGAAATAGGTTTTTATTTAGCCTAGTTAGTCACCCTTTGCTTCTTCCATAGTACTTGTTAAGAAGAAAGATGGATCCTGAAAATATGCATCAATTATAGGAGCCTCAACAACAACACTATAAAGAATGAGTATCCAATTCCCTACATTGATTATTTGTTGGATGAACTCAAGGATGCAAAGTTATTTACCAAGATTGACTTGAGGTCAGGTTATCACCAAATCAAGATGAAGGAAGGTGATGGGTACAAGATGGATTTTAGAACAGAAAGGGATCCCTGCCACTTCTTGGTTATGATTAGGGAGAATATGAAATTAAAAAGGGCTCTTTAGCTTAAGAAATAATGACTCTCCTAATGAGAAGAGATTCGAGGTGGACCAATGGCAGAGAGGATGGTATGTATATTTTATCTCCCCTTTTTTCCTTGTTCCTACCACTTATGGCATTGTTTCCCTAGGTCTCATTTATTCCTCCCCTCCCCTTTTACCATCCCATGCCATGTGGGTATCATTGGACATCCAAAAAGGTCACCCAAAATTTCAAAATTTACCTCCTTCAAAGAGGAT
This sequence comes from Lygodium microphyllum, assembly GCF_053477565.2. Classification (NCBI taxonomy): domain Eukaryota; kingdom Viridiplantae; phylum Streptophyta; class Polypodiopsida; order Schizaeales; family Lygodiaceae; genus Lygodium; species Lygodium microphyllum. The sequence goes on from NC_141142.1 coordinate 19,255,601, forward strand.
TTTCCTCCCCTCTCTTCCCTAAATCCTCTTCTTATGTCATATACAATCAAAAAAGAAATTTTTGGTTGCCGTTGATTATTGAGAGCGGAGTTTTGAGCATGGGATGTGCCTAAAATTTTCCAAAAAATCCAAAATTTAGGGGAAAAATATTCAACGTCGAAGGTGGCGGCTCCAGCTAGGACGATTTTAAGCGTCAAGTGCTTTAAAGGCGCACGAGCGATACTTGTTGATTTTTGATGATTTTTCAGACTATCGTGTAGGTTGTAAGGAGTTTCCAGCCAATGCGAGATGTCAAGCCAGATGCCCAGGATTTTTCAAAGCTCGATTTGGAGCCCGGACGGGGAAATGGCCACAAAATGGTCAAGATATGAAAAGGTGGACACTTGGGAGGCCAAAATTGGGCATCCCTTTTGAGTTTGGAGACCCCCCCCTCCCCCCCTCTTCAAAATTTTAAGCATACAAGGTGAAAAAACGTAGAGAGAGAATGAGGGATGAAGGCGCCATCTTCACGCCCAATTTTTGCGCCTCCATGGATGGAGATGGAGATGGCAGGCTGTGAGTATCCCATAGAACCGATCTTGGGGCTGATCTTCTCCCTCTTGGCCAATCTTATCGCCTGTCTTCGCCCGTCAAATGGTGGCCTGAATGAAGAGAGCTAATTCTAGTCTTTCTCTCTCCTCCCTCTCTCTCCCTTAAGGGGTTGTTCTTGTGTGGAAGAGAAGACAACGAAGAATGGTGGAGGAAAGCTTGTCCGGATGAGATCGGATTGCTTCCGGATGGATGAAGACATGAAGAGTGCTATTCTTGAAGATGCTAAGCATTAAATGCATGCTGGAAATCAGTATTGTAATCAAAACCAAGAAACTGAGACCTGAAAATAAGCGGTAATGCTATTTTTACAAAGAAAAATGATCTTTTTATATGATTTGCTTTATGAAACCTTGTTCATATAGGATGAAAGTTCATTATGATATTGTTTGCCATGAGTTTCAACTGTTTTCAACCTGAAAATTAGAAAATATAAGGCTACATGGCCGGAATTAGTGTTAAAACTCGTAAAACACGCGTTTTAAGGGTAAAATTGGGTTTTTTGCTATATAAATGAGAAATATGATATGTCACACCAACTAAATATGAGTTTCTGCTGTCAATGAACCTAAGGGCCACAGCCCACAATCAAATTTTCATTTTCAGTCATTATTTATTAAAGAAAATAGGGGAAAATGCCTAAAAATGGAAAAAATGGGTTTAAAATTAGGAAAAAATGGAAAATGGGCTGAGGAAAATTAGGAAAAATTATATCTATGTTTGTGCAATGTATAACAATGGCAAAACACAAGGTTGGCCTCAGTTTGTCCCCGTTTCTATGTCTTGTGTGTATTTATTGTTCTTTTAAAAGAGAAATGCATAGAAACCCTATCTAATTGATCAATGATACAAAATGCTAAGAGTTGGAAGAAGAGGGATTGAAACATTGAAAGATAAAGAAAATATTTGATTTATGCATTGCACTTGGCATATAGGAAACGGTTTAAATAAAGAGGATGGTAGCATGAGCATATGGCTCCGTGCCTCCTTTCAACGCAGCACACGCTAGTAAAATTTATGGAAAGAATGCTTTATGCACCATGCACGGTGCTGATCTTTCTTTTGTCTGAGCACATAGTCATACATGATTTGTATTAAGTATAATAATTAAAAGGTATCAGAAAAATCTCCTGGATGTATGGCACATGTCTTCCTTAGGTTGTGACCAACGATGAGCGTGAGAGGATATCCTAAGATGTAGGTTAGCCATTGGGTCCTAAGGGAAAATTGTAGTGAGGAATGGTACATCCTGGAACGTAAAATATTGGTATCTTGAGAGGAGTTTGTGCTCGTTTGTGTTATATGTTTAGCAGCGCATCAAAGGGCCAATCCCTGCGATGTAGGAGAGCTACAGTGGGGCTCCGACTATTAGTCGGTGGAGTGCCTCTATGTGTGTATGACGAGACATTATGCCTATGTACTTTGGGATCTTCCTCTGAGGAGTTTAAGGGAAACGTTGGACTATAAACTATAAATGCATGAATTAAGCTTTAGGGCAGTTTGTCCTTCAGCATTAGATTGACGCTCCTGGTCCGCAAGGCCATGAGGGTGTTTGTGTGTCATGAGCATGAGGTCCAACTAGTGCCATAGCCAATGCTGGCCCATTTTAGGTCCCATCAATGGTGCGTCTGCCGGGAACTGCCTATAAGTGGCGATTTTCAAATCTAGGGTTTCAAGGGACCCTAAGTTATCCATAAAATGGGGTTTTTTCAAGGATGAAAAAACTTGGCTTTCCCCATACAAAACTTACTAATGGACTTAGTCAGTTATGTAGAGCATGAGTCCTCTGCAGAAGATAATTTATGTGACAAAAAGAGTAGCCAATTAGTGGTTACCCCATCCTCTAATACGATGGCATGGGTCGAGGTTCGCCTTGGTGTGGTCTCTACCCAAGAGAAATCATGTTTAACCATCCATCAACTTAGAGGGCATGAAACAAGCATGTTGGAAACTAGGATAGTTATGGCATCAACAAGGCACCATCCTAAAGCCATAATGCCATGGGAAAGTGCTGATATACGATGGAATATGCTTGTGGTTGAAACATCTCGTGTAATGGGCCACCATGACCACATAGTAGGCATCACAAGGATGTTAGAAGCCCTAGCTGTCAAGGGAAAACCGTTACTTAAAAGGCATGGTTCCCAAGTTTTAAGATGTGGTAATCATAAATCTGCTTTAGATAAGGACCAAAAGCTCTTATATAAACCTGTTATGGACTTTCCTTCTAAAGGGAAAGGTATGGAAAACCCTCTAAGAGGGGATCAAAAGGACATGTTGAAATTTATAGGACTCCCTAGACCACTCACTGAGTTGGCAGAAAGGGATGTCAATGAGGGTAATAACCTCCCTACACCGAAAAGGGTGGGGATGGAAGAGGTTAAAGATCCTAAGAGGCTGGACCCAGATCATGATGAATAGGAAGATTTTAATGACCTGGTGTTGATCCCAAAAGGGAGGACTGAATGTCCTCCCCTTTATAGGGATCTCCTAGTGTTTTATGGGTTGCCAAATGAGGATCCGATGATTCATTTAAGAGAATATGACCTAACTTGCATTTCAAGTGCGTTTGATGAAATACATCGGATGCTTGTATTCCCAAGTACCCTAAAGGGAGAGGCAAGGAAATGGTACTGGAGCCTCCCAAGAGGGTCGATCAAATCATTTGAGGAGTCTTGTGATAGATTTCTAGATGAGTATGAAACTCTGCCCCTGCACTGTTAGGATTGTGCCTTGCCACCAGGGTTCTTGGGACAGGCCATGACTGAGGCGGATAGGTAAAGCTCCGCTTTCATCAGCTGTGTGTGAAGAATACGCCCGTGGACAGCGACTCTATACAGAAGAGAGGGAGAGAGAGAGAGAGAGGCTTGCGTGTCTCTAACCCCCGCGACTTTTTCACTCGGCCTCTATCTGACATACGTACTGATACAATATGGCTGGCCTGGATCTGGCTTTCATAGACCAAACGATGGCAGCTCTTGGTCTGGATTCTGACACCGAGGAACCAGAGGACATGGTTCCGTGCACAGAGGAGATGCCCCCTGCTCCTGACCTCCAGCCAGCAGGCAAACGCACCAAGCATGGATGCACTTGCATATTCAAGGTTCAACTAGTTCAAGGAACTTCTAACTTTTGCTCTTATTTTGATTAGCTTGAATTTCTCTAGAGAGCTTAGCAAACAACGTGATGCCAATGGTCATGACATAGGGGTCTATATTGCTACAAGAGCATGGAGTTATTGCCTTTGAGAATCACAAGCTTATGGATAAGTAAATGGCTATTACCAAGATATGTTGGCTATTATTCATGCGATAAAGAAGTGGCACCATTATTTGTATGGCAACTGATTTAGAGTTTAGAGTGATCATAGGGTCCTAAAGTACTTCCTTACTCAATCAAATCTTACTCCCAAGTAGCATAGGTGGGTAGCTACTTTGTAAAACTATGATTTTGACATCACTCATACAAGGGGTAAGGATAATGTGGTAGTTGATTCCCTTTCTAGAATGTGGGTATGCCAGGCTTTAGCTATGATTGAGCTACAAGTTGATTGGATTAAGGAATTATAGGAGGTCTATCTTTTGGATGATGAGCTTAGCCATGTACTTAAATTTTTTTAGCAAGGTCTCATGGAGAAAAACTCACATTATCAGCTTTAAAATGGCCTAATCTAACTTAATGGAAAGATTGTTATTCCCTCTACTTCTTCTTTTCACCTAAAAAGGAGTTGCTTTCTTTGCCTATAGCTAGACAGTTTGGAGTATTTAAGACCTATGATAAGATAAGAAAAAGTTTCCATTAGAAAGAACTATAAAGAGATATCAAGGATTATATCATGAAGTGTATGCCTTGTTAGCAAAATAAGGATAGCACCCATGAGATAAGTGGTTTGTTGTAGTCATTGTCTATCCCTAAAAGAAAATGGATACATATTACCATGGATTTCATTATTGGCTTACCTACTACTAAAAACAGATGGAATAGCATTTGAATAGTAGTAGATAGACTCACTAAGGTAGTCCATTTTATTTCTACTACGACCCAATTTATAGAATTTCCCTCTTCCCCCTAAGATTCATAATGTATTTCATGTTAATAATCTCAAATCCTTTTATGATACTCAAGTAAAAAATAGTTGATGAGCTACCTTCTATGGATGAAGAAAGTCTTATTCAGTACATCCCATTCTATCATTGAGTATTTGATCAAGTGGAAATGTTTGTCACTTGAGAAAGATTCTTGGTAACAAGATTCTATATTGGATGAGCTTCCCTACCTACGGGATGCATTAGTAGCTGAGGCATAGTTAACAAGGAAGGCCAGTTGTCGTATAAACAAGGCCTAAATAGCAGTCTATTTTAGAATAATTTTTACTCTGCCTAATTTCTAGAAATATGCCACCTACATAAAGTCAAAGTATTCTTCATTAGCTACGTTTTGACAAATGGTACGTCTTATTTTGATACTTCTATCAAAAGATATGAGAGTTTTTGTTCAACAAGGTGTGTTCTTAAAACAAATGTCTATTTATTACAGAGTTTGTTTCTTAAGGAGACATTAGGATTATGTATATGGAGTAAGATTTCCTTTATGTCTTCATTTCAATCAATAAATCTCAAAATTTTCATTCATTTTTCATATTTTGTATAGCTAAAATCAAAGTAGTACTTTGTTTCATCCATCCTTCTTTGTCATTGTAAATTTGTTTTTGTGGGCAAAAACCTTTGGGAAGGGATTGCTTGTAAAAATCTGGGAATACATTTTTTTTAGTGAGAGACCATTAATAATAACTTGTCACACTGGCATAGGTATAAAAGGTCTGAGACATGTAAATTTTTATATCTTTTTACAACAATACAATTATTGTCTCTCATTTCACGTCTTTCATGACTTTTCTCTCTTCTTTCGTATTTTTCTAGTCTTTCTCTCTCCTCATCAGTCATTCTCTCTTCTCTTATCCCTCTCTTTTGCTCTCCTTTCTCTCACCTCTCAGCCCTCTCCTTGATACTAGTAGTAGCTGAGGTACCAAAGGAGACCCATAATGTTCTCTCTTGGATCTTCCAACATAGTCCATATCTACATATAATTTCCAAGCAAATAGGTTGCAAGAAGCTCTACATGGAACGAGTTAGAGAATTCAACATCAATTGGCACTTTCACAGTGACCTCACGACATTAAAGTCTATGTTCAATCATGACACTAAGCCATCAATCTCATTACCTTGTCCATTTGGTATGAAGACAAACAATTCTTCTTCTGAGGCCGTGATTAATGTTGCATAGAACGGATGAGCATTGACCTACAATAGAAAGATGTCATTGAGTAGTTCACACCTTCACAAGAATTGGAAAGCCATATTTTCAAATAAACATTGAGAATGTCCATCTTTGCACTTTGCATTACCTCATGCACATATTTGACAAGCTATTGAAGTTATATGTCAATTATTTTTATGCAATGAAGCATTCCTCCAAAAGTGAAGTGATATTGAGAAAATTAGGATCTGTTAAATTCATTAGGTGTACATGGGAGAAAATCTACGATTACAAGGGAATAGAAAAAATTAGGCCTAGCTTATGGCACAATACAAAAAATATTAATGTGGAATGAAGGTGAAGAGATTCTTCAACAATATTGTTAGAATAATGGAATGTACTCGTATGAACATAGACTTAAAGAATATCTAGGAAGACAATATCTAAATATTTAGTAGAACTAGATAAGATAGATCTAGAACATATGGTGGATACTTCAGTAAGAGGACTTACCATATGCACAAATTTCTTGTATAATTTATGTATACCCTCAACTATTGCAATGCAAGTGTGTAATACAAGTGTGTGATTCATTCGCTATCTCATTGTCTCATTGTCTCTCCATCTTCCACTCACCATCACTTTCACTTCATGGTATCAATACCGTTGATCACTAGGGCATATACACTTTTCCAGAAGAATCTCATCATCGTTCACTATGGTATGGTCACTTTCTAGATCATTATGAGAATCACATTAGGCATTAATAATCTTCCCTATCTCAAGATAACTCTTAGACCACATGCTATTCTCCACCTACCTCTCTTGGATCTTATCTTGCCCATCTACTTCTTATCCATTCTTATACTCTGCAACTACTACCAATAGTGGCCAAATGTACCTATTGGCACACTAGCATTAGCAAAAAAATTTGTTTCACCTACTTATTTCCTATATTTAGTATTTCTACCCACCTCCCATCCTTGTCTTATTATCTTCTCTTTTTCCATCATCTCCAAGTTGAGAGAGAGAGAGAGAGAGAGAGAGAGAGAGAGAGAGAGAGAGAGAGAGAGAGAGAGAGAGAGAGAGAGAGAGAGAGAGAGAGAGAGAGAGAGAGAGAATCATCTTTCATTATTAGCCTTAATCAAAAGAATAAGAAATCATCCATTACTTAGGAACATTGATAGCCATCGACTCAGTAACAAATTGGTGTCAAATTTGGTAGGGTAGTATCTCAATAGTGCTTGATGGCAATTCATTAGTCTCCAACTCAAAGTTAATAGTGACCCTAGCTATTGTCAAAACAATGCCATAAATAGTTGTCACAAAACTGACACTAGCAAAGCGAGGGGGAACTTCACTAGGGCATCAACATATTCTATGAAAAGAATTTCCTAAACACATGCATCCATTAAAGTAGAAATATTTTAGATATAGCTAGAGACACAAACATAAGGCTTACAAATAACATTGTTACCTCATATAAGGGCACACAATGTTCATACTTAAGGATTTCAAAGACAAATTTTCACAATATCATGAAACAAAGAGGCTGACCTTGTGCTACAGAGACCTATCAAGAGATATATACACATTCTAAAGAATAAGTTGTCTTGGAAGCATAAAACAAAATATCTTAAAAGAGTGCATATAATAATGTGAAAAGTCATAAATGCACATATACATTTTAGAGGAATTCTGGTCAAAGGCATAAAGACATACCTATATATGAAATATGATATGCTATAAATTTTGAGTAAAAACATGAACTAACCAATTGATGAGAGGGAAAAATGCAAAGAAGTTAGTCAAAGACAATATGCTCAAAGATTTGAGTAGGAAGATGAACTTGCCAATTGATGAGAGGGAAAAATGATAAGAAGTAGTAAATAGTGGCAACAATCGCCCCATCCCCTTTGTCATTATCAAGGAATCATTATCAAGAGGACCATGGGACAAAGACATAGAGGGATTGTAATACATATACATCATGTGAGAAAAAACATAACATTTAGACAAATTTACCTCACTAGAAGATATCTAGCTTCAAGTTTGGATCAAAATCAAATCCAACATGGAATAATACCATGAGGGTCAAAAGGAAATCCCATCAAGGATTGTGCTTTGATGAATTTATTGGGTGCAGTACTAGCTCAATCATCATTCTCATCATTCATGAAGAACAAAGGACAAATTTACATTTAATGATATGTAGCTTTCTTTTATAGTTGTTGTGGGCTATGGGACTTTAATCCTCACAAACTACTTGTATAGCCTCATAATGGAAGTCCACCTAAAGTGCATGTGTGATTTTTCTTCAATGGATTTGATTACTTCTCAAGTGGTTGATCCCATACTAACTATAATACTTTCCCCTATATTCAATGATTCATGTATGTTTGATCTAACTCTATCCTCATCACAAGAAAAAGTCATATTCAATTGCTTCTACAAAAAATGTAGTCATTTTTATGTTTTTAATTTTGAAGAGGACAATAAACTAGATCTTAGAGTTGGAACCTCCCTTAGATGATGATCTAGTGGCCATTAGAGAGGTTGTGTAGCTTGAGCAATTGAAACTTTGCTAGTGAATGGCACTCAAAAGAAGTTTTGATAAAAGTGGCCATTATAAAAGCAAAAGGGAGAGGGAGAGAGAGAATGCACTCTCCTTCCCTCTCCCTCTCTCATTTCCTCCCCATCCTCTCCCTCTCCCTCTCCCTCTCCCTCTCTTTCTCTCCCTCTCCCTCTCCCTCCCTCCCCCTCCCCCTCCCTCTCCCTCTCCCTCCCTCCCCCTCCCCCTCCCTCTCCCTCTCTTTCTCTCTCATTTTCTCTCCCTCTCTCAATATATATACACAAATTATAAAAGCAAAAGGGAGAGGGAGAGAGAGAATGCACTCTCCCTCCCTCTCCCTCTCCCTCTCCCTCTCCCTCTCCCTCTCTTTATCTTTCTCTCCCTCTCTCATTTCCTCCCCCTCCCTCTCCCTCTCCCTCTCTTTCTCTTTCTCTTTCTCTTTCTCTTTCTCTCCCTCCCTCTCCCTCTCCCTCTCTTTCTCACTCATTTCCTCTCCTAAACAAGCAAAAGAGAAAGAGAATTAAACCCTAAACAAGCAAAAGAAGGAGAGAATGGACTCACCGATGAGATATGGCGAGGGTTTGGCATCTCCTCGGCAAGCCTTTTTCCTCTCCCTCTATCACGATGGTCGCGCTCTCTCTCTCTCGCTCTCCCTCTCAAAATGATCGACGAAAATACGCGAAATCAACCCGCGCTTGGTTTCGGCCTGTTTTTTTCCCCTGTGGGGCGTCGCTATCTGCGACGCAAATAGCGAAACTGCTACCTACGTCGCTACCCGCCGTCGCTATAGGTTAAAATTCTTGTAGTGTATATCCATTATATCTCAAAACTATATGATATAACATACCATTGGAAATGTCTTAATGAGAGGATTCTAATGCACCAACCACTGAGAAATTTGAAGTGTATATGCTCTAGTTATGGATTCTTGACAAAACAGCAACCTCAAAATTTTTGTGATGATGGCATCACCCTCATTTGTCCTTATGGAATATTAGTAAGGATGGGAAAGAAAGAAGAGAGTGAGAATAGAGGGAAGTAATCAAACGTCGAACAAAATTCAAATTGAATATTAGTTTTCACTTTAATGAGGATGAGTAAGATCTTGATTATGACAATCTTTGTCACCTTTATGGCGGCCTAAATTTCTAGGTTTGATGTGACCACGAGAATATCTCGACAATGACTTATTAATAATTTTTGATATATTTACTTACCAAAATATAAAAGTTTTCAAAAATAAAAAAAGATTTTATTTCTTAAAATATTTTCTCTCTCTAGGATCGCTTACAGGGCATTTTCGAGACCTCAAAACTCCCCTAATGCAACCTCCAGGAAAGAGGGTCTGATACCATGTTAGAAAACATGGTTGAGCAAGAGTGGAAGAGTAAATTATGGAGGAAAGAAGAAGAACAAGTAGGCAATCATGCTAACATGAAAGAGACTTGCTTCATTGATAGCTATGCCAAGTACATTCTTTTACAGCTATTTTTAGCTTGGATACACACCTCACACTTTTCAACAAAGTAGAGAAAAAGCCAATATAAAGTATAGCAATTACACACCTCACACTTTTCAACAAAGTAGAGAAAAAGCCCATATAGAGTTTAGCAATTACAATATTCCAAAATTTCTCTGAAACCTCATTGAGGTTACCTTGATTCCCTAATTAGAACTTGTTTCCACCCCACCAAATGATACAAGTGAGATTTCTCCATAGTTTTCCTGAACTTCCTCCATAGAGCTTGGACCTCTTGGCAGTCCCAAAAGACATGCTTGACGCGGACTCCTCCTCCTTCTTGTAGAAAACACACAACGGAGATACATCCAGGAAGTTGGAAATTCTATCTCGAGTGGCAAGCTTGTTAGTTGTGGCTTTCCACCATAGCAAGGCATTGATTTTAAAGGATGGTGTGGCCCTCCATGCCTTCTTGAGTTGCTTCTTCTAGGTTTTAAAACCTCCTCCCAACTCATCACTCCGCCAAGATTCCATGGTTCCGAAAAGCCATCTTATAGCATTTAGCTCTCAAAAGTCGATCTGCCTCTAGTAGTATGCAATGACTTGTCATGGGATTTGACCAAGTATCCTAGGAACAAGAGACTATTCATATGTGGGGATGTAGGCCACCCCTCCTTAATTTTAGAAAAGACCTCTTGAGGGCACTACATGTCCTTCCTATTCAGTAGCAATCTCCTTAATTTCACATTGAGGCTTGAGGCTGAACTTAGCAGTTTGACAAGGAGGAACAAATTCCTCCTCGTATGCATGCGAACAAAGCCAAAATATTAATGGCTAGGGAAGCATCCTCCCTTTCATTCATTGTGCCTCCCCATAGAAAAGAGCTGCATTGGGCTCTCCAAGCCATCACTAGGTGTTGGGCAACCTTGGAATGTTGCATGAGATGTTGGGGGGAGCAAAGAGTACATCAAACTATCTAACATTTGGCTAAATCTTGCCGGCTACCAAGGCATTAGACAACCAACTAGTAATCAAGATGGCCCAAGGTTGACCGTCCTGAATGCTCTTCAGGATAGTGGCAGTGAGAGAGGCTCCACTGTCCAGGATGAGTCCACCTTCATCAATCTCTCCAAGGGAAAATAGTACACTCCTCAAGAGAGCTTCAATACGGTCCCACCCAGTCGGTTTTGGCAAAGGGGAACATCGTAGAGAGAGAGAGAGAGAGAGGTGTGTAGTTACTTCTTTTTGATGAGGCAAAAATAGCCGTCCAATTTATCAGGACCCGACCTCTTCCGCAGAACGAGGCTGATTGTGCGCGTGTGACGCGTGGGCCGTGAGGCATCGCATCTGAAGGGGAGTTTTTTGTCTTTGACCCATCTATGAGACAGAGAGAGAGAGAGAGAGAGAGAGAGAGAGAGAGAGAGAGAGAGAGCTATGCATGTGTGTGTGTGTGCACGCCCCAATTTATTCTATGGGCACTTACGGTCATGCAATGCATAGCTCACACTAGATTTTTTGGGAGCTCTGTAAGTAAATCGAACTCATGAGTTCTATCAGATTTCCTTTTTCCATGTCTTTTCTTGTTTGCTTGTTTTAATTAGTAAGTCCTAGGGAGCCTTGATTGAGGCTACCCAAGCTCGAGCTCTTGTGTAATGGTCCAATTTTATAACTTTTTTTACTTCTATCAATACAGCTTTACATTCTTCCAAAAAGATAAGTAAAATGAACTTGTGGCACATTCTTTTGCCTCCTTGCGTACTTTAACAAATAATTACTTTTGTTATGAAATTTTAATTAGGATTTTGAGGGTAACACTAGCACTAGCTTGAAAACGTTACTTTGATTATATTTGAAGCTCTTAATATGAGAGAGAGAGAGAGAGAGAGAGAGAGAGAGAGAGAGAGAGAGAGAGAGAGAGAGAGAGAGAGAGAGAGAGAGAGAGAGAGAGAGAGAGAGAGAGAGAGAGAATGTATGGGTGTGTGTATTCACATGCACACACTCTTTGTGCATAAAAGGCTAGCTACTCAACCTTCTACATTTACATGTTTAACTTTGGATGCCATAACCATAATACTAATTAAATCACAAGGCCGGCCATTAAATTGAACATATGCTTCAAACTTGTTTCTCAATTTGTCTAAGACTCCCACACTCAAATATTTATCTCCGCTCCAATTAACATTAGTCAACAAAGTGGGAAAGAGCCAATATCCTAGCATTATTTCAATGCATAGATAGGATAGGTTGGAAACCAAATGAGTAACAAAGCTTGATTGTAGTGAAACCCTCCTCGTTAATGATCCTAGTCGTAAGGAGGAGGACCAACCAAGCGTACTGGGTAAGAGCCTAGACTTACATGAATGCACCATGCTAACATAGGCATCCAACAAAGTATCCACAAAGACTTGAAGCCTAATTACCTCACGATTATGAATTGAAGTTTTAGCCTCAATGGGTACAACTATAGAAATCCTTACATATCATGTGCCCTCGGAAGGTATTTGAAGTCCCCTCTCCTTACATGTTATGAGGTAATAAAATGGCCCCTACTTCTTAAGTAACATACAAGTTCTTGTTTCAAACTAGAATACAAAGCCCCTTCTAAAAAGTAATCTTCTAAATGTACCCAACTTTCATCAACTAAAATACCTCTGATCTTGGTAGGGTGAACTCACATGGTACCCTTACATTTTTGGAGTGCATCCCTTGAGGTTTTAACTCATTTTCAACCAATGCATGATAATCTAAGTTCATGTAATAATGATTCAAGTCAGGAACACGGATGGGAAACAAAGATACATTAGCACCTAAAAGTATTACTCACTATAAAGGCTTCATTCTCCAAGAGATGCTAGCTAAAGTGATAAAGCGAGCATGTAAAGAACCCAAGATTAGGGGTTGAACTATCTTAGACAATGAACATAATATTAGTGAGTTTGGGAATCTACCAATTCCCATTTTTTGAATACCAAAAAGGTGGACTTGGTAGTTTTGCCTCTTCCTTCTAAGGAAATGGCTTATTTTACTCCAATTTTCTTTGCATGTTGAACAAAGCCGAAAGGAAAAGAGAAGTTCCTTCTAGCATGTCACTAGAGTATATATGTTGTAAAAGATCAATGTCAAGTGAATCCCTTTTCATAGCGACGTATTGTGTGGACCTTGATCATGAAATATCGACAAGATAAACCCTCACTTATCCTTTAAAATATCAATTCATATTAAAGGAGTATTAGACTAACTTGAAATATGGAGACTTCCTTTAAAGTTGAAACCTTAGGGATCGAGACGTGGAGTTCTATTCAAATGGAAGAGTTGCACAAAGTCCCTCGTGCATATAGACTACAAAATTAATCATTAAGAAGATGAGTGAGAAACATTGAGAACTGACAATAGTGCATTAAAAACTTGTTTTATTACACTTTTTATTCTATTTGTAGTCCATAATGCATTATTGCACTTCATTGAGTTTCTTTCTAGCTTATAGACTCGTTTTTATTATCAAAACCACCAATGATTTTTCTCATAAACATCAAATTAAGGAAAACTGCAAAACCAAAGAAACAAAAATTAAACACATTATAAGAAAGATAAATTTTGAAATGCATTATAGTAACAATGAATTTTTTATTCAAAAGCTACGATAATGTTATTGCAACCAAAAGGAGGAAAGAGGAGTCTTAAGGAAAGAAATGCCATTATTATACTGATACAAGCTAGGGTGTAAAGTGGTCGATTAAGTTAAGGTTATATTTTCACCCTTAAGTACCATAGAAAATTCCTAATCACATTGTTCTATTGATATACGTAACAGAGAGCTATAATTTCCATTTGTACCTAAAATAGGGAGTGTATTACCTTCGCTTATTAGTCTTTTGCCTAGCCTATGACAACCTACTACTCAAAATTTTCATGGCTAGTATAATTATTGAGAATTTCCAGATAGCAACATTTTCAAGGACTTTATCTTACTTTTCCTTAGGATCAGATTGTGTTGCTAGGGAATAAGAAGCTTATTACTCTCACAAGTTGATGGTTCTAAAGGAGTGAATCTATAAGAAATCATCCATTTCATGTGCATTCAAAAGGTACTTAAAAATACCATTTCTTTACATGCTATAAGGTAATAAAATGACACATTTTTCATAAGGAACTTATAAATTTATCAAAATCGTAATTAAAAAGATCCTTTTGAAAATGTAATCCTATAATTATTTGTAAATAAAACAACCCTTATGTTAATTGCATGTGGTACACTTATATGTTTTGAGGTGCACCCTTGGAGATTGGTTGGTGGTGAGCTACTTTCAATTTATAATAAAACTGCTCTTATAGATGTCACACTCCTACTCATTTTTAGGCTGAGGCCTTGATAAATGCACCCTGTAGACTTAGGATGTGTTTTGAGGTGCACCCTCGGAGATTGGTTGGTGGTGAGCTACTTTCAATTTATCATAAAACTGCTAGACTTATAGATGTCACACTGCTACTCATTTTTAGGCTGAGGCCTTGATAAATGCACTCTGTAGACTTAGGAATGAACTTCATCCGCATGTGGATGGATTAAACATGTTGTGTCAAGGCTTTAGGAGGTGTTGGCTACTAAATATAGAGTGTTCTAACTCAAAGAGTGGGCACTTCAATCTAGGTTGTTTCACCAATTATTGTAAGATGTTGTGGTTGTTGAGAAGCTTAGTGTGGAGAGTACTTCCTTAGAAAAGGCTTACCTCATGGCCTTAAGTTTCAAAATGTAAAAATTATGTTAGAAAGAATCTTCACATCAATGCCATCGATCTGGGATACGAGAGAGGAGAACACACATCACTTGTTTTGGGAATGTATGGTTTGGAGGAGAATGAGAAGATGGATGTATGCAATTGGATGTACTGCGAACAAAAGTATAAGGCTTTTAAAGAAAGTTTATGCCTACAAAGAAAGTAGAACTCTTGTAGAAGATAAGGGTAGGTTTTCCCTAGGGTGAACAAGGGCAAATGGCTCTAAGTGTTGGCTCTACTCACCTTGAGGTTGCACCACAGGGTGAACAGGGAGGGGAAATTTAATAAATGGCTTAACTATAGTGGCCATCACTACATAGTTTAGGGGAAAAGGAAAGAGGGACCGATGGTTGATTGGTTGCAGGACTTTTCGCCATCTCTGATCATCCAATGGGAGATCTTGGTATAGTTCACGTAGCTAACCCTCCACAAACAACATGTTTTTCATGAGTGCTAGCAAGGTGAATGTGAGGTGAAGCTCACCCCACTCACCACCTCACACTCACCTTGCTAAGCTTGGGTGCGATCAAGGGTTAGCAAGGCCTAGTGGGGTCGAACTTCCCCCCGCTAAACCTGAGGGTGGCTCAGCTATAAGTTGGTCGCACTCAAGGAGCAAAGAAACAATCTCTGTTATATGGTTATATGGAAAAAGCTCAATAAATTTACTGACGTGATGTGAGGTTAAGAAGATTGACTTGGCTTCAAGAAATCTAGCACATGTTACGTCTCTCGTACCAAGTGACAAGCACATGTTCCTTGCACACTAACGTAAATTTGGTGTTTCCAGTGCTTATAAAAGGCGAGGTGGGACTAATTCGATTCACGCTTATCACCATACAGCACGCAGTACCTCATCACAGAGAGGCAATTGCAAGAAGCAACTGCAGCACACTCACGATTGCAATCAGCAACAGAAACAGAGCTAGTTTAGATATCAGAGACAGTAGATGCAGTTGGCTTACTGCTAAGGCCGGGAACGAAGCTATAATAACGATAGAGAGACGACTTGGCTTACAGCGCCTGCTATAAGTTGCTCACCAGGCAATAATTATCCATGAGGAAAGAGGAGAAGCTGCAGCAGCAGAGAATTGCAGCAGGCAGCAAGGAATGGCCGTCGTCACGCATGGTGGTGTGGTGGAGGAGTACTAGTCTGGTGAAGCCGGCGCGTGCGTCCCCTGAGGGGAAGCTCTTCTTGTCAGCCTCTGACATTCTGTGCAGGCAGATGCCTTACACGCGCAGGATACTGTTCTATCGCCTGCAACAACAAAAGGAAACACAAGAAGAAGGAAAAGAAAGAGGAGGAGATGGAGAAGCTAATAATGGTGGCGATGATAGTGATGACGATAGCAGCTCATCATCATTACAGTTATCGTATGAGGCTTTCCTGTCCCGCCTCAAAGGCAGCCTCTCTCTCGTGCTGGCCCACTTCTACCCCTTCGCCGGCCGCCTCAGATATGATGATGCAGTAGATAGCGACGATGAATATACTGGCGACGATCCAGCTGGGGCCCCTGGCCGCCTCCACGTGGACTGCAACGACATGGGTGCCGAGCTTGTGGAGGTCCACGCCCGGCTGGACGGCTATGCGGATAGCTTTGAGGAGCTTCAGTTGACCAACTTCGAGATGACGCAGCCCTTGTTTGACCAGCTCGTCCCCTTGGCTCACTTCTCCGCCGACCACCACCTCCTCGTCGGACTCCTCCTCTTGTTACCATGTACGTTTCTTCACATACTCTCTCTAAATAAAAAGAGGAATGGATTGTCACATCCATTTGGCTTGCCTTTATGGTGGTGGAATGGGAATGGGAATGGTCATGCATGGGACTCTAATTTTCACGATTGGAGCCACATGGGTTCAAAACTTGGATTTGAGGGAACTACATTAGAGGCATCTTAGAATTGTTCCTACCATATTAAAGTCATTCGCTTTCCACGATCAATAGGCTTCCATCTTGGAATCATTTCTACCATGTAGAGCAATTATTGTTATTACTATCACATCATATACACCTTCAAATTAAGCAAGAAGTGCTCATTTGGTCCATTGATGTGATTGATGATTAATTGATTATGCCATCTATTACCTCAATTCGTGTGTAGAGCATGTAGGTATCCTAGCACCAATATTTAAAAAAGGTTTAAACTTGAGGCCTTTCAACTATCAATTCATTAAAAACTTTTTTCTAGTGCATATTGACTAAGTTAAATTACATTTACCAAAATATTTGTGTTGCTTACAACCTTTTGAAATATTTTGTGGACAGGTGACATGTTTTGATCATGGTTCAGGTGTTGCACTTGGGCTTGCACATAGCCATGTCATTGCAGATGGTAACTCCATGTGGCACTTTATGAAATCATGGGCTCAATGTGCAAGAGGTGAAACTATTTCTCTCTTGCCAACACATACAAGGTCACTTCTCAAGGTCCAAACACCATCAATAGAGAAGGCAATGTTCAAAGTTGAGAATATTGATGAGCACAATGATATGAAGCAAATAGGAAAACCTCTAAGTAGGGTTGAAAAAGTATTTTCCTATACCAAAGATATGGTGAGGCTACTCAAAAAAATGGTGCATGGAAAATTTAGCTCATATGAGCTTGTTTGTGCCCATATATGGAAATGCACCACAAAGGCAAGAGGCACTTTATCAAACAAAAAGATAGGCTTTCTAAGTGTTGTCAACATGAGAAGTAGGATGGAACCAATGCTTCCACAAAGCTTCTTTGGTAATGCATTGATGTGGACCATAGCAACTTGCACAGTTGGAGAACTTTTAAATGAAGACCTTCGTATGACAGCTATGCGCATTCGTGCTTCCATATCTTGTTGCACCAACTCAACTTATTCGGGTTTTCTACATTGGCTAGAGGCGTCTCAACACAATGAAGACATTTTCTTCTCTACATGTACACTCATTACAACTCGGATGCGTGTATCTAGCTCACCAAAATTTCCCATCTTTGATATAGATTTTGGGTGGGGTAAGCCGCTCGCTGCTCGATGTGCATCTATTCATGAAGCTGGCAATGTAGCTTTCTTCCCAAGTAGTGAAGGTGTTGGGAGTATTGATGCATGCATAGCACTTCCTCAACACACCATGGAACGATTTGAGCTTGAGAACTCTGTCGTTTTTAAGGAGGCTACCAATCAATTTCTTGCCAACTCAAATACTCATTATAACTACCATTTTAAGAGTATCAAATCAGGTGTTAAAAACACGGTGCAAGCCCATAAGCTAGCTCTAGCTGCATCTTAGTGGATCTCCACTATCTCAATCTTCTCAAAGCTATTGATAATAGGTTCAATTTATTGGGTTGTTTCAAGTGAACAAGCAATGAACTCAAGATTGCTTCTACATTCGCCTAAACAAACCAATTTCAATTTGTGGATTATATAGTAATGTTTGGGTCCTTTTTTGTTGTACCTATGGCATGTCTTTCAAATAAGGAGAATCCCTTGATGTTTTGACTAATTTGAAGAGTTAGTTAGAATTTCTTTTTTCTCAGAAATATTTCTATTGCTCCAAGAATTCCAATTTGGTGGATATGATATAGTATCTTGTCATCCCAATGGAAAGAGTTATATCAACTTGTTAGTATTGCCCTTTAGAGCATATGCTTATATAATGGTGCAAGTCCTAAAAATTTACCCTTTGTTAACTTCAGTTAAGTGGCCCACTTAGCTTTGAAATGTGTGGATATCTTGCTTCTTGAGAATGAAGAGTTTATTTTTAGAAAATTAAAGAAAAAGAGTACACACACACACATACACACACAAAGAAAGGGCAATGCTCTTGTGCACGATAGTGCACCCTTGTTTTAGAAAGTAAATTGTTTTTGTCTAGTCTTTAACTAGAAAATAGCAATCTATTATGTAGTAGCTAGAGAGCATGGAAGTTGTTATGCTACAAATTATAATCAAATTACTACCTTGATATTGATTAATTTTAAAAGGATATTTTCTCTTTTGGGGCTAAGATTATGGCCAACTACGTGAGCTAAACTACATGCACAATTTTGTTATGTTTCCTAATAAATGGTCACATGATCTCTTTAAAATCCAAAAAGTTCTTGTATAGACTACAAACTTTGTACAGTGTTCCATTCCATACTTTGGAACTTTGTGTGCCAACTTTTACTAATTTGCAACTTGACGGAATAGCCTATCATGCGAATCAATTGATTAGCCTAGTAAAAACTCTGAAACTACAAAATAATCGAGTTATAGTTTAACTCAAAAGGGAAAAAAAAAGCAAAGAGCATACATCCAAGTAAATGTAAAAATTTGTGTAAAGATATTTGCCAATAGCTCTATTGCATAAAAGGTTAAGACATGACTAAGGTGCCAAGTAAGGATTTGGTACTATGGAACAATTGAAATTCATGTAGAGCCATGAGTTCAAGACACAATTCTCGTGCATTTTTGCTTCTAGAGTTGTTTAGGATCCCCTAATGGAGGATGATGTGCTTTTCTTATAATGGAATTCATCTATTTTCTCTCTCAATATTTCATCACTCTCTCTATATAAAAGTCATTATAAGGAAAGTCCCTATGTATTTCTAGCTCTTATAGTAGTTATGACATGCCACTAGTAAACAAGCCGATGTACTCTGCATTTTATAAATAGTGATTACCATAAGTTCAAGATGGTCTTAATTCTTTAATATATCCCACATTCATAACAAAACACTTAAGACAATGATGTAACTCATACATTAATTAGAGATTTTGATAGTTGCTAATTTAGAGCCATTTTTATGACATTTTTCATGCAACCTAGATGGTTTTACTTATATAAAAGTAATATAATTTACACAACTAATAAAAAATTAATCAAACTGTTGGATTTGATGATGCAAAGGAGTAAGCTAGATTACGTTGAGATATTTTTCATCTGAATTTTTAACAAACAATAAGTTAAATGTGTTGATGATAGTTAAAAGATTATAAATTTTATAAAAAGTGGTGGCAATTTAGAGTTTGGGGATGGTTTGAAGTGTTTGTGGGAAGAATTTAGCATGTATGCATGCAACTTGTGC
Source organism: Lygodium microphyllum (assembly GCF_053477565.2). Classification (NCBI taxonomy): domain Eukaryota; kingdom Viridiplantae; phylum Streptophyta; class Polypodiopsida; order Schizaeales; family Lygodiaceae; genus Lygodium; species Lygodium microphyllum. The sequence continues at coordinate 19,275,291 of NC_141142.1, forward strand.
AAAAGAACCTTCAACGAGGTTAGAAATGGGTTTGTGATGTGGAAAGGTGCTAAGCAAACTGGTTTCAGTGGGAAAAGAGTAGGTTTGAATTGGGCATATTCAAGAAGTTGGCTCATGGGAAGTAACGAATTGAAAAAAACACAAGAAATGCCATAAGAACATAGTGCTATGATGCAAGAGAGTTGTTGATTGCTACTCTTCATGTTGTAATATATCACGTCAACAAACCAGATCATTCTCTTGATCTCCCTCTTCTCCTCTCCACAATGATACATTTATTGGCAGGATTCATGAAGAAATGGGGACAACGCGATTAAGATAATATTAATGAAGATTATTGAAGAGAAAGAGAGATCAGTCAAAAGAGGAAAGGAAGGACTACAACTTTGTACCATCAAATTAACAATCAATTAATATGTGATTATCTATATGGATATAACTTTTATGATCTATTTTGAATAAAAGAATGAGTTTTATGATAATGTGGATTGGTATGTAGGTTTTTGTTAGATCAAAAAGTTAAATTGAATGAATGTGATGGATTGATTTTATAAAATGCATAGAAATGATAAAATATAGTCTAGAAATTGCAATTTTAGACACCATTTACTAAAAATGAAGGAGTGTGAGTGTTATTAATGATGAAATATTTATCAAAAGATATAGGAATTTCAGTGTCTAAGATGACAATTTTTACACATAACTAGTGGAAATTAAGTAAATCAATAAATTATCAAGTATGAAATATCAAAATATAGTTAGAGTATGTTATGGAAAGCACATAAATGAACTTTGATCTAGATAAATAGAATAATGATTAAAGAGATGTCTAATTGTTCGTGTGAAAAATGGCATTTTCAACATTTTTAAAAGGAAATTAGTGAATATTAAGATAAAGGGAATGAATCTAGAGCTAAAATTTGTGTGTGAGTTCTATGAGTCACGATAAGTCTTTCTTGTGAAGGGTTTTGATTAACAAAGCATTGAATAGTAGTATTATAAATGTGTTCTAACTTTTGTAAAATAATTTAGAAAATTAATAACTCAAAATGGGGATTGAATTTCAAAAAATTTAAAAAATAAGCTGTGGATTATTTGTGGGTTAGAGTTTGTGGATGAAACTTCATGATGTTTAGAATTTATCTAAAAGAAGTTTATTTCTTAAATGGGTTTTCAAATTGAAATAGTAATTAGTGGTTATTAGACATTAAATTGGAACATTAATGAAAGTTAAAGTTGAGGTAAGGCTTTTATATCACAATCCATCTTCAATTTGAATGATGAAATAATTGGAATTAGGATACTAGTAGCTTCAGTTCAAATTGGAGAGCTAGTTAGTAAGACTTAGGATCTTTTAATTGACATATGTGGAAATACTAAACTTGGAGCACATGTAGTAACGGTACCATTTATATGGCTAATTTAGGGTTCATAAGACTTTATTAGTTAACCCTTCAGCCTTAATTAATACAATGACCTTACATATAGTCATTTTTCCTACGTATGTGGGGGGACTTTTAGGGGACTATCAGCTTTCATTTTTACTACTTCGGAGAGATCTTGGAAACAATAGCAATGATATCCTACTATTCATTGAATTTTTGTATACTTTACAATGGAATGACCTAAACAATCGATTTAGCTTCTTAACTATGAGAGCACTACAAGTCATACAATTAAAAGCACAAGAGTGGAACCATCAATACTTGCTTTGCTATATTGGTCAATCTCATAATTAAAGTTAAGGTTAGATAATTTTGCATGCTATATTGCAATAATAAAAATATATTCATATTTTACATTGAATAAAAAGTAAAATAGCTAGGTAGGATGTAGTGTTCATTATGGTTATTCAATGTCGAGATGAAACAAAGCTTCAAATTAACCACCACCACTACACTTTTGGCAATATTCTTTCATGCCTCTCTTGTACTAGTTGATTGATATTCAGATACCATTGAAGTGATTTTTGAAACCAAGTCAACCTCATGGAAAGCACTTTGAAATCCTTTATTGATCCTCTCCTTAGAAGCATCAACAAAACATACTCATACACCTTAGTCTAGCTAGGTAGTGAAGAATCATTGTCAGTAATCTTGCACTTTAGGTTCTTCTATTGAGGTGCTTCCTTTGTCTTTATTGGGTGTGGGTCTTTGTGTTTGTGGGTGGCTTGTGTTCTTGTGTTCATGAAGTTGGAAATCATTGTCACTAATGTTGCACTTTAGTTTCTTCTATTGAGGTACTTCCTTTGTCTTTATCTTGTATTTGGGTGTGGGTCTTTGTGTTTGTGGGTGGCTTGTGTTCTTGTGTTTGTGAAGCTGGAATTCATGCCTTGCCTTAGTGTGAGAGCTTTCAACACACACACACACACGCACGCGCGCGTGCGCGCGCGCGCGCGCGCACACACACACACACACACACACACACACATGCAAAATACATATGGATAGAGGGCATTTAGGAAGGGTTACGCAACATACCCATGTTAAATAAACATCTTCTCCAATGCATACCTACATTAAAGTAGAAAATTTTTCACAAGATTAACTCACAACATCTTAAGAAGGCTTCACAACATGAATTTGCATGATTGCTAATACAACTTAAGCTACCTATTATAGAAAGTGTAAAGAGCATAGAGTGGTTGTTGGAATCTTAAGGGTAATGGTACATTTCATAGAGTCTAGAGCATACTCACATATTTTGCCAACTAGACATTTGAAATTATGTGTGCCCTTGACATAGTTGAGTTTTAGGACTTTCATAAAAATCAAAGCTAAAGACCCTTTAGTTGTATATCATGTTGATGACCTATTATGTCAAGGGGATTAATTATCAATATGTAAGTCTTTTTAATGGCCTTGATGAGAGGTGAATGGTAGGACATTGGACAACACTCTTGTTGATTCAAGTACTCAACCCTACCAGTGATCACTATCTCTCACCTAGTAGGCTCATGCTCTACCTCCAAAAAGACCAAGGTTCTCTTTCTCTCTCTATCCAAAGAAAGCATGGATGATTCAAGTTGCAATAGAGCTATTTAATTATCTTCTCACATTGTAGTTTGAAGCTTGAAAGTATAGGTATGATCATGATTTGAGTTGGTTCACTCACTATGCAAGATGAAGAGAACATTGATGGAAGTTTTCAATGTTTTTCTGAGAAGTTAGTGGTGTTAGCATACACATTGGTATATTTTTCTAAGAAGTAGTGTTGTTAGAATACACAACAATATGTGTCTAGAAACAAGCACTAGTATGATTGCATATACTTACACATACCAACATATATACTAACGATTATTCCAACACAATTAAAATTTTTCTTAATGTAAATTCCAAAGCATATAAAAGCGCAACGGACTTAGATTCAAGCTTGACGGACCTATGTAAGGTGACTCCATGTGGTGGAACCACGAGTCAATCCAAGGTATGCATTGAGGTGTCATGTGTAACTATAGCTTTGAAAAAGTTAGTAAGGGTACATTGTCATTGCTCCCAAAGATACACTCTCAAGATTGTAAGACTTGATCTCTATGTCATGACAATTCCAAAAGGAAGAACCCAAGGGACCATTGACTTGGGAAGTGTTCCAAACATCATATGGAAGTCCTACTATGTCAAGGAGATTACTTATCACTTTGTAACTCTATCACATGGGTTCAACAAAAGGGATTTTTGAATCCCCTATTTATGCACATGTTGACCGAGTGTTGGCCTCCATGAGAGGTCAATGGTGGGACATGGGACAACACTTCTATTGATTCAAGTACTCAACTCTACCAATGATCAACTATCTCTCACTTAATTGGCTCATGGTCTTGCTCCAAAAAAACTAAGCTTCTCTTTCTCTCTCTATCTTAAGAAAGAAAATAAATCATTGATGATTCAAGTTTTAGTAGAGTTATTTACTTATATTTTCACATTGTAGTCCGAAGCTCAAAAGTATAGGTATGCTCAGGATTTGATTTGGTACACTCACTATGTGAGATGAAGATAATTTAGATGGAATTTTTGAAGGTTTTTCTGAGAAATTAGTGGTGTTAGCATACACATTGGTGTATGGCTCAAAAGAAGCACTAGTATGATTGCCTATACTTCCACATGCCAATGCATATACTGATGATTATTCCAACACAATTATAAAAGTTTCTTGATGCAAGTTCCAACACATAAGAACTCGATGGAATTACCTTCAAGCTCAATGGTCCTATCTAAGGTGACTCCATGTGGTGGAACCATTGCTTAGTCCATGGTATGATTTGAGGTGTTAGGTATAGATGTAGCTCTAATATTTTTAGTAAGGGTGCATTATCATGGCTCCCCAAGATACCTCCTTAGGGCTATAACGAGTAATCTATATGTTGTTACAACTGCAAAAGGAAGAGTCCGAGGCACCATTTACTTGGGAAATGTTCCAAATTTGGCAGTGAAAGCACTCTCTTATCTCATAGTACATCAAAAACCTACATGTATGTTGCTCTCTAGTCTTTGGCTCAAGCTATTAAAATTAGTATATTTGGTCCTCTTGGGGAAGCAACATTTTATCGTGACCACTCTATATCCATAAACTAATGTGGCATGTGCTAAGCTAACCAATGGTACATTGCACACCCTATAGTGCTATTGGCCTAGATGGCCATATAGTGATCAATATGTCATAGGTTGCTTCCTGTCAGCTATGTGTGTTGGCATAAGCAGCTTGTCAATCTTGTACCTAGTCATCTTGGTAGTGTGTATATCCTTGTCCATCATTTTTATTCTATGTGCATGTGCAGCACACACATAGCTATATTGGAGAAAGTTTATCAAATAGTATTATGTAGATTCTTGAAGACATGCCAAAGCAAAATTTTGCTACCTTACTCTACGACCATACATATCACAAATGTCCTCGACAAGCCTAAGGAAAAGGGCCTTGGGGATAAGTTTATTGAAGGTCTTTTGTGTCTTTTTGATTTCCCTAAGTGCATTCATCTACTACCTAACCACCCTTATCATAGACTTTTGAGCCCCCTCTTTTGCAGAGTTGGCAAATGCATGGGAAAATGCCCCTTGTTTGCCCTTTTCAAAGTTTCCAACTCTCTAGGAATTGCCCTCAAAAGTCAAAATACTAGAGATTGGATCCTTTGCGCTCGTCTCGTAGGTTCCCTTGGTGTCTTTAGCACCTAGCCTTGAATTGCATCTTGTGAGTGTTGAGTGTCTCCTAGTTTCTTTGGTGTCTCTCACTCCTAGCCTTCCTAAGGACTTTTCCCTTGGCTAGCATGTTCTTAATTGATAGGTACCCCATCTCCCATTTTTTTGTTAGGATTCTTCCCTCTTATCAAGGCTTTCATGCTTAGCATTAACCAATGGTTGATTTCTGTATTCTTGATTTTCCCTCTGGTCTTGTGTGCCCTAAGCTTTTATATCAACTTGCCCCTATGGAAATTTATGTGTAGTGTGTTTGATTCTTGCCATTAAGTCTATACCATGTGTCTACAATAGTGCAATTTAGACACTTGACATGTTAACTATTGAAATCTTGAAAAATAAATGCACTATAGAACCCAGACCCTACAATTCACAAGGGTAGCATTATATAGTCTAGGAATGTGTACCTACATGCAGTAGCATCTGGGTGGGTAGAAAGAAACACAATATATTAAAACAAGGTTTTTAGTATTTATGTGATATTTGCATGATCTCTATACATGAAAGAAAATTGAGGTGATCTTCAAGGTGAGACAATGAATATTATTTGCCACTCATGGTATCTACAAAAGATAACCAAAAATTCCAACTTAAACATTTTATACAAAGGAAAATGTAATCAAATCCTCTATTGAGAGCATCTTATGAATTCTAATCGATCTAGTTCCTCTCATCTAAGTTTGCTATCCATATATAGCTTGGATGTGCTAAAATATCCAATATAGGTTAGGCTACCATGGTCCTCTATGACCAAGAGTGACGGTCTTTAATCTCCATAGTAGTTGCTTCCTCCACATGTTGAGCACATGTCCCCTTACCCAGAAGAAGGCCCATCACAATGAGCTTCATACTAATACTTTCTCTCATTTTTTAGCTCCATAATCCCTAAGAATGCCAATGCATGACCTAGAGAGGGTCTAGTAAGAATTTGTGTACCACAATGGTTGACAAAACCTACTTTGCTACTACCACCTTCCCTACTAGAGAGAGAGAGTTTTCATCACTACTACAAAGGTCCTAAAATTCTCCTCATCTCCATCTAGGTAAATATTTGTGTCATCTAAAAATTCTACGTTTGAAATATCCTCAAAATCTAGGATAGGAAGTCTGATGCCTCAAATAATTGTAGCTCTATCCCACACAACGAGCGCATGGCTTTGTAACATATGAGAAAAGAAGAGGTGCAAACTAAACTCTAAATGTTGAATCTAGCACATCACCCTTTCAACACTCTGATCTGAAAGCATGCATGGAGGGATTTCCATAATGGCCAAATGCCTTGTCATGCATAGTAGGGTCCATGACTAGGAAATTCCTCGATGAGTTGCTTCATTTGGCTAATGCATGACCTAAACAAGGCCTAGTAAGAAGTTATTGTAAGACATAGTGGCTAACAAAACCAAATTTGCTACTATCACCCTCCTTGCTAGACATAGTCTTAATGTTTTCCAATACAATAGCTTATGGCTTGTGTTGAGTAGTAGGGGTGCCAACTACTACTCTAAAGAAATATTATCCTTACATGTCAGCCTAAGTATCTCATTGAAGTGCCCTAAAGGACCCAAGTGAAATCCTCATGGTGCTTCCAATCTAGTTACTAAGTGTCACAAACCCAAAATCCATAGGATTTTTGCCAATTAATAGAAGCTTCTAAACCTCTATAAAATATCTCCATCATAGCTACAAAGGTCCCAAAATTTTCATCATCCCCATCTAGGTAAAAAGCTACATCATCGACAAATTATACATCCAACAACTCCTCAAACTCTAGGATGGGAAGTTTGATGCGTTGGATACTTGTAGCACAAAAAGGAGCTCATGGCCTTTCCAACAACTAAGAAAAGAAGAGGGGAAAGGTGACATTCTCGTCTGAGTGACCTCTAAATGGTGAATCTAGCTCATCACAACACAACAAGATTTGGACTTCAGGATGCACATAAAGACATTCTTGCAATGGTGAAATGCAATGTAACATGCAGTAGAGTTTGACTCCAAAATGTGGGAATGGAAAGGGATGAATTTCATCTTTTCTACATGCACGAAACTGACCTAAAAATGCATCAATGCTTGCCTCAAACATTGGATGACACAACCATTAGACATAGAGGATGGTAGAAATTTGATAACAATGAGTTGAATAAAATATATATGTTGATCTCACACACATGTAAATCCACATCATGCCAAGGACACATGTCCATGGATGCAAGAATTATGGAGTGAAATTTGCCACATGTCATCATTTTGTGTTACCATGTGTGCACATATCCAAAATTCATGGCCAACTGTTTGCCATGTGGCAAGCATGCCATGTTTTTCGAGATACCATTTAACTTATGACTTTATGCTCACATGGTACATGCTATATATTCACACCATCTTGGGTCAAATTACAAGTATAGCATCTTTAGAGTGCAAGGTTGATTGAATCCAAACAAGGTCAAGGAGCACACTTTAGAGGTACCTCACTTCCTTACTTTGTTAATACAATGAACTTTGCCACATGTCATCATTTTGTGTTACCGTGTGTGCACATATCCAAAATTCATGGCCAACTGTTTGCCATGTGGCAAGCATGCCATGTTTTTCGAGATACCATTTGACTTATGACTTTATGCTCACATGGTACATGCTATATATTCACACCATCTTGGGTCAAATTACAAGTATAGCATCTTTAGAGCACAAAGTTGATTGAATCGAAAGAAGGTCAAGGAGCACACTTTAGAGGTACCTCACTTCCCTACTTTGTTAATGCAATGAACTTTAAAATGTTTCCTTGGCTTTCATTTAGTTGGATGCTACCGCTTAGAACGTACAACACACAAGGAGACATTTTGAGAGTGTCAAAATGGCTATTTGCACCCCATAGGGTCCAGGCTAGGTACTTTAGGTTTTGTTTTCTTAGAAATCAACCAAAGCGTGTTCTTTGGACAAGCACCCTATTTCCAGTAAGATTGAGGATGGTGTTGTACATAGTGAACTGTTTATAGTAGGTTTCTGAAGGGGATAATCCTTACCTATAAGGAAGGTTGAGGATGGCCTTCTCAAGGGGGCACCCTTACCTACTAGGAAGGTGTTCATAGTATAGATGTTTGTAGATGACAATATCAACATAGTAGGATCTAAGTAAATAACCTTGAACACCTTAATGGAGGTTATGAGGTTTTCTCAATATAGTTGCAATCCATGATCATTGCCATCAAGTTAAAGGTTTTATGCCTTCCCTTAGAGGGCCTCCCCACTTGGCATTTTGGGGAAGATATTCAAAGGTCCTTCACACTATGTTTGTCCTACATTCAAAGGTGGATGACCACAATCATAACCTTGGCCTTGGCATACCATGCATTGTAATAATTCCCTCTCTAGGAGTACAATGCTCATGGTGTTAAGCATCTAATAAAAGATCATAGACTCCATTAAATTCCAAATCATTTTTGTATTATTTCTTTGATATCATCTAGCTCATAATGATATACTACAGGCAATGTTGAGACCTTCATTTTCCTAGATAATACATCACCCACAACATTCTTTTTGCCTTCCACATAAGTTCTCTAAAATTGAAGCATGGAAAAGAAATTTTTTCATTGCATATGCTTATCAAAACATTAGTCAAAGAAAGAAAATATCAAAGATTTTGATTATCTTTTTGCCTCAAAAGTATTATCCTTTGCAATAGTGTTTTCATGTGGAAAGAGCATGATTTACAACAAGTAGCTCTTTCTCATTAACTTACAAAATTCTCTTTGCACCCTACTGTGAAAATTTACCTTTTTACAATGCAACTTGGATAATGGTTGATTCAGTTTTTAGAGCTTATATCCATGGAGCTTTAATGGTAGGTTGGCCTAAAGGTTCCTATGCCACAATGGTATGCAATGATAGGTTGGTCTTAAATAGGTGGTAGTAGACTATAAGTTGTTTTGTGACCATTGGGCATTGCAATAGCATTGCAATCCATGATCATTTCAAACAAGATAAAGGTTTTGTGCCTTCATTTATAAGACCTTCCCTCTTGGCATGTAGGGAAAAGATTTAGAATGCTTAAGTTGAGAATATTTTTTCCCTACATAGGTTACCCATTGGGCTTGCATCTATCTTTCTTAGAGGCTTGATTGGCTCATGCAAGGTTGAAAAAGAAGTTGAATGCCTAGAGAGGTCAATGTATGGGGCTTGAAGGAACCTCATAGTGATGAGAAATAACTCTTAAAAACTATGTTTGTCCTACATACAAAGGTGCATGACCACAGTCATAACTTTGGCCGTTACAGATCATGCATCATAAGAATTTCCTCTTTGGGAGTACAATCCTCATGGTATTGAAAATATAATAGAAATTTATAAACTCCATTAAATTCCAAATGCTCTATATATTGTCTTCCATGTCATCTAGCTCATAATGATATCCTATAGGCACTACTAAGACCTTTAGTTTCCTAGACAATACATCGACCACAACATTCTTTTTACCTTCCACATCTAATATCTTAAATTGGAACATGGATTAGAAATTTTCCCATTGCATATGTTTCTCAAGAACTTAGTCTAAGTAAGAAAATATCTTAGAGTTTTGATGATCTTTTTGCACAAAAAGATTAGGCCTTGCAAGTAGTGTTTTTAACACTACAAGGAAACAAAGCAATAGCGATGCCGATTAGCGATGCATAATAGCAACATCGATGCTAATAGCGACACAAATAGTGACGTCCCACAAAAAAAAAGGGTCAAAACTTGAGCGTATTTCATTTCGTGCATTTGTAAAAGTTTTCAAGAGGGAGAGCGAGAGCGACCGTTTTGCATAGAGGGTGAGAGAGGGAGAGGAAGAAGGCTTGTCACTGTCGTTGCCGCCACCATCGCCACCGTCATTCACGAAGGAGAGGAGGAGCCATCGTCGCGAAGAGGAGCCGCCAAACCCTCCTGCAAATCTTTATGGTGAGTCCATTCTCTCTCTCTCTTTTACTTGTTTAGGGTTTAATTTGTGTATATTGAGAGAGGGAGAGGAAATGAGAGAGAAAGAAAGGGAGAGGGAGAGGGAGGGGGAGGAAAGGGAAGGGGAGAGGGAGGAAGAGAAAGAGAAAGAGAAAGAGAGGGAGAGGGAGAGGGAGGGAGAGAAAGAGAAAGAGAGGGAGAGGGAGGGGGAGGAAATGAAAGAGGGGGAGGGAGGGGGAGTGCATTCTCTCTCTCTTTTACTTTTTTTAATATAATTTGTGTATATTGAGAGAGGGAGAGGAAATGAGAGAGAAAGACAGGGATATGGAGAGGGAGAGGGAGAGGGAGGAAATGGGAGAGGGAGGGAGAGAGAGAGAGAGAAAAAGAGGGAGAGGGAGGAAATGAGAGAGGGAGAGGGAGGGAGAGAGATATAGAGAGAGAAAGAGAGGGAGAGGGAGAGGGAGGAAATGGAAGAGGGAGGGGGATGAAATGAGAGAACGAGAGGGAGGGAGAGTGCATTCTCTCTCTCTTTTATTATCATTTGTATAATTTGTGTATATTAAGAGAGGGAGAGGAAATGAGGGAGAGGGAGAGGGAGAGGGAGAGGGAGAGAGAGAGAGAGAGAGATAAAGAGAGGGAAAGAAAGGGAGAGGGAGGAAATGGGAGAGGGAGGGGGAGGAAATGAGAGAGGGAGAGGGAGGGAGGGAGAGAGAAAGAGAGGGAGAGGGAGAGGGGGAGGAAATGGAGAAGGGAGAGGGAGGGAGACACTACAAGATATAGACCTTATACCGACGTTTAAAGCGACGAAAATACAAACAACAAAATTTGGCCCCGTCATCGCAAAAAGCGTCGTATTGATGACGCCATAGAAACGTCGCTATTGGCATTGCTATATGCGTCGCATTTGCGACACATATAACGATGCCAATAGCGACGCATATAGCGATGCAACCAGTAAATTTGCGACGCACATAGCAACGCCAATATAGACACAAGCAATAAATTTGCGACGCAAATAGCGACGGTAACAAGGAAAAAAAAAATTTGTGGCAGGGCAGAGGCATACAAAATAGTTTATGCACTACTGCATACAAAGCGCTTGCAAACAAAAAGAATGTATACTGAAATCATAAAACTGATACTTGAAATAAATACATGATCGCATAAAATGCGATTGGTACAATCATGAAGGATATCACTAATACATAGAAAATGTCTACATAGATCAGGCGACTAAAAACTAAAGGTGTGTGAGCTCCAAGGATCCAAGGGTGAGCTACAAATCCTCGTCCCCCGAAAGCTCGTCCCACCGCAAAGGAGCATCGAACGGATTCTGCAGAAAAAGAAACAACACATCAATCCACCATACAATAATGCATTCAAATATCTCATGGTAACTACGGACAAGAAAGATGAGTGACTTACAGGGCGGGCCACCGCGTCTATACAATCAGTCGATCAATGCATTGAGACCGTGCCTCTCTGCATATCGAGTCTCAAGGCCTTACGGATCGCGATTTGTAATGGAGTGCTGCAAAGAAAACAAAATGCTAAGTGTTAGAAACATGATTCTCAGTACAAAGAATATTTCAAAAAAACAAACAAGCAAAACAAAAGAGAAACTTACAAAGTCCTCCAAATATGTCCTCTGGCCGCCACTCCCAAGATGATGGACCACTTCGGCCTCAAGTCGTGCCCTCGCCGCCTCCCACTGTTGCTGACTCCAATGTCCTAGCGAATCTGTAGCCTCCTCCCTTAGTCGGCGCCAGTCGTCTGCATCTAACCACTCGGGCTTTGTAGCCTCACTCTTGATTGCCTTGCATGCGTCGGATCGTTTATGTGACATGTATGCACGCATGCAATCCATCATCCAGCCCGTAGAGAATCTATCTACTGCGACTGGCACCGGAAACTCCTCATGCAAGGATGCTACTATGTAGTCCTTACTCCCCTCCGGTATGTTCTTCAAGTGATCCAGGACGTTGTGCCGAAAAACTTGTTGGCACAACTCTCTCATGCGAGCCATCACCCTCCTCCCCTCATCATTCATGATGATGACTCCCGACCTACTATCAACCAAGTATCCATAACCCCTAGGAGTCTGCCTAAGATGGGTCCTCTCCCATCTCCGTCCACGCTCTTGGGCATATCCAGGAGACCCCTCTATATCTGGTGTATGGACGGGGGTAACCTCTCTCAGAGTGGCACTCAAAGGGGTGCCACCAAAAGGGGTGCCACCTGCTGACGGCTGTGCAAAAGCCGGAGTAACAGGAGTAGACGTCCCCACAGGTGTAACAAATCCTAGAGGTGATGCAGCTCCAGTTGAACGACGAGACGGAGACACCATATCCGTGTCTCCACAGCAGCATCCCCTTGATCTTGATGCAGTCCCTCCCTCTGGCCCAAGTTGTGACCATCGAGATTGTTTGCTCGAAGCTGAAGCATCTGATCGCGCTGAAGTAGATCTAGTAGAGCGCCCTGACGAAGAACGAGACAGCTCTTGGTCTGCCATCTCTCTGAATCTCGCGAGTTGGTCTCGAGACATGCGTGCCATCATGTCCTAAAACTCCTCATCACTCATCCCTCGACTCATCCTGAAAATGTCACCTGCACAGATAAAAAATGGTGTTAGAATAATCAATTTAAACTATACAAAGCACAATAATATAAATCTTTTTTGAAAAATCCCTCTTAAAATGCATATCTTATGTACCTTTATGGAAGATCTAAACAACGAATTGAGTAATACAATTCTCCAAGAATGAAGTATCCTATGGTCCCATGTTAATCTCCTGACACAACTCTGCATACACTAGAAGGTCGATAGACATGTCACCACAAAAGAATGAGTCTGCCTCGTTCTCAAAAAATTCTTGGACTCCTATATTTCCATCATTGTTAGCCGATGCGGGCTCCAAGCTTGCAGTGGCCTCCACCCCTTGTAATATCGACCCCTCTATTTGCATATTATCTTTATCTATGCCCGAAAAATCGCTTTGATCATATACTCTCGCACTTCGAGGAGTTGAAGGTATCACATACCACCATCGAGGTTGTCGGGGGTTTGGATAGAAGATTACCTATTCACAAACACGTACAAAGCGAGTTCAAACCATTGTGACATAAACCATGTCATATTACAATTAGCAAGCAAATGACTCTATCCACCTGTTCACAATGGGCCGGCAACACAAAGGTGTCACGGAAATCCGTCCATTTTTTTTCGGAATCTATTTCGAGAAATCCAAACTCGTCGAACTGTTGCTCCAGCTCCTCCAAGTACCACTTTGAACCATCGCACATCGAATAGTATCATGGAGAAGCTACGGTAATCCATTGTAATAATACTTTGCAAGTTCCCAAAATACTCCATCTCATCCACAACCGTGTTCGGATCCGTTGCTCATCGCTGGCTCTCTTGCTCAAACCTTGCCATGACACCACAGTCCATTGTGGAGCGCATTTTGTCAATACGCTCCACGCAAAAATACCATCCGCGCGACCACGCTGCACTATATATTTTGCACTTTACATTGAAATACTCAAATTAGATGTCGCATATAAAATTTAGATACGACATATTCTAAACCCCTCATCACCTTTGGACTACATCCCCTCAAGAACTCCCACTCCTCCATTGAGACCTCTGTCCCTTCGCTGGATGCTACGGTCAAGGCTCCATGCAACCATCGTGTTGACATAAATCACGGCATCTCCTCTATGCCTTTGCGATATCAAATCGGTCGATGATGCGTACTGCGTCGGAATTCAGCTCACGCTTCCTCTCGATCTTGCCTTGCAATCTGGTACTTGGCGAGCCACGTCTCCATGGAGGCATGGTGCAACATACAAAAGCGATTCACCTTCTCTTCCATTGAGGCATCCATTCTTTTTTCTACCCCATTTCCAACCACCACATCTCCAGTTAGTCTATCATCGTCCTTCAACGTCCATAGCATTTCATTGTCTCGTTCCACCGTTGGTAGCCATTGTGAGATATGCACTAACGCCTCTGACACTAACCAACCTTCCGCCATGCTACCTTCTGGACAAGCTCGTTGTTGCACAAAGCCTTTCAGGGTTTTCATGAAGCGCTCCAGGAAGAACATCCATCGCATATGGACATGTCTAGCAATCTCCACTTCGTCCACAAGATGCACAAGAAGGTGAACCTGTATCGTGAGCATGCTAGTGAGTAGGTATTTCTCAAAGAGACAGACCGTCTCCACTGCTCCCCACCTTGTGGATTCAATAGAGGATGTCTTAATCTCTTTCTGTGAGATCCATTGTACCAAAGTCGACAACTTGTAAATGGCCCCGCGAATTTCTGGAGTAAGGCATCCTGCAATCGCGATCGGTAGAACAAACAACCACAAATGGAAAATCATTATGAATAATGGCCACTTTTCAAATTGCAAAATGCCCACGCTAATTACAATCCATTCTGTTCACAAACCTGACATATCTTATGTCAATCATGGGATTTTAGCCCCGACAATTGGTCATCTTTAGAAAATACGGACCTGAGAGAACGCATCATACCCGTCGGAGTGCGGATAGACTTGATTACTTGCTTCACAATGCACTCTTCTTTGGTGGACAAAATCCAAGGAGCGCGAGGAAGCTACACTCCCCCTTCAGCACTCGATTGCGGCCAAAGCACCTCCATCTTACCTACCTCCTTCAAATCCATTTGTGACCCTATAGTGTCTCTCTTTCCTGTGATGTGGTCCCATAGAAAGCTACCCATATTCTTGAAAATATGCATGGGTGTAAAATATTACACAGCGCAGCGAACAGAATCTGAGAAAGAGATAGAGAGTACACAACAGATAAGAGGAGAATCAGTAAATTCTTTAACTCCAAACAACTGATACAAAGATGGCTCTGTCCACCTGTGTGCTTCCACTGTGTGAAGCTTAGATAGTGATCTAGACAGAAGATAGGTGAAGAGCTTAAGGCTAGCTGGAATAACAACTCTGACTGGGTGAAAGATGAGTGAGTGATGGCTGCGAAGGGGTTTAGCTTTTATAGCCTGCGAAGGTCGTTAGGTCGGCCTGCTGACCCGACCTACCATATGAGCCTCCACTAGTCGGCCAGGGAATATTCCAGGGAAGAGCTTAAGGCTAGCTGGAATAACAACTCTGACTGGGTGAAAGATGAGTGAGTGATGGCTGCAAAGGGGTTTGGCTTTTATAGCCCGCGAAGGTCGTTAGGTCGGCCTGCTGACCTACCATATGAGCCTCCATTAGTCGGCCAGGGAATATTCCCTTTACCATCGAGCCGAGGGCGCTGCCCCCGAACCCCCCAGCCAGGGGCCACTTTCACGGCCCCCGGACCCCACAATAGGGGCCCCTTTTAACTCCCTTACACCGCAACTCGATGCAATGCGCCTCGAGTTTCTACCAGCTTAACCACTCCGTCTAACCCAAAGATTAGACCCACAATGGTCACCTTTTTGCCATCCGATCACATAGACCTCATCTGATATACAAGTCAGGACTCCACCAATGTCCAGGCTCACACTTGGCTTCTCCTCATAATGGGGGCCTTACAACTTTGAGCACCATGGATCATTGGTAGCACCTAATGAGGGTGGGGCATTGATCATATCTAACACCCCCCCTCAATGTCCACCCATAGGTGAACTATCTCCTCGGCCCAATGCCGAGTCTCTGAAGATGAACTTGAAGCAGATCCTTCGTAAGTGCTTTGGTGAAGATATCTGCTCCATTCTCCTCTGTTGGACAGTAGACCAATTCCACTATCCCATCCTCCATCAAATCACGCACATAGTGATACTGGATCTCTATATGTTTGGTGCATGCATGAAACACTGGATTTTTGGCAATGGCGATGCAACTCTAATTGTCACATCTCAGCACAGTTGGTTCTTCATCTTGCACTCCCATATGCCATAGAATCCTTCTCAACCATACGACCTCACATGCAGCAAAACAAGCTGCCTTGTACTCTGCTTCGGTAGAAGACAATGCCACTGTTGGTTGCTTCTTACTAATCCAAGAGAAAATTCCTGAACCCAAAGAGAAACAATAACCAGAAAGTGACTTCCTGGAAGCAATGTCTCCTGCCCAATCTGAGTCACAATTCCCCACAAGAGAAGTTTCGAAACTGTATGTGATACCATAGTCAAGAGTTTTCTTCAAGTATCTGAGCACCCGCATCCCAGCCTTCTAATGACTCTCATGAGGTTTGTTTGAGAACCTGCTCAAAACACCAACAGCAAAACTGATATCTGGTCTGGTGTTACACAAGTAGATCAGACCAACCTCCTATACCTCCCAATGTCTGCTAGTGCTGATGTATCCTCGACGGATAACTTTGCATTCACTTCCATAGGTGTAGCTATCTCCTTGCACTCGGTCATGCCAAATGCCTTCAAGATCTCCCATGCATACTTCTTCTGAGAGATGAAGATCTTTCCTGGCTCTTGCTAGACTTCAATCCCCAAACAATAGTGCAGCAAGCCCAAGTCTGTCATTTCAAACTCAGAACTCAAAGCCTTTCGAGTTTGATTGATCATATCTTCATAGCCACCTATAATAAGAAGCTCATCCACATATAGGACAATCACTACAGACTTTTTACCATCCCTGTAAACATACAAGTTAGCATCTGAGGCATATCTTTTGAAGTTTAGGTTTAAAAAGAACATATCTATCTGCTGGTACCATGATCTGGGGGCTTGTTTCAGCCCATACAATGCCTTCTTCAGTTTACACACTTTGTTCTCAGAATGGGGGGCCTCAAACCCTGGTGGCTGAGCCACGTACACCTCCTCCTTGAGGTCACCATTTAAGAACACTGACTTAACATCCATTTGGTACATTGGCCACTTCTTGTGGGCAGCCACTGCAAGTACCATGCGAATAGTGGTCATTCTGGCAGTTGGGGCAAATGACTCTTGAAAATCAAACCCTTCAACTTATGAAAATCCTTGGGCAACCAGTCTAGCTTTGTACTTTTCTAAGGTACCATCAGCCTTGTACTTTACCTTCCAGATCCACTTGGTGCCAATAACCTTCTGCTTTGCTAGTCAATCCACTAGCTCCCAAGTGTCATTCTTCATTATGCTGTCATACTCCGCCTGCATAGCAGCCTTCCATGATGGATCTACAAGTGTTTCTTCTAAGTCAGTTGGCTCCTTTACTTCTCTCATAATCTCAACCATCAAGGCCATATTGACTATGTGAGCAGAAGCCCTCCTTTGCTCCTCTATTCTCTGAGACCTCCTTGGTCCGTCTGCCTTCTCCTCAACAGATGTAGGCATAGGATTATTCTGGTCATAGAGCTGCTTCACCCAGTGCGGCAATGGCTTTTCTGGTGGGGTGATGTCAGGTTGGTGAACTTTTCCTCATCATCTAAAGATGACGCTTCCTCCTCCTTAAGGATAGGGATAGCTCTCGAGACAGGCTCATAGTGGACTACTTCTTCGCTTGATGATAAAGTGGAAGAACTTGCCTTCTCCTCCTCCACTGTATGCGGCTCCTCCT
This sequence comes from Lygodium microphyllum, assembly GCF_053477565.2. Classification (NCBI taxonomy): domain Eukaryota; kingdom Viridiplantae; phylum Streptophyta; class Polypodiopsida; order Schizaeales; family Lygodiaceae; genus Lygodium; species Lygodium microphyllum. The sequence goes on from NC_141142.1 coordinate 19,292,929, forward strand.
TGAACACCACATCATGGCTCGCGATGATCTTCTTTGCCTCTTGGTCATATAATTTGTAAGCCTTCTGCTCATCACTATAACCCAAGAAGATACATTTTCTGCTTTTTGGTTGTAACTTGTTTTTCTTCTCATCTGGAACATATGCATAACATTTACATCCAAAAATTCTGAAATGTGAGACAGATGGTTTCTTACCAGTGTAAGCCTCATGAGGTGTTTTTCCCTTGAGAGCCTTTGTATAGCTCCGATTTAGAATGTAGACTGCAGTATTAACAGCTTCAGCCCAAAAATGGTTAGGCAATCCCTTGCCCTTTAGCATGCATCTTGCCATCTCCACAATGGTGCGATTCCTACGTTCCACAACACCGTTCTGCTGAGGTGTGTGAGGCGTCGTCAATTGATGCTTGATCCCTTTGCTCTTGCAAAAGCCTTCAAACTCCTTTGGGTTGAACTCACCACCACCATCTCTTCTAAATTTCTTCACACTTTTCCCTGTTTCATTCTCACCAAGTATTAGCTATTCTTTAAACTTACCAAAAGCTTGAGCCTTATCACGAAGGAAGTACACCCACATCTTCCTACTGTAGTCGTCAACAATCAACATAAAATAAGAAGATCCCCCCAAGGCCTGTGTAGGCATCTTACCACACAAGTCAGCATGCACCAACTCTAGAGGAGCCTGTGCTCTATTCTTGCTTTCTTATGGAAATTCCTTTCTCTGTTGTTTGCCCATCATACAAGCTTCACATGGTTCCTTCAATTCAGTTATTGTAGGTAGGTGAGCAACCATACCTTGCTTTTGCATCTCCTTCAATACTGCAAATCCGATGTGTCCAAACCTTTCATGCCAAAGCTTACTTGTGCCCACTCCAGCCGTGGTTGTAAGAGCACTTAGCTCATACAGGTTGTTCCTTCTTTCTCCTTTGCCAACAATTGTGCCAGCACTATCAATAATTTCTGCACCTGTCTTTTTGAACCTCACTTCATGACCAAGATCAGTTATGGCAGCAACTGATAAGAGATTTCTCCTGATTTCGGGAACATACAACACATTTGAAAGCTTTTTGACTTCACCATTTGCAGCAACAAAAGAAATAGCACCTGTGCCCGCAGTAGGGCATTTAGCATCATTTCCAACCGTCACAGTGATGGATTCTTGTAGAGGCTGCATAGAATTGTATAGACCTTTCTTGTTGGTCATGTGACGGGAGGCCCCACTATCCAACACCCATGAGTCAGTGGTAGATTCTTCTTGCGCTAAGGAGCACACTTCCTCAACGGTCGCCATGAATAATTCCAACTCTGCTTCAGTCGTATTGGCTATCTCTTTCCCTTTACTTTTAAGGGTACCATTCTTTTCATCTGCCTTCTTGACACGACAATCTGCAATTGCATGTCCTTTCTTCTTACAGTAGAAGCACTCTCCTTGAAACTTCTTCTTGCCACCCTTCTTCTTTTTGTCACCATCATTTTTGGTGGAGGAAACACCTTTGCCTTTTGCATTGGTAGAGAATGCAGCATCTCCATTGTTGCTTCCTTCTCGGGCTTTCAGCCTCAATTCCTCCTCCATTAATAATGCACAAAACTCCTCAAAAGTCAAAGCTTGAGGTCTCACCTGAGTATTAAGGGCAGTTACTAGTCCATCAAACTTTTGTGGACAAATCCGAAGATACCTCCGAGCTAGCTCTTCATTAGTCTTTTGTATCCTAGCGCCAGCCATCTGGTTGCGCAGATTCTTAATCCGAGTCATGAATGCTTCAACCGTCTCTCCTTCAGCAGACTTCTCCGCTGCTAGTTGATTCTCCAAGTTTTGAATCCTTGTTTGGTTTCATGTTTCATACTGACTCCTTAGTACATTCCAAGCATCTGACGCTTTGGTTGTATGTTGAATCAGAGTCAAGACACTGTCAGAACAGCTTGTAACTAAGGCACACAATGCATCTGCATTCCTTCGTTTCCAAGCTCGTAGAAGATCTGCATTCGAAGGAATCATCACACTAGGATTTGATGGGTCGGGGGTAGGCTGTGGTTCTGCGTCAGTCCCCAGCACAGTCTCCACAAGCTCATAAGAATCATGGATAGTTGTAATTTTGAACTTCCACAAGGTGTAGTTTGTACCATCTAACTTGCCTTCGCTGAAGGTTGGTGGACGAATCCTCAGTATTTGAATAGCCGATACAACAGCACCACCTCCTGCACCGCTTCCTGGTGCACCAGAATTGCTTCCCGGAGTCGACATAGTTTCTCTTTGCTGTTGAAGCCTTTGCCTCTTGCACGCTCTCTGATCTCTAGAGCCCCCTGGGCTCTGATACCATGTAAAATATTACACGGCGCAGCGAGCAGAATCCGAGAAAGAGATAGAGAGTACACAACAGATAAGAGGAGAATCAGTAAATTCTTTAACTCCAAACAATTGATACAAAGATGGCTCTGTCCACCCGTGCGCTTCCACTGTGTGAAGCTTAGATGGAGATCTAGACAGAAGATAGGTGAAGAGCTTAAGGCTAGCTGGAATAACAACTCTGACTGGGTGAAAGATGAGTGAGTGATGGCTGCGAAGGGGTTTAGCTTTTATAGCCCGCAAAGGTCGTTAGGTCGACTGACCTACCATATGAGCCTCCACTAGTCGGCCAGGGAATATTCCAGGGAATATTCCCTTTACCATCGAGCCAGGGGCGCTACCCCTGGACCCCCGCCAGGGGGGCCGCTGGCCCCCTAGGGCCCCCCAGCCACGGGCCGCTTCTGTGGCCCCTGGACCCCACAATAGGGGCCCCTTTTAACTCCCTTACACCGCAACTCGATGCAATGTGCCTCGAGTTGCTACCAGCTTAACCACTTTGTCTAACCCAAAGATTAGATCCACAATGGTCACCTTTTTGCCATCCGGTCACATAGACCTCATCTAATAGTCTGAATGGCCAAATTTGGAGGGTTCATTATTTTAAAACCTCAACTAATTAGTAACTTAATCATTTTCTTACAAGTGTCATTTTTGAAACGTTTTTGGCCCTAATGAATTTTTTTTCTATAGATACCATATTTGATACTAAATAATATCAAATTTGGTACTATGTAGTAACAAAGTTGGCAATGTGAAGTGCCACTCTGGCATCAAGCTAAAGTAACACAATTTTAGAAAAGCTACAACAAGAGGTATTTCAAAAACTTTTATCACTAGATAATACTATAAAAATCAAACAAAATGTTAGAAGTACATTAAAGATGGTGCATTGGATAAGACAATAAATACAATGGGTAGATTTCCCTTACAATATGTGTGCATATACAAAGTGTGGTCCATGGTACAATATATCACTCAATGTTAGTGCAATCAAATCAATAAAAGTATCGCTCCCATTGAATGAAATAATCAACGATGAGGGGGAAGATGTCATCTTCTAAATCAAATAGGGTTGCTTGTAGCTATATGCCATTTGGTAGGCATCCTCAATCCATCCAATCAACCAAGGTTGAATTTAGGTCTTGCAAGTACACGGGGGTGTCTTGGGTCATAATATGAAGGTTCATAGGATTTGATAGCCGAAAAATTCTCATAGTTATTTTTGAGAGACTTGTATCTACAATCGTGTACAAGAATTGTTGTGGTAGCTTTATATCTTGGACGCTTCATCCAAACACTCCTCAACAGCTTCAAGAACATGGGCTTATTGTTGACCTTGTCTAGCAAATGTGGGATGTCATGAATAGAAGGTAGCCACCCCTCACAGTCCTCCTAGCTAAATATTTCTATAAAAAACTATAGGTAGATCACTCATCATGCCACTATACCTACAAATAGCACGAGGTTAGAACATCACATGAAGTTATACATTTAAACATCCATGCTTTATAGAAATTTTGGGGAAAGTAAAATTTCAAGATTTATACCAGCTTTGGCCTTTGATAACAAAACCACACCATAATATTTGCTCTCCATCTCAAAGAGATGAGCACTTTCTTTGCATCACACCTCACCACAAAGTGTAAGTGGCTATTGACACACACTATTCATGGTTTGCATTCAACTGGTAGGTAAAAATTCTACTTTGGTAGTGGTTTTGTTTAGGTATTCAAGAGTACACCATTGACACCAAATACTATTAGTCATCTGCTATGAGCAATTACATCCTTTCATAGCTTTGTGGTTGGTGATTTCTCATCTAGCCCCATCAAGGATTAATTATTACAATGCCAAAAGCAATAATGATTCAAGGAAGACAAAGATAGTGAAGGCATAACACACATTAAAATAGAGACCCAACTCACAACCAAAATCTCAAATAGTACCAAGTGTGGTTATAACAAATTTCCATCTCGGTACTAGACAAGAGCAAATTTGAACGAAACCAATAATATTCCTTTGTTATAAAACCCAACACAACTTTGGTACTCTAGTTTGAAACCAAATGTCTAGTCTAGGATCAATGAGAGTGCATAAGGCAAAATTTCAATACAAAAGTTAATTGAAGAAGATAGAGTATTCATATGCATTAAATTGATAAGCAACATGGTCAACTACAAAGAGCTGCTACAACAACATCTATAGTTTGCAAGTACATGGCTTGTTACAATGACCATGGGAGTGCTTCTTCCCTACTATAAAAGAAAACTCTAACAAGGTGCAATCACCTTCAAATTAGAATCTCCCTTGGCAACTCCTTCAATATCATCCTCTTTGCTATCAACTTGGCCATTGGTTCTCCCTTTGTCAATACTTATTCCCTTAGTAGTCTCTCACAATCCTATGTCCCCTCAGCCTCACCCACTAGCTTGATGCCATAATCAAGAACCATTCTCTCTTTGGCATCTTTTCCCTTCTATTTATGAGCCTCCCTATTCCCCCTCTCTTTGACATATTTTCCCCTCTCCTTGACATCCTCTCATTGCTAACCCCCTTCTTTCCACCAGTAGCCCTTCTCCACTTTTAGCATCAATAGCATCCAGAACTTCCTCACTCTCAACAGCATGTAGTAGCACCACATTAATGCAATATGATTTCTCAGCCTTAGTGTACTCGGCATCTAGCACGTCATCATTGATAATCAAAGGTTTAACAGTAGCATCTCTTGGGTTGTCTTTATCTCTGTTAGTTGTCCTCTCCTCCATATCAAAGATCCCCTAGTTGTCCCCTATTGTGTCCCCCTCTAGCTCCCCCACATACCCCTTTCCTTCCCACGTCTTGTAGGACATCCTATGGGACTTTGTTCCATTGTAAATAATATTATCTATGTGCATTTATATCTACGTGTGTGTGAATGAATGCTTGTGCATGTATGTGTGTCAAAAATATTGAAAAACCCGATGCTAGGAAGCTTGAATAAAACTACCAAGGAGTGTTAAATAAGTCGCCAAGGATAAAGAAAAATTCACAGAACTCGAATTCCAAAGAGGAGACACATTACCTGTGGTCAAGATTTAAAAAAAACTGTGCTTGGAGAACTCTTAAGGAGACAGACGTGTACATTTTGCTGATATTATCCTGAAGGTGAACAGAGATGGTGAGATAAAGCAGCGGATACTTGTGATAACAGATTGTGCTTTCTATACTCTAGACAACAGGTGGTGTAACCTTAAACGACGGATTTCTCTTTCTGCTATTGATCGGATTTATCTGAGGGAACTCAGTGAAAACTTCTTTGCTATTATCATACCAAGTGAATATGATTGTCTCCTAGCCAGTACTCGTAAAACGGAAATTGTGGAGATGCTTGTGGATGCTACAAAAAGCTTAGCTATGTAAAGCTATTGGGGGGGGGAAAGCATGAAATCAGGTCGTAAGGAAAATTGATTGGCATCCATGGATTCCCTTCAAGCTGCTTCCCTCTTGTTCTGTGCACTTGCAGTCCATCTCGAGTGTGAGAAAATCAGAGAAAAGAGAAGAGGAAAACCTGCATTGAAGTTTCCCCCTTTGCCCATCTTAGCCCTCCATAACAAATTTGTGCAACAGTCTAAAAGCGCATCATCTCTTCATATCGACCTCTTTCCAACACCAGGCCATCAGAGAAAAATAAGGAGGTCGCTAGAATCGAAGATGAAGAGGCGATTGAAGTTGAAGAAAAGCCAATGAGTATCAGAGAGGTAATCAGAGGAGGGAGTCGACAGCTTCATTGTCGATTGGTGGACAGGACCTGGCCACTTTAGAACCTTGAAAATTGGAGGTGAAACATGCGATCATATTGTTTCATCCCTTGCACATGGGACTTACCTTGGTGGTGATAATGATGCAGAAGATAAAGAGTACATAGAAGCTATAGCAAGAAGTTTGAATCTTGGTATCAATGTAAGTGATTGCTAGAGCTGAGCAGAAGAAACTTTAACTTGGATGTAATAGACATTTACTTTATTCACAATCCAGAGATTCAGCTCTCGTTTGTACCTTTAAAAGGTGATGATGCAAAGATGCAAGGACAACAGACTAGGTGCCTTCTTTTTCTGAAAACTAGATGTAGCTTGTCTCTGCACGGCAGCTCCAGCAACAAAGCTGAAGAAGGAGTAGAGATAGAGAAATAGAAGAGATATCTTCCATCATCATCAACTATGGAGAAGACAAAAGTTTTATGGAACCTAAGAATTTCAGCATTTCTAATCAATCTTGCTGCCATCATGGAAAAGGCTGATGAAACACTGCTACCTACTGTGTATAGAGAAATTGGCCTGGAACTTGGAGCAAGGTCTTCCCCTTGGGCATTTAGAGTAATTATTGAGCTTGAGATACGAGCTTGAGAGTTGAATTTTCAACTTAAGATCGGGTGGCCTAAACCCAGTGGGCTGTTTGGATTCGATTTCGTCTTGTATTTGTAAACATCTCGGTAGTAATACAATTGTTACTTTCGAAAACCCTTCGACATTGGTCAATAAAGTGACCATAAGAAATGTGGGTGCAGGTTCTATGGTTGATGAATTTGCAGAGGCTTTTGCAGGTAGAGCAATATATTCTTTGGGTAATCTTTACTCGAGTTATGATCAGTTTGGAATTGAAAGCAAAGGATATCACAACCATGAAGACTCCTTTGGGGTTAGTACGGATGTATACTCTCCCACAGGGTGCAACAAACCCAGTGACACACATGACAAATGCTATGAATAGGGTACTCAGGGATTTTATACCACAATTGACTATGCCCTTCTTGGATGAGTTCCAATCAAAGGGTGTGTAGTGGATGAAAATAATGAAGAGATGGATGCTCATGGATGCAGACAGTTTGTTGCAGACCATATTGTGGATTGTGAGAGGATTTTTACACGTCTAGAAGAGGTGCATTTAACTCTTTTCTGGAAAAAAGTCTGTCTTTGGAGTTGAAGAGGTTTTGATTGTTGGGCATATGTGTGGGCCTTATGGGCGAAGGCCATCACCAACAAAAATAGATGGGATTGATAGAATGCAAGATGTATGCACGAATGTATTAGAGGTGCATAGATTCTTGGGTGCATGTGTGTTCTATTTGATATGGATTCCTCACTTTGCACATGTAGCCAATGCTCTTTATCAGCTTCTAAGAAAAGGCCAGAAATTTCATTGGGAAAGGAAGCATAAGAAATCAAAGAAGAAATTGAAGCAACTCTTAAAATCTACTCCTACATTGAGAAAGGCTGACTATTCACATGGAAAGCCTATCATTATTACTGTTGATACAAGCCCAATTGGGATTGGATGGGCAATTGGGCAAGCAAAGATATGCAATTCACTTTGGTGCTAAAGTATTGACTGAAAGACAGAGAAGATATCCATAGGCTAGAAGAGAATTATGGGAAATTGTGACAGCCCATAAATGTGATAAGGAGTATTTTATGGGTGCTCATGCAGTCATTGAGACCGATTATTTGCCGGTATTGGGTATGATTACTAGTTGTGCTACTCTGGACATTGCTATGCTCCGGTGGATTGCATACATCAAATCTTTGAACCCTAAATTTCAGCATATTACAAGAAGAGATAACCCAGTGATGGCAGACATGTTATCTCGCGCATGTTATGAGAATGAAGATGGGATGATGGATGAGGAGGAAGAAGATGAATTTCTTATGGCTGAAAATGATGTTGCAAGAGTGAATTTAGCAATGCAAGGTGTTGCTACAGCATTAACAGAAGCTTGGACAACAAAGAGAAGACACTTTAGATGTTTTGTATCTTGTGTAGAAGTGTTTCTAGAAGACAAATATATAGGAGAGTGGTTGAGAATTGGTCAATACCTCAGTACATTAACAAAGAGATATGAATGGTCAGATGAGGAGTTTAAGAAAATCAAGAGGAAAGCATATGGTTTCTTTTTTAAAGATGGATACTTTTGGAAACATGCTAAAAAGAAATAGGGTATGCCATTGCTAGTTTTGGGTGACAGAGCTTCACAAGTAAAAGTAATGCAAGAATTTCATGAAAGCTTGTGGGCTGGTCATAGAGGTGTTTGGGGTACTTTTACAAAGATCAAAGAAAGATATTGGTGACGGGGTATATATAAGGATGTTGCTCACTTTGTGGAAGCATATACAGCATGTCAAATGTATTCATATGTGAGACATTGGGATGGATTGCAATCCACATATCCATTGTCTCTTCATTTTAAGTGGGTGGTGGATTTGGTCACAATGCCTACAGGTCTTTGGCAAATGAGGTATCTTGTGCTTGCTCGTGAAGACTTGACTAATCAAGTGGAAGTGAAATCTTTACGTACTAAGACAACAAATGCTGTGTGTACTTTTCTCTTAGAAGAGATCTTTTGTCGGTATGGCTGTGTGGGAAAAATTACAGCTGACAGGGGTGAGTTGGATGCAGATGAAGCTCATGATTTCTTTGCACGGTTGGGGATAAAGCTTGCTTTAACTTCAGCCTATAACCCTAAAGGAAATGGAAAAAGTGAAAGAGATCACCCACCTATTGTGAAGGCATTGGCAAAAGCATGTGGAGAGAAGGTAAAAGAGTGGCCACGATTGCTCCCTTATGCTTTGTGGGACGACAGAACAACTCATAGTGCTGTTACAGGATATAAGCTTGCAGAATTGATGTATGGTAAAAAATCTATCATGCCAATAGAAGAGATGACAGTCACATGGAGTGTGTTACCTTGGGAGGAGTTGAATCGAGAGGAGTTGTTGGCCTTATGCATTAGACAGTTGGAAAGAAAGTTAGAAGACATAGAGGCAGCAAAAACTGCAAAGTTAAGGGCAGAAAGGATACAGAACAAGAAACGGTTTGACAAAAGACATAGACTGAGACCAAGAACCATACAAGATGGGGATTGGGTATTAGTTTACGATAGCAGTTTAGATAACTAGCATAGTGCCATGCATAAAGTTTCCAAAAGATGGTTTGGACCCTATATGGTAAGACATGCATTTGATAATGCTACTTATGCATTAAATGAGCTAGATGGGACAGCCATCAAAATTCCGATAGCAAGGAAAAGAATCAAATTATTCAAAAGGTAGGAATCTATTACCTATGAGTTGCCAGAATTGGAAGAAAATAGTGGTCTTGATACAGGGGCTAGCCAGGAAGATATGGAAGATGAAGAAGTAAAGGATATGGTTGCAGAGGATGAGGAGGACTCAGAATCCGGTGATAACTAGGATTTTGGCACATATACTAGAGGATGTGTAGGTTCAGAGGGGTTGGATGTTGTGATGTTATGAGGACATAGTGTGAAAAATTATGGAATGCATCATCATCCGACTTCTTTATTGATCTAGAGAGTCAATGTGATCTGAGCTATTAGTACTAGTGTGAGTTGCATGGATTATCTAAAAATACTATATTTTTGGATAATTTTAGTCTATTTTTTATATTATTTATTGTAAAAATCTAAAAAAGTTAGAAAAAAAGCTTCTAGATTAGGATGGCATGTGAAAAGCTAGTTGCTTTTTTAACCAATTAGGGGATTTTCACAAAAGGGATAGATTGATGAAATCGCGCACGTCGCAATCACTGTAAACATGCTGAAAATTGCAGATTGAACTGAAAGAAGAAGGAGTAATCTAGGAGATCCGTGATCAGGTGTTTTGAAAGATTCTTATATCTATGCTACTCAAGCACATAGGCTTACACATATGGATAAAGACATGATAATTCTCAGGAGATTGAGATACATGTTTTCAAAGGTCCTTGAGCCAATCCCCCCTTTTTTATGTAAAGGCTTTCAACATTTTAAATGTGCCTCCATACAAAAAGAAGAAAAATGATCCAGGTCTTCAGGTTGAAGATGTCACCCATGAAAAAGACACAAGACAACATGAGAAAGAGGAAAAGGCCATAGAAGAGCATGTAGATAAATTGAGGGAGTATAAAAGAAAGAAGGAAGAAGAAAAGGAAGTAGAATAACTCCCATCTTTTGAAGAGGAGTTATCTACCCTTCTTGAAAGGGCTGACCCTAAGGGCTTCAATGTTTCTTGCTTTTTACCTGTTGATATTAGAAAAATATATGATATGGTATTTTTAGACTACGATTGTGTTCAAAATCTCAAGAATAAAGTGAGAGAAGTAAATGACTCTATTCTTCTTGCTGGGATGAGGTATATAGTATACCGAAATTTAATTTTACTCACTATATTTTTATAGCAATAGACTTTCATGCTGATGCTTAGTATCTCCATTCCTTTGGTAGGTCTGTAATGCATGAGCTCCCCTTTGATATACAACAAAAGATTGAGATTCTTGATCCATCTATCTCATACTATATGAGGAGTGAACTTGATGCAAGTGCATTTGACCATTGGTTCAATTTAATTGACTTTGAAACTTTGGAGGTTATTCTAATTCCATATAATGAAAAGTAGGTAATTTGATATTTTGTTAGATTTTATGAGATCTTGTTTTGCTAGATTATTGAAATATTTTGGTTTCTAGCTCTCATTGGAGCCTAATTGGAATAGACTGTGTGGAGAGACAATGTTTCCTCATCAATTCTATAAAAGGAAGCCATGGAAATACCAAGTTGTATAAGTTATATAATCTAGGGTCTCCTTCATATTTTGATTATTTTTTTGCAGGTACTCTAAATATTTTGATCTTTCTTTTGTAATTACTCTAAATTTTATTGCCTTTTTGGTACAAATTTGTAAAAAATTTGATTGAAGTGTTAGAGAAAAAGCCTCCCATGCCTTTTGACTTACTTATAACAATGCAATATAAACAAGTTGCGGTAAGGTCTCGATCAATATGGTTGGAACATACTAAGAAATTTTATTCTAAAAACTACCATAAACAAGTTTCATTGTTTACTTTATTGTTGATTGCAGTGTCCTCATCAAGATGATAGCTACTCTTGTGGTGGTTGGAGAGTAGTTGTAAATGCTAGAAGATTGGTTCAGTTTATTTATCTCAATGATGATAAAATTATAAAGGTAATGCGAAACATACTAAACTTTAAGATAGAGGTTTATTGCAAAATAGTCCATTGACGATAATAATATAGTCCATTGTAAAAAATAACAATGAACTACAAATCTTTTCTTAAAAATGTATGACAATTTACAAGGGATTGCTATATAAGTGAGCATGTTTGGTATATGAGAGCAAAGCTTGTGAAGTACATAATGGTCAATTGTATACAACCGACAAGAATGGATAATAGTAGGGGCTTGGACATTGAAGGAGAGGAGGTGCATGTAACTATAACAGGTGAAGCTATGTCTTCAACACCCAAGGCGACCAAAGCATCAAAGATAGGCAAAAGGACTCCTAGAAAGGATGTTCCTTCTCCTAAGAAAAGCTCTCAAAAAAAGTAGTTTTGCCTCATTGATTGTAAGCCCTTGTATATAAGTTATGAAGATGGATGAGAAAAATTTGTCACAAAATTTGTACATGTATTTTATATTGATAGTAAAGAGATCTTTTCTTCAATATCCTTGCATTGTATATTCTTTTCTTTTCTCATTGATATCTATTTAAAAAAATGTTACAATTTTTTATTAATCAAGAAGTGAAAAGATATACACCTAAGTGGATATAATATGATATAAAAACTTACTTGTTTGTTATTAAGTTAGAACACAAATGAGTGTGGTAGTTCAATATCTTCATTCTGTAAATCCATCATCACTTGATGTAGCATTGAGGATTGCAATAATGTCCTCATTGTACCAAATATCAAGATCCACTATAGGATCCTTGCTAAAATTATCAAGATTTTGGTCTAAAGCAACTAGACTACCACCAACATAATGCCATCTACTATAATAAAATATAATGATGAAATTTTGAGTAGCAATCATATATTTACAAGCTATAAAGTCTTGATCTATCTTACATAGAATTTTTCCTTTTGTCCTAGTGTCCCATCCCTCATCAACAAATCGTATAACATGATCATATGTTAGTCTCTTCACTGAAAGCATGGCCTTTGATCAAAGGGAGAATATTGATTCCCATTAGCTACGCTCATGGGGACAATATAAGAATCGTCATAGAAGAATATTCCATTCTCTGTAAGCTTTGTCTTCTTTCTACCTTTGTACATCTCTTCTCAAATCAAGCCATGCATCACATCAATCACATCAACAATAGACTCAACTAATTACCATTCCTCAATATTAGAGGGATAGACATCTATAAGACAAATGAACAATTGTTATAATGGAAAACCTTAAACTAAGTTCAAGAAAAGAAAGAATTTAAGAATCAAATCCTTACAATTTGGTTTATGCATTGGAAGATTTGAACTTCCATGTTCAAATATAGCTCTCTATGCATAAACACATATTGCACCAAAACCAATTTTATGCTATTCTTATTTACTCCAAGCTTGAAATCTTGGATTCTACACTTCCAAGTAGGGATGAACGACCTCTCATATCTTTGTCTTTTCCCATGTTTTTCTTGTTGCATGTTGATCCAACTGCCTTTGCTAATGATTGTAGGAATCCATCTTCCATCTTTTTGGAATGAGTTAAACACTGATATGGATGTGATTTGGGAGCTTGGACACCTTGTTCAAGGTCAAATTTCTGTATCCATGGCAAAGAGAGAGAGAGAGAGAGAGAGAGAGAGAGAGAGAGAGAGGACTAAGCTACCACAAAGGAGGGAAAAACACAAGAGGGATAAAAGAAATGAGGAAAAAAAATAAGTGCTAAGATTTTTACTAATTTGAATATAGATAAAACATGTCATTATCATTAATCTAGATATATCATTAAATAAAAGTGGCCGGGTTTGTATATCATTGATGTAAAGAATGTCATAATCACGAATATAGGAGGTCAAAAATAGATATTGATAATACAAAGTTGTAATATTATTATATATGTATCTTTTTGTAAAATGATTTTTTTGTGTTTTTTAAAATAGAGCTTTTGTTAAAGAGCCTCTACTCCTATTGGTCTAGAGCACTTTCTCTCTATCTTCTAAAATGCATTTTTGAGATCTCAAAACTCCCCTAATGATTGCAGATAGTCTTTACTATCTCCTAACAAGTTTTCATTTCTAGTGATGTTAGACTTGTTACTACCCACTTGGATGCTAGTTTTAAAAATATTGCTAACTCTGAGAGACATTTAAGTTTCTCCTTAAGATGTCCCACTACAAAGTGATGTACATAGTTGTGGATGGAGAGTTATCTCAATTGTTTGTAGGACTATAGATTCAATTGACATAGATGGGATGAATGTAAGTCTTTTATCTTTTGCTTTTAAGTTAAATTCTCTTGTATTCTCAATTGAGTTGTTGTGTGCCTTGTTTTAGTACAAAGACCACCCCAAGTCACATATGTTGTGGATAAGGGAGAGGTATATTGAGATAATTTTGGATAGGGCAATTACACAAGTCAACCATGACTCCCCTCTTCCTCCTAAATCTTTCAAGGCAAAGCCAAGAGATAGGTGAAACTCTACAAGCAGTACGGACACTGCTAAGGCAACCAACAAAAAGTCTTTTATTGCCTCCACAAAGAAGATGCGCCGAAGCTTTCTCCTTTGAAGTTTGATCCATCTCCCCTAAAGCCTCAAGAGAAGAGGGTACTTGTGAATTCAATTTCCTCCAGCAACAAAAAAAACATGTAGTAAGGAGCCTAGTGATAATGAATGAAACTGATGAAGATGAACCTATGTCAAAGAAGGAGAAAAGTTCAAAGGAAGGAAAACTGAAGATTAGAAGGATGAATAACCTTGTATTCAAACAACGACAAGCATATTCTTCTAGATACCCTTTTCAGCATCATGGCCTTTTGAATGCCTTTGACTATTCTAAGCTTGAAGCTCTTTATCGTTACTTCATCATGAGTCTCCCAATTAAATGATGCAAGGTTTGGCAATAGTAAATCCTCAACATGCCCATATACACCTTCCCTTAAAAGAACCACATATTGAGCATATTATATAAAAATTCTACCTTCACTAAAAAACATGTGGTTTGATCAATATATATAATGTCTGCAAATTCTTTATGTGTTGCATAGAGCGTGCCACTAAGACTCTCCATGGGTTGCCATTTAGAACTTGTTAAGGAAAAGATGTCTAACACCAATAATCCACTATTTACTTGGTGCTTTAACGAAAAAATATTCACATACAATATTCAACTCAAAATTAAACTTACAATAGCTTTGTTGAGGAAAATGTTCATTTGGAGGCAAGTGCATTTTCTTTGCCATGTAAACATGTTGCACCCTAGAAAACCACCCCTAAGCTATGATTTTGAGACCAGTGGTACGTCCCTTCCCATAATACTTGATATCCTCTCATTTTTTTTCTCTTTACCTTGTGAGGGCCCTTGCAAAATGGTAACATGGTAATCCAATTGTTTATACTAAACATTTTGGGCTTCCATTTTTCATCTACACTTTTGTTAAAGATAGTGCAAGAGTTTATAGAATGAGAAGGATGTGTTGTGGAAGCCATAGAAAAAAGAGAGCACACCAATGTGCAAAGAAGGAAACTTAGAGAGGAGATGTCAATGAACCCAAATCGAATGTCAAGAAGGCTAATAAAAATATACTTGCTGATAAGAATAATGCTCAAATGTGTCTCGTAAGTTACAAAATCAATAGTATTAATTGCATCTTGTTTTTATCTTATCTTTTGTCAGCCTTTATTAGCTTTATGAGCTTTGAAACTACGAAAAGTTGTCAAATCTCACAGATTTTGGCCAAAAAAGAGGAAAAATCCACAAAAGGATCTCTACTATCTCCTAAGTAGAGGAGACAAGAATACCATATTTTTGCACATGTGGCAAACTCTCATTGGCTCTTTTCTTAATCCAATGATTAACACAAGTGCTATTTTTTAAGCATTTTAGCCCTAATGTTTACGGCAAGATTGTGCAAGACTTCTATCGCATAGAGAGTAGGAGATGTTTTTGGCATAGTGTCAAGACAACATACACAATTACTTTACTTAAGAATAAATTCATGCTTTAAAGTGTGTTACATAGGCCTTTTTGGTAGACTTGATGATTGATGCTTAGTTTTATGTAATACATTCAAAGTGTATTACTATAACTCACAAGGACTTCCAACGTGTAAGAAATCTTCAAGTAGTAAAGGATGCATTTGTTTCAATGGAATGAACATAGTTTGTAATGTTATATTTTTTGGAATAGTGTTCTTCTTGTGCTCTAGACATGTGACTATGTCCCAATGCAAAACTGATTTACTTTCCTAAAAATATGAATTAGTTTTTGCTCTTGTCCTTTACTCTCAACTTCAATGTGCATCTTTGCTGTAGTTTTTACTAGCACTATCAATTTCAATAGAAAAAGCATGTGAAAATTTGCCATTTCTCATTGCAAACTTTACTCTATATAGTCTATGTAGTGTAAAGTTTTGAAGGGCTTGCAGTCACAAGGTTCATCTCTCGATTATTGATCCATCCATAATTTTGGTGCAAGATAATTTAAAAATACAAAGCTATATTGAAATTCAATAAAACTTCACATGCACACCAATTAAGTGGCCAAGAGCCCAATATATTTTTTTGGCAAGAAAAAAGCCAAGAGATCCCTTGCCCAAACTCTGGCATTTCAATTTTTATATCACAAAAGTGGCTTGAGACACCGCCAGACTTCACAAGTCAAAAAGTGGCTCCAGACACCAGACTTTAGATAAGGGTTCTCTTGGCCTTTTTTTTCCAAAAAAAAAGTTGGGCTATTGGCCACCTAACAAGTGTATGTGTGAATTTTTGTCACATTCCAATAAAAGGTTATGGATTCATGATCACATGGTGGACCATGCGTACGAAGCTACATTGACCTGATTCCTAGCTTCAAAAGGGTTAGAAGTTCATTCTTCTTCTCATTTTCACATATTTCTTTCAATACTTCCTCCATTCTCACATTTATGATCTGTGTCTCTTCTCCATTATATCATTCTTGAGCTTGTATGGCACACATCAAGCAAGTCGCTCATCATTTTGCCCCGATGATGCCATGGCCCACATGTAGCATGAGGTGGATCCTCCTATGGTGTAGCAACAAGTTCTTTTCCTTAACCACAAAGACCACCATAGAGAAGAAGAGGAGATGGAGATCAAGGACTGTTATCCTTTGAGAGATAAGACGAATCTAGCATGGGTAAAATCTTCTCATCCCAAATATTTTATTCTAGAAGGTTGTTTGAGAAATATTACATAATATGTAGTTAAAAAGGTTGGAAATACTTTGGGGGTGAGTGATTGATAGCCCATTGCCATGTAAGTGGATAATACACAGCTAGCAACCATCCATATAAAGTGCATCACAATCACAAATAAAGACATGAACTTTATCGTTTGGCTTTGACACAGCAAGGGGACTCCTCCATAGGTTTTTGCCATGAGAGATACATAACCATTATACTTGGAAAGCCAAAATATTTTGTATGCTATGAACATTAGTGTGTGTGTGTGTGTAATGTGATGTGTGTGTGATTTGTACTCTATTTAATTAGTTTAGATAAATTTTTTTTTTTGTTTCTTGAAATGCATGATGCTTATTTTTTGTTTAACATACCCACACATCAAAAGTAGTAATAGGTACATATACGAGTTGCATTATCATTTACACACAAATGCGAGTATACATATTACATGCTAATATAATTTAAATCGGATTATATTAACATATACAAATGCATCATTAACATACCACACATTATCATCACACTTACACAAATCACATATTTATTCAATGAATATTCATTTATAAGAACAAAATAAAATGCATTATATTCATTAAGAAAAATACATGCGATGTTTGATAATGATGACAAATACACAAAGCTGATAGCCAACAAGAAATCTCACTTGTTTCTTGGCTTTTTCATTGGTGAAGAGGAGGGGCCAATTTCCAATGAAATAGACGTTTCCTCTTTGCTTCAAAACTAATATGCTTCCCCTTTAGCTCTTCCTCCAAGAGAAACAAGTTTGACACTTTTGTGAGCTCATCTAATGTAGTGAGTACATACACTGCTCCACCACACTCTTGGTCAAATAGGTAGAGAAGCTTTGATCACTTCACTAGTGCCACCT
Source organism: Lygodium microphyllum (assembly GCF_053477565.2). Taxonomy (NCBI): domain Eukaryota; kingdom Viridiplantae; phylum Streptophyta; class Polypodiopsida; order Schizaeales; family Lygodiaceae; genus Lygodium; species Lygodium microphyllum. Next base: position 19,310,356 of record NC_141142.1, read on the forward strand.
TCTTCGAGCTAGATATCAGAGGTATTACTTGAAAAGGTCCAAACTTGGTCAGGACCCGAATTTTCATGATTATATCCTCTCCTCATTGTGAGTACTTCTTATGGAAGACCACCAATTCAGTAAAAATGTTGCCAATGTACTCCTTTGAATCCTTCCATCGATTCACATATCGAGATCCTCCTTGCCTTGATGCAAACTCATTTGTGTATAGTATATCATGTGAATGACATAGTCAAATCAAATAATATGATTAGTAATTGATCTAGAGTTATTGAAATGTGACGAAACTTGACCCCAGGGTGCATTGAGTTCATTGAGTCTATCATGAAATCTTGGCAAAAAAGGATACATGCAACTATCTTGTCTAAAGTCTATGTATCTAGGGCCACTTTCTTACTAGACTTCGGACATGGCAGTTGCATGCATCATTTTTTGCCAAGATTTCACTGACAAACTCCAGTCGGGGGACCCAGTGCACCCTATGGTCAAGTTTTGTCGCATAAAAATGTATGAGAGTTAGAAATCTTGCCTTTTCTATATCATCTTATATCTTTGTTTCCTCATGTATCAATGAGGCACCTCTCCAAGCATAGGGATCCATAAACTCCTTGGTAGGAAGTTGGGGTCTTTGTCTGAACTTATGTTGGAGTGCTTCAAACTTACATTCAACACAAGGTAATCTTCTTCAGCCAATGCAATTTTCTTATGTGCTGCCATGATGGCACTCACTATATCTAAGCTTGTGCCCATTAGGGGAAATATGGACTTAGAAAGGGCCTCATAAGAAATGGATCAGGAGGGTTACTTTTTCTAATCTTAGAAGACAACTGGGGCAACATGCCATGATGAGGGGCAAAGGAGGTTTTGAGAAGAATTAAGGGTTGCTTTCTTAAAAAATATAAAAAATGCAAGCTCAAAATATTTAGCTAAATATGGCACAACAACATTAGCCTTGTGGTTTAGTGATAGGACCATAGGTCTTTGACCCACAGGTTGGCACTTCAAACCTTGCACGCACAACGCAAAACAAAATCATTTGTTTGTGCCTTCTAACCTTACAGGATGCGTGCTAAATGCACTTTGGGAAGTTTGTCTCCACATTTTCTACTCCAGAATGCAATTTGTTGCATTTTTAAATTACAAAACCACCAAATTTTGAGAAAAACTATATTTTTGGGTCAAAATGAAGTTTGTCTCCATGTTTTCTAGTCCACAATGCAATACCACCAACTTTTGAGAAAAACTATATTTTTGGGTCAAAAGGGAAAAAGATAGTGGATAAAATGTGCACACCACCCCCTCTCCCATTGGTCTGCCTCAAATCCAAGTGATTAAAAAATGAGATTAAGTGCTAAGCTAAAGGGCCCTTTTTTAGTACATATTCTCCCTAATGATCATATCTTCCAGCCTTTGCCATCGTTGGATGCATATCCACATAATCATAATCAATGAGATCTTCTGTTGAATCCTTGACCAAGATGGACAACAACTCTTCTTGCTTCATTTCTAAGTTTTGTAATACATCTAATAGAAGTAAGTGCTGCATGCCATTTACTTCAATGGATATCAAGGAGGCAAGGTTGGGTTTGCAGACTTGTGGCTCTTCTAAAGAGGATGGCACCGTGAGAGCCTTTAACAATATTTAACCAAAAAGATGGGCTAAATGCATAATAGTTGAGACATCAAATGGACTTCTACTTTTTTATGAAGCTTCAACCTCCTTGGCCAACTATTTCTCATGTAAACTTCTCAATACTCCAAACTCTAACCAACAATGTATCGATTCTTCCTACCCAAGAAAGAAAAGAACAAAAGACTAGTGTTGAGGTATACTAAACTCAAGAACTTACCTTCCCACATTATATGTTTAAATCTCGAATGTTAGAAGATGGTCCCATGATCCTAATGTCACATCCCTCATCTCCTTCGCATCCACCACCATGTATGCCTATGTGGAGAGAAGAACATAGAGAAGAAGGGGAAGATGTAGATGGAAAAGAGCTTTACCATTCCAAGCCCCTCACTTTGTCATAGCTCAATTCTCCCACACAACCTCAAAGTCAACTTGTCGAGATGGGAAGAAACATAATAAAAGAAAGAGATTGAGAAAAGCGTCACTATTCCTAGTCTCTCACTCAAACACATTCTCTCTTTCTCACTCTCATGCAATGGTTGCATAAAATAAAGGATAGAAAAAGAAGAACAATTGCACAAAAATTGCAATAACATGAATCCAACAACATGGATAATCACATGTACCCTTATATACATAAAAATTAGGGTTAGGGTTAGACCCCTTATGAATTAGGGCTTACGTTTACACCCTCTTTTTCACTTTAGGATTTCTACCACTTTAAGGATACCCTACCCACTGTGATAAAACAATTTTTGTATTCTTTTAGCTTAGGAAAAATACCTTAATTGGGACTTGAGTATAAAAGGCAAGAGTATGCCATTGTAATAATCTTTTAACACATTTGTAAACATCTCCATTTCTTGGAGCTTGAGGGCTCTTGCCTTCCCTACCAATATTAAGGCTGAATACTCAATGCCTACCATAGCAAGAGGTGGATTTCTTGCAGTAGCCTCTCATTCATGATTCTCATTGTACCTTTGATATCATCTAGTTATGGCTTCATTTTGCTATAGATTTAATACATTTTCATCTATGGCACTATGGCTATTTGATTCAATTGTTGTTTCTTGAATTTCTTGTCATTATAATTTAGTCTAGGCTAAATTCATTTCAATGTATCAGAGCCTTGAATTTGATTCTTGGCAATGTCATTTTCAAGCCTAGATGTGGTTACCAACATCATCTAGGATAACTGGAGTTCAAGATTTGGTTAGAGAACTTGGTATAATTTAAATAGTGACTAGTTTGGGGGGTTACCTGCAATTAGTCTTCACTATTTTTGGAACTCTTGGAGAAGATATAAAGAATAAATGGAGGGATCTTGGATATTTTGGTAGCTCATGGACAAGAGGAGGCCCATTTTGAAGATTCTAGGACTAACTATTGATTAATACAGTTTTGAGAAAGCTTAAACTAGATTATCTTTTGCTAATCAAGGATTTCTCTCTTTTCTCATAGTCTACCCCAAGCAAATTTACCTTATCTATGCATACTAAGATTCATTTTGAGTTTATAAGCATAAGGATTGAAGAGGTACAACTATTGGTATAGCCCATTTGTTGTAGATAGTCTTCTCTTATTGTACCCATTCCAATGGACAGGAATAAGAAGAAAGAGAAATGTTGGAGAGCATAAATGAAGACTTAGTTGAGTATCGATAAAAGGTAAACTCATCCATTAGGGCTAAAAATCATGGTTAAAAGGATGGTAATGATGGCAACATACATGAAGAATCATAATGGCCAAGAGACCCTATTGATGAGGTACATATATTTGAAGTGAATGGATTACTTGACCCAAATGAATTCCAATTACTTTCTCATAGGATTGAATGCATGAATGAGGGTATCATTCAATTGAACCAAAAAATTGATGACAAGTTTGGAAAAAGGTTCAATCACTTAGAGAAGTTTGAATAGAATAATCAATTGTTGGACATTAAGTTTGATCAGTTAATTTCCATTCTCAACAACTTGGGTAGTAAGTGGAAAAGCACTCCACCTTTCAATGATAATGGGACATCAATTCCACATGACAATGTGAAGTCAAGGGCAACCCATCAGTTTATGCACTCAACCTATGAGCAAGTTGGTCCATCAAGAGTTAAGGTAATATTTAAACCTCCTTCTAACTCTTGGAATAGGGGAAGACCAAAGTCTGAATCTTCAAAATATAATGGACAACCTAAAAAAGCTTAGCATGCTGAAAAAGAAGAAGAAATTCATGGGTGTGACTCATTCTAAAAGGAATTTTATACACAAAACTCACAAATACCTAATGCAAGGAATAGACAAGGTCAACACCTTCATACAGATTCGAGAAGAGAGAATAGAGTTTAGTATAATGATGATCTTGAGGAGATGATTTCTCCTATTTAGTCCCCTCATAGTCATCGGCCACATGGTACTAACTCACTTGGTCATTACTCATTTGGCAACAAGAAGAAGGGTCAGCAATCCTTTAACAACAACCATGGATAACCAATATTGGATAATCTCTCTCTAAGACAGTAATCAAGAGGTTCACCCAACAACAAAGGTCATCATTACCACTATGATAGAGAGTAAAAATAGAAAATCAGTATACCATAGTTCAAAGGGAAAAGCCCCTCACACCAACAGAGCTTGAAGAATGGATTAATAAATTGGAAATGTATTTTAGTCTCTATCCATGCCATAATGAGGAAAATATTTGTTATATAGCTTTACATTTAGAGGGATACGCACATATATGGTAGAGATACATGATGAAAATTGGGCAACTCTTTCATACATGGGAGAACTTTAAATCAACTATGACATAGGTTTTTGTATGCCAATAAAAAAAAGAAGTTTGGAAAGAAAGTGGTATGATCTTAGACAGCAAGGCTCTACGGTTAGGGATCATTCTAGCTACTTTCTAAACCTTTCCATGTATGTTGAGGGCATTTCTAATTCAACCAAGTTGAATAACTATTTTTTTGGATTAGGTCCAATCCTTTTAGGGCAGAGGTGGGGGCATCAAAGTCTATGAATGTACATGTAGCCATATAGTATGTTGAATGCTACAGCCAGAAATATAGAAGAGAATGAGCTCTTTTCAGCCCACGACAGGAGCTACTTATCACTCAAATCAACTAATAAGGTTTGAACAGTAATTAAGCTAGAAAAGAAAGGCTTCTATATATGAGAATATGGCTTCAAATACTTTCAACAAGATTCCTACATTCCCTAGAGCATATACTTACAAGCAAGGGAATAACTTTAGGCATAATGCTTATCCAAATGGGTACTTCAAGAGAGCTGAAAGTAGAGCTAAACATGCATCTAATACCATTAGCGGTAAGTCCTTCTCTAATGACAAGCTGAAAGAATTATGTTTCAAATGTGGAGAAAAATGGTCACTTGATCATAAACAAAAGTGCAAAGCTAATAGGGAAAAGTTTAATATGGTGATCATAGAAGATTTAGATGAAGATGAAGCCCATGAAGAGGGTCAAATGTAAGATGAAGCTAGGAGGTCTTAGAGTTACTCAACAAGTTTCCATTTGATCCTAGTTGTCCATAGGCATGATTAATTCTAAGGTTGCTCATATTCTTATCGATACGAGCAACACATATATCTTTGTAAATACCAAATCATTATTTGACTTGAAGGTATTACCTCAAGAGATGGACATCCCACTAAAGGTACATGCTATTAATGGAACTTAAGAGTTGAGCAAGGAGATATACCTACAAACACCCATTGAGCTATCATAGTCTTGTACCATTATGATAGACTTGATTGTCCTAGAATATATGGGTCCTATTGACATTATTATTGGCTGTGATTGGCTTAAAAAGATTGGAGTTTTTTCCTTGGATCTTAATTAGATGTTTATGGAGTTTACTCTTGGAAGGGGCAGCATGTAACACTTAATGGCATAGAGAGAAAACAAGTGGAAGTAATTAGAAAAAAGAAGATGAAGAGATAGATCAATGTAATTTCTTGCGTTTTCACACTTTTCCTCTCAAAGGTGGATGAAAATCGACAATATTCAGCACCTAAAGAGAACGATCCATGTTTTTGTAAACTTTTGGAAGAGTTTAAATACATATTTCAGCCTCCTACATCATTATCACCTAAGAGAGAAGTGGACCATCCTATTGATTTGACACTTGATACTAAACCTATCAACAAACTCCCTTATAGGTTGCCAAAGCACGAAAGAGAAGAACTGGAGAAATATGATAAAGACTTGCTAGAAATAGGTTTTTATTTAGCCTAGTCAGTCACCCTTTGCTTCTTCCATAGTACTTGTTAAGAAGAAAGATGGATCTTGCAAATATGCATCAATTATAGGGACCTCAACAACAACACTATAAAGAACAAGTATTCAATTCCCTACATTGATTATTTGTTGGATGAACTCAAGGATGCAAAGTTATTTACCAAGATTGACTTGAGGTCAGGTTATCACCAAATCAAGATGAAGGAAGGTGATGAGTACAAGATGGATTTTAGAACAGAAAGGGATCCCTGCCACTTCTTGGTTATGATTAGGGAGAATATGAAATTAAAAAGGGCTCTTTAGCTTAAGAAATAATGACTCTCCTAATGAGAAGAGATTCAAGGTGGACCAATGGGAGAGAGGATGGTGTGTATATTTTATCTTCCCTTTTTTCCTTGTTCCTACCACTTATGGCATTGTTTCCCTAGGTCTCATTTATTCCTCCCCTCCCCTTTTACCATCCCATGCCATGTGGGTGTCATTGGGCATCCAAAAAGGTCACCCAAAATTTCAAAATTTACCTCCTTCAAAGAGGATTTTCCTCCCCTCTCTTCCCTAAATCCTCTTCTTATGTCATATACAATCAAAAAAGAAATTTTTGGTTGCCATTGATTATTGAGAGCGGAGTTTTGAGCTCGGGATGTGCCTAAAATTTTCCAAAAAATCCAAAATTTATGGGAAAAATATTCAACGTCGAAGGTGGCGGCTCTAGCTAGGACGATTTTAAGCGTCAAATGCTTTAAAGGTGCCCAAGCGACACTTGTTGATTTTTGATAATTTTTCAGACTGTCATGCAAGTTGTCAGAAGTTTCCAATCAATGTGGGATGTCAAGCCAAACGCCCACGATTTTTCAGAGCTCAATTTGGAGCCCGGACGGGGAAATGGCCACAAAATGGTCAAGATATGAAAAGGTGGACACTTGGGACGCCAAAATTGGGCATGCTTTTTGAGTTTGGACCCCCCCCCCCCCCCGCCCCCCCCCCCCCCCCCTTCAAAATTTTAAGCATACAATGTGAAAAAACATGGAGAGAGAATGAGGGATGAAGGCGCCATCTTCACGCCCCATTTTTGCGCCTCCATGGATGGAGATGGAGATGGTAGGCTATGAGTATCCCATACAACCGATCTTGGGGCTGATCTTCTCCCTCTTGGCCAATCTTATCGCCTATTTTCACCCATCAAATGATGGCCTAAATGAAGAGAGCCAATTCTAGTCTTTCTCTCTCCTCCCTCTCTCTCCCTTAAGGGGCTGTTCTTGTGTGAAAGAGAAGACAATGAAGAATGGTGGAGGAAAGCTTCTCCAGATGAGACCGGATTGCTTCCAGATGGATGAAGACATGAAGAGTGCTATTCTTGAAGATGCTAAGCATTAAATGCATGCTAGAAATCAGTCCTGTAATCAAAACCAAGAAACTGAGACCTAAAAATAAGCGGTAATGCTATTTTTACAAAGAAAAATGATCTTTTTATGCTATTTGCTTTATGAAACCTTGTTCATATAGGATGAAAGTTCATTATGATATTGTTTGCCATGAGTTTCAACTGTTTGCAACCTGAAAATTAGAAAATATAAGGCTACATGGCCGGAATTAGTGTTAAAACCCGTAAAACACGCGTTTTAAGGGTAAAATTGGGTTTTTTGCTATATAAATGAGAAATATGATATGTCACACCAACTAAATCTGAGTTTCTGCTATCAATGAACCTAAGGGCCACAACCCACAATCAAATTTTCATTTTCAATCATTATTTATTAAAGAAAATAGGGGAAAATGTCTAAAAATAGAAAAAAAATGGGTTTCAAATTTAAAAAAATGAAAAATAGACTGAGAAAAATTAGGAAAAATTATATCTATGTTTGTGCAATGTATAACGATGGCAAAGCATGAGTTTGGCCTCGGTTTGTCCCTGTTTCTATGTTTTGTGTGTATTTATTGTTCTTTTAAAAGAGAAATGCATAGAAACCCTATCTAGCCGATCAATGATACAAAATGCTAAGAGTTGGATGAAGAGGGGTTGAAACACTGAAAGATAAAGAAAATATTTGATTTATGCATTGCACTTGGCATATAGGAAACGGTTTAAATAAAGAGGATGGTAGCATGAGCATATGGCTCCGTGCCTCCTTTCAACGCAACACGCGCTAGTAAAATTCATGGAAAGAATGCTTTGTGCACCATGCACGGTGCTGATATTTCTTTTGTCTGAGCACATAGTCATACACCATTTGCATTAAGCATAATAATTAAAAGGTATCAGAAAAATCTCCTCGATGCATGGCACCTGTCTTCCTTAGGTTGTGACCAACGATGAGCATAAGAGGATGTCCTAAGCTGTAGGTTAGCCATTGGGTCCTAAGGGAAAATTGTAGTGAGGAATGGTACATCCTGGAACGTAAAATATTGGTATCTTGAGAGGAGTTTGTGCTCGTTTGTGTTATATGTTTAGCAGCGCATCAAAGGGCCAATCCCTGCGATGTAGGAGAGCTACAGTGGGGCTCCGACTATTAGTCGGTGGAGTGCCTCCTATGTGTGTATGATGAGGCATTACGCTTATGTACTTTGGGATCTCCCTCTGAGGAGTTTAAGGGAAACATTGAACTATAAACTATAAACGCATGAATTAAGCTTTAGGGTAGTTTGTCCTTCAGCATTAGATTGACGCTCCTGATCCACAAGGCCATAAGGGTGTTTGTGTGTCATGAGCATGAGATCCGGCTAGTGCCATAGCCAGTGCCGGCCCATTTCAGGTCCCATCAATGGTGCGTTTACCAGGAGCTGCCTATAAGTGGCGGTTTTTGAATCTAGGGTTTCAAGGGACCCTAAATTATCCATAAAATGGGGTTTTTTCAAGGATGGAAAAACTTGGCTTTCCCCATACAAAACTTACCAATGGACTTAGTCAGTTATGTAGAGCATGAGTTCTCTATAGAAGATAATTTATGTGACAAAAAGAGTAGCCAATTAGTGGTTACCCCATCCTCTAATACGATGGCATGGGCCGAGGTTCGCCTTGGTGTGGTCTCTACCCAAGAGAAATCATGTTTAACCATCCATCAACTTAGAGGGCATGAAACAAGCATGTTGGAAACTAGGATAGTTATGGCATCAACAAGGCACCATGCTAAAGCCATAATGCCATGGGAAAGTGCTGATATACGATGGAATATGCTTGTGGTTGAAACATCCCGTGTAATGGGCCACCATGACGACATAGTAGGCATCACAAGGATGTTAGAAGCCCTAGCTGCTAAGGGAAAACCGTTGCTTAAAAGGCACGGTTCCCAAGTTTTAAGAAGTGGTAATGATAAATCTGCTTTAGATAAGGACCAAAAGCTCTTATATAAACCTATTATGGACTTTCCTTTTAAAGGGAAAGGTATGGAAGACCCTCTAAGAGGGGATCAAAAGGACATGTTGAAATTTATAGGACTCCCTAGACCACTCAGTGAGTTGGCAGAAAGGGATGTCAATCAGGGTAATAACCTCCCTACACCGAAAAGGGTGGGGATGGAAGAGGTTAAAGATCCTAAGAGGCTGGACCAAGATCATGATGAATATGAAGATTTTAATGACCCGGTGTTGATCCAAAAGGGAGGACTGAATGTCCTCCCCTTTATAGGGATCTCCTAGTGTTTTATGGGTTGCCAAATGAGGATCCGATGATTCATTTAAGAGAATATGGCCTAACTTGCATTGCAAGTGCGTTTGATGATATACATCGAATGCTTGTATTCCCAAGTACCCTAAAGGAAGAGGCAAGGAAATGGTACTAGAGCCTCCCAAGAGGGTCGATCAAATCATTTGAGGAGTCTTGTGATAGATTTCTAGATGAGTATGAAAAGAAGGAGTCTTATCCTTCTGTTAAAGAGTATGCTAGAGCCTTTGATAGTACTCTTAGGCTTTGGCTAAGAAGAGCTAGTGCACTACTAGATGATGTGCTATGTGAGCTCTTTCTGAGTGGCTTAGAGATTAATACGCAAATCCAAGTGGAACTGCAAAATCCTAAGTTGTTAAGGGAAGAAAAACTGCATGCAATTGATTATGAGGGTCATATTCAGAGATGTTGGGAAAACTTTTGGAGTTTTCCCCGCTCAGTACAAGTGCATCCTAGCTTCCAACCATTCCTGCAAGAAGACAGCTCACTTGTTGATACCAAGGTAGCCTATGAGGAGAACCTTGGTGGCCAAAATTTCAAAGCAAAAAATGGCCATCCTATGAGTAGTAATGACATGCCTATCAGTGAAAAGGTTCCAAGCCATGTAAGTCCCATTAGGGCTTGCAACACTTCCACAAAAGGTAGTTGTGATGGCAATATGGATCGCACCAATGGGCCTATGAGTGTTGATAAGCATTCTGTGTGTGGTTCTAATTTTGTTGCTAGTAAGGCTCTTGCGAGACCTTTGGTGTTGGAATCATGTTTCCGGGTGGATGTTGTTCCCTCCAGTGAAAGCATGGTTCTTATGGAAGAAAATTTGCAGTGTGGACGTAAACAAGTAAAGACATCTTTTGTAAAGAGGATGCAAAATGCTAAAAGTCAACCTGTGCTTCACAAAGGTCATAAGGATGTGAGGCCATTTGGCCATAGGAATAAGTTTGCATTGAGTTCCTTAGACCAGTGCACCAACTTGAGGGAATGCAAGAATATTAAGGGAAATGTGAGATGGGTTTGGAGATCCAAAATCTCCAAAAGTGTGGCAGGAGTGTCGGATGCAAGGCCAAGGATCTCATCTGGATATATTTTGTCAAACCCCCAAGAGGATAAGACTGGATATACATTTGACAATATACACTGCCTTGGGATACACCCATGTGATGTGCCTAGGCCTGAAGCTCTACCTAGTTTGGGTTGCAGCACTGATTTATGTGAAATCCCAAATGGGGGAGGTTCAAATGAGTACGAAGCTATGATTCTTTCTCCCAAAGGAGCCACTCAGTCACTTGAACGACCAATTTATTTGGATTACAATAAATGTGGGGCATGAGAGCCCACTGAGGCCGTTGATTCAGCTCATACTGCCCCATAAGGGATCGGCCTTATTGATGAGTTATTTGTGGAAAGTCTTGGACTTGTAGCTCTACAAAAACCTAAGATCAAAAAATACAAGATCAAGTTTTTAGCTAACTTGCATGAGTAGCATGGAGCTAGTCGGCCTATGGTATGCTATCCTTGGCACCCTGGGTAGTCTGATAGGGTGTGATGTATATGCCAAGGACATCAGTATTACGTGGACTAAAATGACCTATCTAGTTTTAAGCTAGGAAGGCTAGCTGCTTTGGATATTACGTCCAGATTTCGTTAGCCCAAGAGGGCCGATCAGTTTTTGTAGTGAAGTGTTTTATTTCATTAGGCCAAGAGGGCCAGTTGTCTGTTTAGTACAGGTGCGGTTAATGGTTTCTTGTTGTAGTCTTGTGTTAGACAAGTTCGAAGAAGAGCTTGGAAGGAGCCTTTGTCGCGTGGACGCTTCTCGTGGCTCTATCCAAGTGATATCTCTCCTTTACGAGTCTTGTGTTTTTATGTTGTATGTGTCTGTGTACTTGTAGGGGATTTTCTTTTCTTGTTGGGGACTGGCGTTCAAGGCATGAAGTCCCAGGTTTAGGTTAGGTATGTCTGAGGGAGGTCTGAGTAGTCATTGCCTCTTGTCAAGACATTGCCAGACATCAAAAGACCTGTTTTGGAAGGGAGTCCTAGTGACTCTGTTCTGCTAGCCTGCTAGGCAGCCGTTCTAGGAGATCTTGTTAGTTGTGAGGCAGTTAAAGAAGCCTGTCAAAGAAGAAAATAATGATGATGAAAAGAAACCCTGAATATCTCAAAAGGAAAATAAATATATACAAAGGTGTGTAAAAAGGGGCTCTAACCCCTATCAAAAAATTGAAAAGAAAGGAAAATTTATGAGCAGTTGATCATCGCCGTGTGAAGGCCTGGTAGGTTCCTAGGGACGAGTCAGACCCGGGGCTGATGCCTTGTCTCACTAGGGGTGGCGTCTTGCTGGAAAAGAAGAAAGTAAGGAAGGTTGGAGCGAAAATAAAAGTGAGAGTCAGAAAAGGATTAAGTATTGCCTTGCGAGGTCTTGGCAGGTTCTTGGGTACTGAGACATGACCTGAGACCGATGCCCTGTTCTCCTTGGGTCACTACGCTCAGCTCCCTCCTTTTTACATGCCCGAGTATAGAAAATAAAAACCTAAAAGGAGCAATGTGTTAAAGAAAATACTTCTTGATCAGGCTATAGGAGTCCTCGCCTAGTAGGAGCTCCTAGTTGTGTTGTCCTTAGTTAGGTAGGTAGTTCAGACCACTACTTCGGGCAACCTCTTTGATAGTTCTTTTTAGTCTGGCCGTGTTAGAGCAGTCGGTTAGTGACTAGCTGCGGACCTTCTATCAAATTATGCTAGGCCTACTCCTTGTGGATTTCATGCCTTGGTTTTGTCAGGGGGTAGGGTGAGCATTGTGTTGTGTTTAGTATGATTTCTTTTGTATCAACTTGATGGTTCCTTTGGTTGTTTTTGTGCAGATCTGTTGTGGGATTCGGCGGGCTAAGTCACCCTATCCCATGGTCGCCAATGAGAGCGGATTTTTGAGCTCAGGATGTGCCTAAAATTTTCAAAAATTTCCGAAATTTAGAGGAAAAATATTCAACATCGGAGGTGGCGGCTCCAGCTAGGACGATTTTAAGCGTCAAGTGCTTTAAAGGCGCCCGAGCGACACTTGTTGATTTTTGATAAATTTTTAGAATGTCGTGCGGGTTGTCAGGAGTTTCTAGCCAATGCGGGATATCAATCCGGACGCCCAGCATTTTTCAGAGCTCGATTTGGAGTCCGGACGGGGAAATGGCCACAAAATGGTCAAGATATGAAAAGGTGGACACTTGGGATGCCAAAATTGGGCATGCCTTTTGAGTTTGGACCCCCCCTTCAAAATTTTAAGCATACAAGGTGAAAAAACGTGGAGAGAGAATAAGGGATGAAGGCGCCATCTTCACGCCCCATTTTTGCGCCTCTATGGATGGAGATGGAGATGGCAGGCTCTGAGTACCCCATACAACCGATCTTGGAGCTGATCTTCTTGCTCTTGGCCAATCTTATTGCATGTCTTTGCCCGTCAAATGATGGCCTAAATGAAGAGAGCCAATTCTAGTCTTTCTCTCTCCTCCCTCTCTCTCCCTTAAGGGGATGTTCTTGTGTGGAAGAGAAGACAATGAAGAATGGTGGAGGAAAGCTTGTCCCGATGAGACCGGATTGCTTCCGGATGGATGAAGAAATGAAGAGTGATGTTCTTGAAGATGCTGAGCATTAAATGCATGCTGAAAATCAGTCCCGTAATCAAGACCAAGAAACCGAGACCTAAAAATAAGCGGTAATGCTATTTTTACAAAGAAAAATGATCTTTTTATGCTATTTGCTTTATGAAACCTTGTTCATATGGGATGAAATTTCAGTATGATATTGTTTGCCATGATTTTCAACTATTTGCAACCTGAAAATCAAAAAATATAAGGCTACATGGCCGAAATTAGTGTTAGAACCCGTAAAACACGCGTTTTAAGGGTAAAATTGGGTTTTTTGCTATATCAATGAGAAATATGATATGTCACACCAATTAAATTTGAGTTTCTACTATCAATGAACCTAAGGGCCATAGCCCACAATCAAATTTTCATTTTCAATCATTATTTATTAAAGAAAATAGAAAAAAATGTCTAAAAATGAAAAAAAATGGGTTTAAAATTAGAAAAAAAATGAAAAATGGGTTGAGGAAAATTAGAGAAAATTATATCTATGTTTGTGCAATGTATAACAATGTCAAAGCATGAGGTTGGCCTTGGTTTGTCCCTGTTTCTATGTTTTGTGTGTATTCATTGTTCTTTTAAAAGAGAAATGCATAGAAACCCTTTTGAAACGATCAATGATACAAAATGCTAAGAGTTGGATGAAGAGGGGCTGAAACACTGAAAGATAAAGAAAAGATTTGATTTATGCATTGCACTTGGCATATAGGAAACGACTTAAATAAAGAGGATGGTAGCATGAGCATATGGCTCCGTGCCTCCTTTCAACGCAGCACGCGCTAGTAAAATTCATGGAAAGAATGCTTTATGCACCATGCACGGTGCTGATCTTTCTTTTGTCTGAGCACATAGTCATACACAATTCGCATTAAGCATAATAATTAAAAGATATCAAAAAAATCTCCTGGATGCATGGCACCTGTCTTCCTTAGGTTGTGACCAACGATGAGCGTGAGAGGATGTCCTAAGCTATAGGTTAGCCGTTGTGTCCTAAGGGGAAATTGTAGTGAGGAATGGTACATCCTGGAACATAAAATATTGGTACCTTGAGAGGAGTTTATGCTCGTTTGTGTTATATGTTTATCAGCGCATCAAAGGGCCAATCCCTGCGATGTAGGAGAGCTACAGTGGGGCTCTGACTATTAGTCAGTGGAGTGCCTCCTATGTGTGTATGACGAGGCGTTATGCCTATTTACTTTTGGATCTCTCTCTGAGGAGTTTAAGGGAAACATTGGACTATAAACTATAAACGCATGAATTAAGATTTAGGGCAGTTTGTCCTTTAGCATTATATTGACGCTCCTGGTCCGCGAGGCCGTGAGGGTGTTTGTGTGTCATGAGCATGGTGTCATGCCGTGAGGCCCATTTCAAGTCCCATCAATTATATTTAATGGTTGAACTATCTTTTCTAAAGTTTATCTTATTAAGTTTTCCATGAAAGAGCAAGAATCTTCTAGCCTTACCCCACCAATAGATGCATTTTTGGGGTCAAATTTTCAACCTTGGACATATGGGAATCTAGTTCAATGATAACATTATCTCCATGCAATACAATTAAATATAGAACTTTTTTTTATCTTGGTTATAACATCTTTTCTAATAACTGATAAGGCTTTAGATTCCAAACAAACTGGCTTAAAGTGTGTGTCTTTGACATGCCTAGAGGGAGATCTACTCTAAATTTTTGGATTCAACTCTAAAGCTAGAAACATGTAGTAGAGGCATGGACATCTAGAGTCGACTCCCTTTGACAAATCATACATCCATTTGAGTGTCTTCAAATTCCCTACTATGTGCCATTCCACCTTGTAGTTCCCAAATCTCTTGACAAATATCTCTTCTCCTTCTTGCTTTCTCTTAATCACATCCGATATTGAAGCTTGATGGAGAATCCAATATAGTATATCAAAATCCTCTTTATCTATTTCACAAGCTCCTAATCGTTGGTTATTGTATTCAAATTGAATATTAAGTAACAATGAATCATTGCATGGACTTGATGAAAGTGTTCTTCTCATCAAGGTAATAGAGACTCTTTTTAATTTTGTACTCTTCAAAATCTCACTTTCATCATCAACATGTGTAATAATAATCACAAACTTGGTTGCTCCATGTGCATCTTCTAGAGACAAATCAAAGAATTTGATAATCAAACATTGCATGGTAGGCAAGTCAAGAAAAATATTATTAGATTCATTAAAAAGAACCTCTTTTTTCTTGCCCTTGAAGATGGTCTTGATATGGAAAGGCTCACCCAAAACTTTCATCACATTATTATTAACTCTTTGTATGATAGTATTAAACACATATGGACTTGGAGGTAAAAGATTGTATACCTAACCTTGTTTCATATTTGATTATATTAGCTGAAAAATTTGTGTATATATATCTCAACTAATACCAATACTACCTAAAGTCTTTTGCACTTGCTCAGTATCTAAAGAATATTACTTAATGAAAGAATCTAAGTATTGTCTACTAAAAAGAACCTCTTTTTTCTTGCCCTTGAAGATGGTCTTAATATGGAAAGGCTCACCTAAAACTTTCGTCACTTTACTATTAACTCTTTGTATGATAGTATGAAACACATATGGACTTGCAGTAAAAATTTGTATACATGACCTTGTTTCATATTTGATTGCATTAATTGAAAATTTTTTGTATATGTATATAAACTAATACCAATACTATCTAAATTCTTTTGCACTTGCTCAGTATCTAAAGAACGATACTTAATGAAAGAATCCAAGTATTGTCTCTTTACTTTTTTGAATTTCTTCCTTTCAAGAATATTCTTTGGGAGTGTTGAAGGTAGAGGGTGATAATAAAATTGAGATCACTTTGAAGCATCTCTCTCAATTGCATTTGGTTGAAGAAGAGACTTAAAGAAGATCAATATTACAAACCAAATGATATTATAAACAAAGTCATATTCAATATTTCTCAAGTAGAAAAATATACCTTACTTCTGGGATTCTTTTCGTGCATCCATGTCCTTTTCCTTTGAGATTCTCGATGTTTTTCAAAGATCTTTGTCAATTTGAATACCTAAATTAGTTTGCTTTCATTAGTGTGCTTTGATATGTTTCTCCAATGAATGGATCTTTTATTGACAATGTTCTAATTTTTGTAAAACCTCATTCTTTGCTTTGTTAATAAGTGATTCTCTAATCTAATAACATAATTTTTTATAACAAGATCAAGTATAGCCTCAAAATCCATTATAAACCATCAATAATAAATCTTATTAATAAATATCTATTGTATAGAGGAGGTATTGTGGGAGCTTTCGCTCAACCGCCAAGACCCATGGACCGCTTATTGATTCAAGCGTTCCAAGCCGAGCACTAATGGCTACCTCTCACATAGCCGATGCGCAATGCATACCTTACGGGTGTAGTGAGCTTATCTTGATGCCGTTCGAGTTACCTCCTCTCCCGTGCACTCCGGTAGCTCCATGATCCAAGTGCAAGCTTCAAGCAAGCTCCATCCTCAAGCTCCACACTCCAAGCTCCATGTCCGTGAGCAAGACAAGAGAAGAGAAGAAGAGAGGAGAAGATGGAGAGCTTCTCCTCCTCGGTCCCTCACCCTCACACACTCACTCCCTCACACTCTCACACTCCCTCTCTCAAGCACAAGCTCAAGCAAGCAAGAAGAAGGAGAAGAAGAAGAAGAAGAGAGCTACTTTTGGCCACACACAAGAATGAGCTTCTCATTCACTTTTTAACTTTATATACAAAACCCTAAATCTCTTTTGGGCGGTCATCCCCTTTTTCCCTTTTTTACATGGCCGGCCATAGCCTATAGGCCCTTTTTCCCATTGTCCTTCTCTCTTCCTAGCTTCCTTTCCACCGCCCGTCTACATTTACAAATTACACGAGTGAGAGCCCGGTGCTCTTTTACAAGATTTCAAGGTGCACCTTTTTATTTTAAAATGCGCCTTTCCCCTTTTGCCTTTGCCTTGGACTTTTAAGGTTGCCCTTGCACTTTTGGTCTTTTCTCCTTTTCTTTCTTCAGTCGGGCTACCTTTTTTCCGCCTTTGCCCTGCGTCTTTTCCACTTCTTTTTGCTTTCTTTGTGTTGGGGTTAACATTACCCCCCTCCTAGACGAGTGCCAGTCCCATGGCACTCGTCGTCGTAGGTAGTAGGCTGTAGCATGCACCGAAGACGTGGGTGACAAGGACGCCGGTGGTTTCCGTGGAGGAGTGCTGGTGGTGGTGTGGTAGAAGGTTTTGGGGGCCTGTTGGTGGCCAAGGTGGCTGGTGGAAGGTTGTTGGAGTTGGCGGTAGGGCAATTTTGTGTTGGGGATTGCATTGATGGCCAGTACAAGGGTTGGTTTGTTGGGGATTCGGCACGTGATGATCTTTTGCGGGCTTGTTGGATAGTAAGGGATAAGCATTCAGAGTTGAGTGTTGATGAAGAGCGAACAACACCTTATACCTGCAATTGGAAAACCTCACATGTGGTCTCTCCTTAAGGGGTAGTGCTAGGCTTCTCATCGTGCACAAGACATATTTTGATTAGTTTGGGAGATAGGTCAAACTCTAAGCAAGCCTAGAGTATTGTCCTATACTTGAGGACCCAAACTGTGGATATATTTTGGTGTAATTATTATGTGAGTGCTCGTGCATACTTAGATATTACATAGTTAGAAGACCGTGGGCTAGTTTTTCATAACAATTCGTGGATGAAGCAAAGTTGTCCATGTGGAGAAGGAGTACACGTGAAGGCATATGAGACATCCTTTGCATTTTGACTGCACGATGTAGTATAATGGAATACAAGGACACCGCACTTTCAGTAGAGCTGGAAACTATTGGACTTGCTTGATGAGTACGGTGTACTTTTCATGGCCAATCGTGCGGTGCTTATCACCACTGATTGCAATGGTACGAAGGCAGAGTGCAAAAGAAAATTGTGCAAGTGGGTCAGGGTGACAGGTTTAACCTTAGGCGAGACAAGTTCCCCAGGTATGTCCTGCCCTTGATGTGCCCTGAACAATTGTGGGTGAGTGTAAGGGGCTAGGGGACTAGGGACGAAGCCGGTCGACCAAGGTCACTAGACATACCCAATTTGAGGACCCCTAGGTGCTGTGCTATGATCGTGGGTGCTTCTTATTTTTCCATGCTTTTCCTTTTCTTTTCTTTTCTTTACTTTTTTTTTCCTTTTTTCTCTTTTTTTTTTTGCTTGAGTACAACCATTACAATATGTTGAGGCTATCAGCCTTCCAATGGGTTGGAAAATGTCAAGCTTCGAAGGCTTAGAAAATGAATAGTACAATGATGATGGTGCCCTAGCCTCGTTGTTAGAGAAGCAGTTGGCAAAAGGGGGAGATACACTTGAGATATTGCAACCCTTTTTGTGGCACATGCGATGTGGGTACAATTGAGGTAACGACTGCCGTGAGCCAACTATAGAGCTTGACCCAGAAAGGGGGTGTGGCCCAGGAATGTTTTGTGGGCCATGCAATGTGGGCGGTTGGCAAGGGTGCTTTCGACAGCGTGGCTTTGCCGCGGCTCGTTGTGGGGTTGTGGGTGTTGCGGTGATTTGGGCATTGAACATTTTCGCACAAGGACCTGTATTATCCTGCATCCACTTATCGCTTCATGAGAGCATATGCATTGTGTATGCCGCAACTATAATAAACCAGTGCAATGCAAGGAGACATCACTTATTTGAATTCTATGGTGTTGACTAGACATTTATCACCTGCGCTTGATTAGCTTTTTCTTTTGCTAAAGACGTAGCATATATTAAACACAGATATAATAAGTTCATCCAAGTCAGGAACATGTGAACACTTAACAAGTCGGGAACACTTAACCATTAAAAACCAAAAGTCCTGGCCAGTTATCATTTCATAAGCCCTTTATGCATTATGGACTACTCGATTTGTACAAGGCGGGGCGAGTATGGATGGCCGGGTGATTGGGGCTCTGCTGGTGTGGCGCTCCCATGGGGGTGAGCAGGGAACATGTCAGCCAGGACATGAATGGTGTAATCCCGGCCTGCTACCGTCTCCAGGATGTCTTCAAATAATTCATTAAATTCTTCTCTTTCCCGAGCTACCCTTTTTGCCTTTGAGCATCTGGGGCCCGAGCGGGAGCTGGGAGTTCGTACCACTAGTGCTACCACCTGTTGCGCGTTTCGAGTCTTGACTTTCTGGACTCGAGGATTTTTCGGCCTTCGCCCTGGACAGTGGCGCTTAGGGCCTCGCTTCTTGGCATACCTTTTGATGGTGGGCACATAGCACTCTGGTGGAGAGGCGCATGCCACATGCTCTCGCCTTCTGCGAAGAGCGTCCTTGCACGCTAGATCTCCATGATTCTCCATGCGTTCTGCCGCAAAAGGAAACCTGCAAGATGCAATCCAAGGGTTTAGACCTTGATACAGGATACAACTATTTGCATGGAAGGGATTTTAGTGTGGTTTATGAAGTGCATATGACAAGATGGGGAGAGGTGAGGCATGCGGTGATTGTTGTAGAGGAATAGCCCCCATGCTGATGTTCGCGTTGCCTCCAGTCATTAGCGGATCTTAGTTTATGCTAAGCCCCATGGACTGGTTGTCGTGGAGTGGGACAGGGTACATCCTCGTAAGGATAGACCAAAAAGGGAAGAAGGTGTATAGGAAGGGACTACACCCTGTCTACACCATCAGAGTTGTTGGTCAAGGCCTCCTATGGCGGCAATATGGGTTGTATGCCCTTCACTTGGAGGTGGGGCTGGTCACACGACTTTCAAAAGTGTGATGAGAGGAGGACCTGAGGAGCTTAGCCTGTCCAACCCGACTCTTCTCCCTGCGCTAGACTATCATTGCTTGTGTGTGTTGATGTTGTTTATACATGGTGACACAAAAATCAGTGTTTATTTATATACATATCTATGAATCCATGTCACATCACGAGGATAAGAACCAAGTGTAGAACTCGGGGTTGTATCGGAGCGTGGCACATGCATCTAGTATTGGTGGCAGCTGACTTAATACTGATAGATATTTTGCCACGTCCAGTAGCATGGAACCTTGACCGAGTCTACTAGCAATATGTAACTCCTCCTCAATGAGAACCTTATCAATCAAAGGGCCCTAAAGCCTAGTCCCAGCTAAGTCCGTACCCCGAATGTCAGTGAGTACTCGAAGGGATGTTGGTGCCACATAGGTTGGGTCCCTTTGGGATCGCCATTTGGCCAATCGCTCCTCAGAGACTGTCATGATCTGAGCCCCTAGTTCGGCCATTACAACGTGGCTTTTGCACCAACGCTGCTCAAATTGACTCTGGCCTGCTGACAGTCGCTTTAGTAGCTCTATGTCTACAAGATTCGGTCGGCAGAGCACTTCATTGAACGTGATGGTTAAGCGTAGTTCGTCAGCCTCCTCGTCATGGATGAGTCGCATATGTTCATGCAGGAGCCTGTCGTAGTGCCCGTTAAGATGTTCTTGTTCTTCCCATGATAGAGGAAAGGTCAAGTAATCTCCAAGCTGCTCCTTGGGGATTGTGCCCATGTCCGCAAGGATGTAGACACGCGCGACCACTTTGAGCTTAGCCTCCAACTCAATTAAGCATTCTGCGACACTTCTATGTTCAACGAGGGCTTGCTCTGTTGCTATCTCATGCAAAGTTCTAAGAGTTTCCTTAGGCTTTAGCATGGCTAGGGACTCAGGCCTAGATGAGGAAGATTGGTCAACGCTAGGATTTCTTATGCTCTTGGGATTCTCACGTTTCTCCTGAGGTTTTGCTGCTATTTCATCATGGTTCTTCTCGGATGTGACTGGTATAGATTTGTCACCCTGTTGTGATAGCGTTGTATCCACTCTTGATTGATCAACATGAGTTCTATTGTCAGTGGATAGAGTGTTGCAAGTAACTGTTGATGGCAACTGTTGCTTTGGTTTGTTAGAGCACACAAATGTGTCTGAGGTTTCACTGCTATTTGGAGAGGCATCAGTGGGTTCATTGGTGGATGGACTCAATGCTTCATTCATCAGCTCTCCAGCGCTCTTCGTCTCAATGTTCTTGGGGTCCAAACCACCTGCAACTGTTGTTGTTTTCTCTGCTTTCTCCTCTTTTTCTTGGTCAATGAAGGTGCCTCTCTCAATGACTCAGGACCCTGGGCTATATCGATCGCGGATGTGCTTGGTCGGGCCTCAGCATTTCCCTCTTCTAGTGTGTCCTTATGGGACGTAGCCGTGGTCTGATGAATAGCCTTGCCCGGTTGTGAGGGCACAACTGCCGCTCTTTTTGGAGAGTCTAGCTTTTCAACCAACTCCCTTGCGTTTGACTTCTCTGTCCTGGGCTTTAGGCACTTTGAAAGTGCTGGAGTTGTTGAGGGATTTGGTTGCGACACCTCCTCCACATGTAAACTACTAAGGACACATTCCACAAGGGGCATTGTCACGGCCAAGGGCTGTGACTGCTGTGATCCCAGATTGGAAGTAGTAGCAACTAGTTCAGTGGGCTAGCTACCCTTGGTGGATTGTGGTGTCAAGTCCCTAGGGCGATCAGAAGTGGTTGTGTCTTTCGTTGGCCTTTGAGCACTCATTTGTGTAGATCGAACATGAGCTGATCTAGTCGCATTAGGTGGCTCAGGCATATCCTTGGGTTGAGAGCTACAAATGGCATCATGTCCCACCTCTTTGACGATTGGAAGCTTAGATGGAGATAGAGGTTGGAATTGAGTAGTCGCCCTTGACAACTACTGTGGTGCTTCCTGTGTCTGTTTGGGAGAAGAGGGCGTAGGAGATCTAGGACTCCTAGGTGGATGTGCCACTAGCTGAATGATTTTCTCAAGGCTATTAGATGATTGTGCCATTTGCTTTGTTGAGCGAGTAGCCTTGCCATGAGCAATGTTGTGCCTATGATGTTTGTTCTCCCCTTGGGAAATCAAAGGCTCATTGGGCACTGATGACTTTTGTGCACGCTCAACGATTACATATGATATCTGCTTATTAAGAATGCTAGGTTGAGGCTCTTTCTTTCAAACACTCATGTTTGGTTTCTTGCCTCGAGACCTAGAGTTTCTCTTAGATTTCCTCCTGTGCTTCCTTGCTTTTGATGCACTCTGGCCTTCAGTCGACCAGGGAGGTTTAGCAAGGGGTTTTGGCACCCAAATCCATTGGTTGCCTGCATAATACCCTTGAGCCCGAAGCAACGCCTTGGCTATCCATCGTGGCATTGTGTTGGCTCTCCATCGACGCCTCCATCTATAAGGCTTGGGCTTCTTTTGGAGTCTTCTACTATATTTGTAAGTCCAAAGCCCGTCCTTGGCATTGTCTCTTGACCTTTTTGTTTCAAGCATGGCCTCACTCACTGGTCCTCATTGTTCGACCTATGCTTGTATCAACTCTTCCAACAAGTCCTTGCCCTCGTTAGTAGGCTTGACTGTTACGTCAGCACCTTCCTTGCCTTTCCCTTGAGGTTCGATGAGGTCACCCTTGATAAAGGTGGTGACTATCCTCACACCCGGTAGTGTCAGGTGTATCCTCTGTGCTACATAGTCAGCCTCACATTTGGTCGCCCTTTTGAAGGGTCTTCCTAGGAGGGTTTCTTTCCTGCAGCTAGCACTTTTTGGAGGAAGAAGAAATAGGATAGGCAAGCTTTCTGTTTCAATTGTCGCAAGGATTTTGCACTTCCCTATGAGTGCTTGTGGGTGTCCCCCATAAGGGCTAAGAATTGCACTAGTCGGTATCAGCTCTGGTTGGCCTAGTAGGGTCCATGATTCATAGGTCAAGATATTAAAATATGCTCCTTCATCAATTAGAGCATCAACACTATGCTCTCTTAATGCGGTGAGTTTGACCCTAAGATAAGCAGGTGGTACTATGTCTTCATCTTCCAGGTCCTGGATTGTAAATTTAAGCCTTCTAACTGAGGTCTGTCCTGGCCTCCCAGGCCTCTTAAGGTCCTTTCCTAGCACAGCAGAACCTCACAGCTAGTTCCATGTCCCTGTCTCACCCAGAACTTGAATCTGGTCCCCTGTTTAAGCTTGTTATACAGCAACAGAAAACCCTACTGTTTGTTTCTTTTTCTTTGTTTTTTCCTATCCTAAATGCATCCAAAACACAAAGTAAATATCAACACTACTCCATTCCACAACATAAATCTCAGAAAGCAAAAAACCTACTCGCCAAGGAGATCGAATACCCTCTTCAACCCCCTCGCTTCCTACCTATCTACCTCAAGCACCGGTTCGGGGAAAACCCTACTCCAATGCTCGATTCGAAGCGCGCAAGTGCTCAAGGCTTGAATCCGTTTGTCCCGGCAACGGAACCAAAATGTGGGAGCTTTCGCTCAACCGCCAAGACCTACCGACCGCTTATTGATTCAAGCGTTCCAAGCCGAGCACTAATGGCTATCTCTCACATAGCCGACTCGCAATGCATACCTTACGAGTGTAGTGAGCTTACCTTGATGCTGTTCGAGTTACCTCCTCTCCCGCGCACTCCGGTAGCTCCACGATCCAAGTGCAAGCTTCAAGCAAGCTCCATCCTCAAGCTCCACACTCCAAGCTCCATGTCCGCGAGCAAGACAAGAGAAGAGAATAAGAGAGGAGAAGATGGAGAGCTTCTCCTCCTCGGTCCCTCACCCTCACACACTCACTCCCTCACACTCTCACACTCCCTCTCTCAAGCACAAGCTCAAGCAAGCAAGAAGAAGGAGAAGAAGAAGAAGAGGAGAGCTACTTTTGGCCACACACAAGAATGAGCTTCTCATTCACTTTTCAACTTTATATACAAAACCCTAAATCCCTTTTGGGCGGTCATCCCCTTTTTCCCTTTTTTACATGGCCGGCCATAGCCTAGGCCCTTTTTCCCATTGTCCTTCTCTCTTCCTAGCTTCCTTTCCACCGCCTATCTACATTTACAAATTGCATGGGTGAGAGCCCGGTGCTCTTTTACAAGATTTCAGGGTGCGCCTTCTTATTTTAAAATGCGCCTTTCCCCTTTTGCCTTTGCCTTGGACTTTTAAGGTTTCCCTTGCGCTTTTGGCCTTTTCTCCTTTTCTTTCTTCAATCGAGCTACCTTTTTTCCACCTTTGCCCTGTGTCTTTTCCACTTCTTTTTGCTTTCTTCGTGTTGGGGTTCACAGGTGTGTTGTTTTTTATGGGACCTTTGGGGTATAATCTTCTATCCAACTAAAGATTAAGATTTTTATTTCCTTCAAATCTAAGCATATATTTCATGGACTCCAAAATAGTATTGAAGTTTTTTCTATTCTTAATTGGTTCTTACTCACTCTCTAGGTCAATGTGAAAATGATAAAGACTTATTTTATTAGCATGACAACTATAATGGGATGATTGGTCTATAGCTAAGGATGTGATCTAAAGATTTGTATGGAAAAAGTTGTATGCATTCAAAAAAGAAAAAGAATAAAGAAGAAACTAATAAGGAGCAAATGAAGGAAAGAAGACAATGAGAACGGGGGAGGTAATCAAAAGTTGGAAAATTTCAAGTTGAATATTCACTATCACTTTTACAAAGAGAAAGTAGGGTCTTTATTAGGGAAATCATTGTCACCTTTATGGATGCTTAGATCTCTAGTTTAATTTAAGCCATAAGAATATGATGATAGCGACTTTTTAATTATTTTATATATGTTTATGTATTAGAAAGTAAACTTTTTGAAAAACCACAAAATGATTTTTCTTCTCAAATATTTTCTCTCTCTATGATCTCTTATAGGGATTTTCCAAGGCCTCAAAACTTCCCTACTATTTTTTATTCTCTTCATCATACTTGGCTAGTTCCAATGGTCTCTAGGTTGACTTGTGGAATAACTTGATTAATAAGGTCATAGATAGGGTTGTTTTTTGTATTGAGAGATTGACTAGGACTAGTGTCTTTGCTGGTAGTGGGAATCTAAAGCTTGTCCTCCTCTTGACAAGCGCATGCACCTACATCACAGTTCGATTCTTAGGTTTCCTTTAGATGGTTTAGATTTTTGTGATTTTGTTGTTTTTGTTAATGTTTGCCTTGTCACCCTATGCCCTTCCTTAAAGATTTATCCTTATGGTTTTTGGTCTTCTTAGAAAGCAAAAGTTTCTTGAGGTTAATTGAGTGTGGGCCTACTTGCATTTCTTCTTGGCCTCTGGTTACAAACTAGTCTTGACACTCTCTTACATGGTTTCCTAGCTAACCCTTATGGCTCTTCCAATACTAAGATGACAACTTGCAACACCCATCCACACAAGCCATGTACCAAATGCATGCTTCACTAGCCCCTTTTTCAAAAGAATTATCTTGTGCACATTCAAGGTGATAGTGGAAGCATAGTGCACCTTTGATAGGGCCTTCAATATAGAGAGTTGAGCCCTCTTGTCTGAGGTGAAAGTGACATGTACAATGGCAATGCCACCAATCAAGATTTGGTCAATGTACTGCCTTATGGAGACATTCTTCATGAAAACTCTTGGGTCCATTTGGCAACTTACAAAGCCATCGATATCAAACATAGTCTATATTGAAAAAAGAAGTTAGCTCAAAATAGTATGCAAAGTAAGACAAAATGTCTAGATGGATGATTGTTACACTTCTTTCTTGTCATTGATAACAACCTTCGAGGTTTTGGGTCATGGTCAAGTCTTAACTTAACTTAGACTCATCCATTGAGGGGGCTTGTTGCTCTTTAAGGGGTACATGTCTTGCCACCAAGCTGGATTGCAATGTTTTGAACTCTTGGGTGCCAAATGTAGCATGCTCTACCAAGTCAATGGCATTTCCAAGAACCATGAGTACACCTTGAACATTCAATTTGTGGGTTACTATACTTCATAGGTAGGTCCTTAAACATGAGGAAAATTTCATTAGCAATTAGTAGCATTGGCAACACCTCATCCTTCCTCACTTCAAAAAATTTATTCACATTGTGGAGAGATAAAAAGTATTTGTTGTCGATGAAGACCTCACTCATGCTATCTATATGAAAATCTACATCTATGATAGATGGTGTGTCCCCTTGCTCACATGAGCCACTCCCCATGCTATTGTCCACAAGGACTATAGCTTTATTGACCATAAGGTTTAGAGATTTATATTTTTTGTAGCCCTTGCTACCTCTTTAGTGTTGTCTAGTGGTGAAGGGTTTAGGTTAGGGACATTTTTAAGCAAGTCTCACACTTCTCTCCAACACCTGAAAATGACTTAAAAGTTATATTGAGGCCAAAAACTACTAAGCCTTGTAAAGAAAAAACCCTTGTACTCTCTAGGATAATATATATTCTTTTTTTTTGCAATCTATCACTTGAAAATATTTTGTGTTTTTGTGTCCACGTGATAGATTTTTTTTTTTTGCAATCTATCACTTGAAAATATTTTGTATTTTTTGTGTCCTAGTCTTTTATGAACCCATGTTATAGTGGTAGATGTGTTGATATTTTCAAAAAGATAAAGATGATAGAAATATAATACAAATTTAAAGTGAAATAAAATTTCTATTTGATAGGCTAGATATGGTAGTTTTGTTCCAAAATGTCATCTTACCCTTTCATGCACTATAGCATCTAGGGACTCCTAAGAAGCTCATCTAGTTTTTTTTTTTTTGGGTCAACTGTGGAACAAATTGGCATTTTTGGCCTGTCCAAGAATAACTTTTTCATGTCAAATTTTATATTTTTTAATTTTACTTCATCACTTAGATGACACATCCTAAGTTGTCATTCGACAAATGAGAAAAGCTAAGTAGTCAGCTGCCTCGATAATTGAGTGCTTATTCTATTTAATCATCACGTTTTTAATTGATGTTCCATATTAAAAATTACATCATCATATATAAATATAGTATGAGACATTTGAAATTGAATAAAAGTAATGATTTTTCATTTCATATTAGTTTACAAAATACATTATTGAAGTGTGCATTTGAAAAACTCTAAGTACTTCGCATCACTAATCTCTCTCTCCTCTCATCCTTCTAGCTAATCTCACATCTCTTTGTATGATCATCACTCACTTAGAATGAATTATGCATAGATACTAATCCTCAAAAAGGGTGATAAGGTAAGCTTTTGCGACCTCTTATATAGCTTCCAGTGTAAGTCCTTGCATGTGAAATTTATCTCTCTAAGAGTGGAGGATTTTCTTCATTATGTATGAAAAGGGCACTCTCTTAATCAACAAGTCTATGCTCTTTCAGTACTTGTGGATCTCCCTACTAAGGGTTTCCAAGTGATATTTTTTCCTACTCTTTAGCCTTTTCCCTAGGACTCATCTGGCTAGACCTCACTATACTTGCCATCTTTGCACTTGTTGGGATAGATCTTGGGACTGAGGTTGGGGCTAAGGTGTAGGTTGCTTGACTAGGGTTGGTTATGGAGCATGGAGGAGGGGTACTAGAGAAGGAGGAGGAATTACTTTGGGTTGCTTAGTTCATATCTTAGGATGTTGCATGGGGCCCTTTCCACCTATTGAGTACCCCTCAATTGCATGTGCACTAGGATCAAGCATATCAATCCCACTCTAGGGTGTATTCATGTTGTGGTCAATGTATCCCTCACCATCATTAGGATGTCGCATGGGTTGCTTAGTTTGTATCTTAGGATGTTGCATGGGGTCCTTGCCACCTATTGAGTACCCCTCAGTTGCATGTGCACTAGGATCAAGCCTATCAATCCCACTCTAGGGTCTATTCATGTTGTGGTCAATGTAGCCCTCACCATCATTGGTGCCATCTTCTTCATTCATAGAAGTGTTATCCTCATTGTTCTCTGGATTTTTGTTGTCACACTCCTCATCTTCACTTTCTTCTTCATCTTCAAAATAGTCTTCTTTGCTCATGAGCTCTTCTCAAGGTATCTAAGGCCAATCTAGGGAGGGTCTTTGAGCCTTTGCATGAATGAGGGGAAAAAGGACTGTAAGTTGGCAAAGTTGTGTTGTTGTTAGAGTCATCCCAGTAGCTAAAGTGGGGGATTTTTAAGCCTTGCCATGGTGGATAATACTTGCCCTTGGCCTTGGCTTGGTAGTGAATATTGTCATGATGTTTGCTTAGTGCGAACCATGAGGTGGATTAGAATAGGGAAAAAAAAAGACAATGATAGAAGTATGAAATAAGAAATGAATTAAAATAGCTCTATTTATATAGAACATAGTATTAGGGTTTAAGGGGGATTCACACGTGGTTTTACATATTTGCCCATTTTGATCATTTTCTTTGCCTTGTCATGTGCCATGCTACATGTATATTCACTAAAAATGTGTTTCACCACCTTTCTTTGTTACATGCCTAAATTTTCTACTTGAGAAATTTGGCCAATGTGGTAGCCATAGCATTCTCCAATGTGATGCATCGATCAAAGGTACATATATAAAACCAATTGAGCATTTCTATGGGGTATCTTTTCCTAATGCAAGAATCTCCATTGGTAAGTTTTTTTTAAATATGCATCACAAGCTTGGTAATGAGGTTTCTCTATACATTGGGTGCTCCACATTTCCAAAGACATGTAATTCTCCAAAAAATATGATCCATGAGTATATTATATGTGCTACAAAAGTATGGAGTGTTGACATTAGATTGGGAAAGTAAATGATATTAAATATAAAAGAACATATAAGCACTAAACTTGGAGACATACCATGTGGTAGGTGATGTTGGTTTCTCTCCCATGCATTGATAACTAGCTTTGTAAAATCTTTGTACTACTTTATGAAATTCAACTTGAGTGGAACAATCTGTTGATAGTTTTACCATTATAAACTCTAGATTATCAAAATAATGTAAAACTTTAGCTTGAGTATTCTTAAGTGTAGGGTCTCTTTCAAAATGTATACTACATTTGCACAAATCTCTCCACAACTCCCACTTTAAACCTTGATGGCTTGCTAGTCATATTTATAGTGAAAGAGATGGTGAGTGAGAGAGGGAGAGACAATAAGATAGAGAATGAATCACAGACTTGTATTACACACTTGCATTGCAATACCTAAGAGTACACATATATATACAAGAAAGTTGTGCATATGGTAGGTCCTCTTACTGAAGTATTTACCATATGTTCTAGATCTATCTTATCTAGTTCTCTTAAATATCTAGATATTGTCTTCTTAGATATTCTCTAAGTACATGTTCATGAGTACATTCCATTAGTCTAACTTTCCCCCTCTTTAGAAATGGATAACAATATTTGCTAATATTCTTCCTCCCTTCTCAAAAGAAAATAGGATTTTCTTTTGCAGTACAAAGACTTTCTACCAATCATCTTGGCTATAAGAGAAGTAAGATTACAATGTTAAGTATAGCATGAGACCTTGTCCTTGTTGTTGCAAAAGATATGCATAAATCTTTTCTTGCAATGATTCAATGGATGTAAGTTAATGGTGAAGATATTTGAACTT
Organism: Lygodium microphyllum; assembly: GCF_053477565.2. Classification (NCBI taxonomy): domain Eukaryota; kingdom Viridiplantae; phylum Streptophyta; class Polypodiopsida; order Schizaeales; family Lygodiaceae; genus Lygodium; species Lygodium microphyllum. The sequence goes on from NC_141142.1 coordinate 19,339,854, forward strand.
TGGTTAATGGTGGATACCTTGATGAAGAGTTGATCACCATTGTTCGCTTCATGATAGATTTGAGAAGAGATGGGATCATTATGTAGATAGATGATGTATTGCAATTGGAACTTGAGAGTGGTGGAGTAAAAAAATGGTGAGAGAAAAGAATGAGATGGAGATATAATCACAATGTGACTAGATACCATAGTAAGAGAGAGATTGATAAGGTGCTTGTGACTTGATCTATCGAAATGTTGTTGCTGATGAGAACAAAAGTGTAAAATAGCATGTGATTGATAATGAATTTCAAGCATGTTATCTTTGAGAGGAGTCCAAGGGTTGGGTATAACATCTTTAGTATTAGCATACTTAGTGTTGGTGTACTCTTTTATCCATATACAAAGTAGTTTGTGCAAATTTGCATGTGTTATTTTATACTTTATCCATTCGTTTTCCCTCCTTTGGAAGGCTAAGATAGTTGACTTATTTGAGAAAAATACAATTTGTAGATGATGATTTGGGTAAGGTATGAGGTAGACCATTTCATAATGAGATTGAGAAAAAATTTGAAGAGTGAGTACTTTTGATTATTGATGAGATTGTTGCCATGTAAGTTAAAATAATGATTGAGATTTGGGCATAAAACTAGAGCAATATGATTCTAGGAGGAAGATAATTATGTGGATGGTTTGATAGGGTAGTATAGAAATAAATGATGATTTGATGGATTGAGGATGATGGGAGATTTAAAAAAATAGTATGGATGGAATGTGATGGTAGGATAAAGTCATGTGTAGGGATTAAGGATTGCATATTTAGAAGTAGTGATGTGATAATGATGAATTCATGGAGATAGGATTTTGATGTAAACTTGGAAACATTCTGATGGTCCCAAATGTGTAGGAGGAAGCCAAGAGTGTGTGTGTAATTTCATTTGATTAAGATATTGTGGCATAAAGTTGAAGTGAAGCATGTATGTGACCATCAAAAGATGAGGATATTGAGTACATAGAGATAAGGACCAAGATATGATATTGAGATTGAACTGAAGTTTGGATAGTGAGTAGATGTGGAGGGACAAACGTAAGGAAATCTGATAGTACCCAGAGATGTAAGAGAAGTCAAAGCGATGTACCTAATGAGGGAGTGACCTTGAAGGTTGGTAGAAATATCCAATAAGATTTGATGAGAAACAATAAGGGTATCCACATTGTAAAGTGAGAGAGTGGCAAAGTTTTTCCATCCTTTTTCCACTAAAGTAGCTTCCAAATGTCTTGATAAAGAAAGTTCAATAAAGAGGCCACAAACAATGCCTTCTTGGGCCTTGAGATATTGGGTAAAAAGAGCATCCCCTTCTTCAATTATTGTTCCAACTGAGATGATGATCGAGCCTTGTATTTCAAGATTCAAGAGGAGAGATTGGTAGGGATGACAAAAATTGCAGTATTGAGAGTGATTGCGAGAGCAAAAAGAACATTCTTAGATGGATGAGTTAAGAGCATGAGAGCACATAACGAAAGAGTCATGAGAGAGAGGTTGATATGAGGGGCCTTTATCTGGTAGAGAATTGGAGTTGTTCATCGAATAATTTTCTATGTAGTCCATTAGTTGATAGGAGAGAGTGAATAGTGGACTTCATGAGGATACAAGCATCCAACATATGTATTGCATTATGTGATTTGGCAAGGATAAGATAAGAGAGAAGGGGTGATGATGTGGATAAGGCTCAAAACAGGAAGGTGGGAATAAATGAGATTAATGGGAGCTTGAAAACCTTAGAGTTAGGTGATAATAAGGTATAGAAAAAATATGTAGCTAGGAGAAAAAACCTTAAGAATAAGATGTGATGGTAGATGGCCCTAATGGGTAGTAGTTCTATGGGTCACAAAAGGATAGGTGGTATCAAGAGTCAAGACAAGACCTTAATATTGTGAAGAGTGAAAAAGGATAGGTGAGGTCACAAGGTGCTTACCATATGTAATTATTTCTTGTGGAGCCCACAACATTCATGGGATAGGCATGTAGATGTGCTTGTGGCCAAGCTTCCAATTGAGGGCTCAATAATAGGCATGATGGTAGTAGTGCCAAATGTGATTGATGCAATTGTATTGATGCTGGTTGATGTTGCTTGGGTTGGTGTGAATGAAGGCTTGACTGCTTAAATGTGAATGGGAGGTCTATAAAGCATTAAACCTTAAAAATTTTAGAAGCCCTTTTAAATTTATCACAACATTGAGAAATATACCCCCTTGGGGGGTTCACTATATATATATATATATATATATATATATATCCTTTATATAACATGCATTCATGTCCTATTTATAAATATCCTAATTTGTGAATTTTTCTTGAATAAAACACAAATTTTTTTAATTCAATATCCAAGTAACCCCTTTATATGACACCCTTTCGTATGTAAAAAATGTATAAAAATGGTATTTTAAAAATCCCTTATTTTTGAACTCATGTTATACATACATATATTCATGAGTGATCCCCCTCCCCCCAAGAAAATATAGATGATGTGTCAGATTGTGCCATTTGTTGGAGAGCCCATAGACCTGGTCGTTGAGAGTTTGAATGTTATGTGATCAGTGGTGCTGGTGGAGCTGAGGGCTAAGCTGGAGAGTGATGTAGATAGAGACACCTATGATTAGAAAGGGCTTCCAAGTTAGCAATTAAGAGCTGAAGCAAGGTGATAATAGACCTCAAAATAATTCAATAAACAATGGAAAGTTTATACCTATGGATCTTTTTAAAGAGTGTAAAGAGAAGGGTCTATGTTTCAAATGTGGTGAAAAATATACAGTTGAGCATGATCCAAGTGCACTTACAAGAATGTCAAGGCTAAGAATTACAACATGATCATACTTGAGGATGTGGATGATGAGGTTATTGAAGAATGGATAGTGAGTGCACAAGCTGAATTTGAAGAGCATGATGAGGATCTTGATCTCAATCAGTCTTATGACATTGCAAATGGATTTCTATTTGACCCTGAAAGGCATGTTCCTTTTGATCCTGGTGAGATAGATTTACCTACTACTACCACTACCCTTTGTTCTATTTCCATGGATGTCAAGAATCGCGTGGTGGAGGGGGTTGCTCAAGATGCTGTGCCGAACACACACAGAATGCACAAGGAGAAGCTCACTCAAGAATCAAGAAGAGAGATGGAGGCCAAAACGTTTTCTTGCTGATTTCTTCTTCTTCTTCCACACTCTTTACAATGTACACAAAGTATAGATAAGATACAACATAAAATGAAAGTGGCCTACTAAGTCAAACAATGCATAACCGACTACACTAGTTGACTGGCGCTATAACTATGCTAGCTGTAAATAGGTGTAACAACCTGAATATAATAAGTAATGAGTCAGTGGCCATGTGAGAGTCATAATGATCACCGACGTGCAAAGTGTAGACGTGTGGACCCATCTAACCAGGCGGTCCATCATCAATGTCCGCATGTGTTGAGCTTGTCATCTCAACACTCCCCCTCAAGCTCAACTGCATCTCTGCAACTCCAAGTAAGCTTCGAAACTTTTGAAGCTTCTCTGTATCCAAGGCCTTCGTGAAGATGTCAGCTATCTGATCCTGTGTGCTGACATACACCAAGTCAATCTCACCTGCTAGTACCTTCTCTCTCACAAAGTGGTAGTGTACCTCAATATGTTTTGTCCTAGCATGGAACACAGGGTTCCTAGCCAACTGTATACTACTCATGTTGTCACAATAAATGACAACTGGACCTTCCACCTGGACATCCAAATCAGCCAATAGCTTTTGCAGCCATACTACCTCACATGCTGCAACAGCAGCACCTCTATACTCAGCCTCTGTACTCGACAAAGCAACTGTAGATTGCTTTTTGCTGCTCCATGCAACTGCTGCACTACCAAGAGAGAACATGTATCCGCTGGTAGATCTTCTATCAGACATACTACCAGCCCAATCTGCATCTGTGTATCCAAACACCTGTACATCTGTACCTGCCTCATAGAAAATTCCATAATGTAATGTGGACTTCACATATCTCAATATGCGTCTGACTGCATCCAAATGTGGCTTTCTAGGTACTTGCATAAACTGACTCACAAGACCAACAGCATAGCTCAAGTCTGGCCTTGTAATGGTCATGTAGATCAAACTCCCCACTATCCTCCTGAACATAGTAGGGTCTTCTATCTCATCCCCAACATCAACACTCAGCTTTACATTCTGCTCCAACGGGACTGAAAGTGGTTTGCATGCAGTCATACCATACTTGGACAACATATCCAAGCCATACTGTCTTTGGAACAACCATATACCATCATCACATCTGATCACCTCAATGCCAAGGAAGTACCTTAGCTCACCTAAATCCTTCATCTCAAACTTCATCTTCAAATAGCCCTTGACTTCAGCAATCCCACTATCACTATCACCTGTAATAATCAAGTCATCCACATAGATGACTATGATGACCAAACTTGCATCTCCCTTTCTCACATAAAGTGAGTGATCAGCATCAGAAACATAAAAGCCAATATTGACAAGATACTCTCTGATCTTGTCAGACCATGCTCTTGGTGCTTGCTTGAGCCCATAGAGTGCCTTCTTCAACCTGCACACATACGTGGGATGCTCTAAATCTTCATAACCTGCTAGCTGATCCATATACACTTCTTCCTGCAAATCACCATACAAGAAGGCATTCTTTACATCCATTTGCTGCAACCTCCAACCTTTGGCTGCTGCCAAAGCAATCACACATCTGACAGTTGCCATCCTAGCAACTGGACTGAAGGTTTCATCATAATCTATGCCATATGTTTGGGCATAGCCTTTTGCAACCAGCCTAGCTTTGTACCTGCTAATAGAACCATCTGCATTGTGCTTAATCTTATAAACCCACTTACATCCAATAGCTTTCTTTCCCTTTGGCAATGATACTAGATCCCAAGTCTTATTGGCCTCTAATGCAGCCATCTCCTCATCCATTGCTGCATCCCAATGAGCATGACCAACAGCCTCCTCAAAACATGTGGGCTCAACATCCTCAACTAGTTTCACCATATAAGCATAATGGTGAGCTGCATAACCCTCAAAACCAAATCTTTTAACAGGGTATCTCACCCTGCTAGACCTGCGTACCACTGGATCACTCAATGGAGTCTTTGCATTAACACGTGCTCTCTGCACACCTGGAGTCCTCACTGAAGGAATGCCAAGCTCATCATCCAAGCTCTCTGAGCCACTGGAGTCTCCATCAAGAACTGCATCAATACCTTCTAACACTTTATTCTTTCCTTTGTCTTTACCTGTAGTGCTACTAGATGCACCCGAAGATGTAGAGGTACTCCTTAGTCTCCCAGACCAAGGACTACCAGATGATGTCTCTGGTCCACTAAGAGTTCGTGATTCTTGCTTTTCAGCCTGCACATGAGTGTCATGATCATCATCATCATCCAATGCATCACCACTAGATGCATACCAACTGCTCATTTCATCAAAGATGACATCCCTGCTCACTCTGAACTTACATGTGACAGGGTTGTAAAAGCGATACCCTTTCTGCTCTAAAGAGTATCCAATAAAGACACACTTTTCAGCCTTTGGATCCAGTTTCTTCCGCAACTCATCTGGCACATGAACATACGCAATGCAGCCAAATACTTTCAAGTGTAAAACATCAGGCTTCTTACCTGTAAAACATTCTTCGGGGGTCATACCATGAACTGCAGCTGTGGGAGTTCTGTTCATAATATAAACAGCAGTATGAACAGCCTCAGACCAAAAATGCTTAGGCATATTCTTTTCAGCCATCAAGGCGCGTGCAACTTTTGCAATATGCCTGTTTTTCCTTTCTGCAACCCCATTTTGCTGTGGGGTATACCTGCATGTGAACTGTCTCTTTATCCCATGAGACCTCAGAAAATTACTGAACTCATTTGAGAGGTACTCTCCCCCTCCATCTGACCTCAGGCACTTTACTTTCAAGCCTGTTTCTCTTTCAACTGCAGCCTTGAAAGTTCTAAAGTGCTCAAAAGCTTCACTCTTTTCCTTCATAAAATATACCCACAGCTTTCTAGAACAATCATCAATGAATGTGACAAAGTATGAACTGCCTCCAAGAGATACATTTTGTGTAGGCCCCCAAATGTCTGTATGCACAACATCAAGGATATTTCTGCTTACATCTCTATCATGTGAAAAGGGTTGTCTTGCCTGCTTACCAAACTGACATGCTTCACATACCTTCTGAAATTCTGCAACTTTAAAAGTAGACAAACCTGTAACCAACCCTTTGGACTGCATTAATTTCAGCCTTTGTACATTTGCATGTCCAATGCGTTTGTGCCAAATTTCAATGTCTGCAACAACACCTTTTCCTTTGGCATACATAGCAGCATTCATAGTAGGAATTCCAGCATCTAGAGTGAACATACGTCCAACTCTACTTCCCTTTGCTACCAACCTGCACTTGTCATTGAAGTCTTCTACAAAGCAGCCCTTTGCATTAAATCTGACTTGCAGCCCTTGCTCTACCATTTGACCGACTGACACCAAGTTCTTTGTAATAGATGGCACATGCAATACATCTGAAAGACTCTTTGTCTTACCATCATGCAAGGACAAGGGAACTTTTCCAATGTGTCAAATTGGGTGGCATGAGTCATCACCCGTCTGCACATAACCTGCATTCTGCAAATCCTGCATCTCCCCAAACCATTCTGCATGGCTGGTCATATGATTGGATGCACCTGAATCAACATACCAAACATCTTCATGTGTTCCCTTTCCTGTAACAGCATTCAGCATATGCTGCATAACGAACAAACGTTCATTTTTATCTTCATTTTGTCGTGAAGACGATGCATAGTTTCCTTGCTGCAACTTACCACTGCGGATATCATCTCTCTTAGCAGAACATTGGGTTGCAATATGACCTGTTTTGCCACAGTAGTGGCACACAATACCAGAGTTGTTAGAACCTCTGTTCTGCCATCCACCTCTTCCTCTAAAGCTCCCCCTGCCTCTAAAGTTACCACGACCTCCTGAAACCTGCATATCGCCAAATTGCTGATTCAATCTGTTTTGCTGGTTGTCACTACCACGTCCTGTACCACGGCCTCTTGAAGAGAACCTGCCACGTCCCCTTCCTGAACTGGAGTAGAAAGCTTGGACCTGTTCACCACTTCTTTCAGGTGTCTCACTCTGCATGTTGATCTCTTCAGTGATCATAAGGGAGACCAACTCATCGAAATCTGGAAATGGCTTTCTGACATATACAGAAGTTACAAAAGACTTCCAAGCCTTTTCATTGTTAAGTCCACCCAAGGTAGACGACACCAAATCATCATCATCGGGCATTGCATCAATCACTGCCAATGCATCTGCAATGCTTCTTACCTTCAGTGCATACTCATTGATAGACATCTTCCCTTTCTTCAATGTATTCAACTCTTGCTTGAGTTGAATCTTTCGTGCCTTTGTATTTACAGAAAGCATACTTTCAAGTATGGTCCAAGCTGCATATGAATTCTCTGCATTTCTAATGTGTCCCAGCATATTATTGTCAATTACTGCAGACAACCAATACATGACCTTTTTATCCTTTGCATTCCATTCCTTCCGTGCCTTTGTCTCTTCTGCAGTTGGAGGATTACTCATCTCCGGTTCCTTTTCTTCACCTGAAACAAACTCGTAGAGGCCTTTTCCAATAAGGAAGTTCGTGACACGGAACTTCCATGAAGGGTAGTTGTTCTTTTCAAGCTTCTCAATGATAGGGCTTCCACTGTTCTCTGCCATTATCACAAAATTAATACCAACAGCAAGTAAATCTTCTGCAACCCTGGACCTGTAGTGCACAGCAATACATCAGACAGCCTTTTTAACTGTCTGCTCAACAATACATGCAATCTGCAATCTTTTTTGCAGATAAACCTTGTGTTTACTCACTGGTAAACACCTTTGAACTTATAGATCTGAAATCTGTAACCTGCGCACCCACGTTCGGTCAATACAATCGAAGTCACAGTGTACCCCGAAACTGCTGTCCGCAACCTTGCGGCTCTAAAACGGGCCCTGAAACGGCCTCAAATGCCCAAAATCTCTGCGGCCAAGCCCTAAAGGGCTTATCTGCAGAATATACAGCGCTCTTCGCGCACACCAAATCTCACAGCAATCTGAGATTTTTGCTCTGCACTGCTTTCGGTGCCTCCACAGGCACTATCCAAGAGAAGGAGTGGAAGAATGGGAGAGATTCTTACCCGTAGCTTGCTTGCTCGAACCTTGCTTCTTCTCCTTTGCTTCAACCTTCGAAATCAGCCTCTCTCAATGGCGCGGCTCTGATACCATGTCAAGAATCGCGTGGTGGAGGGGGTTGCTCAAGATGCTGCGCCGAACACACACAGAATGCACAAGGAGAAGCTCACTTAAGAGACAAGAAGAGAGATGGAGGCCAAAATGTTTTCTTGCTGATTTCTTCTTCTTCTTCCACACTCTTTACAATGTACACAAAGTATAGATAAGATAAAACATAAAATGAAAGTGGCCTACTAAGTCAAACAATGCATAACCGACTACACTAGTTGACTGGCGCTATAACTATACTAGCTGTAAATAGGTGTAACAACCTGAATATAATAAGTAATGAGTCAGTGGCCATGTGAGAGTCATAATGATCACCGACGTGCTAAGTGTAGACATGTGGACCCATCTAACTAGGCGGTCCATCATCAATGTCCGCATGTGTTGAGCTTGTCATCTCAACAATGGATACTTGGACAAGTTCAAAGAGCCCTAATATACTTTGTATGAAGAGTACAATTCATGGAAAGGATGTGTTTAACTTGATAGACAGTGGCAGTATGCACAGTTTTGTGAATAAGTCCATTGTGAATAGGTTACTTTGTTCTCCCACTAATTTACATTAGTCCATAAGAGTACAAGTAGCTAATGGAAAATAGGAAATAAACACTCAAATGTGTCCAGAGTTTCCCATATAATTAGGTGAAAATTATGAGGCACAAGTGAACCTAATTACTTTGAAAATGGGACCCATTGATATTGTGCTTAGGTGTGATTGGATGATAACTTTAAGGAAGATTGCTATGGATTTCTTGTAGTTGTACATGGAGTTTTTCATTGATTGAAAGCTTATCCATCTATAGGGAATTCCTAGTAAATTTGATTTTCAGCTTATCACCATAAAGTAGCTGAAGAAGGAGTTTAAGAGGCATTCTTAGATTTTTTGTTTTACACCTAAACAAAGAGGTTGATGATCAATCTAGGAATTCAACTGAGCATCTAGATTTGAAGGCTCTATTTGATGAGTGAAAGGACTTGTTTGAAGCACATGTTTCATTACTTCCCAAGAGAGCAATGGATCACCCTATAGATTTGGAGCCACATTCAAAGCCAGCCAATAAGCCAACCTACAAATTGTCTAAATGTGAGTGTGAAGAAGTGGCAAGGAGATTCTAGAGATGGAGTTCATTGAGCCTAGTTTGTCACCTTATGCATCTTTGATCTTATTGGTGAAGAAATGGAGCCCCAAGAGGAACACCAAGGAAAAGGGGTTTCTATTGCAAGAAAAGCAATCTTGTAACATCAACAAGCTTTTGCTTCATTCTTTTGAGAACCACAACAAGGAAAAGAATAAATCTTCATGCAGCATCATAGTAGATATCTCCCACGAATTTAATAGAATCAACCATAATCTTCAACATCTTCATAGAATCCATCAATAGAACAAGAAAAAAAAAAGACACCACTTTTGAATGGAAATAATCACATAGTATTCATCTTCATTGTCTTCATAGTTATCTCTTTCAATCTCTCATAGAAGGATACATTGTTTTGATAGAATTGACTATCTCTGACTCTCTCTCTCTCTCTCTCTCTCTCTCTCTCTCTCTCTCTCTCTCTCTCTCTCTCAATCAATCAATCAATAGTACATCATCTGATTACTACAATACTCAATAATCACTCATAATAATCATTCTTAGGTCGTGTATGCACCTCTCAAGAGATATGGGAGGTATGAAAGGGCATCAGAGCCACTACAGTGTCTCTTCATAGCTCACTACTGTCACTTCACTTTAGTCTACACTTGAGTCTTCAGTTTGCACTTGAGTCTTCAACAGTTATTTCTTTCATTTATTTTAGCTCTTTTAAACTTAGATTCATCCTTTACAAAAGTTAGAAAAATTTTCCAAAGGACAACCTCATATCATAGAACACTTACAAAAGATCTACAGAGGATTTACAGAATCGAAATAGAGCAGAGACAAAACAGAGACAGAAGCTCTACAGAAGGTCTACAGAGGATCAATAGAAAACATCAAAACCTCATAACTCATACTAAAACAATTCCAAACTATCAATAAATACTCAATAATATTTCAAAAGATCTCAACCTTCATCAAACATCAATCCATGCTTCATACAGAAGAAAATCAGAACAAAGCAGAAGCTAAACAGAAGGTATGAGAACCAATCAGAACCTCTACAGAACCTATCAGAACATCACAAAGCCTCATACTTCTACTGAGAATCATCATGAGCTTCTAAAACATAATCAATATCATCCAAAACACTTTCAAACACTTCCAAAAAGACCAATCATCACTCAAAATTCATAAAAAATCAACCGTTTAGGCCTCAAAAACAACAAAAATCAGTCAAAAAGGCAGTCTTTTTCCACTCTCAACATATCCCCACACTTAGAAAGGAAGCGTCCTCGCGACCTAAGGAAAAGAAGAATATAAGTTTAGTAAAGAGCTCAATTCAATCTTTTGTCTTCAACAACACTTCATAAAATCAATCAATCACGACCCCAACAAGTAACCTATATATATGATAATACTACAACGAAAGAAAAACACCCTTGTGGATATTATCTCCATTTTTAAAAAAATTGTTAGCATAAAAAACTCATAAAGGATATAAGAGTTTTCTTTAAATCAACATAATATTCTACTAGATTTTAATCCAATATATTCTTCATCAATCCAGCTTCAACTTCAGCTCCATTCAATAAAGATAAACAATATGCCCACACCACAACTCACACTACTTTACAAAAACAATATCCGAATGGCATCTCTTTTAAAAAAGGAAAAGCTAGAGAGATGTTTTCTGATCAAGCTTCAAAGTTACAAAGGATAATGGATCAGTGAAGATGATCCCATTTAAAGGATTAATGATTTTTAAACCTTTCTAAGGATAAAGATTCATCCACAAACGTTTTTGGAGGATTTTGCAAGAACTACAAACAACACATTCTCTCTAGTAGGATGACAAATCTGCTTGGCAAGCACAAAGCATGAAAATAAAGCACATCCAGCTGATGGGTATCCACATTTATATTGACATCCAAACATAACGTTTGCACTTGCTTTTGATCACCATGAGAGTGACGGTGTATAAAGGCTAGATACCATGAATAATGAGCAATCATTCTTACTAATGGATCCAAAGATTGAGAATGAAGCTAAGAAAAATGTAAATAGTTGTGAAAGGCTTGATTCATAGTCTTCCATTCTCCTTGAATCACATGCCAACTAATTTGGGGTCCCGTCAAAGAATATCATATACTCCAATTTATTCTTCTCAGAATTGTGTGATCAAAACCTTCGTATTTTATAACCAACAGAGGGGGTGTCTGAATAAAAGATGAAAGAGATGGGGATGGAATAAGGGATAAGGGATGAAGAGAGGGATAAGCAAAATCATAAAAAGAAGAATAAGATAAGGTAGGAAAATCCAGCAATGTAGCAATATCAGAAAGAAAGCGAGTAAGGAAATGTGGTGGGAATGTGGACAGGAAATGAAAAGATGGGGGAGGACAAGGAAGAAGGGGAGAAACTACCCGATAGATGATGAAAGGACATTGCGTAAAAATAGGAATATGGAGTGTGTCCTTAGGTTGAAATAAAAGGGGTAAAATGACATGTGGGGTATTTTGGAAAAGAGACAGATAAGCGTCATACCTATAACCCATTTGTTGATAGTAAGTCAAGGATGGAACTGATGGTCCTAAGGCAGAACGTCTAGCATAGGCCTAAAAAAATAAAGGATCAAAAGGATGTTGCTTGGAAAGATAGGATAACAGATCCACCCTCAGTTGGTTGACATTTTGCACATGAGAAAAAGTCTTTAACTATCTTTGATTTAAGATCACATAATCTAGCATAGGATGCCAATAATCCTCTGGACAATCAAGTACTCTAGAAGAATACTTTTGAAACATTTCATCAATTTTAAGCTCCAATGGTGTACATAGAGTACTACTTGCAAACTACATCTCCAACATACTAAGAGAGTTCTTCATCATCTGGAATTAACAAGTCACCTCTGAGGTACATATAGGACATCAACATTGAATCTGGGACTACCAAATCCTCAAACACCATCATGACCACTTTAGACAACAGATCCACAGACCAGGTTCCACTCCAACCATCCTCTGGAGGAGATAGATAAATCCATGGTTGAAAGTTTAACATAAAAGGCTAACTTCTGTTGTTGATAATGAACAAAGAAAGAGTGGGCGGGAGGAACAAACTCCATAAACTGCTCAAAATTAGTCCATAAGATATCCATTCTAGACTACAATCTCTCAACCTTGGCATGAAATAAAGGACACAAAGTGGCATTTCGTTGAAGAGAAGCCAAGTCCTGCTAAGACATAGAAGGAATCATGGGGACATTGGGACTTGGAGGAATGGATCGTGATTGCACCAGTTGGTCCTTCAATTGTTTAATCTGGGAGGCTAGGGATTCCAGTATATTGTGCGCAATTTGTAAATCTGATAGTTTGATGTCCAAAAGAGTCTTAAACTCTTGAGCTTCGTTGGACATTTTCTCTTTCTCTTCAGAAACCTTGGTGACCTCTGATTGAGCTTCTGCTAACTAATTTTTCAAAGAAGATATGTATTCTCTCTGGATCTTAATCATTTTGGTTTGCTGCTCTATATGCTTATACAGATTAGAAAGAGTGTCTTTGGGAGAGGCTAGCTCTGTGGTTGCCTTATTCATCTGGTCTTTGGATTGCATCAATTCTTCATAAAAAGAAGAATATAACTATTGAGCACAAGCTGCCCACTGAGAGTTCAATAGAACTCTAGATGCCTTTACAAAGGAAAGGAATGGCATCCCTGTCACTACGCGGTTCAGCGAAGGAATTGACATATCCAAAGAATCCTCTCGATGTGCCATGAATAAATTGTTGCATGTGAGGTAGGCAAGGAGTTCACTTTAAGAGGTAGCAGAAACTGACATTGAAGAAATGACCGATGGAATTGTATCTGCTACATGCTTTAAGCGCTTACACTAAATGACTAGTGGAGGAGGGGAATCAATATCCTCTATGCCAATGGGTTCTGAGTATTCTGAAGGTGGAGGGGGAGGAACTAGATTAGATGGAGGAGGAGGTAAAACATGCTTCGTAAGGACTGAATATGTCAGAAAAGCATATAAATATGAACCAAAGGCTACATTGGTAACATTTCCTCTAGTCACCTTAACAAAATGCTGGTCCCGCTTCGTAAGGAGGTAAGTGCTCTAATCAATGTTAACCCCTTTCAAAACCATCCTAGAAGCTGTGAAGAGCTCCTTGAACAAGTAGTGAGATGGTGTCTTGGAAGGCATGAACCTGTCCTAAAGGAATTGACAGACTAGCTTCCAGAAAGGATCAATGATCATTGAAAAAGACACTCTTGAAGTGTTAATCACCTTCTTGACATCAAGTACCTCTTTAGTTAGCTTCTGTAACAACTTGAGGACGTCTTCATTGGAGAATAAGTGTCTGGTTGTGACAAAGGGTTTCCCTTTGTAAGGGAGGGACAAAGCCTTCCCTAACCCTCGAGGTGTTAGGACCATGGAAGTACCACGAACCAAGCCCAATTTCTTACTATATGACGGGAGAAACTCATCAGAGAGGGCTGGATCATTTGGAATTAGAGGAAGAGGAGCACCCACAAAATATGCAAGGCCAGCTTTCACAATAGGCTCAAAAGTCAGTAGGGAAGAATAATCTCTACTGATCAATGGGACATACTAAACATGAGGAGGTATACGAGGTGCCATTCAGATAGTAAACACACAACACAACTCACAAACAAAAGAGATGCCTGCAAAACCAGTAAAAAAGATCAAAGATTAAATATCAACAAAGGGTTTTGAAACGAGACTCGACCAACTATCCCCAAGCAAGGCACATCCTAGAAAACATTCGACATGACCTCTAGACATATGCAACCGAAAGCTTCATGCTATGCAACAGACATGCACCCGAGACCCCGTATAAGGCAGATAAAATGAAAAATAAATTCAGATCGTACCCTTAACTATATAAATCAACCAAATCAAGAACCACACACGTCATAACCAAAACACCATTGACCATTAGTTGACAAGAAAACACCATTCTAAAGACTACACGTGCCTATCCTGCGAAGGGTATTCATTTGAAAATGGGAATAAGAAAGTACAATGAGGGGAATGATTTTAGTGAAGGGTTTTTTTTAATAAATTATTAAAAATGGGTGAAATTTTATCAGGTTGTAAACCTTAATAAGAAATCAACGGTTCATTTTTAAATGGTTATTTACAATTTATTAAGGTAAAACTGTGCTTTTAATGAATCTCGGACTTCGATACCCAGACTGGGTCTCTAAATGTAGATTCATTAATTGAAAATTTGATGTGTCTGAAGCGCTCTTCTTTTTCAGCGCATGCATTTTTGTGACGACTGGTTCATTTTATTTAAAATTAAGGTGCCTCTGAAACGCATGTAGCGTGTGCAAAGTGAACAGTTGGTTGAGTTTTATTTAATTAAAAAGAATGTGTATTGAGCGCGGATGTGCGTGCCATGGTGGTGATTAAGGTTCATTTTAGAAACTAATATGTGAATTTTTGGGATAGTGGAAAAAAATGAGAAGAGCGAAAAGAATTACATGAGTGTGTGTGTGTGTATAAAGATACTGAATGCGTATGTATTAGTCCCTAATGCAAATGAATCTCAAAAGAGAAAAGCCAACAAACTAAAAAAGATTTAAAAATTGTAAGCTCTGAAAAAAAACAAACCAGCATCTCATTAAAAACATAATTTAAAAAATGTGGTGTTGGGTGAGATTTTTGGCAAGACAATACTAGATTTTCCAATATTTTTCCATTTATGTTTGGCATTTAACATGTTTTTTTCAAGAATATTGTCAAAAAATAAAAATTTGATTATTTTATGAAGCATGTTTAGATTTTCTTTAAAAAATAAAAAGTAAACAAAAAGGTGGATTGAATTTTCTAAGATTTTTTTTTCTCTATTTTTAAACGATTTTTAACCATTTTTAATAGATTTTAAATGAATTTTAAAGTGCTTGAATTTTTAGTAATTAATTTGTGGAATTTCAGCTTTGAAAAATAATTCAAAAATTATATAGTTGATCAAATTAATTTTTATTTTTATTTTTTGGTAAACTTTTTAGGAATTTTTATAAAATTTTTCGATTTTAATGTGTTTTAAAGGGTTTTTTAAACTGTTTTTTAATGAAAAATGGATACCTAGCTGCGTGTGAACAGCAGCTCGCAAATGGATGGGACAAACCACTGCATGAACAAGTCCAGATGCGTGTCCTCACACGTGAACACTAGTGTGAAAAACGGCACGGACGTGAAGACCAAAACTGCACCCTTGGAGGATTGGGGGGGAAAGGGAGGGAGGGTATGGTGTGGAAAGTGAAAGAGAGAGAGAGAGAGAGAGAGAGAGAGAGAGGAAGGGAGAGAAAATGTCGGGTGGGGTATTTTTTATTTTTTAAAATTAATAATAATAATAATAAAATGAAGAGAAAAATGAAAAAAACCCCTCGTCCCACGCTTATGTGCGGGATGAGGTAAAAAAAATTGCAGTGGCGGGAAAGCAACGGGGGCCGGGATGGCGACTGGGAAGGCGCGGATGCCATGAGGGCATCATGAGGCTTGTAAAATAAAAAACACATACAGTCATGCGCAAGGCGAGGCATGGATGCCATGGGGGCATCACAAGGCACATAAAATCAAAAACACACACAGTCACACGCGAGGCGAGGTGCTTTGGGACATGATAAGATAAAGAAAATTTAATAATAGGCAAACCATGAGCCGGAACGCAATGCGGTAAATAGGAAAACGGTGCCGGAAGTCGAGGGGAAGACAAGGAAAAAGGCAACAGGGTGTCCGAGAACAATTCAGGTCATTCACATGGGAAAAACACAAAAATAAGGCCGAAGACACATACGACAATTAATATCAAAAAATCTGTTTGCGGAAATGAAATGCAAGAAAAACGAAAATTGTGAGAAAAGTCATGGCCGACATGCCTATTATGTCAGAACACAGTTCCGACAGAGATAAGACCTGTTCACATGGAAAAAACCAGAAAATCAACCTTGAAACGGGATGTAGAGATTAATATAAAAAGATCTGGTCACCGAAACAAAGGGCAGTAAAAAGGAAAAATGCCGCGGGGGGGGGGGGGGGGGGGGGGGGGGAAGGGGACTTACAGGGCTAGCACATTAAAATGCATATCCAAGAGAATGAGGAGGGGTTCACATGTGAAAAATATAAAAATCGAACCAAAAAACGCATACAGAAATTAATATTAAAAAATGCATTAGTCAGAACGAAGTGAGGGAAGAAGAAAAAATGTGCAAAAAAAAGTCCATGACAATGCTATCACATCAGAACACAATGCCAAGCAAGAGAAACCCTGTTTGCATGGAAAAAAACCCAAAAATCGTATCCAAAACGGGATTTGAAAATTAATATTGAATGATCCGTGTACTAGAATGGAGGGAAATTAAAAGGAAAAATGTTAGGATAATATAATCGGCAGGGTTGTCACATCAAATTTCAATGCGGATGTGGTTAGGAGGAGTTCACATGGAAAAAATAAGAAAATGGAGCCCGAAAACACCAAGAAAAATTAATAACAAAAAATCTAGAGGGCAAAATAGGGCGGAAGAAAAATGAGAAATGGCCAAGAAGGGTGGCTGGACAAGGCTATCTAGTCAGAATTGAATTCTGAAGAGAATAGGGCAGGTTGATATGGAAAAAGAGCAAAAGTATGCACGAAAAAGATACGAAACCACACAAAAATTAATTACGAAAAAACCGTACAACGGAATAATAAATTGATAAAAGGAAATATGTCCAAAGGAAGGCATAGGATAGGGCTGGTATGTCAGATAATTGTTCCAAAACAATAAAGGAGAGTGCACATGGAGACCGTACAACACGGCAGGGATGTCACATTACTAATTATGGTGAGGAAAGCCATCGATGGAAAAAGATAGAGCACGCAAGTCACAATCACTCATGTTGGAAATGGGAGAACAGTCACTCCCCCAAGCACTCACAGTACTTGATGAATACTGATTGAAACCCATATCTCACCCCCGGTATAGAAATCAACAAGGGGAATGGTGTAGGGGGAAGTACGCCAGTGTTCATAATTGTTGTTGCAGTCATGAATCCCACCCGTCTGGTGCATAGATGCAAGGAGGAAGGCCAGGGAGCCTTGTAGTGCAGTGCACAAAATAGGGTGACGTGTCCTATGATCATGGCAGAGACCCATCCCGTGTATGCAGAGGGAAACGAAATGTACCTAACTCCAATTGTTGTAACGTCCCTCAACCTCACCTCTCGGAATTGATTGAGGAGAAATACTAGTCACACTCAGCCCACCCTTTGTCTCACGCTTTGTTGGAGAATACAAGAGGGCAACCCATTCCTTATACCCATTGATGTAAGGCTCACAGTCACTTGTGCAGAATTGTTGTATGCCTTCTACGCATTTGATGGTGCAACTGTGCATCCCACCCTGTGCCGACATACGGTGTGAGAAGGAAGGCCAAGGAGCCTTATAATGTAGTGTAGAGGAACATATCATGCTTTGTGCATTGAGAGGCCCAACCCGTGCATACAACACTCCATTTACACATCGCACCTCTCATTGGAAGTGAAGGGAAAGGACTGGTCACTCACCCACCCTCTCTCTCACGCTCATTGATAGATACAGAGGGCAGACCATACTCACATCCCCATCCGGTTAGGATAAAAACTCACATCACTCAAGGGGTTGTCGATGAAGATATCTGGGTTTATTGATGAAGAGGCATACCCAAGGAGGTAGCCAATAGATCGGAACTTGATTTTATATGTAGAGCATGTCGTCTTTGGAAAAGGTAGTCTGTTGTACGGAATCAGTCCTTTGAATGAGATTGTTGATCCAGTGCACCAAGGGAGGTGGCTCTAGAAAGTTGCATCTGAAAAGGTTTGGCTAGTGATTCAACTGTTCTGGACTGTGGGGTGTTGCCACCTTTTCCACAGCCAGCTTCCCGTCCAAGGGTATTTACTGCCTTATCTTGGAACGAGTCCTGCTATGACAGGGAATTGCTTCCTTTTCTCCCATAGCAATTTTTTGTTTGTTTTTTTTTCTCTTTTTGTCTTTTAATAAAAAGAATGGTAGAAATACCATGTAGCAGGACCATCCTCATTGCCACTGCTAGATCAGACGAGAGGAGAACAGAGTAAGGATGGGAGGTATCTGGGAGGGGCTAGTAGAACGATGTCGCCTCATAAGGAAGACCATAAGGGCTATCAGGAGCACAAGGAGAAGGACATTGCGATACCCATAAGGGAAAGAGTGTGTCGACTATGATTGTTAGGATCCCCAGGGAGGGAAGTACTTCTTTAGGTGATAGCTATTGATCAGAAAGGGATCATCAGAGGCATCAACGGCCTGCAGAGCCATTAGGATTTATAGCAAGTATCTTATAGGGACTCATCCAACATTGTTGAAGCTTGCCAGGAAACTTCCCAAATCAAAAATCATAGGCCAGTACAAGATCACCTTCTTTGAATTCCTTGTGCTTGATGAAGCTATCATGATAGGCCTTTCATCGTGCCGCTTGAGTGGTTTCCATGTACTGCAGGGCCATCTGTCGAATCTCATCCAAACATTCCAAATGCAGCATGCGGTGCTGGAGGGACTCATCATCTCCGAGGCGTTCTTTAACTGCCACTCTCAAAGAGAGCTACTCCAACTCAACAGCGAAGATGGCTTCTATGCCATACACAACTGGAAAGGAGTTTGTCATGTAACTACTTTATAAGAGATTTTGTATGCCCAGAGGGCCTCTGTAAGTCGATCATCCCAATCGTGACAATGTGCGGCAATCGTCCTTGTTAGGATCGAGCAAAGGATACGATTGGTGACTTCAACTTGGTTGTTGGCTCTGGGGTAATAGGGGTGGACTTGTGATGGCGGATCTTATACAATTCTGTCAACTCTTCCATGATCTTGTTAAGGAAATGAGTACCTCGGTCACTTACTAGCTCGAGGGGACTGCCAAAACGGGTGATGATATTTTCATACATGAACAAGGCCACACTATTACCATCATTTCGCTTCAGAGTTTTAGCTTCACACCACTTTGTGACATAATTCATACATACCAGGATGTATCTGTTCTGCTTTCGTTTGGTGGGTGGATCAATAGGACCTACGAAATCAATCCCCCACTTCTCAAGCGACTTTAGGGGAAGGATAGGTTGTAGTGGCATGGCACTTGTTTTGGTGGGTTTCCCCATTCGTTGACAAGCATCGCATCTCTTGCAGTAGCCATATGCATCCTTGTGGAGGGTCGGCCACTAATATCCTGCTAACAGAGCCTTCCTAGCTGTTGCTTCTCCTTCGAAGTGTCCACCACATGGCTTGTCATGACAAGCCTTAAGAATAATCCCGATCTCATCTCCTGCAACACATCTTTGCAACACTTCATCTTTGCCTTTCTTGTACAATGCATTGCCTAGCAAGGTGTAGGGGATTGATTCCAACAGAAGCTTCTTCTTCTCATGGCTTGAGATGCCATGAGGATACTGTTGGGTTTCCAAGAGGTTGGCTATGTCTACATACCATGGAGTCACTGTGTCGACTAGAAACAAGGAAGCATCAGGAAGGTCTGGATCATCATGTTCCTCTTCTGTAGTTTGAGGGATCCGTGACAAATGATCAGCTACGACATGGGAATATCCAAGCTTAGTGACTGCTTCAAAATCAAACTGCTAGAATAGAAGCAACCATCTCATCATTCGTCCTTTGACATCTGCTTTGTTCATTAGGAAGGACAAGGCTTCATGGTCCACGTAGAACTTGAAATGCATTGACAGTAGATAGTGTCGAAACTTCTCCAAAATGCAAACATCATTGCTAAGCACTCAAGCTCTGTCATTGTGCAGTTCCTTTCTCTATATCAGTGACCTTTCGGCTTGCATAATATATTGGTTTATCCAACTTGGAAGAACCCTTTTGGCATAGGATAACACCTAGCCCTTCAACGATGCATCTGTGTGAACATGGAACTCCTTTGTCTAGTCAGGAGGTTGTAGGATGGGTGCTTTGATGAGGCACTATTTTAGGATATTGAAGGCTTCTTCATAGTCGTCAGTCCCCGAAGGAAATCTGCATCTTTCCTTAGGAGCTTGTGCAGAGGGAGCTACCTTGGTTGCAAATTGTGCAATAAATCTTCTGTAGTAGCCCACATGGCCAAGAAATCCTCTCAATCTCTTGAGGTTTGTTGGTGCTGTCAAGGCAACAATCTTCTCAATCTTCACTAGGTCTATTGCAATCCCTTGTGTGGAGACAATATGGCCCAAAGGAACTCCTGATGAGATGGAAAAGGCACATTTGTCGGCATTGAGAGAGATCCCATACTCTCGGCATCTGTCAAAACATTGCTCTAGGTGTTCCCAATGCTCACAATATCATATAGATAGTTTTGGAAGGCAACCATCATTACTTGTTGGAAGATAGTAGGAGCATCACGGACAGAGCCCAAATGGCATCACTCTGTAAGCATAGGTTCCCCATTCTGTTGTGAAGGTTGTTTTGGATTGGTCCTCTTCTGTGATTTGGACTTGGTTGTATTCGATGAATCCATCCAAGAGGGAATAGAGCTCATGGCCTGCCACTGTGTCCAACAATTGGTCTATGAAAGGGATAGGGAAATGATCCTTCTTCATCTTCGATTTCAGCTTTCAAAAATCCACAAATATATGAAGTTTCTTGTTCTTCTTGGGTACAACCACAATGGGTGAAACCTATTCACTGTTAGCCACAGGATAAATGAACTCTACTTCAAGGAGCTTCAATATTTCAGCCTTCACCAGAGCTAAATAATCGGGATTCATACACTGTTGTCTTTGCCTTATAGGTTTGGCATCAAGCTCTAGGTCAATGTGATGTTGGCATACTGTGGGATCAATCCCCTTTAGATCTTTATACGACTATACAAACATGTCTAAGTTCTCCTTTAGTAGGTCTCGTAGGACCACTAGTTCTTCTTTTGAAAGATTAAGAGCCACTTTCATGTGACGTCCAGTACCGTCAGCATCTAGGAACTTCAATTTCCTTTCACCTTCCACTTCACAGATAAAAGTCCCACAATTGCTTCTGGATAGAGGTCTGACTCCTTCAATGGAATAGTGTCATCGTCTGATGTTCCACTAGAATAAGTGTCCTCCTTCTGAACAAATGACTCATTTGTCTGTCGTAATTGTTGGAAGCATATTAGAGCTTTATTTTTTTCTATGTGAGTGATGATTTCTTCTGGACTTAGGGAATCATCTTCAGAGGATGTGTCCAGGAATGTCACATAGCACAGATCTTCTATTAGCCGTAGCTCTGATGGCTTTGGCTTATGTTAACAAGGGGCATCATCATCATCTTTTCTCTAGAATGAATGGTCAAGGCAATAGGAGCCACTGGTGAACTTAATTTTTATACCTTTGATCCATTACTTATGCTGATTCTGCATACTTTGTGGTCCATGTCAACCCAAATGGAACCATGGTCATTCCATCCAACACTTTGAGATCCTCGGCCTCTGAGGTCTCTGTAAGGATATCAACAAGATCATCCACTATTAGAGGAACTTCTTCATTTGCACTTTTATAACCTGATTCTTTTTCTTCCTCATCATTTTCATCCTCTTCCTCTAAAGGCTCTGTCTCTGCTTCTATAAAGGCTCTGTGGAGAAGAACAGGTCCTCCATCTCTGTGTATGCTTCTGCTTGAGCCTTTGTCTGTGGTTTTGTCTTTGCTTCTGACTCTCCTTTTGTCTCTACTACTACCATGTAACAAGGAGAACAGTACATCCATGCTTCTATTTCGCTATCAGAGGTGATTTTAGAAGTCAATTCGGGTTGAGGCAGGAGGTATTCTCCCATGGACGAAGACTTTGCTTCTCTTGGTAGTTGGCTTACAGTGCCCACTGTTAGGGATTGTGCCTCTATTTTTATTGGAAAGATTTGTTTAATAGCCTCTTTTTCTCCTGATGTACCATCTGTTACTTCATTGGAGGAGTTTATCGATGGATGTGGATCCCTTGCCTTTTGCGATCCATACAATTTCAACACCACTTTATTGGGTCCTCTGCCTAAGGTTAGGGTTCCTTTGAACCAGTCTCTCCTGGCTCTTGCTTCGAAAAGCCAAGATCTTCCCAACAGGAGAGGGTGTGAGGTCCTATAAGAATTTGGTTCAACCACCAAATATGTCAACCAATAGTCTCTTCATGCAAGGGTTGTTTTAAAGTATGGGAGGATGCCCAACAGTTTGATTCTACTTTAGTCTGCCAGTCTGATAAGCCATTGTGTAGGTTGAATTCCTTGCAAACCTAAATCCTTCATTGTCACATCTGTCATTATGTTTATTGATGAGCCTCCATCAATCAATGCATCTGAAATGAAGCATCCTTCTATCCATATACTAATCTTTGGGGTTCCAGAATCTAGGAAGGTGTTAGTCACATCCACTTCCTTCACAAGTTCAGAGGCTCTGTTGGACTTTGTTGTTGTTGGGGGAGCAATCCTTAGGCCACATCTTCTTGTCAAGATGCTTTTGAATCTTTTTTGGCAACTGGGAGACAACATCAGCAACTATCGGAATGTTAGGTTTTGTTTAAAGGTATCTAGGTCTTTGACCAAATCATACTCTTTGATAGGATCCACAAGCTTTTCCAATCGACTTGGAAATGGAGCCACATCCACTTTTATCTTCCCTTTTTCTTCTAGGAGCGGCAACACATGCGCTTCTTCTTCATGAGGAGGTACTTCCGCATCCTCTATTTCTTGGACCTCTGGTCCTATCTCTGCAACTGTCTATGTAGTTCTGTGGGGTTTTGTAGTACTCTGTACTTCCTTACTCTGGATTGCATTGTTATGCTTTTCCCGAGGAAGGTTGAATTTCATAGTCTTGGCAGAAGGAGCATTCTCTTTTGGAACTATGGATTTTCCTTTCTTTGCACGTGTTATTGCGACCACTTCCAATTCCACCAAATTGGAAGCAGGTTCTTGAGACTTCTGTTGGGTTTCAGAAGTAGATTTCACAGGGGCTGGACTTGGACAATCTTTTTTAGTATGGCCTTCTCCTTTGCATTGACTGCATAAGGACTTGTAATCCACAAGTCTTCTAGGGTTTGAACAATTCGGTGACATATGACCCTTTTCTCCATATCTGTAACATTTTACCTCTGATCTTTAATCACCGCTAACAGAGTGTCGTCCTCTGTAACTTTGAGAGGGAAACCTCCTTGGACCAAAATTAGAACCAAATTACTCCCTAGTTCTTTAGATTTTCACCTCGTGGAGTACTTGTAGTAGGGTTTTGGAAAGCTTCTGTGATTACTGAATACACTGGTTGACCAGTGTTGATCCAGAAGGTCCTCTATTCTGGTTCTGATTCATAGCTCTTGTTGAGACTTGGGGTTGTTGATTCCAATGGGTAGGGCTCCATTGTTGTTGAGTCACCATCGCAGGAATTGTTTGAGGCCATTGTTATTGTAGTTGAACCATCATTTGAGGCATTGTCATTTGCGGCCATTGTGGATTAGGTGCATTGTACTGCGATATTTTTTGCATTTGGGGATAGGGGTAGGGAACCGTTCTTGGGACTGCATTTGATGGGTATACCATTCATGGTATGGGAGGATGTAAGACTCCTCTTCTTGGAGTCATTGACATCCTTGCTTCAACTTCATCATATAGTCTTGCACCTTTCACTGCAGCTTGTAGAATAACTGGTCTTCTCAATTCCAAGTTCTTGTGAACTTCTAGTTGTAGGCCTCTGAGGAACACTCCTTTTTGGATGCCTTCATCCAAATGATGATTGGTCCATCTCTTCAGGATGGATTCCATTCGTGAAATATAAGCTTCTACTCTTTCTCCAGAGGACCAACTTAGGTTCATGAACTCCTCTCGCATCTGCTCTTCAAAACCTTCACGCGTGAATTTAGTGAGGAAGGCCAACTTCACGTCCTCCCATGTGCCAAAAGTTCATGTTTCTTGTCTCTCATACCATTGAAACTCCGCGCCCTTGAAAGTGGTGGGGAAGATTGGTAACCAATGCTTAGGGGTTCTGTCATTGTTAGCCACATATGCTACCATAAACTCTGCTACATGAAGATTGGGGTCTTCATTGTACTCTCCCTTAAAACTTGGTAATAGGACTACATTTGCTACTCTGCTACATGAAGATCAGGGTCTTCATTGTACTCTCCCTTAAAACTTGGTAATAGGACTACATTTGTTGTCCTACCATCAATATTTCCAAGACAAATTTGACTAGGAAGGGGACCTTGAGTCGCCATGGGGACTTCTATAAAGAGTGCTTTTAGGGTGTCAAAGGAGGCTTCTGCTACAAGCTCGTTCTCAGCCTTGATTCTTGCATTCTCTCTTCTCATGTACCTTTAGACTCTTTCTAGTGCTTGCCTCTTGATTGCATCATTCATCAGGGGGTTGACTCCAGCCAGTTGGTTTGTACTCAACATAATAGAAATAGAGGGGAACTTCAGTATCTAGAGGATTCTTTAGCCAACATCTCTTCTACTTCTTTTCAACATCTCTGAATTCAGCCTTCAAACCACTACAGAGGGGGAGACATTCCATTCTGAAAATATCAAAACTCATTCTTCTTAGGATCGTTGTTGTGCCATCATTATAATAATGCTAGCTTCTAAGGATTTCAACAATGTATGTTGTAAACAACACTCTATCTACCAACTTCCAGTGGATTGCCACTTGGACAAAAACAGAACATTGTTAGAACACCAAGCATCCCACGTATCTTGCTATTGAGTATCCACGGACAAATTCCAACTCTTTTCTTTCTTGTTTTTGTGAACCTCCACTGACCACAATTCCTGAAGCTTCTTCACGATCTCCCACTTGATGATGTCTGGAAACTTCTCAATGAATGCCAAATCTTCTATGGATGGTCATTCTCTCTGTTTCTACACTTCAGTTTGTTCCCAAACAATTTGCCACCAAGATGCACGTCTCTGTTGCTTCAACTGGAAGGGAAAATAGTCCACCACATAGAGCATGCATCATGATGGTAATATGTTTTGCCATTGTGGGATGAAATTCTTGTAGAAAATGTCTTTGGCAATAAGGATCTCCAACTCTTCAATGGAAGAAGGAACTTTGCAAGCATCCATTGAATTCTCCTCTTCTTGGTAATGCCATTTTCTTCATTTTCAGCCTCTTCTGATGCTTGTTGATGGCAAGTTTCCCCGGTCTAACTTGTAATATCAGCAAGCTTTTATTTTATTCTTTTGAGAACCATAACAAGGAAAATAACAAATCTTCATGCAACATCATAGTAGATATCTCCCATTGATCTAATAGAATCAACATAATCTTCAACATCTTCATAGAATCCATCAATATAATAAGAAAAAAAAAGACACCACTTTTGAATGGAAATAATCACATAGTACTCATCTTCATTGTCTTCATAGTTCTCTCTTTCAATCTCTCATAGAAGGATACATTGTTTTGATAGAATTCATTATCTTTGACTCTCTCTCTCTCTCTCTCTCAATCAATAGTACATCATCTACTTACTACAATACTCAATAATCACTCATAATAATCTTTCTTAGGTCTTGGATGCACCTCCCAAGAGGTATGGGACGTACGAAAGGGCACCAGAGCCACTACAGTGTCTCTTCATAGCTCACTACTGTCACTTCACTTGAGTCTACACTTGAGTCTTCAATAGCTACTTCTTCCATTTGTTTTAGCTCTTTTGAACTTAGATTCATCCTTTCAAAAAGTTAGAAAACTTTTCCAAAGTACAACCTCATATCACATAACACTTACAGAATAACTACAGAGGATTTACATAACAGAAATAGAGCACAGACAGAAGGTCTACAGAGGATCAACAGAAAACATCAAAACCTCATAACTCATACTAAAACAATTCCAAACTATCAGAAACTACTCAATAAGCTTTCAAAAGATCTCAACCTTCATCAATCATCAATCCATGCTTCATACAAAAGAAAATCAGAAACTAAACAGAAGGTATCAGAACCACGCAGAATCTCAACATAACTTATCAGAACATCAGAGAGCCTCATACTTCTACTGGGAATTATCATGAGCTTCCAAAACATAATCAATATCATCAAAAACACATTCAAACACTTCCCAAACAACCAAAAATCCATAAAAAATCAACCATTCAGGCCTCAAAAACAACAAAAATCAGTCAAAAATTCAGTCTTTTTCGACTCTTAACAAGAAAAAAGATAGATCCTTTAGGATGTGCATTGACTATAGGGATCTAAAAAAGATTAGAATGAAGAACATGTATCCAATTCCCAAAGTTGATGATTTGCTTGATGAGTTTAAGGGAGCTTGATTCTTTACCAAAATTGACTTGAGATAATGTAAAAGAGTGACGAAGCTAAAATAGCCTTTAGGACTGATTGTGGGTTATACCATTTCTTGGTAATGCAATTTAGGCTTACCAATGCTCCAGCTACCTTGCAGTGTCTCATAAATAAGATCTTATAGCCTTTTCATTTTCAATTTGTCCTTATTTTCTTCGATGACATACTAATTTACAGTAAGATACTACAAAATCATTTGTTACATGATGAGAAAGGAATACATGTTGATCCTAAGAAGGTGTAGTGTGTTATAGATTGGCCAACACCTACCACTACTACTACTTCACTTAGGGGATTTCTTGGTCTATCATCATTCTATCACACATTTATTAAGCATTATGTGACTGTAGCAACTCCTTTGACTGACAAGTTGGAGAAGGAAGCCTTCTTTAGGGATGCACTTGCATATTCAAGCTTCAACTAGTTCAATAAACTTCTAACTTTTGCTCTTATTTTGATTAGCTTGAATTTCTCTAGAGACTTAGCAAACAGTGTGATGCCGATGGTCATGACATAGGGGTCTATATTGCTACAAGAGCATGAAGTTATTACCTTTGAGAGTTGCAAGCTTATGGATAAGTAAATGGCTATTACCAAGATATGTTGGCTATTATTCATGCGATAAAGAAGTGGCACCATTATTTGTATGGCAACTGATTTAGAGTTTAGAGTGATCATAGGGTTCTAAAGTACTTCCTTACTCAATCAAATCTTACTCCCAAGTAGCATAGGAGGGTAGCTACTTTGTAAAACTATGATTTTGACATCACTCATACAAGGGGTATACAAGGGGTAAGGACAATGTGGTAGTTGATTCCCTTTCTAGAATGTGGGTATGCCAGGCTTTAGCTATGATTGAGCTACAAGTTGATTGGATTAAGGAATTATAGGAGGTCTATCTTTTGGATGATGAGCTTAGCCATGTACTTTAAAATTTTTAGCAAGGTCTCATGGAGAAAAACTCACATTATCAGCTTAAAAATGGCCTAATCTAACTTAATGGAAAGATTGTTATTCCCTCTACTTCTTCTTTTCAGCTAAAAAGGAGTTGCTTTCTTTGCCTATAGCTAGACAGTTTGGAGTATTTAAGACCTATGATAAGATAAGCGAAAGTTTCCATTAGAAAGAACTATAAAGAGATATCAAGGATTATATCATGAAGTGTATGCCTTGTTAGTAGAATAAGGATAGCACCCATGAGATAAGTGGTTTGTTGCAGCCATTGTCTATCCCTAAAAGAAAATGGATACATATTACCATGGATTTCATTATTGGCTTACCTACTACTAAAAACAGATGGAATAGCATTTAAATAGTAGTAGATAGACTCACTAAGGTAGTCCATTTTATTTCTACTACGATCCAATTTATAGAATTTCCCTCTTCCCCCTAAGATTCATAATGTATTTCATGTTAATCATCTCAAACCCTTTTATGATACTCAAGTAAAAAATAGTTGATGAGCTACCTTCTATGGATGAAGAAAGTCTTATTCAGTACATCCCATTCTATCATTGAGTATTTGATCAAGTGGAAATGTTTGTCACTTGAGAAAGATTCTTGGTAACGAGATTCTATATTGTATGAGCTTCCCTACCTACGGGATGCATTAGTAGATGAGGCATAGTTAACAAGGAAGGCCAGTTGTGGTATAAACAAGGCCTAAATAGCAGTCTATTTTAGAATAAGTTTTACTCTGCCTAATTTCTAGAAATATGCCACCTACATAAAGTCAAAGTATTCTTCATTAGCTACGTTTTGACAAATGGTACATCTTATTTTGATACATCTATCAAAAGATATGAGAGTTTTTGTTCAACAAGGTGTATTCTTAAAACAAATGTCTATTTATTACAGAGTTTGTTTCTTAAGGAGACATTAGGATTATGTATATGGAGTAGGATTTCCTTTATGTCTTCATTTCAATCAATAAATCTCAAAATTTTCATTCATTTTTCATATTTTGTATAGCTAAAATCAGAGTAGTACTTTGTTTCATCCATCCTTCTTTGTCATTGTAAATTTGTTTTTGTGGGCAAAAACCTTTGGGAAGGGATTGCTTGTAAAAATTTGGGAATACATTTTTTTTAGTGAGAGACCATTAATAATAACTTGTCACACTGGCATAGGTATAAAAGGTCTGAGACATGTAAATTTTTATATATTTTTACAACAATACAATTATTGTCTCTCATTTCACGTCTTTCATGACTTTTCTCTCTTCTTTCGTATTTTTCTAGTCTTTCTCTCTCCTCATCAGTCATTCTCTCTTCTCTTATCCCTCTCTTTTGCTCTCCTTTCTCTCACCTCTCAGCCCTCTCCTTGATACTAGTAGTAGTTGAGGTACCAAAGGAGACCCATAATGTTCTCTCTTGGATCTTCCAACATAGTCCATATCTACATATAATTTCCAAGAAAATAGGTGGCAATAAGCTCTACATGGAACGAGTTAGAGAATTCAACATCGATTGGCACTTTCACAGTGACCTCAGGACATTAAATTCTATTTTCAATCATGACACTAAGCCATCAATCTCATTACCTTGTCCATTTGGTATGAAAACAAACAATTGTTCTTCTGAGGCCGTGATTAATGTTGCATAGAACGGATGAGCATTGGCCTACAATAGAAAGATGTCATTGAGTAGTTCACACCTTCACAAGATTTGGAAAGCCATATTTTCAAATAAACATTGAGAATGTCCATCTTTGCACTTTGCATTACCTCATGCACATATTTGACAAGGTATTGAAGTTATATGTCAATTATTTTTATGCAATGAAGCATTCCTCCAAAAGTGAAGTGATATTGAGAAAATTAGGATCTGTTAAATTCATTAGGTGTACATGGGAGAAAATCTACGATTACAAGGGAATAGAAAAAATTAGGCCTAGCTTATGGCACAATACAAAAAATATTAATGTGGAATGAAGGTGAAGAGATTCTTCAACAATATTGTTAGAATAATGGAATGTACTCGTATGAACATAGACTTAAAGAATATCTAGGAAGACAATAATATCTAAATATTTAGGAGAACTAGATAAGATAGATCTAGAACATATGGTGGATACTTCAGTAAAAGAGGACTTACCATATGCACAAATTTCTTGTATAATTTATGTATACCCTCAACTATTGCAATGCAAGTGTGTAATACAAGTGTGTGATTCATTCTCCATCTCATTGTCTCATTGTCTCTCCATCTTCCACTCACCATCACTTTCACTTCATGGTATCAATACTGTTGATCACTAGGGCATATACACTTTTCTCAGAAGAATCTCATAATCGGTCACTATGGTATGGTCACTTTCTAGATCATTATGAGAATCACATTAGGCATTAATAATCTTCCCTATCTCAAGATTACTCTTAGACCACATGCTATTCTCCACCTACCTCTCTTGGATCTTATCTTGCCCATCTACTTCTTATCCATTCTTATACTCTACAACTACTACCAATAGTGGCCAAATGTACCTATTGGCACACTAGCATTAGCAAAAAAAATTGTTTCACCTACTTATTTCCTATATTTAGTATTTCTACCCACCTCCCATCCTTGTCTTATTATCTTCTCTTTTTCCATCATCTCCAAGTTGAGAGAGAGAGAGAGAGAGAGAGAGAGAGAGAGAGAGAGAGAGAGAGAGAGAGAGAGAGAGATCATCTTTCATTATTAGCCTTAATCAAAAGAATAAGAAATCATCCGTTACTTAGGAACATTGATAGCCATCGACTCAGTAACAAATTGGTGTCAAATTTGGTAGGGTAGTAGCTCAATAGTGCTTGACGACAATTCATTAGTCTCCAACTCAAAGTTAATAGTGACCC
The DNA here is from genome assembly GCF_053477565.2 of Lygodium microphyllum. Taxonomy (NCBI): domain Eukaryota; kingdom Viridiplantae; phylum Streptophyta; class Polypodiopsida; order Schizaeales; family Lygodiaceae; genus Lygodium; species Lygodium microphyllum. Next base: position 19,370,444 of record NC_141142.1, read on the forward strand.
TAGCTATTGTCAAAACAATGCCATAAATAGTTGTCACAACTGGCACTAGCAAAGCGAGGGGGAACTTCACTAGGGCATCAACATATTCTATGAAAAGAATTTCCTAAACACATGCATCCATTAAAGTAGAAATATTTTAGATATAGCTAGAGACACAAACATAAGGCTTACAAATAACATTGTTACCTCATATAAGGGTACACAATGTTAATACTTAAGGATTTCAAAGACAAATTTTCACAATATCATGAAACAAAGAGGCTAACCTTGTGCTACAGAGACCTATCAAGCAAAAGGGAGAGGGAGAGAGAGAATGCACTCTCCTTCCCTCTCCCTCTCTCATTTCCTCCCCATCCTCTCCCTCTCCCTCTCCCTCTCCCTCTCTTTCTCTTTCTCTTTCTCTCCCTCTCCCTCTCCCTCTCCCTCCCTCCCTCCCCCTCCCCCTCCCCCTCCCCCTCCCCCTCCCTCTCTTTCTCTCTCATTTCCTCTCCCTCTCCCTCTCTTTCTCTCTCATTTCCTCTCCCTCTCCCTCTCTTTCTCTTTCTCTCCCTCTCTCATTTCCTCCCCCTCCCTCTCCCTCTCTTTCTCTTTCTCTTTCTCTTTCTCTTTCTCTTTCTCTTTCTCTCCCTCCCTCCCTCTCCCTCTCCCTCTCTTTCTCACTCATTTCCTCTCCTAAACAAGCAAAAGAGAAAGAAAATTAAACCCTAAACAAGCAAAAGAAGGAGAGAATGGACTCACCGATGAGATATGGCGAGGGTTTGGCATCTCCTCGGCAAGCCTTTTTCCTCTCCCTCTCTCACGATGGTCGCGCTCTCTCTCTCTCTCGCTCTCCCTCTCAAAACGATCGACGAAAATACGCGAAATGAACCTGCGCTTGGTTTCGGCCTGTTTTTTTCCCCTGTGGGGCGTCGCTATCTGCGACGCAAATAGCGAAACCACTACCTACGTCGCTACCCGCCGTCGCTATGGGTTAAAATTCTTGTAGTGTATATCCATTATATCTCAAAACTATATGATATAACATACCATTGGAAATGTCTTAATGAGAGGATTCTAATGCACCAACCACTGAGAAATTTGAAGCGTATATGCTCTAGTTATGGATTCTTGACAAAACAACAACCTCAAAAGTTTTGTGATGATGGCATCACCCTCATTTGTCCTTATGGAATATTAGTAAGGATGGGAAAGAAAGAAGAGAGTGAGAATAGAGGGAAGTAATCAAACGTCGAACAAAATTCAAATTGAATATTAGTTTTCACTTTAATGAGGATGAGTAAGATCTTGATTATGACAATCTTTGTCACCTTTATGGCGGCCTAAATTTCTAGGTTTGATGTGACCACGAGAATATCTCGACAATGACTTATTAATAATTTTTGATATATTTACTTACCAAAATATAAAAGTTTTCAAAAATAAAAAAAGATTTTATTTCTTAAAATATTTTCTCTCTCTAGGATCGCTTACAGGGCATTTTCGAGACCTCAAAACTCCCCTAATGCAACCTCCAGGAAACAAGGTCTGATACCATGTTAGAAAACATGGTTGAGCAAGAGTGGAAGAGTAAATTATGGAGGAAAGAAGAAGAACAAGTAGGCAATCATGCTAACATGAAAGAGACTTGCTTCATTGATAGCTATGCCAAGTACATTCTTTTACAGCTATTTTTAGCTTGGATACACACCTCACACTTTTCAACAAAGTAGAGAAAAAGCCAATATAAAGTTTAGCAATTACACACCTCACACTTTTCAACAAAGTAGAGAAAAAGCCCATATAGAGTTTAGCAATTACAATATTCCAAATTTTCTCGAGGTTACCTTGATTCCCTAATTAGAACTTGTTTCCACCCCACCAAATGATACAAGTGAGATTTCTCCATAGTTTTCCTGAACTTCCTCCATAGAGCTTGGACCTCTTGGCAGTCCCAAAAGACATGCTTGACGCGGACTCCTCCTCCTTCTTGTAGAAAACACACAACGGAGATACATCCAGGAAGTTGGAAATTCTATCTCGAGTGGCAAGCTTGTTAGCTGTGGCTTTCCACCACAGCAACGCATTGATTTTAAAGGATGGTGTGGCCCTCCATGCCTTCTTGAGTTGCTTCTTCTAGGTTTTAAAACCTCCTCCCAACTCATCACTCCGCCAAGATTCCATGGTTCCGAAAAGCCATCTTATAGCATTTAGCTCTCAAAAGTCGATCTGCCTCTAGTAGTATGCAATGACTTGTCATGGGAGTTGACCAAGTATCCTAGGAACAAGAGACTATTCATATGTGGGGATGTAGGCCACCCCTCCTTAATTTTAGAAAAGACCTCTTGAGGGCACTACATGTCCTTCCTATTCAGTAGCAATCTCCTTAATTTCACATTGAGGCTTGAGGCTGAACTTAGCAGTTTGACAAGGAGGAACAAATTCCTCCTCGTATGCATGCGAACAAAGCCAAAATATTAATGGCTAGGGAAGCATCCTCCCTTTCATTCATTGTGCCTCCGCAGAGAAAAGAGCTGCATTGGGCTCTCCAAGCCATCACCAGGTGTTGGGCAACCTTGGAATGTTGCATGAGATGTTGGGGGAGCAAAGAGTACATCAAACTATCTAACATTTGGCTAAATCTTGCCGGCTACCAAGGCATTAGACAACCAACTAGTAATCAAGATGGCCCAAGGTTGACCGTCCTGAATGCTCTTCAGGATAGTGGCAGTGAGAGAGGCTCCACTGTCCAGGCCGAGTCCACCTTCATCAATCTCTCCAAGGGAACATAGTACACTCCTCAAGAGAGCTTCAATACGGTCCCACCCAGTCGGTTTTGGCAAAGGGGAACATCGTAGAGAGAGAGAGAGAGAGAGAGAGAGAGAGGTTTTTGATGACGCAAAAATAGCCGTCCAATTTATCAGGACCGACCTCTTCCGCAGAACGAGGCTGATTGTGCGCGTGTGACGCGTGGGCCGTGAGGCATCGCATCTGAAGGGGAGTTTTTTGTCTTTGCGCTGCTGCCGTTTTTCGCTTCGGTATTGCTTGATCCGTGTTGGCATGCTTCAACCGACGAGTTCCTGCCACCTGGTCCCGGCGCGCCTTTCGCCCTCCCACCGCCACGTGTACAGTCACGTTGCATATATCCAAGATTCTGAAATGAATGCAATAAAAAGGAGTGAGAGCACTTTGAGGTTGGAGAATTTTGCTTTTAATGAGTCGGTGATAATTTGGTTTAAAAATCTATCCAATTTTTTGAGTTAGCTTTGTATTTGCAACCAAAAACATTTTTCGTGGACATTGGGACTCGATGACCCATCTATGAGACAAAGAGAGAGAGAGAGAGAGAGCTACGCGTGTGTGTGTGTGTGTGTGTGTGTGCACGCCCCAATTTATTCTATGGGCACTTATGGTCATGCAATGCATAGCTCACACTAGATTTTTTGGGAGCTCTGTAAGTAAATTGAACTCATGAGTTCTATCAGATTTCCTTTTTCCATGTCTTTTCTTGTTTGCTTGTTTTAATTAGTAAGTCCTAGGGAGCCTTGATTGAGGCTACCCAAGCTCGAGCTCCTGTGTAATGGTCCAATTTTATAACTTTTTTTACTTCTATCAATACAGCTTTACATTCTTCCAAAAAGATAAATAAAATGAACTTGTGGCACATTCTTTTGCCTCCTTGCGTACTTTAACAAATAATTACTTTTGTTTTGAAATTTTAATTAGGATTTTGAGGGTAACACTAGCACTAGCTTGAAAACGTTACTTTGATTATATTTGAAGCACTTAATATGAGAGAGAGAGAGAGAGAGAGAGAGAGAGAGAGAGAGAGAGAATGTATGGGTGTGTGTATTCACATGCACACACTCTTTGTGCATAAAAGGCTAGCTACTCAACCTTCTACATTTACATGTTTAACTTTGGATGCCATAACCATAATGCTAATTAAATCACAAAGCCGGCCATTAAATTGAAAATATGCTTCAAACTTGTTTCTCAATTTGTCTAAGACTCCCACACTCAAATATTTATCTCCGCTCCCATTAACATTAGTCAACAAAGTGGGCAAGAGCCAATATCCTAGCATTATTTCAATGCATAGATAGGATAGGTTGGAAACCAAATGAGTAACAAAGCTTGATTGTAGTGAAACCCTCCTCGTTAACGATCCTAGTTGTAAGGAGGAGGACCAACCAAGCGTACTGGGTAAGAGCCTAGACTTACATGAATGCACCATGCTAACATAGGCATCCAACAAAGTATCCACAAAGACTTGGAGCTTAATTACCTCACGATTATGAATTGAAGTTTTAGCCTCAATGGGTGCAACTATAGAAATCCTTACATATCATGTGCCCTCGGAGGGTATTTAAAGTCCCCTCTCCTTACATGTTATGAGGTAATAAAATGGCCCCTACTTCTTAAGAAACATACAAGTTCTTGTTTCAAACTAGAATACAAAGCCCCTTCTAAAAAGTAATCTTCTAAATGTACCCAACTTTCATCAACTAAAATACCTCTGATCTTGGTAGGGTGAACTCACATGGTACCCTTACATTTTTGGAGTGCATCCCTTGAGGTTTTAACTCATTTTCAACCAATGCATGATAATCTAAGTTCATGTAATAATGATTCAAGTCAGGAACACGAATAATGATTCAAGTCAGGAACACGGATGGGAAACAAAGATACATTAGCACCTAAAAGTATTACTCACTATAAAGGCTTCATTCTCCAAGAGATGCTAGCTAAAGTGATAAAGCAAGCATGTAAAGAACCCAAGATTAGGGGTTGAACTATCTTAGACAATGAACATAATATTAGTGAGTTTGGGAATCTACCAATTCCCATTTTTTGAATACTAAAAAGGTGGACTTGGTAGTTTTGCCTCTTCCTTCTAAGGAAATGGCTTATTTTACTCCAATTTTCTTTGCATGTTGAACAAAGCCGAAAAGAAAAGAGAAGTTCCTTCTAGCATGTCACTAGAGTATATATGTTGTAAAAGATCAATGTCAAGTGAATCTTAAAGAAACAATCTCACTGTTATATGGTTATATGGAAAAAGCTCAATAAAGTTACTGACGTGATGTGAGGTTAAGAAGATTGACTTGGCTTCAAGAAATCTAGCACATGGTACGTCTCTCGTACCAAGTGACAAGCACATGTTCCTTGGACACTAACGTAAATTTGGTGTTTCCAGTGCTTATAAAAGGCGAGGTGGGACTAATTCGATTCACGCTTATCACCATACAGCACGCAGTACCTCATCACAGAGAGGCAATTGCAAGAAGCAACTGCAGCACACAAACGATTGCAATCAGCAACAGAAACAGAGCTAGTTTAGATATCAGAGACAGTAGATGCAGTTGGCTTACTGCTAAGGCCGGGAACGCAGCTATAATAACGATAGAGAGACGACTTGGGTTACAGCGCCTGCTATAAGTTGCTCACCAGGCAATAATTATCCATGAGGAAAGAGGAGAAGCTGCAGCAGCAGAGAATTGCAGCAGGCAGCAAGGAATGGCCGTCGTCACGCATGGTGGTGGGGTGGAGGAGTACTAGTCTGGTGAAGCCGGCGCGTGCGTCCCCTGAGGGGAAGCTCTTCTTGTCAGCCTCTGACATTCTGTGCAGGCAGATGCCTTACACGCGCAGGATACTGTTCTATCGCCTGCAACAACAAAAGGAAACACAAGAAGAAGGAAAAGAAAGAGGAGGAGGAGATGGAGAAGCTAATAATGGTGGCGATGATAGTGATGACGATAGCAGCTCATCATCATTACAGTTATCGTATGAGGCTTTCCTGTCCCGCCTCAAAGGCAGCCTCTCTCTCGTGCTGGCCCACTTCTACCCCTTCGCCGGCCGCCTCAGATATGATGATGCAGTAGATAGCGACGATGAATATACTGGCGACGATCCAGCTGGGGCCCCTGGCCGCCTCCACGTGGACTGCAACGACATGGGTGCCGAGCTTGTGGAGGTCCACGCCCGGCTGGACGGCCATGCTGATAGCTTTGAGGAGCTTCAGTTGACCAACTTCGAGATGACGCAGCCCTTGTTTGACCAGCTCGTCCCCTTGGCTCACTTCTCCGCCGACCACCACCTCCTCGTCGCACCCCTCCTCTCCATCCAGGTAGGTGAAACACACACACACACTCTCTTGTTACCATGTACGTTTCTTCACATACTCTCTCTCTCTCTCTCTCTCTCTCTCTCTCTAAATAGAAAGAGGAATGGATTGTCACATCCATTTGGCTTGCCTTTATGGTGGTGGAATGGGAATGGGAATGGTCATGCATGGGACTCTAATTTTCACGATTGGAGCCACATGGGTTCAAAACTTGGATTTGAGAGAACTACATTAGAGGCATCTTAGAATTGTTCCTACCATATTAAAGTCATTCGCTTTCCCCGATCAATAGGCTTCCATCTTGGAATCATTTCTACCATGTAGAGCAATTATTGTTATTACTATCACATCATATACACCTTCGAATTGAGCAAGAAGTGCTCATTTGGTCCATTGATGTGATTGATGATTAATTGATTATGCCACCTATTACCTCAATTCGTGTGCAGAGCATGTAGGTATCCTAGCACCAATATTTAAGAAATGTTTAAACTTGAGGCCTTTCAATTATCAATTCATTCAAAACTTTTTTCTAGTGCATATTGACTAAGTTAAATTACATTTACTAAAATATTTGTGTTGCTTACAACCTTTTTAAATATTTTGTGGACAGGTGACATGTTTTGATCATGGTTCAGGTGTTGCACTTGGGCTTGCACATAGCCATGTCATTGCAGATGGTAACTCCATGTGGCACTTTATGAAATCATGGGCTCAATGTGCAAGAGGTGAAACTATTTCTCTCTTGCCAACACATACAAGGTCACTTCTCAAGGTCCAAACACCATCAATAGAGAAGGCAATGTTCAAAGTTGAGAATATTGATGAGCACAACGATATGAAGCAAATAGGAAAACATCTAAGTAGGGTTGAAAAAGTATTTTCCTATACCAAAGATATGGTGGGGCTACTCAAAAAAATGGTGCATGGAAAATTTAGCTCATATGAGCTTGTTTGTGCCCATATATGGAAATGCACCACAAAGGCAAGAGGCACTTTATCAAACAAAAAGATAGGCTTTCTAAGTGTTGTCAACATGAGAAGTAGGATGGAACCAATGCTTCCACAAAGCTTCTTTGGTAATGCATTGATGTGGACCATAGCAACTTGCACAGTTGGAGAACTTTTAAATGAAGACCTTCGTATGACAGCTATGCGCATTCGTGCTTCCATATCTTGTTGCACCAACTCAACTTATTGGGGTTTTCTACATTGGCTAGAGGCATCTCAACACAATGAAGACATTTTCTTCTCTACATGTACACTCAATACAGCTCGGATGCGTGTATCTAGCTCACCAAAATTTCCCATCTTTGATATAGATTTTGGGTGGGGTAAGCCGCTCGTTGCTCGATGTGCATCTATTCATGAAGCTGGCAATGTAGCTTTCTTCCCAAGTAGTGAAGGTGTTGGGAGTATTGATGCATGCATAGCACTTCCTCAACACACCATGGAACGATTTGAGCTTGAGAACTTTGTCGTTTTTAAGGAGGCTACCAATCGATTTCTTGCCAACTCAAATACTCATTATAACTACCATTTTAAGAGTATCAAATCAGGTGTTAAAAACATGGTGCAAGCTCATAAGCTAGCTCTAGCTGCATCTTAGTGGATCTCCACTATCTCAATCTTCTCAAAGCTATTGATAATAGGTTCAATTTATTGGGTTGTTTCAAGTGAACAAGCAATGAACTCAAGATTGCTTCTAAATTCGCCAAAACAAACCAATTTCAATTTGTGGATTATATAGCAATGTTTGGGTCCTTTTTTGTTGTACCTATGACATGTCTTTCAAATAAGGAGAATCCCTTGATGTTTTGACTAATTTGAAGAGTTAGTTAGAATTTCTTTTTTCTCAAAAATATTTCTATTGCTCCAAGAATTCCAATTTGGTGGATATGATATAGTATCTTGTCATCCCAATGGAAAGAGTTATATCAACTTGTTAGTATTGCCCTTTAGAGCATATGCTTATATAATGGTGCAAGTCCTAAAAATTTACCCTTCGTTAACTTCAGTTAAGTGGCCCACTTAGCTTTGAAATGTGTGGATATCTTGCTTCTTGAGAATGAAGAGTTTATTTTTAGAAAATTAAAGAAAAAGAGTACACACACACACACACACACACACACACAAAGAAAGGGCAATGCTCTTGTGCACGATAGTGCACCCTTGTTTTAGAAAGTAAATTGTTTTTGTCTAGTCTTTAACTAGAAAATAGCAATCTATTATGTAGTAGCTAGAGAGCATGGAAGTTGTTATGCTACAAATTATAATCAAATTACTACCTCGATATTGATTAATTTTAAAAGGATATTTTGTCTTTTGGGGCTAAGATTATGGCCAACTACGTGAGCTAAACTACATGCACAATTTTGTTATGTTTCCTAATAAATTATCACATGATCTCTTTAAAATCCAAAAAGTTCTTGTATATCACTACACTTGAACAAGTTTGCACTCTATAGATAGTTAGACTACAAACTTTGTACACTGTTCCATTCCATACTTTGGAACTTTGTGTGCCAACTTTTACTAATTTGCAACCTGACGGAATAGCCTATCATGCGAATCAATTGATTAGCCTAGTAAAAACTTTGAAACTACAAAATAATCGAGTTATAGTTTGACTCAAAAGGAAAAAAAAAAGCAAAGAGCATACATCCAAGTAAAGGTAAAAATTTGTGTAAAGATATTTGCCAATAGCTCTATTGCATAAAAGGTTAAGACATGACTAAGGTGCCAAGTAAGGATTTGGTACTATGGAACAATTGAAATTCATGTAGAGCCATGAGTTCAAGACACAATTCTCGTGCATTTCTGCTTCTAGATTTGTTTAGGATCCCCTAATGGAGGATGATGTGCTTTTCTTATAATGGAATTCCTCTATTTTCTCTCTCAATATTTCATCACTCTCTCTATATAAAAGTCATTATAAGGAAAGTCCCTATGTATTTCTAGCTCTTATAGTAGTTATGACATGCCACTAGTAAACAAGCCGATGTACTCCGCATTTTATAAATAGTGATTACCATAAGTTCAAGATGGTCTTAATTCTTTAATATATCCCACATTCACAACAAAACACTTAAGACAATGATGTAACTCATACATTAATTAGAGATTTTGATAGATGCTAATTTAGAGCCATTTTTATGACATTTTTCATGCAACCTAGATGGTTTTACTTATATAAAAGTAATATAATTTACAAAACTAATAAAAAATTAATCAAATTGTTGGATTTGATGATGCAAAGGAGTAAGCTAGATTACGTTGAGATATTTTTCATCTGAATTTTTAACAAACAATAAGTTAAATGTGTTGATGATAGTTGAAATATTAGAAATTTTATAGAAAGTGGTGGCAATTTAGAGTTTGGGGATGGTTTGAAGTGTTTGTGGGAAGAATTTAGCATGTATGCATGCAAGTTGTGCAAAAGAACCTTCAACGAGGTTAGAAATGGGTTTGTGATGTGGAAAGGTACTAAGCAAACTGGTTTCAGTGGGAAAAGAGTAGGTTTGAATTGGGCATATTCAAGAAGTTGACTCATGGGAAGTAACGAATTGAATAAAACATAAGAAATGCCATAAGAACATAATTCTATGATGCAAGAGAGTTGTTGATTGCTACTCTTCATGTTGTAATATATCACGTCAACAAACCACATCATTCTCTTGATCTCCCTCTTCTCCTCTCCACAATGATACATTTATTGGCAGCATTCATGAAGAAATGGGGACAACACGATTAAGATAATATTAATGAAGATTACTGAAGAGAAAGAGAGATTAGTCAAAAGAGGAAAGGAAGGACTACAACTTTGTAGCATCAAATTAACAATCAATTAATATGTGATTATCTATATGGATATAACTTTTATGATCTATTTTGAATAAAAGAATGAATTTTATGATCATGTGGATTGGTATGTAGGTTTTTATTAGTTCAAAAAGTTAAATTGAATGAATGTGATGGATTGATTTTATAAAATGCATAGAAATGATAAAATATAGTCTAGAAATTGTAATTTTAGACACCAGTTAGTAAAAATGAAGGAATGTGAGTGTTATTAATGATGAAATATTTATCAAAAGATATAGGGATTTTAGTGTCTAAGATGACAATTTTTACACATAACTAGTGGAAATTAAGTAAATCAATAAAATATCAAGTATGAAATATCAAAATATAGTTAGAGTATGTTATGGAAAGCACATAAATGAACATTGATCTAGATTAATGGAATAATGATTAAAGAGATGTCTAATTGTTTGTGTGAAAAATGGCATTTTCAACATTTTTAAAATGAAATTAGTGAATATTAAGATAAAGGGAATGAATCTAGAGCAAAAATTTGTGTGTGAGTTCTATGAGTCACGATAAGTCTTTCTTGTGAAGGGTTTTGATTAACAAAGCATTGAATAGTAGTATTATAAATGTGTTCTAACTTTTGTAAAATAATTTAGAAAATTAATAACTCAAAATGGGGATTGAATTTCAAAAAACTTTAAAAAATAAGCTGTGGATGATTTGTGGGTTAGAGTTTGTGGATGAAACTTCATGATGTTTAGAATTTATCTAAAAGAAGTTCATTTCTTAATTGGGTTTTCAAATTGAAATAGTAATTAGTGGTTATTAGGCATTAAATTGGAACATTAATGAAAGTTAAAGTTGAAGTAAGGCTTTTATATCACAATCCATCTTCAATTTGAATGATGAAATAATTGGAATTAGGATACTAGTAGCTTCAGTTCAAATTGGAGAGCTAGTTAGTAAGACTTAGGATCTTTTAATTGACATATGTGGAAATACTAAACTTGGAGCACATGTAGTAACGGTACCATTTATATGGCTAATTTAGGGTTCATAAGACTTTATTAGTTCACCCTTCATCCTTAATTAATACAATGACCTTACATATAGTCATTTTTCCTACATATGTGGGGGGACTTTTAGGGGACTATTAGCTTTCATTTTTACTACTTCGGAGAGATCTTGGAAAGAATAGCAATGATATCCTACTATTCATTGAATTTTTGTATACTTTACAATGGAACGACCTAAACAATCGATTTAGCTTCTTAACTATGAGAGCACTACAAGTCATACAATTAAAAGCACAAGAGTGGAACCATCAATACTTGCTGCTATATTGGTCAATCTCATAATTAAAGTTAAGGCTAGATAATTTTGCATGCTATATTGCAATAATAAAAATATATTCATATTTTACATTGAATAAAAAGTAAAATAGCTAGATAGGATGTAGTGTTCATTATGGTTATTCAATGTCGAGATGAAACAAAGCTTCAAATTAACCACCACCACTACACTTTTGGCAATATTCTTTCATGCCTCTCTTGTACTAGTTGATTGATATTCAGATACCATTGAAGTGATTTTTGAAACCAAGTCAACCTCATGGAAAGCACTTTGAAATCCTTTATTGATCCTCTCCTTAGAAGCATCAACAAAACACACTCATACACCTTAGTCTAGCTAGGTAGTGAAGAATCATTGTCAGTAATCTTGCACTTTAGGTTCTTCTATTGAGGTGCTTCCTTTGTCTTTATTGGGTGTGGGTCTTTGTGTTTGTGGGTGGCTTGTGTTCTTGTGTTCATGAAGTTGGAAATCATTGTCACTAATGTTGCACTTTAGTTTCTTCTATTGAGGTACTTCCTTTGTCTTTATCTTGTATTTGGGTGTGGGTCTTTGTGTTTGTGGGTGGCTTGCATTCTTGTGTTTGTGAAGTCGGAATTCATGCCTTGCCTTAGTGTGAGAGCTTTCAACACGCACACACGCACACACGCACGCACACACGCACGTGCGCACGCACGAAGCCACGCACGCACGCGCGCGCGCGCGCACACACACACACACACACACACACACACATGCAAAATACATATGGATAGAGGCCATTTAGGAAGGGTTACGCAACATACCCATGTTAAATAAACATCTTCTCCAATGCATACCTACATTAAAGTAGAAACTTTTTCACAAGATTAACTCACAACATCTTAAGAAGGCTTCACAACATGAATTTGCATGATTGCTAATACAACTTGAGCTACCTATAATAGAAAGTGTAAATAGCATAGAGTGGTTGTTGGAATCTTAAGGGTAATGGTACATTTCATAGAGTCTAGAGCATACTCACATATTTTGCCAACTAGACATTTGAAATTATGTGTGCCCTTGACATAGTTGAGTTTTAGGACTTTCATAAAAATCAAAGCTAAAGACCCTTTAGTTGTATATCATGTTGATGACCTATTATGTCAAGGGGATTAATTATCAATATGTAAGTCTTTTTAATGGCCATTATGAGAGGTGAATGGTAGGACATTGGACAATACTCTTGTTGATTCAAGTACTCAACCCTACCAGTGATCACTATCTCTCACCTAGTAGGCTCATGCTCTACCTCCAAAAAGACCAAGGTTCTCTTTCTCTCTCTATCCAAAGAAAGCACGGATGATTCAAGTTGCAATAGAGCTATTTAATTATCTTCTCACATTGTAGTTTGAAGCTTGAAAGTATAGGTATGATCATGATTTGAGTTGGTTCACTCACTATGCAAGATGAAGAGAACATTGATGGAAGTTTTCAATGTTTTTCTGAGAAGTTAGTGGTGTTAGCATACACATCGGTATATTTTTCTAAGAAGTTAGTGTTGTTAGAATACACAACAATATGTGTCTAGAAACAAGCACTAGTATGATTGCATATACTTACGCATACCAACATATATACTAACGATTATTCCAACACAAGTAAAATTTTTCTTAATGTAAATTCCAACGTATATAAAAGCGCAACGAACTTACATTCAAGCTTGACGAACCTATGTAAGGTGACTCCATGTGGTGGAACCACGAGTCAATCCAAGGTATGCATTGAGGTGTCAGGTGTAACTATAGCTTTGAAAAAGTTAGTAAGGGTACATTGTCATGGCTCCCAAAGATACACCTCTCAAGATTGACTTGGAAAGTGTTCCAAACATCATATGGAAGTCCTACTATGTCAAGGAGATTACTTATCACTATGTAACTCTATCACATGGGTTCAACAAAAGGGATTTTTGAATCCCCTATTTATGCACATGTTGTTGGCCTCAATGAGAGGTCAATGGTGGGACATGGGACAACACTTCTATTGATTCAAGTACTCAACTCTACCAATGATCAACTATCTCTCACTTAATTGGCTCATGGTCTTGCTCCAAAAAAACTAAGCTTCTCTTTCTCTCTCTATCTTAAGAAAGCAAATAAATCATGGATGATTCAAGTTTTAGTAGAGTTATTTACTTATATTTTCACATTGTAGTCTGAAGCTCAAAAGTATAGGTATGCTCAGGATTTGAGTTGGTACACTCACTATGTGAGATGAAGATAATTTAGATGGAATTTTTGAAGGTTTTTCTGAGAAATTAGTGGTGTTAGCATACACATTGGTGTATGGCTCAAAACAAGCACTAGTATGATTGACTATACTTCCACATGCCAATGCATATACTGATGATTATTCCAACACAATTATAAAAGTTTCTTGATGCAAGTTCCAACACATAAGAACTTGATGGAATTACCTTCAAGCTCAATGGTCCTATCTAAGGGGACTCCATGTGGTGGAACCATTGCTTAGTCCATGGTATGATTTGAGGTGTTAGGTATAGTTGTAGCCCTAAAATTTTTAGTAAGGGTGCATTATCATGGCTCCCCAAGATACCTCCTTAGGGCTATAACAAGTAATCTTTATGTTGTTACAACTGCAAAAGGAAGAGTCCAAGGCACCATTTACTTGGGAAATGTTCCAAATTTGGCAGTGAAAGCACTCTCTAATCTCATAGTTCATCAAAAACCTACATTTCATAGGTGCCCCATCTCCCATTTTTTTGTTAGGATTCTTCCATCTTATCAAGGCTTTCATTCTTAGCATTAACCAGTGGTTGATTTCTCTATTCTTGATTTTCCCTCTGGTCTTGTGAGCCCTACGCTTTTATATCAACTTGCCCCTATGGAAATTTATGTGTAGTGTGTTTGATTCTTGCCATTGACTCTATACCATGTGTCTACAGTAGTGCAATTTAGACACTTGACATGTTAACTATTGAAATCTTGAAAAATAAATGCACTATAGAACCCAGACCCTACAATGCACAAGGGTAGCATTATATAGTCTAGGAATGTGTACCTACATGTAGTAGCGTCTGGGTGGGTAGAAAGAAACACAATATATTAAAACAAGGTTTTTAGTATTTATGTGATATTTGCATGATCTCTATACATGAAAGGAAATTGAGGTGATCTTTAAGGTGAGACAATGAATATTATTTGCCACTCATGGTCTCTACAAAAGATAACCAAAAATTCCAACTTAAACATTTTATACAAAGGAAAATGTAATCAAATCCTCTATTGAGAGCATCTTATGAATCCTAATCGATCTAGTTCCTCTCATCTAAGTTTGCCGTCCATATATAGCTTGAATGTGCTAAAATATCCAATATAGGTTAGGCTACCATGGTCGTCTATGATCAAGAGTGATGGTCTTTCATCTCCATAGTAGTTGCTTCCTCCACATGTTGAGCACATGTCCCCTTACCCAGAAGAAGGCCCATCACAATGAGCTTCATACTAATACTTTCTCTCATTTTCTAGCTCCATAATCCCTAAGAATGCCAATGCATGACCTAGAGAGGGTCTAGTAAGAATTTATGTACCACAATGGTTGAAAAAACCTACTTTGCTACTACCACCTTCCCTACTAGAGAGAGAGAGTTATCATCACTACTACAAAGGTCCTAAAATTCTCCTCATCTCCATCTAGGTAAATATTTGTGTCATCTAGAAATTCTACGTTTGAAAGCTCCTCAAAATCTAGGATAGGAAGTCTGATGCCTCAAATACTTGTAGCTCTATCCCACACAATGAGCGCATGGCTTTGTAACATATGAGAAAAGAAGAGGTGCAAACTAAACTCTAAATGTTGAATCTAGCACATCACCCTTTCAACACTCTGATCTGAAAGCATGCATGGAGGCATTTCCATAATGGCCAAATGCCTTGTCATGCATAGTAGGGTCCCTCACTAAGAAATTCCTCGATGAGTTGCTTCATTTGGCTAATGCATGACCTAAACAAGGCCTAGTAAGAAGTTATTGTAAGACATAGTGGCTAATAAAACCAAATTTGCTACTGTCACCCTCCTTGCTAGACATAGTCTTAATGTTTTCCAATACAATAGCTTATGGCTTGTGTTGAGTAGTAGGGGTGCCAACTACTACTCTAAAGAAATATTATGCTTACATGACAGCCTAAGTATCTCATTGAAGTGCCCTAAAGGACCCAAGTGAAATCCTCATGTGGCTTCCAATCTAGTTACTAAGTGTCACAAACCCAAAATCCATAGGATTTGTGCCAATTAATAAAAGCTTCTAAACCTCTATAAAATATCCCCATCATAGCTACAAAGGTCCTAAAATTCTCATCATCCCCATCTAGGTAAATAGCTACATCATCGACAAATTCTACATCCAACAACTCCTCAAACTCTAGGATGGGAAGTTTGATGCCTTGGATACTTGTAGCACAAAAAGGAGCTCATGGCCTTTCCAACAAATAAGAAAGGAAGAGGGGCAAGGTGACATCCTCATCTCAGTGACCTCTAAATGGTGAATCTAGCTCATCACAACACAACAAGATTTGGACTTCACGATGCACATAAAGACATTCTTGCAATGGTGAAATGCAATGTAACATGCGGTAGAGTTTGACTCCAAAATGTGGGAATGGCAAGGGATGAAGTTCATCTTTTCTACATGCACGAAATTGACCTAAAAATGCATCAATGCTTGCCTCAAACATTGGATGACACAACCATTAGACATAGAGGATGGTAGAAATGTGAAAACAATGAGTTGAATAAAATATATATGTTGATCTCACACACATGTAAATCCACGTCATGCCAAGGACACATGTCCATGGATGCAAGAATTATGGAGAAAAATTTGCCACATGTCATCATTTTGTGTTACCGTGTGTGCACATATCCAAAATTCATGGCTAACTGTTTGCCATGTGGCAAGCATGCCATGTTTTTCGAGATACCATTTAACTTATGACTTTATGCTCACATGGTACATGCTATATATTCACACCATCTTGGGTCAAATTACAAGTATAGCATCTTTAGAGTGCAAGGTTGATTGAATCCAAAGAAGATCAAGGAGCACACTTTAGAGGTACCTCACTTCCCTACTTTGTTAATGCAATGAACTTTCCCACATGTCATCATTTTGTGTTACCGTGTGTGCACATATCCAAAATTCATGGCCAACTGTTTGCCATGTGGCAAGCATGCCATGTTTTTCGAGATACCATTTGACTTATGACTTTATGCTCACATGGTACATGCTATATATTCACACCATCTTGGGTCAAATTACAAGTATAGCATCTTTAGAGTGCAAGGTTGATTGAATCGAAAGAAGGTCAAGGAGCACACTTTAGAGGTACCTCACTTCCCTACTTTGTTAATGCAATGAACTTTAAAATGTTTCCTTGGCTTTCATTTAGTTGGATGCTACCGCTTAGAATGTACAACACACAAGGAGACATTTTGAGAGTGTCAAAATGGCTATTTGCACCCCATAGGGTCTAGGCTAGGTACTTTAGGTTTTGTTTTCTTAGAAATCAACTAAAGCGTGTTCTTTGGACAAGCGCCCTATTTCCAGTAAGATTGAGAATGGTGTTGTACATAGTGAGCTGTTTATAGTAGGTTTCTGAAGGGGATAATCCTTACCTATAACAAAGGTTAAGGATGGCCTTCTCAAGGGGGCACCCTTACCTACTAGGAAGGTGTTCATAGTATAGATGTTTGTAATGACAATATCAACATAGTAGGATCTAAGTAAATAACCTTGAACACCTTAATGGAGGTTATGAGGACTTCTCAATATAGTTGCAATCCATGATCATTGCCATCAAGTTAAAGGTTTTATGCCTTCCCTTAGAGGGCCTCCCCACTTGGCATTTTGGGGAAGATATTCAAAGGTCCTTCACACTATGTTTGTCCTACATTCAAAGGTGGATGACCACAATCATAACCTTGGCCTTGGCATACCATGCATTGTAATAATTCCCTCTCTAGGAGAAAAATGCTCATGGTGTTAAGCATCTAATAAAAGATCATAGACTCCATTAAATTCCAAATCATTTTTGTATTATTTCTTTGATATCATCTAGCTCATAATGATATACTACAGGCAATGTTGAGACCTTCATTTTCCTAGATAATACATCACCCACAACATTCTTTTTGCCTTCCACAGAAGTTTTCTAAAATTGAAGCATGGAAAAGAAATTTTTTCATTGCATATGCTTATCAAAATCTTAGTCAAAGAAATAAAATATCAAAGAGTTTCATTATCTTTGTGCACAAAAAGGATTATCCTTTGCAATAGTGTTTTCATGTGGAAAGAGCATGATTTACAACAAGTAGCTCTTTCTCATTAACTTACAAAATTCTCTTTGCACCCTACTATGAAAATTTACCTTTTTACAACGCAACTTGGATAATGGTTGATTCAGTTTTTAGAGCTTATATCCATGGAGCTTTAATGGTAGGTTGGCCTAAAGGTTCCTATGCCATAATGGTATGAAATGATAGGTTGGTCTTAAATAGGTGGTAGTAGACTATAAGTTGTTTTGTGACCATTGGGCATTGCAATAACATTGCAATCCATAGCATTGCAATCCATGATCATTTCAAACAAGATAAAGGTTTTGTGCCTTCATTTATAAGACTTTCCCTTTTGGCATGTAGGGAAAAGATTCAGAATGCTTAAGTTGAGAATATTTTTGCCCTACATAGTTACCCATTGGGCTTGCATTTATCTTTCTTAGAGGCTTGATTGGCTCATGCAAGGTTGAAAAAGAAGTTGAATGCCTAGAGAGGTCAATGTATGGGGCTTGAAGGAACCTCATAGTGATGAGAAATAACTCTTAAAAACTATGTTTGTCCTATATACAAAGGTGCATGACCACAATCATAACTTTGGTCGTTACAGATCATGCATCATAAGAATTTCCTCTTTGGGAGTAAAATCCTCATGGTATTGAAAATATAATAGAAATTTATAAACTCCATTAAATTCCAAATGCTCTATATATTGTCTTCCATGTCATCTAGCTCATAATGATATCCTATAAGCACTACTAAGACCTTTAGTTTCCTAGACAATACATCGACCACAACATTGTTTTTACCTTCCACATCTAATATCTTAAATTGGAACATGGATTAGAAATTTTCCCATTGCATATGTTTCTCAGGACCTTAGTCTAAGTAAGAAAATATCTTAGAGTTTTGATGATCTTTTTGCACAAAAAGATTAGGCCTTGCAAGTAGTGTTTTTAACACTACAAGGAAACAAAGCAATAGCGACGCCAATTAGCGATGCATAATAGCAACATCGATGCTAATAGCGACACAAATAGTGACATCCCACAAAGAAAAAAAAGGGTCAAAACCCGAGCGCGTTTCATTTCGTGCATTCGTAAATGTTTTCAAGAGGGAGAGCGAGAGTGACCGTTTTGCATAGAGGGTGAGAGAGAGAGAGGAAGAAGGCGTGTCACTGCCGTTGCCGCCACCATCTCCACCGTTGTTCACGAAGGAGAGGAGGAGCCGTCGTCACGAAGAGGAGCTGCCAAACCCTCCTGCAAATCTTTATGGTGAGTCCATTCTCTCTCTCTCTTTTACTTGTTTAGGGTTTAATTTGTGTATATTGAGAGAGGGAGAGGAAATGAGAGAGGAAGAGAGGGATAGGGAGAGGGAGAGGGAGAGGGAGAGGGAGGAAATGGGAGAGGGAGAGGGAGGGAGGGAGGGAGAGAGAGAGAAAAAGAGGGAGAGGGAGAGGGAGGAAATGAGAGAGGGAGAGGGAGGGAGAGAGAGAGAGAGAAAGAGAGGGAGATGGAGACGGAGGAAATGGAAGAGAGAGGGGGATGAAATGAGAGAATGAGAGGGAGGGAGAGTGCATTCTCTATCTCTTTTATTATTTTTTGTATAATTTGTGTATATTAAGAGAGGGAGAGGAAATGAGAGAGAGGGAGAGGGAGAGGGATAAAGAGAGGGAAAGAGAGGGAGAGGGAGGAAATGGGAGAGGGAGGGGGAGGGAGAGGAAATGAGAGAGGGAGAGGGAGACATTAAACATAGTAGGGAAATGAGAGAGGGAGAGGGAGAGAGATGAGAGAGGAAGAGGGAGAGAGATGAGAGAGGGAGAGGGAGAGGGAAAGGGGGAGGAAATGGGAAAGGAAGAGGGAGAGGGAGGGAGAGAGAAAGAGAGGGGAGCGAGAGGGAGAGGGAGGGAGAGGAAATGAGAGAGGGAGATGAGAGAGGGAGAGGGAGAGAGAGAGGGAGGGAGCCATTAAACATAATAGGAAAATGAGAGAGGGAAATGAGAGAGGGAGAGGGAGGGAGAAGAAATGAGAGAAGGAGAGGAAGAGAGCAAAAGGAAATGAGAGAGGGAGAGGAGAGAGAAAAAGAGAGAAAAGATGTTAAACATAATAGGAAAAGAGAGAAAGAGTGTGCGGGTGAGGGTGAGGGAGGGAGAGGAAATGAGAGAGGGAGAGGAAGAGAGAAAAGGAAATGAGATAGGGAGAGGAGAGAGAAAAAGAAACGAGAGAGAGAGAAAAAGAGAGAAAAATCATTAAACCTAATGGGGAAAGAGAGAAAGAGAGGGTTAGGGTGAGGGAGGGAGAGGAAATGAGAGAGGGAGAGAAAGAGAGAGAAAAGGAAATGAGAGAGCGAGAGGAGAGAGAAAAAGATAAAAAAATCATTAAACCTAATAGAGAAAGAGAGAAAGAGAGGGTGAGGGTGAGAGAGGGAGAGAAAGAGAGAAAGGGAAATGAGAGAGGGATAGGAGAGAGAAAAAGAAATGTAGAGAGGAGATAGAAAAAGAGAGAAAAACCATTAAACCTAATAGGGAAAGAGAGAGAGGGTCAGGGTGAGGGAGGGAGAGGAAATGAGAGAGAGAAAGAAAGAGAGAAAAGGAAATGAGAGAGGGAGAGGAGAGAGAAAAAATGAGAGAGAGAGGAGAGAGAAAAAGAGAAAAAAATCATTAGACCTAATAGAGAAAGAGAGGGTGAGGTTGAGGGAGGGAGAGGAAATGAGAGAGGGAGAGAAAGAGAGAAAGGGAAATGAGAGAGGGATTGGAGAGAGAAAAATAAATGAGAGAGAAAGAGGAGAGAGAAAAAGAGAGAAAAATCAGTAAACCTAATAGGGAATGAGAGAAAAAGAGGGTCAGGGTGAGGGAGGGAGAGGAAATGAGAGAGGAAATGTTTTTCATACAACGAAGGCAATTAGCCTATCGGTATGAGAAACATTCATTTTTCGTAACGTAATCCCAAAAATAACTTTGGATATTCCATAAAAATCAATCTCTTCTTAAAAAGACAAATACAGAAAACTAAAACAACATCATTCATATGCTTTGCAAAACTAAAACAACATCACCACAAGATCTCTTAGAAATCTCATCTTCAACTATTAATTTTAATTAATGAATATAATATAAAATCACTTGCAAGGAAGGACACTATTTTACCATTAACCCTCTTTCTTCTGTAGAATAGTCCTAGAAACAATTTTTTGCTCTAACAAGCATATATTTGAGTATAATAACTATTTTTAGGGTTTATTTCATGAGTAGTGGTAGTATATATGCAACCATCAAGCTAGAGATCATGCTTTGGTATCTGTGGAGATCCCAATCTCATGCCCTCATAGAGATTGTAGTGTGCAATAGTGTGGAGAGAAGATGGGTGAGTTGTAAATGGTAAATGATAATTCTATTGATGATGGAGAGAAGATGAGGTGAATCGCCAATCCTATTCTTAGTGAGTGCAACCTACCCATAGTCATGGTCATCGTCGTCGTCATCATGGTCATGGTCGTAGTCATGGTCATGATCATGGTTGTAGTCGTGGTCGTTGTTAACCCCAACACAAAGAAAGCAAAAGGAAGTGGAAAAGACGCAGGGCAAAGGTGAAAAAAGATAGCCCCGACTGAAGAAAGAAAAGGAGAAAGGGCCAAAAGCGCAAGGGCAACCTTAAAAGTCCAAGGCAAAGGCAAAAGGGGAAATGCGCATTTTAAAATAAAAAGGCGCACCCTAAAATCTTGTAAAAGAGCACCGGGCTCTCACCCGTGCAATTTGTAAATGTAGACAGGCGGTGGACAGGAAGCTAGGAAGATAGAAGGACAATGGGAAAAAGGGCCTAGACTATGGCCGGCCATGTAAAAAGGGGAAAAGGGGATGACCGCCCAAAAGGGATTTAGGGTTTTGTATATAAAGTTGAAAAGTGAATGAGAAGCTCATTCTTGTGTGTGGCCAAAAGTAGCTCTCCTCTTCTTCTTCTTCTTCTTCTTGTTCTTGCTTGCTTGAGCTTGTGCTTGAGAGAGGGAGTGTGAGAGTGTGAGGGAGTGAGTGTGTGAGGGTGAGGGACCGAGGAGGAGAAGCTCTCCATCTTCTCCTCTCTTCTTCTCTTCTCTTCTCTTCTCTTGTCTTGCTCGCGGCAATGGAGCTTGGAGTGTGGAGCTTGAGGATGAAGCTTGTTTGAAGCTTGCACTTGGATCGTGGAGCTACCGGAGTGTGCGGGAGAGGAGGTAACTCGAACGGCACGAAGGTAAGCTCACTACACCCGTAGGTATGGATGGCGCGTCGGTTATGTGAGAGGTAGCCATTAGTGCTCGGCTTGGAATGCTTGAAACAATAAGCGGTCCGTGGGTCTTGGCGGTTGAGTGAAAGCTCCCACATTTTGGTTCCGTTGCCGTGACCAACAGACTTAAGCCTTGAGCACTTGCACGCTTCGAATCGAGCATTGGAGTAGGGTTTTCCCCGGACCGGTGCTTGAGGTAGATAGGTAGGAAGTGAGGGGGTTGAAGAGGGTATTCGATCTCCTTGGCAAGTAGGTTTTTTGCTTTCTTGAGATTTATGTTGTGAAATGAAGTAGTATAGGTATTTAGTTTGTGATTTGGATGCATTTAGGATAGGAAAAAACAAAGAAAAAAAAAAGCAAACAGTAGGGTTCTCTATTGCTGTATAACAGGCTAAAACAGGAAAACAGGGGACCAGATGCAAGTTTTCGAGTGATTCAGGGACATGGAACTAGATGTAAGGTTCTGTAGTGCTGGGAAAGGACCTTAAGAGGCCTGGGAGGCCAGGACAGACCTCAGTTCCTTGGTTTGCCTTGTGTGAGAGAAAGAGAGAGAGAACTTCTGGTTCATAGGACGAGGAAGCGCTACCCCGATTTCTAGGCGCCGGTGATTCATGCTACTCCAGGTGAGTCTGGTGTTTTCCAACAAGTGCTCTAATCAGATCTAGAAAGTCTGTGGTGATTGTGTGCAGCAGACACTGAGGAGGGGTCAAACGCGCGGGAATAGCGCCTACCACCGCCGACGCAGTCGGACCAACTCGCAGTGGTCCGATTCCCAGAATCGGACCACACCCGAGTTCTGGAGTCGGACCGTTCGACTGAGAGTGAGTTGGACCAGTCTGGTCGGATTCCCAGAATCGAACTAGCCCGATCAAACGTGCCACGTGGCACTCGGACCACTAGGCCAATCGGACCAACTCGTCCGACTCGGAAACTCGGACACTCGGACACTCGGACCAATCCATAATCGGACCACTCAGAATCAGACCTGCCAGAATCGGTCCACCCTATCCGATCCGACTCCCAGAATTGGACCACTTTTATATAAAATGAGACCACTTTTTGGTCCAACTCCCTGAACTGGACGTGACCAAAATCAGACCACTAGGCCGATTGGACCAACCCAAAATTGGACGCTCGATTCTGATAATCGGACTCCTGAAAATCGGACATCTTAGAATCGGACTGAAAACTGTCAAAATCGGATAGGTATCTTGAACACAAATTCTGACGCATCTAAACCCCAAAGACCACGTAGAGCTAAAGGCACATCATAGATCCATCACTAGGCTGAAACTTAGAGCAAGTAGTTCGAAATTTGGCTATAAACGGTCCTCCAAATTGAACCCTAGTGTAGTAATGGCTCTACACGAGCATGGATTCTCACTTGCAAAAGAGCAACCAAAAGCCCATACCCAGAGAGAGAGTAACAGAGACCCTAGAACCTCAATGGGCCAATCTAGCCATCTTGGGCAAAAAGGCCACACCATAAGAACACATGTACATTGTGTTCATACCATGTCTAGTCAGAGCGAAATGCAACATCAGCAAGCTACAAATGCCAAGATGACTAGACATGACACTCTTGACAAGAGATGTACCTTGAGCAACACTGCATAGACAACCCAAGACATTGGTGGATTCTAATCCACGGCTAGTCATGCAAGTTGGGACTCAAGGGCATCTGTCAGAAGGCTTAAATTTACAAGCCAGGACCCGAAAGATGAAGACATAGTGCCACCTGCTTATCTTAGGGTCAAACTCACCGTGAAAAGAGAGCATACTATCGATGCTCTGATTGATGAAGGAGTCGATTTTAACATCTTGACCTATGAAGCATGGACCCTACTAGGCCAACCAGAGCTCACACCGACTAGTACAACTCTTAGCCCTCATGGGGGACACCCACAAACACTCATAGGGAAGTGCAAAATCCTTGCGACAATTGAAACGGAAAGCTTGTCTATCCTATTTCATGTTCCTCCAAATAGTGCTAGCTGCTGGAAAGAAACCCTCCTAGGAAGACCCTTCAAAAGGGCAACCAAATCTGAGGTTGACTACGCAGCTCAGAGGATACACCTGACGCTACCAGGTGTGAGGATAGTCACAACCTTTAGCAAGGGTGACCTCATCAAACCTCGAGGGAAAGGAAAGCAAGGTGCTGACATAATAGTCAAGCCTGCTGACGATAGCAAGGACTTGTTGGAAGAGTTAATACAAGCACAGGTCGAACAACGAGAACCAGTGAGGGAGGCCAGGCCGGAAATAAGAAGGTCAAGAGACAATGCCAAGGACAGGCTTTGGACTTACAAATATTGTAGAAGACCCCAAAAGAAGCCCAAGCCTTATAGACAAAGGCATCGATGGAGAGTCAGTACAACGCCGCGATGGATATCCAAAGCCAACGTGCTCAAGGATACTACGCAAGTAACCAATGGATTTGGGTACCAAAATCCCCTACTAAACCGCCTCTATCAGCTGAAGGCCAGAGTGCCTCAAAAGCATGGCACAGGAGGAAATCTAAGAGAAACTCTAGGTCTCAAGGCAATAAACCAGACATGATTGTTCGAAGGAAAGAGCCCCAGCCTAGTATGCTAAATAGACAGATGTCATACGTAGCCGTTGAGCAAGCACAAAAATCGTTAGTGCCCAAGGAGCCTTTGATTTCCCAAGGGGAGAACAAGCATCATAGGCACAACATTGCTCAAGGCAAGGCTGATTGCTCAACAAAGCAAATGGCACAATCGTCTAATAGCCTCGAGCAAATCATTCAGCGAGTGCCAAGTCCACCTATGAGTCCTAGATCTCCTACATCCTCTTTTTCCAAACGAACACAGGAAGCACAACAGCAGTTGTCAAGGGAAACTGCTAAATTCCAATCTCTATCTCCATCTAAGCTTCAAAATGTCCAAGAGGTGGGACATGATGCCATATGTAGCTCTCGACCCAGGGATATGCCTAAGCCACCTAATGCGACTAGATCAGCTCATGTTCGATCTACACAAATGAGTGCTCAAAGGCCAACAAAAGCCACAACCACTTCTGATCGCCCTAGGGACTTGACACCGCAATCCACCAAGGGTAGCCAGCCCACTGAACTAGTTGCTACTACTTCCAATCACGGATCACAACAGTCACATCCCTTGGCCGTGACAATGCCCCTTGTGGAACGTGTCCTTAGTAGTTTACCTGTGGAGGAGGTGTCGCAACCAAATCCCTCGACAACTCCAGCACTTTCAAAGTGCCTAAAGCCTAGGATGGAGTAGTTAAATGCAAGGGAGTTGGTTGAAAAGCTAGACTCTCTGAAAAGAGCGGCAGTTGTGTCCTCACAACTGGGCAAGGCTATTCAATGAACCACGGCTATGTCCCATAAGGACACACTAGAGAAGGGAAATGCTGAGGCCCGACCAAGCACATCAACGGTCGATATAGCCCAGGGTCCTGATTCATTGAGAGAGGCACCTTCATTGACCAAGAAAAAGAGGAGAAAGCAGAGAAAACAACATCAGTTGGTTGCAGGTAGTTGTGGACCCCAAGAACATTGAGACGAAGGACGCTGGAGAGCTGATGAATAAAGCATCGAGTCCATCGACCAATGAACCCACTGATGACTCTCCTAATAGTGGTGAAACCTCAGACACATCTGTGTGCTCTGACAAACCAAAGCAACAGTTGCCATCAACAATTGCTTGCAACACTCTATCCACTGACAATAGAACTCACATTGATCAAGCAAGAGTGGATACAACGTTGTCACAACAAGGTGAGAAATCTATGCCAGTCACATCCGAGAAGAACCATGACGAAATAGCAGCAAAACCTCAGGAGAAACGTGAGAACCCCAAGAGCATAAGAAATCCTAGCGTTGACCAATCTTGCTCATCTAGGCCTGAGCCCCCAGCCATGCTAAAGCCTAAGGAAACTCTTAGAACATTGCATGAAATAGCAACCGAGCAAGCTCTTGTTGAACACATAGAAGTGTCGCAGAATGCTTAACTGAGTTGGAGGCTAAGCTCAAAGTGGTCGCGCATGTCTACGTCCTTGCAGACATGGGCACGATCCCCAAGGAGCAGGTTGGAGATTACTTGACCTTTCCTCTATCATGGGAAGAACAAGAACATCTTAACGGGTACTACGATAGGCTCCTGCATGAACATATGCGACTCATTCTTGACGAGGAGGCTGACGAACTGCGCTTAACCGTCACGTTCAATGAAGTGCTCTGCCAACCGAATCTCGTAGACATAGAGTTAGTAGGCCAGAGTCAATTTGAGCAGTGTTGGTGCGAAAGCCGCGTTAAAATGGCCGAACTAGGGGCTCAGATCATGACGGTCTCAAAAGAGCGATTGGCCAAATGGCGGTCTCAAAGAGACCCAACCTACGTGGCACCAATTTCCCTTCGAGTGCTGACTGCCATTTGAGGTATGGACTTAGTTGGAACTAGCCATGAGAACGCTCTGTTTGATAAGGTTCTCACTGAGAATGAGCTACATATAGCCAGTAGACTCGGACAAGGTTCCATGCTACTCGATGTGGCAAAATATCTATCGGTATTAAGTAAGCTGCCATGAATACTAGATGCGTGTGCCACGCTGTGGTACAACCCCGAGTTCTACACTTGGTTCTTATCCTCGTGAAGTGACATGGATTCATAAATATGTATATAAATAAACACTGCTTTTTGTGTCACCATGTATAGACAACGTCCTTTATGTATAAACAAAGGGCATAAAGGGCATATCAAATGATCACTGGCCATAACTTTTTGTTTTTAAATGGTTAAGTGTTCTCGACTTGTTAAGTGTTGACATGTTCCCGACTTGTATGCACTTTTCATATATGCGTTTAATATATTTTACGCCTTTAGCAAAAAAAAAAGCTAATCAAGAGCAGGTGATAAATATCTAAGTCAACACCATAGAATTCAACTCAGTGATGTCTCCTTGCATTGCACTGGCTTATTATAGTTGCGGCATCTGCCATGCTTATGAAGCGACAAGTGGATATAGGATGGGACAGATCTTTCGGCGAAAGTGTTCAATGCTTGATCACCGCAAGACCATCGACCCCCCAAGGAGCCGCAGCAAAGCCACCCTGTCGAAATCACGAATCACCCTTGCCAACCGCCCACATTGCCTGGCCCAAAACACATTCCTAGGCCACGCCCCCTTTCTGGGTCAAGCTCTATAGTTGGCTCACGGTAGTCGTTACCTCAATTGTACCAACGACGCATGTGCCGCAAGGAGGGTTGCAATATCTCAAGTGTATCTCCCCCTTTCGCCAACTGCTTCTCTAACAACGAGGCTAGGGTACAATCATCATTGTACTATCCATTTTTTGAGCCTTCGAAGCTTGACATTTTCCAACCCATTAAAAGGCTGATCGCCTCAATATATTGTAATGGTTGTACTCATGCAAAATAAAAAATAAAAATGGAAAGATAAAAAGCACCCACGATCACAACACAGCACCTAGGGGTCCTCAAATTAGGTACGTCTGGTGACCTTGGTCGACCGGCTTCGTCCCTAGTCCCCTAGCCCCTTACAATCACCCACAATTGTTTAGGGCACATCAAGGGCAGGACATACCTGGGGAGCTTGTCTCGCGTAGGGTTAGACCTGTCACCCTGACCCACTTGCACAATTTTCTTTTGCACTCTGCCTTAGTACCATTGCAATCAGTGGTGATAAGCACCGCACGATTGGCCATGAAAAGTACACTGTACTCATCAAGAAAGTCCAATAGTTTCCAGCTCTGAAAGTGCGGTGTCCTTGTATTCAATTATGCTACATTGTGTAGTCACAATGAAAAACTTTGCTTCATCCACGCATTGTTATGAGAAACTAGCCCACGATCTTCTAACTATGTAATATCTAAGTATACACGAGCACTCACATAATATCTGCACCGAAGTATATCCATAGTTTGGGTCCTCAAGTGCAAGACAATACTCTAGGCTTGCTTAGAGTTCGACCTGTCTCCCAAATTAATCAAAATATATCTTGTGCATGATGAGAAGCCTAGCACTACCCTTAAGGAGAGACGACATGTGAGGTTTTCCAATTGCAGGTATAAGGTGTTGTTCGCTCTTCATCAATACTCAACTTTGAATGCTTGTCCCTTACCATCCGACAAGTCCGCAAAGAATCGTCATGTGTAGAATCCCCAACAAACCAACACTTGTGCTAGCCATCAATGCAATCCCCAACACAGCATAGCCCTACCACCAACTCCAACAACCTTCCACCAGCCACCTTGGCCACCAACAGGCCCCTAGGACCTTCTGCCACACAACCACCAACACTCCTCTACGAAAACCACAGGCGTCCTTGTCACCCACGTCTTCGGTGCATGCTACAGTCTGCTACCTACGACGGTGAGTGCCATGGGACTGGCACTCGTCTAGGAGGGGGTAATGTTAACCCCAACACGAAGAAAGCAAAAGGAAGTGAAAACCCCAACACAAAGAAAGCAAAAGGAAGTGGAAAAGACGCAGGGCAAAGGCGGAAAAAGGTAGCCCGACTGAAGAAAGAAAATGAGAAAAGGCCAAAAGCGCAAGGGCAACCTTAAAAGTCCAAGGCAAAGGCAAAAGGGGAAAGGCGCATTTTAAAATAATAAGGCACACCCTAAAATCTTGTAAAAGAGCGCCGGGCTCTCACCCGTGCAATTTGTAAATATAGACGGGCGGTGGATAGGAAGCTAGGAAGATAAAAGGACAATGGGAAAAAGGGCCTAGGCTATGGCCGGCCATGTAAAAAGGGGAAAAGGGGATGACCGCCCAAAAGGGATTTAGGGTTTTGTGTATAAAGTTGAAAAGTGAATGAGAAGCTCATTCTTGTGTGTGGCCAAAAGTAGCTCTCCTCTTCTTCTTCTTCTTCTTCTTCTTCTTGCTTGCTTGAGCTTGTGCTTGAGAGAGGGAGTGTGAGAATGTGAGGGAGTGAGTATGTGAGGGTGAGGGACCGAGGAGGAGAAGCTCTCCATCTTCTCCTCTCTTCTTCTCTTCTCTTCTCTTCTCTTGTCTTGCTCGCGGCAATGGAGTTTGGACCGTGGAGCTTGAGGATGGAGCTTGTTTGAAGCTTGCACTTGGATCGTGGAGCTACCGGAGTGTGCGGGAGAGAAGGTAACTCGAACGGCACGAAGGTAAGCTCACTACACCCGTAGATATGGATGGCACGTCAGTTATGTGAGAGGTAGCCATTAGTGCTCGGCTTAGAACGCTTGAAACAATAAGCGGTCCGTGGGTCTTGGCGGTTGAGTGAAAGCTCCCACAGTCGTGGTCCTGATCATGGTCGTGGTCATATTCGTAGTCGTGGTCGTGGTGGTCGTGGTCATGGTCGTGGTCATGGGTCGTGATTGTGGTCATCGTAGTCATAGTCGTGATCGTGGTCATGGCCATGGTCATAGTCGTAGTCATAGTCGTGGTGGTGGTGGTGGTGGTAGTCAATAGCCGTGGTCATGGTCATGGTCATAGTCATCGTGGTTGTGGTCGTAGTTGTACTTGTATTCATCATCGTGGTTGTGGTCGTGGTCGTGGTCGTGGTTGTGGTCGTGGTCGTAGTCATGGTCATGGTCATGGTCGTAGTCATAGTCGTGGTTGTAGTTGTGGTCGTAGTTGTAGTCGTAACGTAGAAAAAGAGAGAGAGATGGAAGGAGAGGATAACAATTTAAGAAATTAAGAAAAAAGAGAGAGATGGAAGGAGAGGATAACAATTTAAGAAAAAAAAAGAATGATAACAAAAACAAATTGTTTATTGTAACATAGACAAAATGGAAAATGATGAAGGTCCTGTTGTTCAAGATCGCGAGGCGTATCTTAATCAGCGTGTCCCATGTCCTTGCTCTCAATGTAAGTTGGCAATTAGACGAAAACGTCAATTGTCTATAGAACACGTAGGACGATTTGGAGAGTTTCAATCTGAGATCATTGATCAGGGATTTTCAGCAAACCGTAAGAAAAGTTAAAATTAATCATGCATTGTACTTGCAAGCTAATTAAATACCATATACAATAAGATTGGGTTGATATGGCAAATTTTCTATCCAAGGAGGTGATGTCTCGTCCCAAGGAGGAGTGCACCATTTGCGGCCAATTAAAAGAGTTCGTGGGTATACGATGGATGGAGTGCATGAGCCAATCCACCACTTGCAAGGCCAATCTATACCATCAATGCCAGAGGAGACAAGAAACCTTACAAACCTACCTACAATCTTGGAGCTTGAGATGGAGGCAATGATTGATGCATTGATTCCCATGGATGCCGAGACTTCTAATCCGCTTAGAGAGGAAGCATCCATATCATTATATGAGGGTGCTGAGTATCTCGCCCGAAGACACTGCTTGCACTCTTAAGTGTATAAGCAAAATATGGGTGGAGCGATGCGAGTGTGACTGAGTTGTTTAGGTACCTTGTACATATGCTTCGTTGATTTTTTTTTCGGCACTATTATTAAAACAATTTGTGCTTTTTCAAGGTATTTATGATTTTTTTCAGGTTATTGAAATATCATATATTACCACCTGCAAATACCATGCTTGAGTCTCGTGATGATGCATGACATGTTTTACAAAAGCTTGGAATGTACTACAATAACATCCATGCATGTATCAACGATTGTAAACTGTTTCGAGGAGAATACAAGACTATGGAGATATGTCCAAAGTGTGGTTCTCACAGGCATTGATAGGACTTGCAAGGGCAAACCATCCCTCAAAAAGTTCTCAGACATTTTTCGCTTATCCCCCGCATAAACCACATGTTTCGTACATCCGGCATGGCGAGCTTGACAATGTGGCATGCACAGAATAGGTCCATGGATGGAGTTCAACGAATATCAGTGGATTTACATGCATGGAGCCACATTGACTCTACCTTCCTAGGCTTTGCCCAAGAGCCAAGGAATCTTTAGCTCGGTCTTGCAATGGATGGCGTGAACCCATTCGGTTTGCGCTCAACTTCTTACAGTGTGTGGCCTATAGTCCTTGTTAACTACAATATCCCTCCATGGCTTTCTACGAAGAAAGGACATCTCATCCTCAGCTTACTCGGCCCTGGCCGCTACAAAGTCAAAAATATGGACGTGTATCTTCGTACATTAGTCGATGAGCTTAAGATTTTGTGGGAGGAGGGGGTCACCGTGCAAGATATGAGCAAACGTGATGGTCAGCGGTCTGCAAATATTCGAGCCATTCTCATGTGGACGATGCATGACTTTCCGGGATTCGAAGAGTGCTTAGGTGAACAGGCCTCCGTTCTCATTGGTAATATCTATATTTTATCTCGTTCAAGCTTGTATTTACTTACAAGTAAACCACTTGTTGGATCCCATGCATATTTTCAAGAATTGGGTAGCTTGCTATGGCATCACAGGAAAGAGAGAGACTATAGGGGTACAAATGGATTTGAAGGAGGTGCTTTGTGGCTGCAGTCGAGTGCCGATGGTTGCATGCAGCTACCTCGTGCTCCTTGGGTTTTGTCCACTAAAGAAGAGCACATTTTGAAGCAAGTAGTCAAGTCTATCTGTACTCCGACAGGTATGATGCGTTCTCTCAGGTCTGTATTTTCTAAAGACGACCAATTATCGGGGCTAAAATCCCATGACTAGCATAACATATGTCACGTTTGTACTACGAATGGATTGTAATTGGCGTGCACATTTTGCTATTTGGAGTATAGCCATTATTCATAATGCTTTCTCATTTGTGGTAGCTTGTACTATCGATTGCGATCGCATGATGTCTTACTCCAAAAATACGTGGGGCCATTTACAAGGTGTCAACTTTGGTGCAATGGATCTCACAAAAGGAGATTAAGACGTCCTCTATTGAATTTGTGAGATAGGGAGCAGTGGAGACAGTATGTCTCTTTGAGAAATACCTACCCACCAGCATGCTCACGATACAAATCCACCTTCTTGTGCATCTTGTAGATGAAGTGGAGATTGCTGGACTTGTCTATATACAATGGATGTTCTTCTTAGAGTGCTTCATTAAAACCCTGAAAGGCTTTGTGCGACAACGAGCTCGGTCAAAAGGTAGCATGGCTGAAGGTTGGTTGGTGTTTGAGGCGCTAGTGCATATTTCACAATGGCTACCAATGGTCGATCGAGACAACAAAATGCTATGGTCGTTGAAGGATGATGATAGAATGACTGGAGATGTGGTGTTTGAAAATGGGGTAGAAAAAAGAATTGATGCCTCAATGGAGGAGAAGGTGAATCGCTTTTGTATGTTGCACCATGCCTCCATGGCTCGCCAAGTACCAGATCGCTCGGCAAGATCTAGAGGAAGCATGATTTGAATTCCAATGTAGTACATGTCATTGATTCGATATCCCGAGGGCATGGAGGAGATGCCGCGGTTCATGTCAACGCGATGGTTGCATGGAGCTTTGACCGCAACGTCTCGCGAAGGGACAAAGGTCCCAATGGAGGAGTGGGAATTCTCGAGGGGATGTAGTCCAAAGGTGATGAGGTGTTTAGGATTTGTCGTATCTACATTTTAGATGCGACATCTAATTTGAGTGCTTCAATGTACAATACAAAATATATAGTGCAACGTGGTCGTGGGATGGCATTTTCGCTTGGAGCGTATTGACAAAATGCGCTCCACAATGGACTGTGATATCATGGCAAGGTTCAAGCAAGAGAGCTGGCAACGAGCGACAGATCCAAACACGATTATAGATAAGATGGATTATTTTGGGAACCTGCAAAGTATTGTTACGGTGGATTACCGTAGCTTCTCCATAATACTATTCGATGTGCAGTAGTTCAAAGTGGTACTTGGAGGAGCTGGAGCAATAGTTCGACAAGGTCCATCTGGATTTCTCGAAATAGATTCCAAAAAAAAATGGACGGATTTGCGCGACACCTTTGTGTTGCCGGCCCATTGTGAACAGGTGCATGGACTCATTTGTTTGTTAATTATATTACGACATGGTACATGTCACAATAGTTTAAAATCTTTTATACGTGTTTGTAAACATGTAATCTTCTATCCAAACCCCCGAGAACCTCAATGGTGATATGTTATACCTTCAACTCCTCGAAGTGCGAAAGTATATGATCAAAGCGATGTTCCGAGCATAGATGAAGACAATATGAAAATAGAAGGGTCGATATTGCAAGGGGTGGAGGCCACCGAAAGCTTGAAGCCAGAATCGGCTAACAATGATGGAAATACAAGAGTCCAAGAATTCTTTGAGAACGAGGTAGACTCATCCTTTTGTGGTGACATGTCTATCGATCTTCTAGTGTATGCGGAATTGTGTCAAGAGGTTGACATGGGACCATATGATACTTCATACTTGGAGCATCCACTTACTCAATTCGTTGACAAATCGCTTATAAGGGTATATAAGATATGCATTTTAAGCGAGATTTTTTTAATAGGATTTATATTACTTTGCTTTGTATGATTTAAATTGATTATTCTAACATCATTTTTTATCTATGCAGGTGACATTTTCAGGATGAGTCCAGGGATGAGCGATGAGGAGTTACAGGATATCTTCACGCGCATGTCTCCAGACTAGATCGCGAGATTCAGAGACATGGCAGACCAGGAGCTATCTTAGTCTTCGTCAGGCCGCTCTGCTAGATCTACTTCAGCATGATCGGATGCTCCAGCTTCGAGCAGACGAGCTCAACGCTCCAGACTTGGGCCAGAGGGAGGGAGTACTTCACGGTCAGGGGGATGCTGCAGAGATACGGAGGCAGTGAGCCAGTGGTCAAAACGGGATACTGGTGCAACTCCTCGCTCTCGTGGCGGTTCCAAGGAGCATGGCTTAGGCTCGGGTGGATGTTGTGGAGGCATGGACGCAGTGTCTTCGTCTCGTTGTTCAGCTGGAGTTGCATCACCTCTAGGATTTGTCACACCTGTGGGGACGTCTACTCCAATTACTCCTCGACTTTTGCTCATCGACTTTTGCTCAATCGTCTGCAGGTGGCACCCCTATGGGTGCCACTCTGACAGATATTACCCCGGTCAATACATCAGATACACAGGGGTCTCTTGGATATGCCCATGAGCATGGACACAAATGGGAGAGGACCCATCTTAGGCATAACCCAGGGGGATATGCATATCTATTGGATGATAGTCAGGATCCATCATCATGAATGATGAGGGGAGGAGGGTGATGGCTCGCATGAGAGAGTTGTGCCAAAAAGTTTTTCAGCACAACGTCTTAGATCATTGGAAAAACATATTGGAGGAGAGTAAGGACTACTTAGTGGCATCCTTACATTAGGAGTTTCCAGTTCCAGCCTCAGTAGATAGATTTTCTATGGGCTGGATGATGGATTGCATACATACATATATGTCACACAGACGATCCGACGCACGCAAGGTAATCAAGAGTGGGGCTGCAAAGCGCGAGTGGTTAGACGTGGATGACTAGCGCCGACTGAGGGAGGAGGCTACAGATTCTCCAGGACATTGGAATCAGCAGCGCGAGGCGGCAAGGGTATGAGTCGAGGCTAGAGTGGTCCATTATCTTGGGAGTGGCGGCCATAGGACATATTTGGAGGACTTTGTAAGTTTTTCTTTTGTTTTGCTTGTTTATTTTTTTGCAATATCCTTTGTATTGACAACCATGTTTCTAACAGTTAGCATTTTGTTTTCTTTGTAGCACTCCTCCATTACATATCGCGATCGGACCGGCCTTGAGACTCGATATGCAGAGAGGCATGGTCTCACTTCATTGATCGACCGATTGTATAGACGTCGTGGCTCTATAAGTCACTCATTTTTCTTGTCCTTAGTTACCATGTTTAATTAGAATGAATTATTGTATGGTGGACTGATGTGTTGTTGTTTCTTTTTTTGCAGAGTCCGTTCGATACTCCTTTGCGGCGGGACGAGCTTTCGAGCGGCGAGGATATGTAGCTCGCCCTTGGATCCTTGGAGCTCACACACCTTTATTTTTTGGTCGCCTGATCTGTGTGGACATTTTCTATGTATTAGTGATATCTTATCATGATTATAGCAATCGCTTATTATGCGATCATGTATTTATTTCATGTATCAGTGTTATGATTTCAATATACTTTGTATTTGTTTACACGAGCATTGTACATAGTGCAGAAACTATTTTGTATGGCTCAAATAAAGCACGCACTGCTACTGTCACAAAATTTTTTTCCTTGTTACCGTCACAAACTTACTACTCGCGTCGTTATTGGCATCGTTATGTTCGTCGCAAACTGTCGGCATCAACGTCGCAAATACTGATGCCAATACCGATGCTGATACCGATTGTTCTATGGCATCGCCAATAATGATGCTTTTTGAGACAACGGGGGAAAATTTTATTATTTACATTTTCTTCGCTTTTAACATCAGTATAAGGTCTATATCTTGTAGTATAAGTGGAAAGAGCATGTTTTACAATAAGCAACACTTTCTTATAAATCTATAAAATTGTATGTAAACCCTATTATGCAGCTTTTCCTTTTTACAAAGAAAATTGGTGTCAAGAAGGGAACTATGAGGAGACAAAAAGAAGAGAGAATATTGCAAAGGAGAGAGAAAAACTAGAAATGGAGAGAAAAAGAGAGAGAAGCCATGACAATTGCCAAGAGAAGGTGAGATGAAAGAGATTACCTTGGTTATTATTGAATGATTTAAAAAATGGAAGTTTGTTACAACTTATACCTAGCGAGTGTGGCTAGTATTTTATTTTTTCCAAATTATTACATATTTCTAGTCCTTTACATTCCATCCCCACCCAAAGGTTTTTGCCCTTTAAAAAAATAACGGACGTATTATAATGGCTAGAGTGATTTTTTTTAAATATAAGAATCTCAAGAATTTGGCTGAATTGAAGATTGAAGAATGAACCTCTTTAATGTACAACATCTAGATGTCTTCAAAATTAAGTCTTGGCTACAATCTTTTTAAAAAGATGAATGTAACCAATAGGCATCTTCTAGTTTAATACAAATCCTATTGAGTAAAGCCTAAAATAACTTTTCATAGGCTAGTCCTAAACGAGGAGTACTATGAATCAAAATGAAGCTCTTTTAAAATTCTTTCATCTGTGTGGGTTGGACATTGCTATAGTTGAGTAAAATTTTGTTTAAAAATAGAAGGTTTCCTACAAGTTGTTTGTAGCAAAATAGGGCCTATTATAACTAGCTCTCAACAAAAAGATCATCTTGAAGATAGGGAAACTCCTCCAATATCGATGCAGGCATCTAAGAAACTTCCTCCAATATTAAACCCTTCCATTTGATCAAGTATTCAATGATTAAAGATTTTATTCTCACTACCCTATGACTTTCTCAAGGATATATTGTACATTGCCCTCTTTATCTATAGGCTCCAAATGATAAGCCAATTCTCCTATGCTTGGGAATCATATATAGTCCATAAAAAATATATGCAATCTTATCATTTGAGCCATTCTTCAAAGTAGAGTATCGAGATTAAGTAGTTTTAGCAATGCTAACTCTCCTTCTTGAAACTCCTTGGGATGCCTTTTTTATCAACATACAACTTCATATGCTCGGGTTTTCTTGACATTTAACTTGCACTATTGAAGAAGGTCCTATATACAATTCAATTCTTATTTCCCTTGAAGATAAATCTTCTCACTAAATAAGACTATAGGAAGTAGCATTTTATAACCATACAAGGCCTCAAAGAGAGAAACACCAATGTTGGAATGGGTAGTACCACACATAATGCATATCATGATAGAAATGTCTAAGATAAGTTTCCAACCACTTCCGAATTTTTTTTGTCTACCCGTCAATCTGAGGATGGTATTCTATAGATGGAGCTAACTTGGTCACCATTGAGATGAAAATCATATGCCAAAAATTGCTCATAAATTTGATGTTCCTATCATGAATAACAACTAGAAATAATCCATGTAATTTAAAGAGATACTCCATAAACTAATTGGTAACTTATGATGAAATAAAGTGAGTCTTGGTAGGGATAAAATGGGCAAGCTACTATTCCATCCATAACCACATAGATACTCTTCCATTCCTTCTTGATTGTAGCCAAGCTAGTAACAAAATCCATTGTTATGTGAGTCCACTTGCCTTTAGGGGTAGGTAAGGACTGCAACAAGCCACCTAGCTTGAGTGTTGTCCTTATTTTGCTGAGATGGCACACATCTAGAAACATAATCTTTCACATCCTTCCATAAGCTCTTCTAGTGAAAGCTCTTGGAAATCTTGTCATAGGTCTTAAAAACATGTAAGTGTCTAGCTCTATGGGTGAATAATGCATCTGCTCCATGATCTTTTGTTTGAAATAAGAAGTATAAGGGATGATAATCTTGTCATTGAACCAAATGAGGCTATTTATAAATTGAAAACGAGAGTTTTCCTCCATGATCCCTTAATGCAATTTCTAAAATGCATGCATTCATTCCTCATCCAACTGATAGGATCCTACGAACTCTCCAATCCAATCACTATGAAGCTCAATAATGGCTGAAACTTTACATGCCCACATTGTAGAGAGAGATTTAGCCACTATATCATATTTTCCCCTCGTATGAGTAATGTCAAAATAATAGTTTTATAGTGTAGAAACCCACCTATGCTACTTGGGAGCAAGATTTTGATTGGGAGAGAAAATATTTAAGGAACTTATGACCACTTTTAACCCTTAATTGATTGTAATATAAAGAACGGTACCATTTCTTTATAGTATGGAGGATAGCCAACATTTCTTGGTCATAGACATTCATTGCCATCTCTTTTTCTATAAGCTTGTAACTTTGAAATGGAATAACTCCATACTCCTATAATAAGACTACATCTATGCCCCTTCCATTGGCATCATAGTAAATGGTAAACTCCTTAGAGAAGTTTGGACAAACTAAAATAGGAGCAAAGTAAGCAATTCCTTCAACTAATTGAAGCTTTGATTAGTAACAATGGCATTCCAAAAGAAATATTTCTTCTTGAGTGTATTAGTCAAAGGAGCTACAATAGTCACATAATGCTTAATAAATCTATGACAAAATAATAAAAAATTAGGAAATCCACAAAGAAAAGTAGTATTTGTAGGAGTTGGCCAATCTCTAATACATTGTACCTTTTCAGGATTAGCTTAATTCCCTCCTCGGTGACAATATATTATAAATGTTCCACCCTTGTCTACATGAAATAACATTTGGTCTCCTTAGCAAAGAGCCTATGGTGCCTCATTATATCAAATACCATCCTTATTTACAGTAGAAGATTCTTCAATGATCTACTATAAATAAGGATATCATCGAACAATACCAAGAAAAACTTAAAGAGGAATGGCTATAGTATCTTGTTCATAAGGCAAGGTAGGTGGGGTGTTAGTCAATCCAAGTGACATAATTAACAAAATGGTAGAGCCCTCAATTAGTCCATGAATGTTGTTTTTATGGCATTACCCTCTCTTACATGAATTTGGTGGTAGCCTAATCTCAAGTTCGTGAAATTATTTTTACTTCATCACTCTCTCTTACAAGAATTTGATGGTAACCTAATCTCAAGTTTATCTTTGTAGATTAATTTTTTCCCTTGAGCTCATCGAGTAAATCATCTACTCTGGGAATGGGATACATATTCTTTATTGTTATCTTATTAAGGTCCTTGTAATGAATGCACATCCTAAAGGAAACATCCTTCTTCTTGATCAACAAGATCAAGATTACATAAGGTGAAGAACTAGCTCAACAAATCCCATATCTAATAATTCTTTGATTTATGTAGCAACTCTTGTTCACATTTGGATGACTTTAAGATAGCTTATTCACTGGTTTTGAGTGAGCTTCCAAGTCTACATGGCAATCAATTGCTCTCTTAGTAGGTAAAGTTATAGGTACCCAAAATAACTTCTTGCAGTCCTCAAGAAGAGCTTTCAATACCAAATTATTTATTTATTTTTTGGACTAATCCAATATCTTTTTGTTTAGGTGAAATAAAAATATTTGAAAGCACTTCTTAAATGTACGAAGAAGCTTAGTGGGTGGTGGTAAGCTGAAAATCTACTTAATTATGGATTCCTTGAAAATGGATGAGTCGTCCCTCATTGGACAAACTCCATGTAAAGCTATTAAAGAATCTGTAGTTATCTTGCCTAATTTCATTAATCAATCACACCCTAGTACCACATTTATAGGACCCATCTCTAAAGCAATTAAGTCCACGTGTATATCATAATTTTCAAACTAATACAAGGGGAATTTGAGCACATTTGGGTGCTTTCTCTTGTCCATTAGTTATTTGAACCTTAATGGCCTAATGTAAATCAGTGGGAAAACTATACAAACAATCCATTGCTTGTCTATTTACAAAGGTACATACTATCACTATCCACCAAAATGTATACATTCTTTCCATTGATATCTCCATGTTTCCTTAGTATACATGGACTCCTAGAACTTGTCCATGTATCCATGGAGATTGAACATGTTGAAGTGGTAGTATTAAGGGAGTTCCTGCCACCTGGTCCCGGCCCGCCTTTCGCCCTCCCACCGCCACATGTACAGTCACATTGCATATATCCAAGATTCTGAAATGAATGCAATAAAAAGCAGTGAGAGCACTTTGAGGATCAAATTGTGTTGCTAGGGAATAAGAAGCTTATTACTCTCACAAGTTGATGGCTCTGAAGGAGTGAATCTATAAGAAATCATCCATTTCATGTGCATTCAAAAGGTACTTCAAAATACCATTTCTCTACATGCTATAAGGTAATAGAATGACCTATTTTTCATAAGGAACTTATAAAAACTTATCAAAATCGTAATTAAAAATATCATTTTGAAAATGTATTCCTATAATTATTTCTAAATAAAACAACCCTTATGTTAATTGCATGTGTACACTTATATGTTTTGAGGTGCACCCTCGAAGATTGGTTGGTGGTGAGTTACTTTCAATTTATAATAAAACTGCTCGTATAGATGTCACACTCCTACTCATTTTTAGGCAAAAACCTTGATAAATGCACCCTATAGACTTAGGATATGTTTTCAGGTGCACCCTTGGAGATTGGTTGGTGGTGAGCCACTTTCAATTTATCATAAAACTGCTAGACTTATAGATGTCATACTACTACTCATTTTTAGGCTGAGGCCTTGATAAATGCACTATGTAGACTTAGGAATGAACTTCATTCACATGTGGATGGATTAAACATATTGTGTCAAGGCTTTAGGAGGTGTTGGCTACTAAATCTAGAGTGTTCTAACTAGACATTTGAAATTATGTGTGCCCTTGACATAGTTGAGTTTTAGGACTTTCATAAAAATCAAAGCTAAAGACCCTTTAGTTGTATACCAAGTTGCTGACCTATTATGTCAAGGGGATTAATTATCAATATTTAAGTCTCTCACATGGCCTTGATGAGAGGTGAATGGTAGGACATTGGACAACACTCTTGTTGATTCAAGTACTCAACCCTACCACTTATCACTATCTCTCACCTAGTAGGTCATGCTCTACCTCCAAAAAAACCAAGGTTCTCTTTCTCTCTCTATCCAAAGAAAGCATGGATGATTCAAGTTGAAATAGAGCTATTTAATTATCTTCTCACATTGTAGTTCGAAGCTTGAAAGTATAGGTATGATCATGATTTGAGTTGGTTCACTCACTATGCAAGATGAAGAGAACATTGATGGAAGTTTTCAATGTTTTTCTGAGAAGTTAGTGATGTTAGCATACACATCGGTATATTTTTCTAAGAAGTTAGTGTTGTTAGAATACACAACAATATGTGTATAGAAACAAGCACTAGTATGATTGCGTATACTTCCACATACCAACATATATACTAACAATTATTCCAACACAATTAAATTTTTTCTTAATGTAAATTCCAACACATATAAAATTTCAACGGACTTACATTCAAGCTTGATGGACCTATGTAAGGTGACTACATGTGGTGGAACCACGAGTCAATCCAAGGTATGCATTGAGATGTCAGGTGTAACTATAGCTTTGAAAAAGTTAGTAAGGGTACATTGTCATGGCTCCCAAAGATACGCCTCTCAAGATTGTAAGAGTTTATCTCTATGTCATTACAATTCCAAAAGGAAGAGTCCAAGGCACCATTGACTTGGGAAGTGTTCCAAACATCATATGGAAGTCCTACTATGTCAAGGAGATTACTTATCACTATGTAACTCTATCACATGGGTTCAACAAAAGGGATTTCTGAATCCCCTATTTATACACATGTTGACCGAGTGTTGGCCTCAATGAGAGGTCAATGGTGGGACAAGGGACAACACTTCTATTGATTCAAGTACTCAACTCTACCAATGATCAACTATCTCTCACTTAATTGGCTCATGGTCTTGCTCCAAAAAAACTAAGCTTCTCTTTCTCTCTCTATCTTAAGAAAGCAAATAAAGCATGGATGATTCAAGTTTTAGTAGAGTTATTTACTTATATTTTCACATTGTATTCCGAAGCTCAAAAGTATAGGTATGCTCAAGATTTGAGTTGGTACACTCACTATGTGAGATGAAGATAATTTAGATGGAATTTTTGAAGGTTTTCTGAGAAATTAGTGGTGTTAGCATACACATTGGTGTATGGCTCAAAACAAGCACTAGTATGATTGCCTATACTTCCACATGCCAATGCATATACTGATGATTATTCCAACAGAAGTATAAAAGTTTCTTAATGCAAGTTCCAACACATAAGAACTCGATGGAATTACCTTCAAGCTCAATCTTCCTATCTAAGGGGACTCCATGTGGTGGAACCATTGCTTAGTCCATGGTATGATTTGAGGTGTTAGGTATAGTTGTAGCTCTAAAAATTTTAGTAAGGGTGCATTATCATGGCTCCCCAAGATACCTCCTTAGGGCTATAACAAGTAATCTCTATGTTGTTACAACTGCAAAAGGAAGAGTCCGAGGCACCATTTACTTGGGAAATGTTCCAAATTTGGCAGTGAAAGCACTCTCTAATCTCATAGTACATCAAAAACCTACATGTCTGATGCTCTCTAGTATTTGGCTCAAGCTAGTAAAATTAGTATATTTGGTCCTCTTGGAGAAGCAACATTTTATAGTGACCATTCTATATCCATAAACTAATGTGGCATGTGCTAAGCTAACCAATGGTACATTGCACACCCTATAGTGCTATTGGCCGAGATGGCTCAATATGTCATAGGTTGCTTCCTGTCGGCTATGTGTGTTGGCATAAGAAACTTGTCAAACTTGTACCTAGTCATCTTGGTAGTGTGTATATCCTTGTCCATCATTTTTATTCTATGTGCATGTGAAACACACACATAGTTATCTTGGAGAAAGTCTATCAAATAATATTATGTAGATTCTTGAAGACATGCCAAAGCAAAATTTTGCTACCATACTCTACGACCATACATATCACAAATGTCCTCGACAAGCCTGAGGAAAAGGGCCTTGGGGATAAGTTTATTGAAGGTCTTTTGTGTCTTTTTGATTTCCCTAAGTGCATTCATCTACTACCTAGCCACCCTTATCATAGACTTTTGAGCCCTCTCTTTTGTAGAGTTGGCCAATGCATGGGAAAATGTCCCTTGTTTGCCCTTTTCAAAGTTTCCAACTCTCTAGGACTTGGCCTCAAAAGTCAAAATACTAGAGATTGTATCCTCTGTGCTTGTCTCGTAGGTTCCCTTGGTGTCTTTAGCACCTAGCCTTGAATTGCATCTTGTGAGTGTTGAGTGTCTCCTAGTTTCTTTGGTGTCTCTTGCTCCTAGCCTTCCTTAGGACTTTTCCCTTGGCTAGCATGTTCTTAATTGATAGGTGCCCCATCTCCCATTTTTTTGTTAGGATTTGTATCTTCCCTCTTATCAAGGCTTTCATACTTAGCATTAACCAGTAGTTGATTTCTCTATTCTTGATTTTCCCTCTAGTCTTGTGTGCCCTAAGCTTTTATATCAACTTGCCCCTATGGAAATTTATGTGTAGTGTGTTTGATTCTTGCCATTGAGTCTATACCATGTGTCTACAATAGTGCAATTTAGACACTTGACATGTTAACTATTGAAATCTTGAAAAATAAATGCACTATAGAACCCAGACCCTACAATGCACAAGGGTAGCATTATATAGTCTAGGAATGTGTACCTACATGTAGTAGCGTCTGGGTGGGTAGAAAGAAACACAATATATTAAAACAAGGTTTTTAGTATTTATGTGATATTTGCATGATCTCTATACATGAAAGGAAATTGAGGTGATCTTTAAGGTGAGACAATGAATATTATTTGCCACTCATGGTCTCTACAAAAGATAACCAAAAATTCCAACTTAAACATTTTATACAAAGGAAAATGTAATCAAATCCTCTATTGAGAGCATCTTATGAATCCTAATCGATCTAGTTCCTCTCATCTAAGTTTGCCGTCCATATATAGCTTGGATGTGCTAAAATATCCAATATAGGTTAGGCTACCATGGTCCTCTATGATCAAGAGTGATGGTCTTTCATCTCCATAGTAGTTGCTTCCTCCACATGTTGAGCACATGTCCCCTTACCCAGAAGAAGGCCCATCACAATGAGCTTCATACTAATACTTTCTCTCATTTTCTAGCTCCATAATCCCTAAGAATGCCAATGCATGACCTAGAGAGGGTCTAGTAAGAATTTATGTACCACAATGGTTGACAAAACCTACTTTGCTACTACCACCTTCCCTACTAGAGAGAGAGAGTCTTTATCACTACTACAAAGGTCCTAAAATTCTCCTCATCTCCATCTAGGTAAATATTTATGTCATCTAAAAATTCTACATTTGAAAGCTCCTCAAAATCTAGGATAGGAAGTCTGATGCCTCAAATACTTGTAGCTCTATCCCACACAATGAGCGCATGGCTTTGCAACATATGAGAAAAGAAGAGGTGCAAATTAAACTTTAAATGTTGAATCTAGCACATCACCCTTTCAACGCTCTAATCTGATAGCATGCATGGAGGCATTTCCATAATGGCCAAATGCCTTGTCATGCATAGTAGGGTCCCTAACTAAGAAATTCCTCGTTGAGTTGCTTCATTTGGCTAATGCATGACCTAGACAAGGCCTTGTAAGAAGTTATTGTAAGACATAGTGGCTAACAAAACCAAATTTGCTACTATCACCCTCCTTGCTAGACATAGTCTTAATGTTTTCCAATACAATAGCTTATGGCTTGTGTTGAGTAGTAGGGGTGCCAACTACTACTCTAAAGAAATACCATGCTTACATGACAGCCTAAGTATCTCATTGAAGTGCCCTAAAGGACCCAAGTGAAATCCTCATGTGGCTTCCAATCTAGTTACTAAGTGTCACAAACCCAAAATCCATAGGATTTGTGCCAATTGATAGAAGCTTCTAAACCTCTATAAAATATCTCCATCATAGCTACAAAGCTCCTAAAATTCTCATCATCCCCATCTAGGTAAATAGCTACATCATCGACAAATTCTACATCCAACAACTCCTCAAACTCTAGGATGGGAAGTTTGATGCCTTGGATACTTGTAGCACAAAAAGGAGCTCATGGCCTTTCCAACAAATA
Source organism: Lygodium microphyllum (assembly GCF_053477565.2). Lineage (NCBI taxonomy): Eukaryota > Viridiplantae > Streptophyta > Polypodiopsida > Schizaeales > Lygodiaceae > Lygodium > Lygodium microphyllum. The sequence continues at coordinate 19,414,785 of NC_141142.1, forward strand.
AGAAAAGAAGAGGGGCAAGGTGACATCCTCGTCTCAGTAACCTCTAAATGGTGAATCTAGCTCATCACAACACAACAAGATCTAGACTTCACGATGCACATAAAGGCATCCTTGCAATGGTGAAATGCAATGTAATATGCGATAGAGTTTGACTCCAAAAAGTGGGAATGGAAAGGGATGAAGTTCATCTTTTCTACATGCACGAAATTGACCTAAAAATGCATCAATGCTTGCCTCAAACATTGGATGACACAACCATTAGACATAGAGGATGGTAGAAATGTGATAATGAATCCCAAACAATTAGTTGAATAAAATATATATGTTGATCTCGCACACATGTGAATCCACATCATGCCAAGGGCACATGTCCATGGATGCAAGAATTATGGAGTGACATTTGCCACATGCCATCATTTTGTGTTACCGTGTGTGCACATATCCAAAATTCATGGCCAACTGTTTGCCATGTGGCAAGGATGCCATGTTTTTTGAGATACCATTTGACTTATGACTTTATGCTCACATGGTACATGCTATATATTCACACCATCTTGGGTCAAATTAAAAGTATAGCATCTTTGGAGTGCAAGGTTGATTGAATCCAAACAAGGTCAAGGAGTACACTTTAGAGGTACCTCACTTCCCTACTTTGTTAATGCAATGAACTTTAAAATGTTTCCTTAGCTTGCATTTAGTTGGATGCTACCACTTAGAACGTACAACACACAAGGAGACATTTTGAGAGTGTCAGAATGGCTATTTGCATGCCATAGGGTCCATGCTAGGTACTTTAGGTTTTGTTTTCATACAAATCAACCAAAGCGTGTTCTTTGGACAAGTGCCCTATTTTCGGTAAGATTGAGGATGGTGTTGTACATAGTGAGCTCTTTATAGTAGGTTTTTGAAGGGGATAATCGTTACCTATAAGGAAGATTGAGGATGGCCTTCTCAAGGGGGCACCCTTACCTACTAGGAAGGTGTTCATAGTATAGATGTCTGTAGATGACAATATCAACATAATAGGGTCTAAGTAAATAACCTTGAACACCTTAATGGAGGTTATGAGGACTTCTCAATGTAGTTGCAGTCCATGATTATTGCCATCAAGTTAAAGGTTTTATGCCTTCCCTTAGAGGGCCTCCCTACTTGGCATTTTGGGGAAGATATTCAAAGGTCCTTCACACTATGTTTATCCTACATTCAAAGGTGGATGACCACAATCATAACGTTGGCCTTGGCATATCATGCATCGTAATAATTCCCTCTCTAGGAGTACAATGCTCATGGTGTTAACCATCTAATAATAGATCATAGACTCCATTAAATTCCAAATCCTTTGTGTATTATTTCTTTGATATCATCTAGCTCATAATGATATACTACAGGAAATGTTGAGACCTTCATTTTCCTAGATAATACATCAGCCACAACATTCTTTTTACCTTCCACATAAGTTCTCTAAAATTGAAGCATGGAAAAGAATTTTTTTTATTGCATATGCTTATCAGAATCTTAGTCAAAGAAAGAAAATATCGAAGAGTTTGATTATCTTTTTGCACAAAAAGTATTATCCTTTGCAATAGTGTTTTCATGTGGAAAGAGCATGATTTACAACAAGTATCTCTTTCTCATTAACTTACAAAATTCTATTTGCACCCTACTGTGAAAAGTTACCTTTTTACAATGCAACTTGGAAAATGGTTGATTCGGTTTTTAGAGCTTATATCCATGGAGCTTTAATGGTAGGTTGGCCTAAAGGTTCCTATGCCACAATGGTATGCAATGATAGGTTGGTCTTAAATAGGTGGTAGTAGACTATAAGTTGTTTTGTGACTTGGACCCTATGATGCACAAGGATCCATTTTGAGAGTGTTAGAATGGCTCCCTATGTGTCATAGGGTTTGGGCCAGGAGCTTTGTGGTCAGTGCATTCAAGACCTTGAGAACATCTCAATAGCATTGCAATCCATAATCATTCCAAACAAAATAAAGGTTTTGTGCCTTCATTTATAAGACTTTCCCTCTTGGCATGTAGGGAAGAGATTCAGAGTGTTTAAGTTGAGAATATTTGTGCACTACATAGGTTGCTCATTGGGCTTGCATCTATCTTTCTTAGAAGTTGAATGCCTAGAAAGTTCAATGTATGGGGCTTGAAGGAACCTCATAGTGATGAGAAATAAATCTTAAATACTATGTTTGTCCTACATACAAAGGTGCATGACCACAGTCATAACTTTGGCCATTACAGATCATGCATCATAAGAATTTCCTCTTTGGGAGTGCAATCCTCATGGTATTGAAAATATAATAGAAAATTATAAACTCCATTAAATTCCAAATCCCCTATATATTGTGTTCCATGTCATCTAGCTCATAATGATATCCTATAGGCACTACTAAGACCTTGAGTTTCCTAGACAAAACATCGACCACAACATTCTTTTTACCTTCCACATCTAATATCTTAAATTGGAACATGGATTAGAAATTTTCCCATTGCTATGTGTTTCTCAGGAACTTAGTCTAAGTAAGAAAATATCTTAGATTTTTTATGATCTTTTTGCACAAAAAGATCAGGTCTTACAAGTAGTGTTTTTAAGTGAAAGAGCATGATTTACAACAAGCAACATTTTCTCATAAATCTATAAAATTGTATGTAAACCCTATTATGCAGCTTTGCCTTTTTACAAAGATAATTGGTGTCAAGAAGGGAACTATGACGAGACAAAAAGAAGAGAGAATATTGCAAAGGAGAGAGAAAGACTAGAAATGGAGAGGAAAAGAGAGAGAAGCCATGACAACTACCAAGAGAAGGTGAGATGAAAGAGATTACCTTGGTTATTATTGAATGATTTAAAAAATGGAAGTCTGTTACAACTTATACCTAGCGAGTGTGGCTAGTATTTTATTTTTTCCAAATTATTACATATTTCTAGTCCTTTACATTCCATCCCTACCCAAAGGTTTTTGCCCTTTAAAAAAAATATGGACTTATTATAATGGCTAGAGTTATTATTTTTTAAATAAGAATCTCAAGAATTTGGCTGAATTGAAGATTGAAGAATGAACCTCTTTAATGTACAACATCTAGATGTCTTCAAAATTAAGTCTTGGCTACAATCTTTTTAAAAAGATGAATGTAGCCAATAGGCATCTTCTAATTTAATACAAATCCTATTGAACAAAGTCTAAAATAACTTTTCATAGACTAGTCCTAACAAGGAGTACTATGAATCAAAATGAAGCTCTTTTAAAATTCTTTAATCTGTGTGGGTTGGACATTGCTATAGTTGAGTAAAATTTTGTTTAAAAATAGAAGGTTTCCTACAAGCTGTTTGTAGCAAAATAGGGCCAACTATAACTAGCTCTCAACAAAAAGAGCATCTTGAAGATAGGGAAACTCCTCCAATATCGATGCAAGCATCTAAGAAACTTCCTCCAATATTAAACCCTTCCATTTGATCAAGTATTCAATGATTAAAGATTTTATTCTCATCACCCTATGACTTTCTCAAGGATATATTGTACATTGCCCTCTTTATCTATAGGTTCCAAATGATAAGCCAAGTCTCCTATGCTTGAGAATCATATATAGTCCATAAAAAATATATGCAATCTTATGATTTGAGCCATTCTTCAAAATAGAGTACCGAGATTAAGCACTTTTAGCAATGCTAACTCTACTTCTTGAAACTCCTTGGGGTGCCTTTTTTATCAACATACAACTTCATATGCTCTTGGGTTTTCTTGACATTTAACTTGCACTATTGAAGAAGATCCTATATACAATTCAATTCTTATTTCCCTTGAAGATTAATCTTCTCACTAAATAAGACTATAGGAAGTAGCATTTTATAACCATACAAGGCCTCAAAGAGAGAAACACTAATGTTGGAATGGGTAGTACCACACATAATGCATATCATGATAGAAATGCCTAAGATAAGTTTCCAACCACTTACGAACTTTTTTTGTCTACATGCCAATCTGAGGATGGTATTCTATAGATGGAGCTAACTTGGTCACCATTGAGCTGAAAATCACATGTTGAAAATTGCTCATAAATTTGATGTTCCTATCATGAATAACAACTAGAAAGAATCCATGCAATTTAAAGATATACTCCATAAACTAATTGGTAACGTATGATGCAATAAAGTGAGTCTTGGTAGGGATAAAATGGGCAAGCTACTATTCCATCCATAACCACATAGATATTGTTCCATTCCTTCTTGATTGTAGCCAAGCTAGTAACAAAATCCATGGTTATGTGAGTCCACTTGCCTTTAGGGGTAGGTAAGGACTGCAACAAGCCACCTAGCTTGAGTGTTGTCCTTATTTTGCTGAGATGGCACACATCTAGAAACATAATCTTTCACATCCTTCCATAAGCTCTTCTAGTGAAAGCTCTTGGAAATCTTGTCATAGGTCTTAAAAACACGTAAGTGTCTAGTTCTATGGGTGAATAATGCATCTGCTCCATGATCTTTTGTTTGAAATAAGAAGTATAAGGGATGATAATCTTGTCATTGAACCAAATGAGGCTATTTATAAATTGAAAATGAGAGTTTTCCTCCATGATTCCTTAATGCAATTTCTAAAATGCATACATTCATTCCTCATCCAACTGATAGGATCCTACGAACTCTCCAATCCAATCACTATGAAGCTCAATAATGGCTGAAACTTTACATGCCCACATTGTAGAGAGAGAATTAGCCACTATATCATATTTTCCCCTCGTACGAGTAATGCCAAAATAATGGTTTTATAGTGTAGACACGCACCTATGCTACTTGGGAGCAAGATTTTGATTGGGAGAGAAAATACTTAGGGAACTTATGACCACTTTTAACCCTTAATTGATTGTAATATAAAGAACGGTACCATTTCTTTATAGTATGGAGGATAGCCAACATTTCTTGGTCATAGACATTCATTGCCATCTCTTTTTCTATAAGCTTGTAACTTTGAAATGGAATAACTCCATACTCCTATAATAAGACTACATCTATGCCTCTTCCATTGGCATCATAGTAAATGGTAAACTCCTTAGAGAAGTCTGGACAAACCAAAATAGGAGCAAAGTAAGCAATTCCTTCAACTAATTGAAGCTTTGATTAGTAACAATGGCATTCCAAAAGAAATATTTCTTCTTGAGTGTATTAGTCAAAGGAGCTACAATAGTCACATAATGCTTAATAAATCTATGACAAAATAATAAAAAATTAGGAAATCCACAAAGAAAAGTAGTATTTGTAGAAGTTGTCCAATCTCTAATACATTGTACCTTTTCAAGATTAGCTTAATTCCCTCCTCGGTGACAATATATTATAAATGTTCCACCCTTGTCTACATGAAATAACATTTGGTCTCCTTAGCTGAGAGTGGAATTTTGGTGCCGAGAAGTGCTTAAAAATAGCTAAAAATTATGAATATCAAGGAAAAAATATTCAACGTCAAAGGTGGCGGCTCGATCTAGGATGATTTTAAGTGCCAAAGTGCTTTAAAGGCGCCCGAGCGACGCTTGTTGATTTTTCATAATTTTTCAGACTGTCCTGCAGGCTGACAAGAGTTACCGGCCAATGCAGGATGCTAAGCCGGACGCCCACGATTTTTCAGAGCTCAATTCGGAGTCTGGACAGGGAAATGGCCACAAAATGGTCAAGATATGAAAAGGTGGACACTTGGGAGGCCAAATTGGGCATGCCTTTTGAGTTTGGACCCCCCCTCTAAAATTTTATGCACCTTATGAAGCAAAAAAGGTGGAGAGAGAATGAAGAGGGATGAAAAAACGTGGAGGAAGATGGCATCCGAAATTTGCACTTCTTGGATGGAGGAGGCATCATGGCTGCTGGAAATAACCCTCCCAATTGATCATGGGGCTTGAATCCCCTCTGTTTATTGACTCTATCGCCGTGCTTCGCTCCTCCATTGATGGTCTCTATGAAGAATCCTGATTTTAGTCTTTCTCTCTCCTCCCTCTCTCTCCCCTAAAGGCAGATTCATGTGGTGAAGAGGAAGAAGAATGAATGAATGATGGATGCTTGTCCAATGAAGACCGGGTTGCTCCATGGTGTAAGAGGATTGAAGATTGATGATTGTGGACTGTCATGAGCAGTAATGGTGGCTAGAAATCAGTCCCAAGATATGGCAAATAAGAACCCGCAACCCACAAAAGAATGGTAATCTCATTTTTATAAAGGGAAATTGTGTTTTTATGCAATTTGCTTCATGAATTCTTGTTCCCATGAGATGATAATGCATGATAATGTTGTCTTCAATGTCTTTCAATTGTTTATGCTCAGAAAATCAGAAAATCATAAGTGTTGTGGATGAAATTAGTAGTGAAAAAACCCGTAAATATGCAAAATATGAAAAAATTGGGTGTTTTTGAGATATCAATGGAAAAAAAATCATAAGACACACCAACTAAACTTGTCTTTTTGCTGCAAATGAACCTAAGGGCCACAGCCCATAACCCATTTTTAATTTTTAGTCATTAAATATTGGAAAAAATAAGATAAAAATAGGGAAAATAAGAGAAAAATAGGGGAAAAATGGATTTTGAGTGCCGAAAATTAAGGAAAAATAAGAACCATGGTTGTGGATGTATGGGGGGTCTGAAGTATGAGGTTTAGCCTCAGTTCTAGCCTCAGTTCAGCCCTACCTTTATGTTATAGTGAGTTTTTATGGCTTTTTATGCAATAAAAATGTGGAAAATGAACCCTAAACCTATGCAATATGCACAACCTAAACGAGTGAGGGGGTTGGAGTGTATGAAAAGTGTGTAAATGCTGAATGAAATGATTGAAAGTTTGCTGGTTTTTTTAATGCATACCATATAGATTGGATGATATTTAAAGATTAAGAACCTAGTAGCACGAGGGTTTCTCGGTGCTAGGTTCATGCAACGCTGCATACGAGCGATAGTTAAATTCATTGAAAGAATGCTTTTGCACTAAGCACAAATGCTGATTTTCTTAATTGTTTGAGCACGTGGACATTCACAATTTGCATAAAGCATGAAATTTAAAAATATCAGACAATACCTCCTGGATGCATAGCAATTGCTTTTTAGAGGAATATGACCAATGTTAAGTGAGTAAGGTTGTCCAAGCTGTAGGCTATGCATTGGGTCTAAGGGAAAGTAAAGTGAGGAAGCATGGTATATCTCCTGGAAATATGCGAATCATAAAAGAGAGGAGTTTGTGTATGTGTGTGTTATATGTGTTTAGCGACGCATCGAGGGGCCAATCCCCAAGGTGTAGGAGAGTCGCAGTGAGGTAGCGGCATTCAGCCGTTGGAGGACCTCCTATGTTTGTGCTTCGTGCTATTTGGCAATGTGTTGGGACTCCCTCTGAGGAGTGTTAATTGGGTTAGATTTGGACTACAAGACATGATACAAACGCAAGATATTTAGGAAGATGATGTATGTGTCATCCACGCTCCTGGCCGCGAGGCTGTGGGGTTGTTGAGCGCATGATAGAGGTCCGGCTAGTGCATGAGACAGTGCCGGTCCGTTTTAGGTCCCATCAGTGGTGCGTCTGCCGGGAGCCGCTTAGAAGTGGCGGTCCTCGAATCCTGGTTGTTTAGGGACCAATTAGCAATTTATGCCAAAGGATACTAAGATTGATCCGCTATTTATCGATAAGCATCGTCTAGCAGAAATCTAAAAGCAAGAAAGAGACGAAAGAGCTAGGCGACGTGCTGAAATTCTTAGGAGGTATTCCCCTAAGCGTAGCGGTGCTTATGGGTATCAGTTATAGAGGTTATCATGCTCTCTCCAAATTGTGGTTTACAAATGTTAAATGTCATAGAATAAGTGCATTTTGTTTGCCTCAGCCTTTTGCAGTTTCAATTGCGAGAACATCTATGAATCGTAAGATTCTAGATGTTTTTGGGAAGTATATCCATATAGAAGGATCTATGCCCTATGAAAAACATAAAACAAAGGCCTTTTTCGAATACAACACATTTAATAATATTTGGATTGATCTTAAAAGAGTCCATATTGTAATGGTCCATATGTATAAATTTATTGTCCAAGAATGTGGTGGTATTTTGAAGTTCGCACTAAAATTGGATGAAGCACATATTCAAAAGGGACAAAAGATAAAAAGAGTCAGCATCTATATCATGAATAGGGCATTGGATTACAATACTAGTAGGGGGAAAGAACAACAGTTTAAGATACAATCCGAGACGAAGCTTTGGTGGATTGGTGCGGCCCAAGTACCTACTGAAAGTCATGAAATATTGAAATGGTTATTCTCTCATACAGGTACTCCTGATATTATAAAGTTTCAAAGTGAAGGTGAAATGTTGATAGTCGATGGTGTTGGTAGTTTTAATGTTGAATGGCACATGAGTGCTGACTTAAAAACTATCAAATCTATGCTTGGAGGAATTAATGGGGCCAATGCAAAATATCATTGTATTTATTGCATGGAGAGTTTGGGATCCAAATAATGGAGTACTTTGCGACTAGCAAGAAGAGCCCCAACTCGGAACTCTATAGATTTGAGCAAGTTCAAAAATGTGGATGGCTTGTGGGATCCTATTCTCTCAATCTCTCTAAGGAATATTCATATTTGTACATTACACGTAGATATTATAATAATAGATAAGTTACTTACATTGCATCTTGACTATGCATATTCAATAAAACTAGTAGCTTTGTCACTGCATTGATAAATGTGAGGTTTTACTGTCAAAAATGGGCTTTCATGGAGGTCAGGTTCACCTAAGAAAGGATCCAATGGAAAACAAGAGAGGTCTTAGTAGATGTCTCTATGGGGGGTGCAAAAGCTAGACGATTTCTAAGAAATCATACTAGTAAACAAATAAACACATTGTGGCAATGCTAGAGAGAGTTGTGTGCAATCACAACAAATGTGGCTAGCACACCACGAATTGCATTCCTACGAATGGAGGTTTGGAGACACATTGAAATATTTTTAAAAATGCTCATGGAACAAAGATTACATCTAACTATTCAGAAGAGTACAAACATTCAATTGTGAATCTTGTTCAAGCAATTAAGGAATCTTGGGGAGAAAAGGATATTACTTTCTACTTGGCAAGATATACATAAATTTGAACCTTTCTACTTTGAAAACAAGGTTTAATGATTTATATTGATTATTTCTTGTTGGGTTGTCATAGCATATTCTTCTTATTCATGGGCCCTATTTTGTGGAAGAGCAAGGGCCCCTAGCAACTTACAGTAGCCCAGGTATGGAGAAATCTCACTATCAAGCACGTATGTGTTTCTTTCGGAGCACTTGACATGGAGGAGGAGCAACAAAAACCAATGCCCTTCGGGAGTTATTCAATTGGTTTCTTCGAAGACAACTTCAAAGATGGAGAACACAATAAATACGGTGGAATCTAAAATACAAACACTATTTTCAAAATATTATATGCATTGCTAGCTTTTAAGAGTCTTTACATCCTCGTCCTCCTCAGGCATTTTTCCTCTATGACGTAAAAACTTTCTTCTCTTGTATCCTACTATGGATTTGATATCTGTTTTGTTTGATTCTAAAACCTAAGATGAGTATGAAAGGAAGTATCTACCTGTGGAGGCACAGAAGCTGGGACCATAACCAAATATTCAAATGGTTGTTGTCTTTTCCAAAAACATAACTTTGTGCACATTATACTGCAAACCTGAGTATCCAAGCATCCTTGTAAGTGCTTTAACACAGACAATTGGCCATGAGGCCTCCTCTGAGAAAGTGCTATGCAAAACCAACAAAATATTGGGATCAATCCTCGATATGTAATGCCCAAGTGTAACATCCTTTAGAGAACTACCACCAACTCTCAATCCTTTGGCTTTTCCCAAGAAATTATTCTCATTTGCAATCTCCAACTATAAAAGCAATAGTCAAAATGAAAAAAATGAAAAAATATATGTGGTTTCACAAAAACAAAAGAATGCATTACCATTTGATTTTCATCACTCTCAAGTTTGCTTGGATTCCATAAGCTAATTGATGTCTCCTTGATATCATTGAGCTCCTTTACATATTCTGACTCCTCCCTTTCGAAATTGGAGATTCCAAGCTTCTCTTGAAATTGGTCAAACTCTTTGTTAGCAGCCTGTAACTCTCTCTCAGCATCTTTAACCTTTCTTAAACATATAGACACTTTGGAGCAACACGTGGAAGGAGACGGAGACGTTCGACGCGGGAGAAATGGAAAAGAAAAGTGTGCAAAAAAAATTGGATGGCCTTAAATAGGTGCGAGGGCGAAAGAAAGAACATTCTAGAAACCCTAATCAAACGGCCAGTGAGAACATGACATGTGGACATCAGCACCCTTGAGTACATAAGTACTTCTCAGTTGATGTGAACGCGAATTCACACCTTATGTCACAACTGCGGTTTGTCTGACAATACTGATGTATCCAATTGATAGTTTCCATACGTCCAACATTGGTGACGTCGAAAGATGCCATATGTCTGATATTGGTGACGTCCAATTTACTGTGATAGCATACTTTGCCAACTTTAGAAACAACAGTTCATTGCATTGTATTTGAGCTATAGAGGTTCAGAGTTGTCTAAAACAAAATGATAGCATACTTCACTATGGATCCAAGAATCCTTCATCACGTTGTATTGGAGCTAAAGAGCCTCTTGTCATGTTCTTGTGCTACACTGTGGGTGGGGAAAATACAAAGCAAGGGCGTGCAAAAAGAAACACAAGGGACTCGTGCATTCACATTGCAATCACATTGTATTGGGCCTACCTTTATTCCAAAGTGAGGAGCAAGAGTTCAAGGCCTAGACATTTATTCGGCCTTCATCTAGTCTCTATTTCGGCACAATGGGAGACAGTTGTCTTCATATTTAGCTTCCTTATCGCGCCCTGTTGGTTTCAATGTGTTGGTTTCAATGGTGAGGACAAAACAAACTGAAAGGAAGGTCTTGGTGAAGAAATCTTCTAAAGAAGGTGCTAAGTAAACTGTTGAGGAGATAGCTGAAGAAATTGTTGTCCCTATCACACCATCTGGCAAAGTATGTGAGGGTGAATCCTCAGAGAACAAGTCATTTGGTAAGGTTGAGCCCTCAAATTCTCCTCAGGAGCAGCTTGTCAAGGAAGCCCTTGTGAGGAATAAGAGAAAGTCAATATGGTTTTACATGCAGAGGTGTTTTGCAAAGATCAAGAAAGCTCAAAAGTCAACTAGTCACCTTATTCCTAAGGCTGCATTTTTTAGAATGGTCAAGAAGATATCTGATAGATTTTCCTCTGTTGCTTCTGTGGATGACCTCAATAAGAGATGGTAGTTGTCTATCCTACTATGCTTGCAAGAGGCAACATAGGATTTTCTAATAGATTTTATGAATGATGCTTATATTGCAGCTTCCCATGCACATCAAATTACATTAATGAATAAAGACTTTAGTATGGTTAGCAGACTTAGATATAGGTTTGACAAAGTTTTGAAGTCTCTTCGACCGATCAAAAGGAATTTGAAATCCTCAATGTTCCACCCAGGAGAAAGCAGAAAGAGCCACTAGTACCCAAGATTGAAGAGGTTACCTATTTGTATCCTACAAGGGTTACAAGTGAGCAGGAGGTTGTCTTGGAGGAGAAAAGGAAAGAGGTAATAGAAAATGAGGATCTGATCTGGCAGAGAAAGATTTTGTCTCTTGGCCCAGTGAACTATGAGAGAATGGGCAAAGTGTTTGGACAAATGGTCGTGAATGTTTCTATTAGTCTTGAGAATGACGACTACCTCAGCATCTCTAGAGGATAAAATCCTATTTGAGAAAAGGGATACTCAACTAACAGATTTAGTAGTTTATTGTTGTTTGAGGTAAGGTCTTTTGCTTCTCTTTATTTATAATGAAATTTTCCAAGGGTCCTTATATTGCACTCATTCTCTTATTCATTCTTTACTTTCTATACAGGGCATATGTTACTTCTCTTAGTATTGATATTCCTAAGGGTATATTTGTTATTGATCCACTTCTCTCTATGGATCTGTTTTCAAAATCTGATTCAAATATTGCAAGGTTTTATAAGCACTTTGATAGTGTCACAAACCATCATATTTTTTTTCCATATATTGAAAGGTACTTTCTTCAACATTCTATCTCTTGATGATTTGTCTTTAGGGTTATTTCTCACTTGTGTTTTGGTTTCAAAGGAGATTGAAGCCTAATCTATATCGACATTCTTGCAAGAGAGATCATTTTTATGAATTATCTTTTAGGAATCCATGGCCAATCAAAGATGTATTGTCAATATACACTTTTTATTTTATATTTTACTAGATAAAGTTTATAATATTTTCTAATAAATTAATATATGCAGTGCTGCTAGACTTGTTACTACCCACTTGGACACCAGCTTTGAAAGCATTGTTGATCCTCAAAGACCTTTCAAGTTTCTACTTCAAGAGGTTGCATTGCAAAATGACATACAGGCTCAAGAGTGGTTTCAAATGCTTGGAGGGCAATAGACTCAAAGTTACTGAATGTAGAGGGGGTGAATGTAAGTCTCCTATCCTTTATCCTCTTTATAGTGAAAGTCTCTTGCTACTTCAAATAACTTGTGTGCTTTGTTACAGTGCAGAGACTACCCTGATTCATACATGTGGTGGATAAGGGAGAGGTGTATTGAACTAGTTTTAGATAGGGCAATTACACTGGTGGACCCAGATTCCCCTCTCCCAGCTAAAAATTCCAAAGGGCAGGCAACAACCAAGGGCAAATGTTTGTATCTTTTGTAATCCAAACCTATGATAAGAGATTGTGGAGATGTATTATAGGATTAACCCAATGATTGAGGGCACACATTGTACCTTATAAAGTCACCTTCGTGGTCAGATTCCTTGACTTTCCAACATAGACCTAAAATTTTATCCAAATCTTCATTTCAAAATTTTCGGTTTAGCCATGAAACCTTCGTCCATTGTAAGCATGCTGTTTTAAAGCAAGCTACAAAAACATGCAAGGGTAAAAATCACGATAAGCATACTCTTCTCGAGATCCTTCCAGGAGTCATAGCCTTTTGAATGTCTTGAGCAATCTTGAGTTTAAAACTCTCCATTGTTGCTTTGTTAGGCAACTCCCTAGGCAACTCCCAATCCAAAGATGAGAGGCTTGGTAACTGCAGATCTTCAAGGTATCCATACACACCTGCTCTTGAAGGAACCACATATTGTGCATAATATACAAATATTCCACTTTCATGAAAAACACTCGTGGTCTGATCAGCATAAATAATGTTTGCGAATTCTTTATGAATGGCATGGAATGTTCCAATGAGGCTCTCCATAGGTTTCCACTCAAAATGTGTTGATGGAAAGATATCTACAACCAATAGTCCATTATTTACCATATGCTTCAATCAAAACCATATACTCACGTATATTTTACAATTGAGACTTATAGTGTGCTTGCTGGGAAAAACATTCCCGTGGATCCAAGGGCATATCTCTAGCCATGTAAACATGTTGCACCAAAGCAAACCAGCCTTGAGGCATGGTTTTCAAGTAAAATATATGTCCCTTCCAATGATATTTAATATCCCCTTGTTTTGTTTTTTTCACTTTGTGAGAGCCCCTGCAAGATGGTAGCATTGTAACCCAATCATTTATAGTAAATGTTTTGTGCTCCCATTCTCCATTTGTGCTCTTGCTATACATGGTGCAAGAGTTTATGGAATGAGGATGCCATGTAAAAGACAACGAGTATGTAGACAATGTGCATAGAAAGAAAACTAAAGAGAGAGGTCAAGGAGACAAATTAAATATACTACAAGCGGCAATAACTTTGAAAATTCTCTCGATTTTCAAATTGGTCTTAATTAACTTAACTTTGTCATGTCTTCGTCAGAGGTTTTGTCAACTTTTATTAGTTAATAGAGGCCATTGGGACTTGTCAGGGTGGTTTGAAGATTTCGGCTAAATACAAAATGAACTCTACTATCTCAAAAGCAAAGGAGATAAGAATACCATATTTTTGTCCATGTGGCAAAATCTCTTTGGCTCTTTCCTTAATCCACGGATTAAAAAAAAGTGCCATTTTTAACGTTTTTCAGCCCTAATGAATAAATGCAAGCTTGATACTATGATCACCTCCCCCAAGTCCCAAAGGAAGTGAATGCTTGGTGAAAGTTGGAATTGAAGATGTTACAAGTGCAACCAAATGCCAACAGCATGGCCTAGATCATGTGCTCCTAAAACAAGATCAATGTTGTCTTGTCCTTCACCAATCTACACCTCTTGATGGCAATGTTTGACAAGACTAGGGCCTTGACAACTACATTGCATCTGACTATGAATCCATCTAGGTCATGTACAAGAAGATGCACTACATGCACTAGTCGATACAATCCAATGTTTCCAAGACCAGACACATGAGTCTCAACCTCAAATGTAGCTACTAAACCTCCTCCAACTACACCAAACTTGTCATTTGCATGGGTTTTCTATGGGATGTTGATATTGGCCACTCCCTAATCCACCTCTACATCACCCTCATGTGCCTAGACTTCTTCAATGGCAACTCATTCTACCACCCCTTATGGGGCTCCTTGTCCCTAACAACATTTACTCCGACATGCACCCTTTCTTGTAGCCTCAAGGCCATGCATTAAGCCATCATGTGGCTCAAGAATGAGAATTGCAACCTCCTTCCACATCTCAAAAAGACTTGGTCCTTACATGCTCAAACATGCACCGTCGCTTATGGCCCTCAAGGACGTTAATTAAGGCATCACCATGTCCTTACACAAGGTCTCATAAGAATATCGTGTTTATGATTTCAGTCAAATGAAATGCTCCTTAAAGAGCATGTGGCCAACAAGAAATATATCTATTCTAGCTTCTTGCATTTTAGTAATCTTATACGTATACATAATTTCTAGAAAACGAAGTTGATTTATAAGTTAAGATTGCTTATGTTGGCTTACATATTGTTAAGTATCCTCCAAAATTCTAGTATATAACTAGAAAATAGATTTGTGTCAAATTTTTGAATATGTGCCAAAATTTCTAAATTGGTACTTGTTATCCCAAGCTTATGGTACCCTGATCTGCATGGATCAACAAGCTCGTATCATCAATGCTCCACTCATTATCCCTTTGTGAGGGATAAATCGACATGCATGGTTCCTTGCATGGCCTTTAAGACTTAAGGGGTGTGCAAATTTCCTTCTCAAGCTGGGTTGTGCACCCCCTTTGAGATCCTAGTTGCAAGGGAGGGTCACCTCTCTTTTATCTTATATCTTACTTGGCATCCACTTTTTTCTTGCGGGTACTTGAAGGTAGCAAGAGCACACTAGACAAAGAAATCAAGGATGAAACTGATTTTCCAAATAAAAGCTTTCAAGATTGATTATGTGTAAGTGTTGAATTGAAACAATGGATTGAGATGAGGGCTCGGGGGGGTCAGTCATGAATATATGTATATATAACGTGAGTTCAAAATAAGGGGTTTTTAAAACACCATTTTTATACAGTTTCTACATACAGAAGGATGTCATATGAAGAGGCTACTTACAGATTGAATAGAAAAGGGTTGCATTTTATTCAAGAAAAATTCACAGATTAGGATATTTATAAATAGGCCATGAACACACTTTATATAGAGAATATATATATAGTGAACCCCCTGAGGATGAGAGCTTACTCTAGCAATTTAATGACTCTCTAATTACTAGCTTACCATCACAAATTTCTTTTTGGAGTAGTAAGGAATCCAAGTACACAAAAATTCTCCATTTTAAAAAAGATAAGGTTTCCTACTCCTAAAGAATGAATCATCCACCAAATAGCTTTGTAGGACCTCTCTCAATCACTTATCCAAGGTGAGAAAATTCTTATTTTTATAAACATAATTGGTTAATCATGAAAATAAACATTAGGGGAGTTTTGAGGCCTCAAAAATATCTTTTAGGAGATAGAGAGAGAGTGCTCTAGACCAATAGGAGCAAAGCCTCCATAACAAAACTTCTATTTTAACAAAAGTAAAATTTTATTTTACAAAAAGATATATACATAATAATATTATGAATTTCTATTATCAATATTTATTTTTAGCCTCTTATATTCGAGATTATGACATTCTTTCCATTAGTAGCATACAATTTTGGTCACTTTTATTTAATGACATATCTATATTAATGATAACGATCAATTAAATCTAAATTCAACTTAGTAAAAAGCTTGATGCTCATTTTTTCCGTCCTTTCTTTTATCCCTCTCGCGTTTTTCCCTCCTTTTGTTAGCCTAGTCCTCTCTCTCTCTCTCTCTCTCTCTCTCTCTCTCTCTCTCTCTCTCTCTCTCTCTCTCTCTCTGCTATGGATGTAGAAATTCAACTTTCAACAAGGTGTCCAAGCTCCCAAATCACATCCATATCAATGTTTAACTCATTTCATATAGATGAAAGATGGATTCCTACTATCATTAGCAAAGGTAGTTGGATCACCATCATGCAACAGGTAAAATGTGGGAAAATACAAAGATATGAGAGCTCATTTATCTTTTCTTGGAAGGGTAGAATTTGATATTTTAAGCTTGGAGTAAATAATAATAGCATAAAAGTGATACTGGTGCAACATGTGTTTATGTATAAAGAGCTTTATTTGGAACCTAGAACGTCAAATATTCCAATGCATAGACCAAATTATAAGAATTTGATTCTCAAAGTCTTTATTTTCTTAAACTTGGTTTAATTTTTTCCATTATAACATTTTTTTTTCTTGTAGATGTCTACCCCTCTAATCTTGAGGAATGGCAACCAGTCAAATCTATTTTTGATATTATTGATGTTATGCATGGTTCGATTGGAGAAGAAATATACAAAGGTAGAAAGAAGACAAAGCTTGCAAAGAATATAATATTTTTTAATCACTGTTCTTATATTATCCCCATGCAGCGTAGTCAATGGGGGTGAATATCCCTTCTTCCTTTGCAAGATTTTTCAAGCTTTGAGTGGCCTTTGCCAAGTCCAACTACTAGTGAGGGCTATAGATATAAAACATTTTCTTAGATTAAGAGAATATTAAAACCTAATATCTCAAGTAGGCTAAGCAAAGTTAATTTTTTAATACCTATTATTATACTTTTTCATTTCTTTTCTAATGCTGAGATAGGAACATCAAAGGCCATGCTTTCATTGAAGAGATTAACATATGATCATGTCATACAATTTGTTGATGAAAATCTGTCTCTCCCTTCAGGCCTTCAACATGAAGTATAGATATTCATTTATCTTTTAATTGATTGATCAAACACAGCCAAATAGTGCTCTAAAATCTATAGCAAGCATAAGCATTTCCATTGATCGTTTTTGTTGGCAAAATGCTAAGGAATGAATCCTTCCTTTCGAATGCTTCCAGCACTCGATCCAGGATGACTTGCAACTTGTCAAGATTCCCTATATCCTGGGTTAGGGCATACCCTATTAACTTGACTCGGTCAAACCTTAAGTTCATTGGTTACTTCAGTTTATCGGCTAGTCTTTAGTTTCCAATCAATCTTCTTTACTCAAGAAAGACCACTAAATTAGGATGATTATTCATCCTCTTGCAAGATAACTTTCGTAAGGACATGCCAACTTCATTGCAAGAATTTGGTCATTCCCTTGTGATCCAATCACAAGATCATATGACTCCGCACTTGTTACGCAAGTGTCACATCAAACTATGGGACAATGGAGTCATGAAACAATCTATTTCAGGTTACTAGGCTGACGTCGTTAGGCCTAGGGTTTTCAAGTTTCATCTTGTAAGATTCTTAGGGATAAACCCTAGCTTACTTTCTAGTTACATTTTCACTGTCCCTACATTCAGTGAATGTGGACAAGTATTTAATGTATAGGAATATTAGTTTTAACAATACGTACAATTAGGTCACATATTAAATTCCCTAGTGAATTCTTTAGAATTCAACCTTTTCTAAACAAGTACTCCGCGGTTTAGGTGTTTTAGGTTTATGCCAATTTGGTTAACTCTAGAAGATAATTTCGAGATTACTTTCACAAGATTCGTTGTCTATGATTTTTCAACCCTAACTTATCGATTTGAGGTCAGGCATAGGCTAGGTTAATTTCAATAAATCTTCCCTTTACTTTGTGAACAAAATTCATGCTAAATAAGCAACCTTTTACTTGATAATTTATGCAGTTGACAAATGATAATTTCATAGAGTTTATGCATCATAAGAATCATTTCATGCTTTGCACTTTCCATGATGATTCATTGCGAAGAGGATATTGGATAATAGTGCGAGATGCAGTTTATACTTCTAGGCTTAACTGAAGTTTACTATTTTAATAGGTAATAATCTAGCTTATAATTCATTTCAGTACATAAAGCTATTTGCTAGACATGTGTTTATGCTTTCTTTATTTTGCATGTTTTATTAAAAGTATTAATGACTAAGTTTCTTCATCGTGAACAACTAGGATAAAAATATATCCTATTTCCAACAATTAACCTTGCATGATTGAATTACAACAATATCAAATAAAAATTAGGAAGGAAAACCCGGGATTGGGGTGAGATATCCACGTGGATGCCCGGAGATGACCCTCCCGCGGTTGTGCCTTGGACTTTCTTAGGAGGCATCGCAATTGTAGTCTTTCGGACATGGAAGCAGCTTTACAACTCCTCTTTGGAATTCCACCGTCGCTCCCTTGCACCGTTCGTCGGAAGTAGTTTTAGAAGGCTCCCTCCTTGAAATAGGGATTTCGAAGAAAGGGTGTTTCAAAATCTTTTGCCGATAAGACCCATTAAAGCCATGGGAGGGGCTTAATGGCCTTATAATGGCTCGCACAAACGGGGAATAAATAAAGTGTGGAATCCCTTACGAGGCTTCTGAGTGGGAAAGGAAGGTGTCAAACGACCCTCAATCACTCTCTTTTCTTTTTTTCGAGTGGGAAAAAAAAAAAGGCTCCAAGGGTATTTTTCATGGGAAAGGAAAGGGCTAAGGTGAAATTTTCTTGGGGAGAAAATGGACTTATAGAATCCTAAGGGAGGAACTTCCAAGGGGACAAAGTAGCCTTTAAAGGCTATACCTTTCGGAATGAGGGAAAAGGTCTAAGGGCCTTTAAAGACAAATTCGGAGGGAGGAGGGGGTAATCCTAAAACCCATAGGAAGGGGGCTAAGGGAAATTAAACACGAGGGGGGGGAGGGTGTAATAAGACCTTTAAGGCCTTAGATCTTTTGGGGGAAATAGGGGCTTATGAAGCTCCTTTTTAGAAGCTTCTAGGAGCTTCCACGTGTGGCAAGAGGGAAAAAGACAGTGGAAATGTGGATGCGTGCTAACGAAGTGGTCGCAGGCTGCAATGGCGGAGGCCAATGATAGCCTGGCGGTACATGGCGTCTCCACCTCTCCCCTCTCACAACAGCCGCAGCAGCCTCTCCACCTCCCTCATGATCCTCTCATAGCAGTAGTAGGTGCAGCCTTTTTTTTTTCCTTCGTCTTTTTTTCCCTCATAGCAGCAACCCCCCTCTGTTTAAATAGGGGAGGGGAGGGGGATCCTCCCTCTCTACGTGTCGAGAGGCATGGCACTCCCACACCTGCGAGCTCCCACCGAGGAGCTTCCACATTGTTTCTATTCCCCTCCCCTTCCAGCACAATAGTCGGCTGGGAAGGGGAATAAGAAAAAGAAATTGCATTAACCTAAAGAAATTATCAAAATTGCCATATCATTATCCCCATTACTTAAAAGGGGGTTCATGCAGGTAGTGTCTTGGTATATATTACACCACCTAAGATGATAGTATGTCCCCTTGAGGGGTCCACCTATAAGAAATCTTCTATGTAATGTGTGTTCAAAGGATATTAAGAAATACCCTTTCTTTACATGCTATAAGGCCCTAAAATGACACCTTTTACTTTACTAAACTTACGATTTTTTTTCAAATTGTAATTAAAATTTTCTTTTGTAAATATAATCCTATACATTTAAGTAAATATAATATCCTTTCTTTTAAACTCACATGGTATCTTACATAATCTATAAGGTGGATTTCTCGTGTACATACCAAGGGTTGGGCTATTTGCCCATTAAAGTACTATATACCAAGTTTTGCTCTAACAAGGACTATATTTGAAGCATCAATGTTCAAGTAAAGACACACATGACCAAAGAGTTGGTACAAAATGCTACTAATTACCCTATTTTTTGTTTCTCTAAAATTTTCACTTCTATGTTTTTGGATAATCTTACAATATACAATACCGAAATTGGTATTATAGGTCTTAAAATATGGAATTGAAAGGTTTCAAAATTTGAAACTATAAGTGAAAAAATTGGTACTATGGGTATCAAAATATAGAACCAAAAGATTTTAAAACTTGGTGCTATAAGTACCAAAATTCAAACTCTATGTACCATTTTTTAATATTAGGGATATCGATTTACCAGTGCCAATTTTAGTGCTGTAAGCACTCTATAAGCACGAATTTTGGCATTGTAAGTACTAATTTTGGTACTATAAGTTCCATTTTTTGGTACTACAAGTGTCAATTTTGGGATTATAATATCTAAAGTGAGATTATAAGTACTAAAGTGAGTATTGTATATGGAGTGGAGGAAGGCAAATATAGACATAATGACATAGAAATGCTTCTAATATCCAAAGTGAGATTATAAATACTAAAGTGGATATCATATACAATGTTGAGGAAGGCAAATGTAGACATGATAACATAGAAACCCTTCAAAAATAAATTGTATTCCATAATTAGGAAACGTACAGATTTACCCACGTGCCTCATTGTAGAGGTGGATAGGGGTAACATGGATTCATCCTCTTCATCTCCATCATCATATGGCATACTATTATATATATTCTCATAGACCTCAAAGGTTAACCTATACTAGTTTTGGAGTCCAAATATAGGCTCCATTGGGAAGCATATGGCTCTTACAAGGTGGGAGTAGATCATGATTGGAGGTGAGGTCAAGAAGACTATATGTATCACATCTTCCCTCTTCTTGATCATAGTAGAAGCTTTCAACCATAAATCTACCTCTAACAATTCTTCTACGCCACTTATTCTTTTGTGCTCTCTCTATCTGGTATATTGCTTTGGTGGATTTCAAAAGGTAGAAGACCTTGGTGGCCTCACTTGTCGTCACTGCAAAGTGATCCTCAATTGACAATGTTTCAAACAACATCTCAGGATTTCCCCCATACATTAGTAGGTTAACATCTTGACTCATTGCCACAATATTCATATTGTTGTCATTCTCCCCATCCCCTTCCTCTTCCTCACTGTCTTTAAGCTCTTGCAATAGTACAATGGATACATATTTCCATTCTTCTATGTATTGCCTATTCTTACATCTCTTCCATAGCACACTTACACATTGATCACAAAAGCATGAGAATGTTGGAAGATGGTGTTGAGATATCGAGCTCCACTCGTGATATGCCAGGGTGAACGTTGTGCATTTATGTCACCGACTTGTCAATTTGCAGATGCGGTTGGTACACCGCCCATGAATAATAGCTAGATGGCAGCTATCCTTATCTACTCTAGTTCATGGCTCAGTTAGTATGCCACCTTAGTTCGTTGAGCTTGGTTTGAGACCCATATATAGGGTTCTTCTATTTCTTTTGTACTAGAGTTCTTTTGGCTTCCACAACTAAGAAGAGAAAAATTGTTTTCAGCCTCCACCTGTGTGTGTATTTCCCCCATTGTGCAAGCAAGAAAGCTACAAGTGGGACTCCTTCCTTCTCTCCCACAATCTTGACATGGTATCAAAGCCTTGTTTGTGGTAAGGAGCTGAAGAAAGCAAGCCAAGTTCGCGGTGTTCTGGTAAGAGGACCAGTATTGCTTTCATTCTTCTATTTTGGGAGCAAGTCTCTGCAGGTAGCACAGCCGGAAAGTGCAAGAGTGCATTGTCTCAGGTTGAGATGCCCTTCGCGGTGAAGCAAGAGGACAGTATATGCTGCGGGACAGAACTTTAGCCTTTGGTGACCCTGTTTTTTTTATTTAAGGCCATTTCGGGGCCTGTTTTGGAGACGGAAGTTTTCTGCATGCACTCAGGAAAAGGCCCAGGTTTATGCTGTGCGACCACTGTTCTACAGGTCGGTGAAAAGTTACTGTAGAAATTGCATCATATGCCTATGCGCAGAGACATTGGAAGTTACAGAATCATCCTTGTTGCCTGTTGATGCAAAATCGTCACTAGGAAGTGACTGTGTGGTCAAATACCACTTTCGTCAGTTTTGCAGATTTTCCCTTGTGAGACTAAAGTTGTGTTCTTTGTAGTGACAGAATTTTTTGCAGTGTTCTGTAATGGCGTCTGATTCTCTTTCACAGATTGTCACTGAAAAGCTTGACAAGAACAACTTCAAAACATGGAAGTTTAGAATGACGATTTTTCTTATGGGAAAAGGATATTGGGAATTTGTTGTAAGAAATGAAGAAGAACCAGTTCTTCCTGATGTTCCCAATCAACAGCAAATGCAGGCATTTAAAGCATGGCATGAGAGAGCCAGGAAAGTTATGTACTGGCTGTCTATCAGCATTTCAGACTCTATGATTGTGCATATTCAAGATGCAAGTATGCCAAAGGAGGCATGGGATACTTTGTCAAAAATGTATAGCACAAATACGCAAGCCAGAAAAATGCAGCTCAAGCAAGAGTTGCATAATGTGCAAAGAGAAAATATGAGCATCAATGACTACCACATGAAGGTGAAGAAGATTGCAGATGCACTTGCTTCCATTGGGTTGCCAGTGGAAGATGATGATTTAGTTTCTGTGACCTTGAATGGTCTAGGAAAGGATTATGCACAGTTTTGAACATCCATTTCCGTCCGTGAAAGATTTCCTGATTTTGAGGAGTTGATTGCTCTTCTAATGTCTGAGGAGCAGAGAAATGGTGGTGCATCTTCTTCAGGAGGAGCTTCAAAAGAAGTTGTCTTCTACTCAAATGCTGGAAGAGGTAGAGATAAAGGTAGAGGAGGCCAATCTGGAGGCCATGGTAGAAATCAGAATATGCAGCAAACTCAAGAAAATCAGTCCCATGGAGGAGGATGTGGTAACTCTAGAGGCAAGGGGAGCCAAAGAGGTCGTGGTGGATGGCAAAGAGACCAAAATGCAAAACAGCAATGTTGAATGCTACTACTATGGTAAAATGGGTCATATGGCTAAGGACTACTATAAAAAGCAGAATGACATCATGAATGGAAAATTGCAATAGGGGAATTATGCATCTTCTAGTAGACAAGGTGATGACAGAAATGAGCATTTGTTTATGGTGCAGCACATGACCAATTCTGTGACAAGTGTAGAAGAAAGAAACGATGTGTGGTATGTTGACTCAAGTGCATCAAACCACATGACAGGTCATATAGAATGGATGCAGGATGCAAGGAAAATGGAAAAACTAGGATTTGTGGAAACTGGTGATGATATTGCACATCCTATTGTGCAGATTGGAAAATTTCCTTTGTCTATGCAGGATAGGAAAAAGAAATACCTATCAGATGTATTTCATGTCCCGAATATCACCAAGAACCTAGTTTCTGTTGGTCAAATGGTTGAGTAGGGCTTGCAGGTCAGATTTAACTCTCATGGATGCTTTGTTGAGGATATAAAAAATAAAGGTCACTTGATAGCAAAAGGAAAGAAGAAGGGAAAAATGTTTACGTTGGATGCAGACATGTCTGAATTGAGTGCAGCAATGTTTGCACATGGGACCGGTGTAGTTGCAGATATTGATATCTGGCATAAACACATTGGTCATGTTAATGCACAGTGACTTAAATCAATGCAGACCCAAAATATTGTTGCAGGATTGCCTAAATTCAAGGTTGTAGAAATGCATAAGGTATGTGAAGCCTGCCAATTTGGAAAAAAGGCAAGGAAACCATTTCCTAGACATGTTCAAGAGAGTAAGAAGCCATTGGAATTAATCCACTCTGATGTGTGGACTAGTAAAGCTGCATCTCTTGGAGGTTGTCATTATTTTGTCACTTTTATTGATGACTATAGCAGAAAAGTTTGGGTGTATTTTATGAAAAAGAAAAGTGAAGTTTTTGGGCATTTTAAAACTCTTAAAGCTATGGTTGAAAAAGAAACAGGCTTGCAAATAAAATGCCTAAGGTCAGATGGAGGGGGAGAGTACCTCTCAAATGAGTTTGCAAGGTTCTTACAAGAGCATGGCATAAAGGAGCAATATTCATGTAGTCATAACCCACAACAAAATGGAATTGCAGAAAGAAAAAATAGGCATATTGGAGAGGTATCTCATGCCATGCTCAATGAAAAAGACCTGCCAGATTTTTATTGGGCTGAGGCAGTTGCTACAGCAGTCTACATAATGAACAGGACCCCCACTACAGCAATACATGGGATGACTCCAGAGGAGAGGTATACTCGTAGGAAACCAGATATTTGTCATTTGAAATTTTTTGGTTGCGTTGCCTATGTTCATGTGCCAGATGAGTTGAGATCCAAGTTGGATGCAAAAGTTGAGAAGTGCATCTTTATTGGTTACTCTCTGCAGCAGAAAGGGTATAGATGCTATAACCCTTCTACTCATAAGTTTACAGTGAGCAGAGATGTTGTTTTTGATGAGATGAGTAGCTGATATAAACCAGTGAATGTGATTGATAATGTAGATGCACAAAATGGTAATGCTGCACAGAATTCACAGCAACAGTCACAAGATATTAGTGGACCTGGAGCGTCCTGTAGTAGTGGTTCACATTCTTCGCTATGGACAGGCAGATTGAGATCAGGAGAATCTTCTCAAAGCAATGCAGATAGTGGTATGCAGGTATCACGAAAAGGAAAAGAGAAGGTAGATCAGCCCATGTTTGATGTGAATGCAGGTCACTCTTATGTGGATGGTGAATCTAGTGGCTTAGAACAGAGCATTGATGATGAGTTGGGTATTCCTTCTATTGTTACACCTGGAGTAAGGAAGACCATGGATGTTTTGAGAGCACCTAGGAGTGAACCTACTCTGCGCAGGTCTACCAGAGCTAGGTATCCTGTGGATAGGCTGAAATATGATGGATATACAGCCATTCACTATGCATATATGATCAAAGTGATATAGGAACCAGAATCCCACTTCTTTTGAGCAAGCCATGGGAAAAGAAAAATGGGAGAAAGCCATGGATGAAGAAATGGATGCCTTGTAAGCAAATGCTACATGGGAATTGGTACCTTTGCCTAAAGGTAAGAATGCAATTGGTTGTAAGTGGGTTTATAAGGTGAAGCACAATGCAGATGGTTCTGTGAACAGATACAAGGCAAGATTAGTAGTCAAGGGGTATGCACAAACATATGGCATTGATTATGAAGAAACATTCACTCCAGTTGCAAGGATGGCAACCGTAAGAGCAGTCATTGCTATGGCTGTAGCAAAGGAATGGTCTTTACATCAGATGGATGTAAAGAATGCCTTCTTGCATGGTGATTTGCAAGAAGAGGTATATATGGAGTAGCCACCAGGTTATGTGCATGCTGTTCATCCTGAGTTTGTTTGCAGGTTGAAGAAAGCATTGTATGGCTTGAAGCAAGCACCTAGAGCATGTTCTGACAAGATAGGACAGTATCTTGTCACTATTGGCTTTCAGATTTCCAAGGCAGATTTCTCACTATATGTGAGAAAAATAGATAAAGGTATTATGCTGCTTGTCATTTATGTTGATTATTTGATTATCACAAGTGACAGTGATGAAGATATCCTTCATGTGAAAATGCTATTGAAGCAAAAGTTTGAGATGAAGGATTTGGGAGAGCTGCGTTATTTCTTGGGCATTGAGGTGATTAGATCACCAAGTGGGATATGGCACTTACAGAGGCAGTATGGATTGGACATGCTGTCCAAATATGGGATGACAGGCTATAAGCCTATTTCAATTCCTTTGGAGCATAATGTGGAGCTGAGCACAGATGCAGGTGAGCTTCTAGAAGACCCTACTATGTACATACACATAGTAGGAAGTTTGATTTATATGACTATTACCAGGCCAAATTTGAGCTATGCTGTTAGATTGGTAAGTCAGTTTATGCAAGCTCCAAGGAAACCACATTTAGATGCGGCTAGATGCATACTCAGGTATGTGAAGTCCACATTGCAGTATGGACTATTTTATGAGACTGGGATTCAGATACAATTGCATGGATACATTGATGCTGATTGGGCTGGTAGTATTTCTGATAGACGATCTACTAGTGGATATGTGTTCTCTTTTGGGAGTTCTGTAGTTACTTGGAGCAGCAAGAAACAACCTACAGTTGCCTTGTCGAGCACAGAAGCTGAGTACAGGGGTGCAACAATGGCTGCATGTGAGGTAGCTTGGTTGCATAAGCTACTTTATGATATGCATCAGCCTACAGATGGGCCAGTTGTCATTTATTGTGACAACATGAGTAGTATACACTTGGCAAATAACCCAATCTATCATGCTAGAACAAAGCACATTGAGGTGCATTATCACTATGTGCGGGAGAGGGTTTTACTAGGTCTTATTAATCTAGTTTATGTCAGCACAGAGGATCAAGTAGCTGATATATTTACGAAGGCATTGGGCATAAAGAAGCTACGCAAGTTCAGAGACCTACTTGGTGTGTAGGAATTGGGATTGAGCTCGAGGGGGAGTGTTGAGATATCGAGCTCCACTCGTGATATGCCAGGGTGACCGTTGTGCATTTATGTCACCGACTTGTCAGTTGTGGGAAACACATGGGTTGACTATTGAATATCCATCAATGCATTGGAATGTGTGAGAGTCATGAGCCTTCTTAAAATCCCATTGGAGAGTCAATTGCACATCATCTTGAGAAACTAGACAAAAAACTATTTGTGTATTGCACCTATGTGATTATCCTTTGTGCACAAATCTTGCATTAAGAAAATCAACCACATTAGTTGCACACCTCATAGGTATTACATTCAATTTCAACTACTTGTGTGTAAGTGTCCTCTTGATCAAAGCCCTAGCACCATTGTGCTCTCTTTTTTCATGTCCCAATGTAGAAAAGTTATGCATCATATGCAAGCCTATCAGGTGATAGTACCTTGCAACAAAGTAGAAAGGCCTCCATGCCTTGAATTGTGATGCAACACCATCTGACCATACCCAATGATATCATAAGTAATGCCCTTGCTATTTTAGCCACTTTTGATGAAGCAAAAAGCAATGCTATATGGACAATGTATCATGTACCTTGTCGTCAAATATGTAAAAAGGTAGTGTCTTTTCAATGGCGCATGCTAAGTTTCTTACATATGTGATGTGCACAAGAATTGTTACTTGGGTTGGCTAGCAATGCATGGATTGAATATCATTTTGCATTTTAAATGTGTGATTCTCATTGGCAACTCAATAACTAATACAACAACATCATTTAAAAACTAAAGCATGCAATCTTTAAACTTTTGTGCATGCCATTGAAAGACAAAGTTATACTTAATGAAACTATTATGATGATCTAAAATTAGGTCAAGAAAGTATCACTTGTCATTATTCAAAAAACCAAGTCCTTTCTCTTCTTCTCTCTTCCAACGACATCAAATTTTCTAGTATCAACATCCATGAAAACCTTACATGTATCTCCCAACTATCCATTGAAATCTCATCTAGGTAGAATGTCATGCTTGAACAATATCCAAAGAAGCATTTATTTGCATGGTACTCATTGCTTATTTTAGAGTAAATGGAGAAGGATAACAACATTGCAAAAAAAATTTTACAAAGGTGCAAGAAAACTCCCATGGGTTACATGAAATTAAATAGTGACTACAACCCTATCCTTGAATGATAGAGCATGATAAGATGTATACAAGCATTAAGGTTCATCATTGTGGCAAATCAGAGTTGGAAGCATGAGAGAGTGTGCATAAGAGGGAGTGAGAGAGCTCAAGTACAAGAAGAAGATCTTTCTTAGTTCGTTGTTCAAGGTACAACTAGTACACTCTCCTCAATGCGAGTGTGTACTTCAGGCAGTTTATACAGCCTCTGGAGAAGTTAGGGTTAGGATTTCCCCTTGCTCCCCTATCCTCCAGTCCATTTATTTCTAGCTACCCTTATCCTTTCCAGTGTAAGGAGAGTTCCCATGATTATTTCTTCAACCACCCCCCTAAATGCCAGGTGGTATTGGATAAAGCATGGTAGGATGCCCTCCCCCCCGTTAATCCACAATGAGATGCCTTTATAAATCAGGCTACAAAAGAAGGTTATAGGTAGAGAGTGTTACAAGACTCAAAATATTGGATCATCTGTGGATTGGGAGACAAAGTTGGCCTCCAATTCCTAAGGTACTTCGAGAACACCCGGTCTTTTTGCATTTATTACATTTCATTTTTTTAGGATATTTCCTCCAGCAATTGCTTACAATATGCTGTTTTTTATGACAGATGGAGCACTTTGTAGAAGCTATATGGACTAACACCTACTCAAGGGAAGCAAATGCTGAAGTCCCTTCATTATTGTTCCTCTTCTCTTCATCTAGGCATGATTGGATTGTACTTGCCAAGGTTGGGTTCAGGATATTAGTAAGGGTAGTAACAAGGGTTGGAACTTCTTCACAGACTTCAGAAGGATGGCAATTGCATCTTCATCATGAATGGGTGCAAGCAAATAGCAATTGTATGGTCACCTGCTAAACAGACCAGCTCTGACAAAATAAAGCAAAGCTTAGTATCAGCATCCATCCTGAAACTTTTTGATCTTAGTAAGGAGTTTGAAGTGGTAACCGATGCTAGCGCACTTGCTTTAGGATGTGTACTTATGCAAGAAAGTCATCCCATAGCATATTCTTCAAGAAAATTGAAGAGGTATTTTTGGGAAAGGCTCATGGGAGACGTACTCAAATATGTCACGGAATGTTTGTCTTCTCAATGCATTAAGGCAGAACATGTTAAAATTCCTGGGAAATTGCAACCACTTGACATTCCACAAATGAAATGGGAGTTCATTAGTATGGACTTTATTGTTGGCTTACCCCAAGTTCAAGGAGGATATAACTCTATTTTGGTTGTAGTAGATATACTCACCAAGGTCGCACATCTCATCCCTATCAAGACGAACTATAAAGCTTTAGACATCGCAAGATTATTCATCAAGGAGATATTCAAACTTCATGGGTTACCCAGAAGAATCATTAGTGATTGTGACTCTCTTTTCACATCACGCTTCTGGAGGGCTATCTTTGAGGCTATTGGAACTCAACTCTCTTTCAGCACAGCTTACCATCTCCAAACTAATGGTCAAACAGAACGAGTCAATCAAGTCATTGAAGATATGCTTAGGGCATACTGTTGTTAGGAACCCAAAAGGTGGATTCAATACTTACCACTGGTTGAGTTTGCATACAATGCTTCTTACCAACAGAGTATTCACATGACCCCTTTCCAAGCATTGTATGGGCATGATTGTCAGACCCCTTTGAACTTCTCGGATCCAACTTTAAGGGTAGAAGCTTCAAGACAGATGCTCGAAGACATGGAAGATAAAATCAAATCAATCAGACAAGACATCCGAGCTGCCAAGGATAGACAGAAGGCTTACGCTGAATTGAAACGGCAAGACAAATCCTTCGTCGAAGGTGATATGGTCTTCATCTGTATACGCCCTAAAAAGAGTTCACTATCCTTGGGAGAGTACAAGAAGCTAATTCCGAGGTATTGTGGACCTTATAAGATCATCAAGTGCCTAGGGCCTAATGCTTACAGACTACAGCTATCCACAACTCTAAAGATCCATAATGTATTCCATGTTAGCCTATTGAAAAAGTATCTACCTAATTTGAATCATGTACTTGACGATCAGCAAATTGTAATGCCTAGCCAAGGAGTCCTTGAGCTACGGCCTGATAGAATCCTAGATGTTAGGGAGAGGCATTTGAGATCAAGGACCTTGAGAGAATACCTCATCCAATGGAAAGATTATCCTGAAGAGGATGCCACCTGGATGGATGAAAATACTCTCAACCGACAATACCCCCAGATCTTCTCAAGATGAAGACATCTTGATTCCTCTAAGGGGGAGAGGATGTAACATCTCTCGCGTGCCTCCCCCATGAGAACACCCCCTTTTAAATTTTTAAATTTAATTCAAAAATTTTTACTCTCTCTCTCTCCCCTACCGACAACATGTCGGGGAGAGAGAGAGAGAGAGAGAGAGGGAGTAGAGTGGTAGAGGGGGGGGCATGCACCCCCAGGTGTAGGGGTAGCAACCGTTAAACGGCGGTCTCCCCCCTCGTGAAGCCCCCCTCCCCACTATATGAGGGGAAGCCCCCCCCTTCCTTTGGTCATCTTTAGCGCCACCAGCCCCTCCCCTGCTCCGCCTATGTGCACGCCCCCTGCTCCGCCTGACGTGCCATGCCCCCTACTCTGCCAACACTCCGCCAGGCTGCCAAACACCGCTGCCATCATCTTCGCCACCATATTGTGATTGTGAAGGAGGAGATGTTGTTACCTGACAGAAAAAAAAGAAGCTAAAGAAGCTTCCACAAAGAGCCTTCTTAAGGGTGCTTCACCCGTGGAATCGTGTAAGGGACACAATTGTCTAAGAAGGGAGTTTCCTTGCGGGAAGGGAGGACTGCCAACTTGCAGAAAATTTTCGCACACCCTCCACCTAGCCGTCTTATTCCCAAGTGCCGATTGCGATGGCCCCAAAGCGCGGCACAAGAGGAGCACACGCGGGAATAAGAGAAGCACATGTAGGATTCCCCACCCGAAGCGCAAGAATTGATAATACCCCTTCTGTAGACGTTCAGGTAGTTGCATTTTTGAGTATACAGTTCAAGTGTTAAAAGATGCACTCATGCAATAATGTCATAGTTGCATCTCGCCTATAGGTTAAATATAAATTGCAATGTCCTTGTGCACTGGAAAGTTTGCATTGGGTGATTTATGTTTGAAAAAATGAATTATGTTGTGCAATAAAAATCCCTTGTGACGACCGTAAATAGGTTAATTCATAGAAGGATGTTTAATTAAAGAATAGATAGCTATTATGGGGAGGAATAAAAGAGTTATATTTTATTTAGAATTCGCATAAGCAACTGCATTCTTATTCGTGGACTTGCATGGGAAAAAACAAGATTATGTTTTTATGACGTTATAAATTTACGTAGCATAACTTGCATACATAAGCAACTTGCATGCATAAGTAGATGTATGAAAAAAAAAGGGGTTATATTTCATTTGATAAAAAGCATATAGGATGCAATAGGCATGAAATGATAGATACATTCAATATGAAAGATAGGTTAAAACGTTGCTTAGTATTGCACTTGCAGAGTTAATCCAGCATTCTCATACTTAGATTGTTCTATGTTGCGAGTAATGAGAGGGTACCATGCCTTAGGACACGAATACTACTATTATCGACAAACAAAGGGATGTAATACCTCAAGATAGGCAGTGCTACATATCTCGTGCAACTAGTCTACAAGGTCAAGTGCTATTGCAACTAAATCATAAGATGCTAGTACTACATCTTAGGCCAAGGGACGCGAGATCTAATGACAAGCCAGATTCGTTAAGAAGTCGAGTAGTCGCCCTACTACAACCCTCTCTCTTGGGGACCGATTTGTCAAACTTAGGGAAATTGTGAATTGCCAAGAAGCAAATTGACCAACCAAGGACGATGGGGTTGTCCAAGATCTATTTGACTATAGTACAAGGAGACCTAAGGTAATGATAGTTGGGGTCGGTAGGGTACAAACCCTAACCCAAAAAAAAGGGGAAACAAGCAACCTAGCTTGCTAAGCCCTTGGAATCTTGCCAAGTCATGAACGATCCAAGATCGAATGTTGGGAGCATTCGGGAAAAAGGAATCACACCTTAGCAGTTGGTTGTACGAATGACCACAAAAATGAGCTTGATTATACACTTAGGTACATTGTTTGAACTTCTTTGCTCAAGGAACTAATTCAAGGCCACACACACAATGCTTCAGGTTAATAGCATTGAGGGAGAGGCGGGTTTAGTTACCTTCAACTGCCTGCCTGGCCCTATCCAAGGGGATTGTTGGCCGCATCAGGTACATGGACCGAACCCGTCACGAGAGGTCTCTTTGTGGGTGTTGCTTGGAATGGGAAGATGCTTGGGTACCAAGGGAGGCTCCGGCCATAAATTCATTGTCTCCAGACCCCACACAAGAGGCCGACGTGACTGGAAATGGGTTCTCAAGGCCCGTGTACTAGTCTACGGGTGAAACTTGGAGCAGCAATCCTGTTGATTGCTAGGATAGCCTTCAAGCATGATATTTGATGTATTCTAAGACTATGATAAATAAAGGTCAAATATTTGGAAAAGGAAGTGCTTGACATTGTTTTTTTTAATGTCAGTGCCTAAGTTTTGTGAAGGAACCTGTGTTTAAATTGATTAATTAAGGAAGTTTCCTTTGCATGTCAAGTTTAATGTGGTATTATTTTGATAACTAAGTAACCCGAGGAAAGTGTGGTGGATGCGACTTGGGTCCATCCTATGGAAGGGTGGTCCCAGTTAGCTGGGAACTTTTCTCAAAATACGTGATAACGAAACTCTGAAGACCTAGAGTCAATAGAGTTAGAATCCCGATTTATGCTATTTTAGGGGAGCGGAATGGGACTATGCCTTATGGGTAGAAAGGCTGAGCTTTGCATCTCTCTCGTTTCCAATGCATTCTCCATGAACCAAGTGCAACATAAATCCACTTCGACTCTGTTGTTCCTATGCAAAGTGGTTCATGTGAAGCTCGATGCTAGCCACTTCCTAGAGACTTGACTGGTAGGAAAAAAATCCTGACTTTTGGTCGATCCTAAGTGGGAAAGGCCGAATACTTCCTTTTCGAGGTAGACTTAGGAAGGGCCGAATACTTCCTCTTGGAGGCAGACTCGGGAAGACCTAGATCGCAAACCTTGAGACATTCCTTGCGAGTGCGAGGTGGCGCTTTCTAGACTCTCTTCCCGATGGGCTACTAAGACGTGTCCCACAAGTGGACAAGCCGACACGTCACAGATGAGCTTGAGAGGCTCTATGGCACTATAGGGATGAACTCCAAGATCTTTCTAAAGATTGAGTTTTTTAGCTTGGAGTATGAATAGGGAAAATATCTCAGCAAGTTTATTTCACATATGAAGGGGCTCATGGTACAACTAGCCTCCATTCAAGCACCCGTTCATGATGAAGATGCAATTGCCATCCTTTTGAAGTCTGTGAATAAGTTCTTTCCAACCCTTGTTACTACCCTTACTAATATCTTGAACCCCACCTTGGCAAGTAGCATCCAATCATCCCTAGATGAAGAGAAGAGGAACAATAATGAAGAAACTTCAGCATTTACTTTCCTTGAGCAGGTGTTAGTCCATACAGCTTCTACAAAGTGCTCCTTCTATCATAAAAAATGGCATATTATAAGCAATTGCTGGAAGAAATATCTTGAAAAGATATGAAATGTAATAAATGCAAAAAGTTTGGGCATATCACCAATAAGTGTCCCAGTGTTCTCGAAGTACCTTTGGAATTGGATGCCAACTTTGTCTCCCAATCCACAGATGATCGAATATTTTGAGTCTTGTAACACTCTCTACCTATAACCTTCTTTTGTAGCTTGATTTATAAAGGCATCTCATTGTGGATTAAGGGGGGGGAGGGCATCCTACCATGGTTTATCCAATGCCACCTGGGATTTCGGGGGTGGTTGAAGAAATAAGCATGGGAACTCTCCTTACACTGGAAAGGATAAGCGTAGCTAGAAATAAATGGACTAGAGCATAGGGGAGCAAGGGGAAACCCTAACCCTAACTTCTCCAAAGGCTACATAAACTGCCTAAAGTACACACTCGCAATTGAGGAGAGTGTACTAGTTGTACCTTGAACAACTAACTAAGAAAGATCTTCTTCTTGTACTTGAGCTCTCTCACTCCCTCTTATGCACACTCTCTCATGCTTCCAACTCTGATTTGTCACAATGATGAAACTTAATGCTTGTATACATCTTATTACGCTCTATCATTCAAGGATAGGGTTGTAGTCACTATTTAATTTCATGTAACCCATGGGAGTTTTCTTGCACCTTTGTAACTTTTTTTTTGCAATGTTGTTATCCTTCTCCATTTACTCTAAAATAAGCAATGAGTACCATGCAAAGAAATGCTTCTTTGGATATTGTTCCCATTATGGTGTAACAAGTATGACATTCTATCTAGATGAGATTTCAATGGATAGTTGGGAGGTGCATGTAAGGTTTTCATGGATGTTGATACAAAAAAATTTGATGTCGTTGGAAGAGAGAAGAAGAGAAAGGACTTGGTTTTTCTAATAATGACAAGTGCTACTTTCTTGACCTATTTTTAGATCATCCTAATAGTTTCGGTAAGTATAACTTTGTCTTTCAATGGCATGCACAAAAGTTTAAAGATTGCATGCTTTAGTTTTTAAATGATGTTGTTGTATTAGTTATTGAGTTGCCGATGAGAATCACACATTTAAAATGAAAAATGATATTCAATCCATGCATTGGTGGTCAACCCAAGTAAGAATTCTTGTGCACATCACATATGTGAGAAACTTAGCATGCGCCATTGAAAAGACACTACCTTTTTACATATTTGATGACAAGCTACATGATACATTGTCCATATAGCATTGCTTTATGCTTCATCAAAAGTGGCTAAAATAGCGAGGGCATTAGTTATGATATCATTGGGTATGGTCAAATGGTGTTGAATCACAATTCAAGGCATGGAGACCTTTCTACTTTGTTGCAAGATACTATCACCTGATAGGCTTGCATATGATGCATAACTTCTCTACATTGGGACATGAAAAAAGAGAGCACAATGGTGCTAGGGCTCTGATCAAGAGGACACTTACACACAAGTAGTTGAAATTGAATGTAGTACCTATGAAGTGTGTGACTAATGTGGTTAATTTTCTCAATGCAAGATTTGTACACAACGGATAATCACATAGGTACAATACACAAAGATTTTTCTGTCTAGTTTTGCAAGATGATGTGCAATTGACTCTCCAATGGGATTGTAAGAAGCCTTATGACTCTTGCACATTCCAATGCATTGATGGATATTCAATAGTCAACCCATGTGTTTCCCATCTTCCAACATTCTCATGCTTTTGTGATCAATGTGTAAGTGGGCTATGGAAGAGATGTAAGAATAGGCAATACATAGAAGAATGGAAATATATATCCATTGTACTATTGTAAGAGCTTAAAGATAGTGAGGAAGAGGAAGGGGATGGGGAGAATGACAACAATATGAATACTGTGGCAATGAGTCAAGATGTTAACCTACTAATATATGTGGGAAATCCTGAGATGTTGTTTGAAACATTGTTGATTGGGGATCACTTTGCAGTGATGATAACCAAGTCCACTAGACTTCTACCTTCTGAATTCCACCAAACCAATATACCAGATAGAGAGAGCACAAAAGAATAAGTGGTGTAGAAGAATTGTTAGAGGTAGACTTATGGTTGAAAGCTTCTACTATGACCAAGTAGAGGGAAGATGTGATACATATAGTTTTCTTGACCACACCTCCAATCATGATCTACTCCCACCTTATAAGAGCCATATGCTTCCCAATGGAGCCTATACTTGGACTCCAAAACTAGTATAGGTTAACCTTTGAGGTCTACGAGAATATATATAATAGTATGCCATATGATGATGGAGCTGAAGAGGATGAATCCATGTTACCCCTATCCACCTCTACCAATGAGGTACGTGGGTAAATCTGTACTTTTCCTAATTATGGAATAAAACTTATTTTTGATGGGTTTCTATGTTATCATGTCTACATTTTCCTTCCTCAACTTTATATATGATATCCACTTTAGTATTTATAATCTCACTTTGGATATTAGAAGTGTTTTTTATGTCATTATGTCTATATTTGCCTTCCTCCACTCCATATACAATACTCACTTCAGTACTTAGAATCTCACTTTAGATATTATAATCCCAAAATTGACACTTATAGTACCAAAAAATGGAACTTATAGTACCAAAATTAGTACTTACAATGCCGAAATTTGTGCTTACAGAGTGCTTACAACACCAAAATTGGCACTGGTAAATCGATATCCCCAATGTAAAAAAATGGTACTTAGAGTTTGAATTTTGGTACTTATAGTATCAAAGTTTTAAAATCTTTTAGTTCTATATTTTGATACCCATAGTACCAATTTTGGCACTTATAGTATCAAATTTTGAAACCTTTCAATTCCATATTTTAAGACCTATAATACCAATTTTGGTATTATATATTGTAAGATTATCCAAAAACATAGAAGTGAAAATTTTAGAGAAACAAAAAATAGGGTAGTAGCATTTTGTACCAACTCTTTGGTCATGTGTGTCTTTAATTGAACATTGACGCTTCAAATATAGTGCTTGTTAGAGCAAAACTTAGTATATACTACTTTAATGGGCAAATAGCCCAACCCTTGGGATGTACACGAGCAATCCACCTTATAGAACATGTAAGATACCATGTGAGTTTAAAAGAAAGGATATTATATTTACTTAAATTTATAGGATTATATTTAAAAAATAAATTTTTAATTACAATTTGAAAAAAAATCATAAGTTTAGTAAAGTAAAAAGCATCATTTTAGGGCCTTGTACCATGTAAAGAAAGGGTATTTCTTAATATCCTTTGAACACACATTACATAGAAGATTCCTTATAGGTGGACCCCTCAAGGGGACATACTATCATCTTAGGTGGCAAAGAGCTGACATCGAGGTGCCAAACCTTTCCATCGATGCAAACTCTTGGGGAAGATTGGGCTATTATCCCTAGAGTAACTTTTATCTTTTGAGTGAATGCCCTTCCACTTGCTCCATCAGACCGCTAAGGTTGACTTTCATCCCTATTCGACCATTCTATAATCATATTCTAAACTTTCTTTGACGAGGAGTCATATGAGATGGAAATCTCATGTACAATTTTCTATAGTGACACTAGAACTAGCTATGTGTATAGTGGCATGATTTTATATAGTGACACTAGAACTAGCTATATGTGGACCCTTCTACAACCACACCCAAAGAACCTAACTCTGCCTTATATTAAATAGTGACTTGGCACCTAATAGTACCAAATTTTTTCATGTTTAATATTAGGTTGTTAAAAGACCCACTAATGAAAACTTTAGAGAGGTATAACATAAGCTACTTCAAAATCCTA
Organism: Lygodium microphyllum; assembly: GCF_053477565.2. Taxonomy (NCBI): domain Eukaryota; kingdom Viridiplantae; phylum Streptophyta; class Polypodiopsida; order Schizaeales; family Lygodiaceae; genus Lygodium; species Lygodium microphyllum. The sequence goes on from NC_141142.1 coordinate 19,451,949, forward strand.
GTTTTGTCACTTAGAATCTACATATTATTCATGTCACACTATAGTATCAAATATGGTACTATCAATTTTGCACTATAGTAACAAAGTTGAAGCTTACAATACTAAAATCAGTACTTATAGTTCCAAAATGGATACTTACAATTTCAAAGTTGACACTTGTAATTTCAAAATCAATACCGACAATACTAAATTTGGTGCTTAAAGTTTGAAATTTTGTAGTTATAGTATCAAATTTTGAAACCATTATATTCCATATTTTCAGACCTGCAATATCAATTTTGTTAGGTATCTATAGTATTAATTTTGAAAGGTGCCTACAATACCATTTTAAAACATATAGTACCAATTTTGATACATACAATATTAACTTTGAAATATACTATACCAATTTTGATATTATACTTTGCAAGCCTATCCAAAAATAGAGAAGTGAGAATCTTATAGAAATAGGGTGGTCCATAACATTTTGTACCACCTCTTTGGTCATGTTTATCTCGAATCAAACCTTGTTACACCAAATATGGTGCCAATTAGAGTAGAACGTGGTGCCTAATAACACTAAATTTGGTATTGTGTAATGTCACATAGTTAAAAGATATGTTTACAAAAACTTTAGAGAAGCACAATATAAGCTACTTCAAATTACTAGTTCTATCACTTTGAACCTATAGATTGTGCATATCACACCACAATACCAAGTATGGCACTATCAATTTTGTACTATAATATCAGTTTTTTTTCTATAGATACCATATTTGATACTAAATAATATCAAATTTGGTACTATGTAGTACCAAAGTTGGCAATGTGAAGTGCCACTCTAGCATCAAGCTAAAGTAACACAATTTTAGAAAAGCTACAACAAGAGGTATTTCAAAAAACTTCTATCACTAGATAATACTATAAAAATCAAACAAAATGTTAGAAGTACATTAAAGACGGTGCATTGGATAAGACAATAAATACAATGGATAGATTTCCCTTACAATATGTGTGCATATACAAAGTGTGGTCCATTGTACAATATATCACTCAATGTTAGTGCAATCAAATCAATAAAAGTATCGCTCCCATTGAATGAAATAATCAACGATGAGGGGGAAGATGTCATCTTCTAAATCAAATAGGGTTGCTTGTAGCTATATGCCATTTGGTAGGCATCCTCAATCCATCCAATCAACCAAGGTTGAATTTAGGTCTTGCAAGTACACGGGGGTGTCTTGGGTCATAATATGAAGGTTCATAGGATTTGATAGCCGAAAAATTATCATAGTTATTTTTGAGAGACTTGTATCTAAAATCATGTACAAGAATTGTTGTGGTAGCTTTATATCTTGGACGCTTCATCCAAACACTCCTCAACAGCTTCAAGAACATGGTCTTATTGTTGACCTTGTCTAGCAAATGTGGGATGTCATGAATAGAAGGTAGCCACCCCTCATAGTCCTCCTAGCTAAATATTTCTATAAAAAACTATAGGTAGATCACTCATCATGCCACTATACCTACAAATAGTACGAGGTTAGAACATCACATGAAGTTATACATTTAAACATCCATGCTTTATAGAAATTTTGGGGAAAGTAAAATTTCAAGATTTATACCAGCTTTGGCCTTTGATAACAAAACCACACCATAATATTTGCTCTCCATCTCAAAGAGATGAGCACTTTCTCTGCATCACACCTCACCACATAGTGTAAGTGGCTATTGACACACACTATTCATGGTTTGCATTCAACTGGTAGGTAAAAATTCTACTTTGGTAGTGGTTTTGTTTAGCTTTTCAAGAGTACACCATTGACACCAAATACTATTAGTCATCTGCTATGAGCAATTACATCCTTTCATAGCTTTGTGGTTGGTGATTTCTCATCTAGTCCCATCAAGGATTAATTATTACAATGCCAAAAGCAATAATGAGTCAAGGAAGACAAAGATAGTGAAGGCATAACACACATTAAAATAGAGACCCAACTCACAACCAAAATCTCAAATAGTACCAAGTGTGGTTATAACAAATTTCCATCTTGGTACTAGACAAGAGCAAATTTGAACGAAACCAATAATATTCCTCTATTATAAAACCCAACACAACTTTGGTACTCTAGTTTGAAACCAAATGTCTATTCTAGGATCAATAAGAGTGCATAAGGCAAAATTTCAATACAAAAGTTAATTGAAGAAGATAGAGTATTCATATGCATTAAATTGATAAGCAACATGGTCAACTACAAAGAGCTGCTACAACAACATCTATAGTTTGCAAGTACATGGCTTGTTACAATGACCATGGGAGTGCTTCTTCCCTACTATAAAAGAAAACTCTAACAAGGTGCAATCACCTTCAAATTAGAATCTCCCTTGGCAACTCCTTCAATATCATCCTCTTTGCTATCAACTTGGCCATTGGCTCTCCCTTTGTCAATATTCATTCCCTCAGTAGTCTCCTCACGATCCTATGTCCCCTCAACCTCACCCACTAGCTTGATGCCATAATCAAGAACCATTCTCTCTTTGGCATCTTTTCCCTTCTATTTATGAGCCTCCCTATTCCCCCTCTCTTTGACATATTTTCCCCTCTCCTTGACATCCTCTCATTGCTACCCCCTTCTTTCCACCAGTATACCTTCTCCACTTTTAGCATCAATAGCATCCAGAACTTCCTCAGTCTCAACAGCATGTAGTAGCACCACATCAATGCAATATGATTTCTCAGCCTTAGTGTACTCCGCATCTGGCACGTCGTCATTGATAATCAGAGATTTAACAACACCAGCTCTTGGGTTGTCTTTATCTCTGTTAGTTGTCCTCTCCTCCATATCAAAGATCCCCTAGTTGTCCCCCTCTAGCTCCCCCACATACCCCTTTCCTTCCCACGTCTTGTAGGACATCCTATGGGACTTCGTTCCATTGTAAATAATATTATCTATGTGCATTTATATCTACGTGTGTGTGAATGAATGCTTATGTGTGTATGCGTGTCAAAAATATTGAAAAACCCGATGCCAGGAAGCTTGAATAAAACTACCAAGGAGTGTTAAATAAGCCACCAGGGATAAAGAAAAATTCACAGAACTCGAATTCCAAAGAGGAGACACATTACGTGTGGTCGAGATTTTAAAAAAATTGTGCTTGGAGAACTCTTAAGGAGACAGACGTGTAGATTTTGTTGATAGTATCCTGAAGGTGAACAGAGATGGTGAGATAAAGCAGTGGATACTTGTGATAACAGATTGTGCTTTCTATACTCTAGACAACAGGTGGTGTAACCTTAAACGACGGATTTCTCTTTCTGCTATTGATCGGATTTATCTGAGGGAACTCAGTGTGACAACTTCTTTGCTATTATTGTACCAAGTGAATATGATTGTCTCCTAGCCAGTACCCGTAAAACAGAAATTGTGGAGATGCTTGTGGATGCTACAAAAAGCTTAGCTATGTAAAGCTATTGGGGGGGGGAAAGCATGAAATCAGGTCGTAAGGAAAATTTATTGGCATCCATGGCTTCCCTTTGAGCTGCTTCCCTCTTGTTCCGTGCACTTGCAGTCCATCCCGGGTGTGAGAAAATCAAAGAAAAGAGAATAGGAAAACCTGCATTGAAGTTTCCCCCTTTGCCCATCTTAGCCCTCCATAACAAACTATGTGCAACAATCTAAAAGCACATCATCTCTTCACATCGACCTCTTTCCAATACCAGGCCATCAGAGGACAATAAGGAGGTCGCTAGAATCGAAGATGAAGAGGCGATTGAAGTTGAAGAAAAGCCAATGAGTGTCGGAGAGGTAATTAGAGGAGGGAGTCGACAGCTTCATTGTCGATTGGTGGACGGGACCTGGCCACTTTAGAACCTTGAAAATTGGAGGTGAAACATGCGATCTTATTGTTTCATCCCTTGCACATGGGACTTACCTTGGTGGTGATAATGATGCAGAAGATAGAGAGTACATAGAAGCTATAGCAAGAAGTTTGAATCTTGGTATCAATGTAAGTGATTGCTGGAGCTGAGCAGAAGAAACTTTAACTTGGATGTAATAGACATTTACTTTATTCACAATCTAGAGATTCAGCTCTCGTTTGTCCCTTTAAAAGGTGATGATGCAAAGATGCAAGGACAACAGACGAGGTGCCTTCTTTTTCTGAGAACTAGATGTAGCTTGTCTCTGCACGGCAGCTCCAGCAACAAAGCTGAAGAAGGAGTAGAGATAGAGAAATAGAAGAGATATCTTCCAGCATCATCAACTATGGAGAAGATGAAAGTTTTATGGAACCTAAGAATTTCAGCATTTCTAATCAATCTTGCTGCCATCATGGAAAAGGCTGATGAAACACTGCTACCTACTGTGTATAGAGAAATTGGCCTGGAACTTGGAGCAAGGTCTTCCCCTTGGGCATTTAGAGTAATTATTCAGCTTGAGATACGATCTTGAGAGTTGAATTTTCAACTTAAGATCGGGCGGCCTAAACCCAGTGGGCTGTTTGGATTCGATTTCGTCTTATATTTTGTAAACATCTCGGCAGTAATACAATTGTTACTTGGCATCATATTCGTCTTGCTTATTCGCTTGATTGATCTTCTATCTTGAAATTCATCAAGGTCCTCTGTGGACGCGACTTTGTTTTCGAAAACCCTTCGACATTGGTCAATAAAGTGACCATAAGAAATGTGGGTGCAGGTCCTGTGGTTGATGAATTTGCAGAGGCTTTTGCAGGCAGAGCGATCTATTCTTTGGGTATTCTTTACTCGGGTTATGATCAGTTTCAGCTTGGAATTGAAAGCAAGGATATCACAACCATGAAGACTCCTTTGGGGTTAGTACGGATGTATACTCTCCCACAGGGTGCAACAAACTCAATGACACACATGACAAATGCTATGAATAGGGTACTCAGGGATTTTATACCACAATTGACTATGCCCTTCTTGGATGAGTTCCAATCAAAGGGTGTATAGTGGATGAAAAGAATGAAGAGATGGATGCTCATGGATGCAGACAGTTTGTTGCAGACCATATTGTGGATTGTGAGAGGATTTTTACATGTCTAGAAGAGGTATATTTAACTCTTTTCTGGACAAAAGTCTGTCTTTGGAGTTGAAGAGGTTTTGATTATTGGGCATATGTGTGGGCCTTATGGGCAAAGGCCATCACCAACAAAAATAGATGGGATTGATAGAATGCAAGATTTATGCACGAATGTATCAGAGGTGCGTAGATTCTTGGGTGCATGTGTGTTCTATTTGATATGGATTCCTCACTTTGCACATGTAGCCGATGCTCTTTATCAGCTTCTAAGAAAAGGTCAGAAATTTCATTGGGAAAGAAAGCATAAGAAAGCAAAGAAGAAATTGAAGCAACTCTTAAAATCTACTCCTACATTGAGAAAGGCTGACTACTCACATGGAAAGCCTATCATTATTACTATTGATACAAGCCCAATTGGGATTGGATGGGAAATTGGGCAAGCAAAGATATGCAATTCACTTTAGTGCTAAAGTATTGACTGAATGACAGAGAAGATATCCACAAGCTAGAAGAGAATTATGGGAAATTGTGACAGCCCTTAAATGTGATAAGGAGTATTTTATGGGTGCTCATGCAGTCATTGAGACCGATTGTTTGCGGTATTGGGTATGATTACTAGTTGTGCTACTCTGGACATTGCTATGCTCCGCTGGATTGCATACATCAAATCTTTGAACCCTAAATTTCAGCATATTGCAAGAAGAGATAACCTAGTGGTGGCAGACATGTTATCTCGAGCATGTTATGAGAATGAAGATGGGATGATGGATGAGGAGGAAGAAGATGAATTTCTTATGGTTGAAAATGATGTTGCAAGAGTGAATTTAGCAAAGCAAGGTGTTTCTACAGCATTAACAAAAGCTTGGACAACAAAGAGAAGACACTTTAGATGTTTTGTATCTTGTATAGAAGTGTTTCTAGAAGACAAATATATAGGAGAGTGGTTGAGAATTGGTCAATACCTCAGTACATTAACAAAGAGAGATGAATGGTCAGATGAGGAGTTTAAGAAAATCAAGAGGAAAGCATATGGGTTTTTTTTAAAAGATGGATACTTATGGAAACATGCTAAAAAGAAATAGGGTATGCCAGTGCTAGTTTTGGGTGATAGAGCTTCACAAGTAAAAGTAATGCAAGAATTTCATGAAAGCTTGTGGGCTGGTCATAGAGGTGTTTGGGGTACTTTTACAAAGATCAAAGAAAGATATTGGTGACGGGGTATATATAAGGATGTTTCTCACTTTGTGGAAACATATACGGCATGTCAAATGTATTCATATATGAGACATCGGGATGGATTGCAATCCACATATCCATTGTCTCTTCATTTTAAGTGGGTGGTGGATTTGGTCACAATGCCTACAGGTCTTTGGCAAATGAGATATCTTGTGCTTGCTCGTGAAGACTTGACTAATCAAGTGGAAGGGAAATCTTTACGTATTAAGACAACAAATGCTGTGTGTACTTTTCTCTTAGAAGAGATCTTTTGTCGGTATGGCTGTGTGGGAAAAATTACAGCTGACAGGGGTGAGTTGGATGCAGATGAAGCTCATGATTTCTTTGCACGGTTGGGGATAAAGCTTGCTTTAACTTCAGCCTATAACCCTAAAGGAAATGGAAAAAGTGAAAGAGGTCACCCACCTATTGTGAAGGCATTGGCAAAAGCATGTGGAGAGAAGGTAAAAGAGTGGCCACGATTGCTCCCTTATGCTTTGTGGGACGACAAAACAACTCATAGTGTTGTTACAGGATATATGCCTGCAGAATTGATGTATGGTCAAAAATCTATCATGCCGATAGAAGAGATGACAGTCACATGGAGTGTGTTACCTTGGGAGGAGTTGAATCGAGAGGAGTTGTTGGCCTTACGCATTAGACAGTTGGAAAGAAAGTTAGAAGACATAGAGGCAGCAAAAACTGCAAAGTTAAGGGCAGAAAGGATACAGAACAAGAAACGGTTTGACAAAAGACATAGACTAAGACCAAGAACCATACAAGATGGGGATTGGGTATTAGTTTACGATAGCAGTTTACATAACTAGCATAGTGCCATGCATAAAGTTTCCAAAAGATGGTTTGGACCCTATATGGTAAGACATGCATTTGATAATGCTACTTATGCATTAAATGAGCTAGATGGGACAGCCATCAAAATTTCCGTAGCAAGGAAAAGAATCAAATTATTCAAAAGGTAGGAATCTACTACCTATGAGTTGCCAGAATTGGAAGAAAATAGTGGTCCTGATACAGGGGCTAGCCAGGAAGATATGGAAGATGAAGAAGTAAAGGATATGGTTGTAGAGGATGAGGAGGACTCAGAATCCGGTGATAACTAGGATTTTGGCACATATACTAGAGGATGTGCAGGTTCAGAGGGGTTGGATGTTGTGATGTTATGAGGACATAGTGTGAAAAATTATGGAATGCATCATCATCCGACTTCTTTATTGATCTAGAGAGTCAATGTGATGTGAGCTATTAGTACTAGTGTGAGTTGCATGAATTATCTAAAAATACTAGATTTTTGGATAATTTTAGTCTATTTTTATATTATTTATTGTAAAAATCTAAAAAAGTTAGAAAAAAAGCTTCTAGATTAGGATGGCATGCAAAAAGCTAGTTGCTTTTTCAACCAATAGGGGATTTTCACAAGAGGGACAGATTGACGAAATCGTGTACGTCGCGATCATTGTAAACATGCTAAAAATTGCAGATTGAACTGAAAGAAGAAGAAGGAGTGATCTAGGAGATCTGTGATCAGGTGTTTTCAAAGATTCTTATATCTATGCTACTCAAGCACATAGGCTTACACTTATGGATAAAGACATGATAATTCTCAGGAGATTGAGATACATGTTTTCAAAGGTCCTTGAGCCAATCTCCCCTTTTTTATGTAAAGGCTTTCAACATTTTAAATGTGCCTCCATACAAAAAGAAGAAAAATGATCCAGGTCTTAAGGTTGAAGATGTCACCCATGAAAAAGACACAAGACAACATGAGAAAGAGGAAAAGTCCATAGAAGAGCATGTAGATAAATTGAGGGAGTATAAAAGAAAGAAGGAAGAAGAAAATGAAGTAGAACAACTCCCATCTTTGAAGAGGAGTTATCTACCCTTCTTGAAAGGGTTGACCCTAAGGGCTTCAATGTTTCTTGCTTTTTACCTGTTGATATTAGAAAAAGATCTGATATGGTATTTTTGGACTAGGATTGTATTCAAAATCTCAAGAATAAAGTGAGAGAAGTAAATGACTCTATTCTTCTTGCTGGGATGAGGTATAGTATACCAAAATTTATTTTTACTCACTATATTTTTATAGCAATAGACTTTCATGTTGATGCTTAGTATCTCCATTCCTTTGGTAGGTTTGTAATGCATGAGCTCCCCTTTGATATACAACAAAAGATTGAGGTTCTTGATCCATCTATCTCATACTATATGAGGAGTGAACTTGATGCAAGTGCATTTGACCATTGGTTCAATTTAATTGACTTTGAAACTTTGGAGTTTCTTCTAATTCCATATAATGAAAAGTAGGTAATTTGATATTTTGTTAGATTTTATGAGATCTTGTTTTGCTAGATTATTGAAATATTTTTGTTTCTAGTTCTCATTGGATCCTAATTGGAATAGACTGTGTGGAGAGACAATGTTTCCTCATCAATTCTATAAAAGGAAGCCATGGAAATACCAAGTTGTATAAGTTATATAATCTAGGGTCTCCTTGATATTTTGATTTTTTTTTTGCAGGTACTCTAAATATTTTGATCTTTCTTTTGTAATTACTCTAAATTTTATTGCCTTTTTTGTACAAATCTGTAAAAAAATTGATTGAAGTGTTAGAGAAAAAGCCTCCCATTCCTTCTGACTTACTTGTAACAATGCAATACAAACAAGTTGTGGTAAGGTCTCGATCAATATGGTTGGAACATACTAAGAAATTTTATTCTAAAAACTACCATAAACAAGTTTCATAGTTTACTTTATTGTTGATTGCAGTGTCCTCATCAAGATGATAGCTACTCTTGTGGTGGCTGGAGAGTAGTTGTAAATGCTAGAAGATTGGTTTAGTTTATTTATCTCAATGATGATAAAATTATAAAGGTAATGCGAAACATACTAAACTTTAAGATAGAGGTTTATTGCAAAATAGTCCATTGATGATAATAATATAGTCCATTGTAAAAAAATAACCATGAACTACAAATCTTTTCTTAAAAATGTATGACAATTTACAAGGGATTGCTATATAAGTGAGCATGTTTGGTATATGAGAGCAAAGCTTGTGAAGTACATAATGGTCAATTGTATACAACCGACAAGAATGGATAATAGTAGGGGCTTGGACATTGAAGGAGAGGAGGTGCATGTAACTATAACAGGTGAAGCTATGCCTTCAACACCCAAGGTGACCAAAGCATCAAAGATAGGCAAAAGGACTCCTAGAAAGGATGTTCCTTCTCCTAAGAAAAGATCACAAAAAAAGTAGTTTTGCCTCATTGATTGTAAGCCCTTGTGTATAAGTTATGAAGATAGATGAGAAAAATTTGTCACAAAATTTGTACATGTATTTTATATTGATATTAAAGAGATCTTTTCTTCAATATCCTTGCATTGTATATTCTTCTCTCTCCTCGTTGATATCTATTTAAAAAAATGTCACAAATTTTTATTAATCAAGAAGTGAAAAGATATACACCTAAGTTGATATAATATGATATAAAAACTTACTTGTTTGTTATTAAGTTAGAACACAAATGAGTATAGTAGTTCAATATCTTCGTTCTATAAATCCATCATCACTTGATGTAGCATTGAGGATTGCAATACTGTCCTCATTGTACCAAATATCAAGATCCACTATAGGATCCTTGCTAAAATTATAAAGATTTTGGTCTAAAGCAACTAGGCTACTACCAACATAATGCCATCTACTATAATAAAAGATAATGATGAAATTTTGAGTAAAAATCATATATTTACAAGCTATAGAGTCTTGATCTATCTTACATAGTATTTTTCCTTTTGTCCTAGTGTCGCATCCCTCATCAACAAATCATATCACATGATCATATGTTAGTCTCTTCACTGAAAGCATGGCCTTTGATCAAAGGGAGAATATTGATTCCCATTGGCTACGCTCATGGGGACAATATAAGAATCATCATAGAAGAATATTCCATTCTCTACAAGCTTTGTCTTCTTTCTACCTTTGTACATCTCTTCTCAAATCAAGCCATGCATCACATCAATCACATCAACAATAGACTCAACCAATTACCATTCCTCAATATTAGAGGGATAGACATCTATAAGAAAAATGAACAATTGTTATAATGGAAAACCTTAAACCAAGTTCAAGAAAAGAAAGACTTTAAGAATCAAATCCTTACAATTTGGTTTATGCATTAGAAGATTTGAACTTCCATGTTCAAATATAGGTCTCTATGCATAAACACATATTGCACCAAAACCAATTTTATGTTATTCTTATTTACTCCAAGCTTAAAATCTTGGATTCTACATTTTCAAGTAGGGATGAAAGACATCTCATATCTTTGTCTTTTCCCATGTTTTTCCTATTGCATGGTGATCCAACTGCCTTTGCTAATGATTGTAGGAATCCATCTTCCATCTTTTTGGAATGAGTTAAACACTGATATGGATGTGATTTGGGAGCTTGGACACCTTGTTCAAGGTCAAATTTCTGTATCCATGGCAGAGAGAGAGAGAGAGAGAGAGAGAGAGAGAGAGAGAGAGAGAGAGTACTAAGCTACCACAAAGGAGGTAAAAACATAAGAGGGATAAAAGAAATGAGGGAAAAAAATAAGTGCTAAGATCTTTACTAATTTGAATATAGATAAAACATGTCATTATCATTAATCTAGATATATCATTAAATAAAAGTGGTCGAGATTGTATATCATTGATGTAAAGAATGTCATAATCATGAATATAGTAGGCTAAAAATAGATATTGATAATACAAAGTTGTAATATTATTATATATGTATCTTTTTGTAAAATGATTTTTTTGTGTTTTTAAAAATAGAGCTTCCGTTACGGAGCCTCTACTCTTATTGGTCTAGAGCACTTTCTCTCTATCTCCTAAAAGGCATTTTTGAGATCTCAAAACTCCCCTAATGATTGCAGATAGTCTTTACTATCTCCTAACAAGTTTTCATTTCTAGTGCTGTTAGACTTGTTACTACCCACTTGGATGCTAGTTTTAAAAATATTGCTAACTCTGAGAGACATTTAAGTTTCTCCTTAAGATGTCCCACTACAAAGTGATGTACATAGTTGTGGATGGAGAGTTATCTCAATTGTTTGTAGGACTATAGATTCAAAGTTGTTGAACATAGATGGGATGAATGTAAGTCTTTTATCTTTTGCTTTTAAGTTAAAATTCTCTTGTATTCTCAATTGAGTTGTTGTGTGCCTTGTTTTAGTACAAAGACCACCCCAAGTCACATATGTTGTGGATAAGGGAGAGGTATATTGAGATAATTTTGGATAGGGCAATTACACAAGTCAACCATGACTCCCCTCTTCCTCCTAAATCTTTCAAGGCAAAGCCAAGAGATAGGTGAAACTCTACAAGCAGTACGGACACTGCTAAGGCAACCGACAAAAAGTCTTTTATTGCCTCCACAAAGAAAGATGTCCTAAAGCTTTCTCCTTTGAAGTTTGATCCATCTCCCCTAAAGCCTCAAGAGAAGAGGGTACTTGTGAATTCAATTTCCTCCAGCAACAAAAAAAACATGTAGTAAGGAGCCTAGTGATAATGAATGAAGCTGATGAAGATGAACCTATGTCAAAGAAGGAGAAAAGTTCAAAGGAAGGAAAACTGAAGATTAGAAAGATGAATAACCTTGTATTCAAACAACAACAAGCATATTCTTCTAGATACCCTTTTAGGCGTCATGGCCTTTTGAATGCCTTTGACTATTCTAAGCTTCAAGCTCTTTATCGTTACTTCATCATGAGTCTCCCAAATGAAGGATGCAAGGTAGTAAATCCTCAACATGCCCATATACACCTTCCCTTAACAGAACCACATATTGAGCATATTATATAAAAATTCTACCTTCACTAAAAAACATGTGGTTTGATCAATATATATAATGTCTGCAAATTCTTTATGTGTTGCATAGAGCGTGCCACTAAGACTCTCCATGGGTTGCCATTTAGAACTTGTTAAGGAAAAGATGTCTAACGCCAATAATCCACTATTTACTTGGTGCTTTAACGAAAAAATATTCACATACAATATTCAACTCAAAATTAAACTTACAATAGCTTTGTTGAGGAAAATGTTCATTTGGAGGCAAGTGCATTTTCTTTGCCATGTAAACATGTCGCACCCTAGAAAACCACCCCTGAGCTATGATTTTGAAACCAGTGGTACGTCCCTTCCCATAATACTTGATATCCTCTCATTTTTTTTCTCTTTACCTTGTGAGGGCCCTTGCAAAATGGCAACATGGTAATCGAATTGTTTATACTAAACATTTTGGGCTTCCATTTTTCATCTACACTTTTGTTAAAGAGTGGAAGAGTTTATAGAATGAGAAGGATGTGTTGTGGAAGCCATAGAAAAAAGAGAGCACACCAATGTGCAAAGTAGGAAACTTAGAGAGGAGATGTCAATGAACCCAAATCGAATGTCAAGAAGGCTAATAAAAATATACTTGCTGATAAGAATAATGCTCAAATGTGGCTCGTAAGTTACAAAATCGATAGTATTAATTGCAGCTTTTTTTTTTCTTATCTTTTGTCAGCCTTTATTAGCTTTATGAGCTTTGAAACTACAAAAAGTTGTCAAATCTCACAGATTTTGGCCAAAAAAGAGGAAAAATCCACAAAAGGATCTCTACTATCTCCTAAGCAGAGGAGACAAGAATACCATATTTTTGCACATGTGGCAAACTCTCATTGGCTCTTTTCTTAATCCAATGATTAACACAAGTGCTTTTTTTAAAGCATTTTAGCCCTAATGTTTGCGGCGAGATTGTACAAGACTTCTATTGCGTAGAAAGTAGGAGATGTTTTTGGCATAGTGTCAAGACAACATACACAATTACTTTACTTAAGAATAAATTCATGCTTTAAAGTGTGTTACATAGGCCTTTTTGGTAGACTTGATGATTGATGCTTAGTGTTATGTAATACATTTGAAGTGTATTACTATAACTCACAAGGAATTCCAACGTGTAAGAAATCTTCAAGTAGTGAAGGATGCATTTGTTCCAATGGAATGAACATAGTTTGTAATGTTATATTTTTTGGAATAGTGTTCTTATTGTGCTCTAGACATGTGACTATGTCCCAGTGCAAAACTGATTCACTTTCCTAAAAATATGAATTAGTTTTTGCTCTTGTCCTTTACTCTCAACTTCAATGTGCATCGTCACTGTAGTTTTTACTAGCACTATCAATTTCTATAGAAAAAACATGTGAAATTTTGCCATTTCTCATTGCAGACTTTACTCTGTATAGTCTATGTAGTGCAAAGTTTCTAAGGGCTTGTAGTCACAAGGTTCATCTCTCGATTATTGATCCATCCATAATTTTGGTGCAATATAATTTAAAAATACAAAGCTATATTGAAATTCAATAAACTTCACATGCACACCAATTAGGTGGCCAAGAGCCCAATATATTTTTTTGGCAAGAAAAAAGCCAAGAGATCCCTTGCCCAAACTGTGGCATCCCAATTTTTATATCACAAAAGTGGCTTGAGATACCACCAGACTTTACAAGTCAAAAAGTGGCTCCAGACACCAGACTTTAGATAAGGGTTCTCTTGGCCTTTTTTTGCCAAAAAAAAATATTGGGCTATTGGCCACCTGACAAGTGTATGTGTGAATTTTTGTCACATTCCAATAAAAGGTTATGGATTCATGATCACATGGTGGACCATGCGTACGAAGCTACATTGATCTGATTCCTAGGTTCAAAAGGGTTAGAAGTTCATTCTTCTTCTCATTTTCACATATTTCTTTCAATACTTCCTCCATTCTCACATTTATGATCTCTGTCTCTTCTCCATTATATCATTCTTGAGCTTGTATGACACACATCAAGCAAGTCGCTCATCATTTTGCCCCGATGATGCCATGGCCACATGTAGCATGAGGTGGATCCTCCTATGGTGTAGCAACAAGTTATTTTCCTTAACCACAAAGACCACCATAGAGAAGAAGAGGAGAGTGAGACCAATGACTGTTATCCTTTGAGAGATAAGACGAATCTAGCATGGGTAAATGCTTCTCATCCCAAAATTTTTATTCTAGAAGGTTGTTTGAGAAATATTACATAATATGTACTTGAAAAGGTTGGAAATACTTTGGGGGCGAGTGATTGATAGCCCATTGCCATGTAAGTGGATAATACACAACTAGCAACCATCCATCTAAAGTGCATCACAATCACAAATAAAGACATGAACTTTATCGTTTGGCTTTGACACAGCAAGGGGACTCCTCCATAGGTTTTTGCCATGAGAGATACAGAACCATTATACTTGGAAAGCCAAAATATTTTGTATGCTATGAACATTTGTGTGTGTGTGTAATGTGATGTGTGTGTGATTTGTACTCTATTTAATTAGTTTAGATAAAGTTTTTTTTTTTGTTTCTTGAAATGCATGATGCTTATTTTTTGTTTAACATACCCACACATCAAAAGTAGTAATAGGTACATATACGAGTTGCATTATCATTTACACACAATGCGAGTATACATATTACATGCTGATATAATTTAAATCGGATTATATTAACATATACAAATGCATCATTAACATACCACACAATATCATCACACTTACACAAATCACATATTTATTCAATGAATATTCATTTATAAGAACAAAATAAAATGCATTATATTCATCAAGAAAAATACATGCGATGTTTGATAATGATGACAAATATAAAAAGCTGATAGCCAACAAGAAATCTCACTTGTTTCTTCGCTTTTTCATTGGTGAAGAGGAGGGGCCAATTTCCAATGAATAGAAGTTTCCTCTTTGCTTCAAAACTAATATGCTTCCCCTTTAGCTCTTCCTCCAAGAGAAACAAGTTTGACACTTTTGTGAGCTCATCTAATGTAGTGAGTACATACACTGCTCCACCACACTCTTGGTCAAATAGGTAGAGAAGCTTTGATCACTTCACTAGTGCCACCTTCTTCAAGCTAGATATCAGAGGTATTACTTGAAAAGGTCCAAACTTGGTCAGGACCCGAATTTTCATGATTATATCCTCTTCTCATTGTGAGTACTTCTTATGGAAGACCACCAATTCAATAAAAATGTTGCCAATGTACTCCTTTGAATCCTTCCATCAATTCACATATCGAGATCCTCCTTGCCTTGATGCAAACTCATCTATGTATAGTATATCATGTGAATGACATAGTCAAATCAAATAATATGATTAGTAATTGATCTAGAGTTATTGAAATGTGATGAAACTTGACCCCAGGGTGCATTAAGTTCATTGAGTCTATCGTGAAATCTTGGCAAGAAAGGATACATGCAACTATCTTGTCTAAAGTCTATGTATCTAGGGCCACTTTCTTACTAGACTTCGAACATGGCAGTTGTATGCATCATTTTTTGCCAAGATTTCACTGACAAACTCTAGTCGGGGGACCCACTGCACCCTATGGTCAAGTTTTGTCGCATAAAAATGTATGAGAGTTAGAAATCTTGCCTTTTCTATATCATCTTATATCTTTGTTTCCTCATGTATCAATGAGGCACCTCTCCAAGCATAGGGATCCATAAACTCCTTGGTAGGAAGTTGGGGTCTTTGTCTGAACTTATGTTGGAGTGCTTCAAACTTACATTCAACACAAGGTAATCTTCTTCAGCCAATGCAATTTTCTTATGTGCTGCCATGATGGCACTCACTATATCTAAGCTTGTGCCCATTAGGGGAAATATGGACTTAGAAAGGGCCTCATAAGAAATGGATCAGGAGGGTTACTTTTTCTAATCTTAGAAGACAATTGGGGCAACATGCCATGATGAGGGGCAAAGGAGGTTTTGAGAAGAATTAAGGGTTTCTTAAAAAATATAAAAAATGCAAGCTCAAAATATTTAGCTAAATATGGCACAACAACATTAGCCTTGTGGTTTAGTCATAGGACCATAGGCCTTTGACCCACAGGTTGGCACTTCAAACCTTGCATACACAACGCAAAACAAAATCATTTGTTTGTGCCTTCTAACCTTACAAGATGCATGCTAAATGCACTTTGGGAAGTTTGTCTCCACATTTTCTAGTCCAGAATGCAATTTGTTGCATTTTTAAATTACAAAACCACCAAATTTTGAGAAAAACTATATTTTTGGGTCAAAATGAAGTTTGTCTCCATGTTTTCTAGTCCACAATGCAATACCACCAACTTTTGAGAAAAACTATATTTTTGGGTCAAAAGGGAAAAAGATAGTGGATAAAATGTGCACACCACCCCCTCTCCCATTGGTCTGCCTCAAATCCAAGTGATTAAAAAATGAGACTAATTGCTAAGCTAAAGGGCCCTTTTTTAGTACATATTCTCCCTAATGATCATATCTTCCAGCCTTTGCCATTGTGGGGTGCATATCCACATAATCATAATCAATGAGATCTTCTATCAAATCCTTGACCAAGATGGACAACAACTCTTCTTGCTTCATTTTCAAGTTTTGTAATACATCTGATAGAAGTAAGTACTGCATGCCATTTACTTCAATGGATATCGAGGAGGCAAGGTTGGGTTTGCAAACTTGTGGCTCTTCTAAAGAGGATGACACCGTGAGAGCCTTTAACAATATTTAACCAAAAAGATGGGCTAAATGCATAATAGTTGAGACATCAAATGGACTTTTATTTTTTTATGAAGCTTCAACCTCCTTGGCCAACTATCTCTCATGTAAACTTCTCAATACTCCAAACTCTAACCAACAATGTATCGATTCTTCCTACCCAAGAAAGAAAAGAACAAAAGACTAGTGTTGAGGTATACTAAACTCAAGAACTTACCTTCCCACATAATATGTTTAAATCTCAAATGTTAGAAGATGGTCCCATGATCCTAATGTCACATCCCTCATCTCCTTCGCATCCACCGCCATGTATGCCTATGTTGAGAGAAGAACATAGAGAAGAAGTGGAAGATGTAGATGGAAAAGAGCTTTACCATTCCAAGCCCCTCACTTTGTCATAGCTCAATTCTCCCACACAACCTCAAAGTCAACTTTTCGAGATGGGAAGAAACATAATAAAAGAAAGAGATTGAGAAGAGCTTCACTATTCCTAGTCTCTCACTCAAACACATTCTCTCTTTCTCACTCTCATGCAATGGTTGCATAAAATAAAGGATAGAAAAAGAAGAACAATTGCACAAAAATTGCAATAACATGAATCCAACAACATGGACAATCACATGTACCCTTATATACATAAAAATTAGGGTTAGGGTTAGACCCCTTATGAATTAGGGCTTAAGTTTACACCCTCTTTTTCACTTTAGGATTTCTACCACTTTAAGGATACCCTACCCACTGTGATAAAACAAATTTTGTATCCTTTTAGCTTAGGAAAAATACCTTAATTGGGACTTGAGTATAAAAGGCAAGAGTGTGCCATTGTAATAATCTTTTAACACAGTTGTAAACTTCTCCATTTCTTGGAGCTTGAGGGCTCTTGCCTTCCCTACCAATATTAAGGCTGAATACTCAATGCCCACCATAGCAAGAGGTGGATTTCTTGTAGTAGCCTCTCATTCATGATTCTCACTGTACCTTTGATATCATCTAGTTATGGCTTCATTTTGCTGTAGATTTAATACATTTTCATCTATGGCACTATGGCTATTTGATTCAATTGTTGTTTCTTGAATTTCTTGTCATTATAATTCAGTCTAGGCTAAATTCATTTCAATGTATCAGAGCCTCGAATTTGATTCTTGGCAATGTCATTTTCAAGCCTAGATGTGGTTACCAACATCATCTAGGATAATTGGAGTTCAAGATTTGGTTAGAGAACTTGGTATAATTTAAACAGTGACTAGTTTGGGGGGTTACCTGCAATTAGTCTTCACTATTCTTGGAACTCTTGGAGAAGATATAAAGAAGAAATGGAGGGATCTTGGATATTTTGGTAGCTCATGGACAAGAGGAGGCCCATTTTGAAGATTCTAGGACTAACTATTGATTAATATAGTTTTGAGAAAGCTTAAACTAGATTATCTTTTGCTAATCAAGGATTTCTCTCTTTTCTCATAGCCTACCCCAAGCAAATTTACCTTATCTATGCATACTAAGATTCATTTTGAGTTTATAAACATAAGGATTGAAGAGGTACAACTATTGTTATAGCCCATTTGTTGTAGATAGTCTTCTCTTATTGTACCCATTCCAATGGACAGGAATAAGAAGAAAGAGAAATGTTGGAGAGCATAAATGAAGACTTAGTTGAGTATCGATAAAAGGTAAACTCATCCATTAGGGCTACAAATCATGGACAAAAGGATGGTAATGATGGCAACATACATGAAGAATCATAATGGCCAAGAGACCCTATTGATGAGGTACATATATCTGAAGTGAATGGATTACTTGACCCAAATGAATTTCAATTACTTTCTCATAGGATTGAATGCATGAATGAGGGTATCATTCAATTGAACCAAAAATTTTATGACAAGTTTGGAAAAAGGTTCAATCACTTTGAGAAGTTTGAATAGAATAATCAATTGTTGGACATTAAGTTTGATAAGTTAATTTCCATTCTCAACAACTTGGGTAGTAAGTGGAAAAACACTCCACCTTTCAATGATAATGGGACATCAATTCCACATGACAATGTGAAGTCAAGGGCAACCCATCAGTTTATGCACTCAACCTATGAGCAACTTGGTCCATCAAGAGTTAAGGTAATATTTCAACCTCCTTCTAACTCTTGGAATAGGGGAAGACCAAAGTTTGAATCTTCAAAAGATAATGGACAACTTAAAAAATCTTAGCATGCTGAAAAAGAAGAAGAAATTCATGGGTGTGACTCATTCTAAAAGGAATTTTATACACAAAACTCACAAATACCTAATGCAAGGAATAGACAAGGTCCACACCTTCATACAGATTCGAGAAGAGAGAATAGAGTTTAGTATAATGTTGATCTTGAGGAGATGATTTCTCCTATTTAGTCCCCTCATAGTCATCGGCCACATGGTACTAACTCACTTGGTCATTACTCATTTGGCAACAAGAAGAAGGGCCATCAATCCTTTAACAACAACCATGGATAACCAATATTGGATAATCTCTCTCTAAGACAGTAATCAAGAGGTTCACCCAACAACAATGGTCATCATTACCACTATGATAGAGAGTAAAAATAGAAAATCAATATACCATAGTTCAAAGGGAAAAACCCCTCACACCAACAGAGCTTGAAGAATGGATTAATAAATTGGAAATGTATTTTAGTCTCTATCCATGCCATGATGAGGCAAAGATTTGTTATATAGCTTTACATTTAGAGGGATACACACATATATGGTAGAGATACATGATGAAAATTGGGCAACTCTTTCATACATGGGAGAACTTTAAATCAACTATGACATAGGTTTTTGTATGCCAATCGAAAAAAGAAGGTTGGAAAGAAAGTGGTATGATCTTAGACAGCAAGGCTCTACGGTTAGGGATCATTCTAGCTACTTTCTAAACCTTTCCATGTATGTTGAGGGCATTTCTAATTCAACCAAGTTGAATAACTATTTTTTTGGATTAGGTCCAATCCTTTTAGGGCAGAGGTGGGGGCATCAAAGTCTATAAATGTACATGTAGCCATACAATATGTTGAATGCTACAGCCAGAAATATAGAAGAGAATGAGCTCTTTTCAGCCCACGACAAGAGCTACTTATCACTCAAATCAACCAATAAGGTTTGAACAATAATTAAGCTAGAAAAGAAAGGCTTCTATATATGAGAATATGGCTTCAAATACATTCAACAAGATACCTACATTCCCTAGAGCATATACTTACAAGCAAGGGAATAACTTTAGGCATAATGCTTATCCAAATGGGTACTTCAAGAGAGCTGAAAGTAGAGCTAAACATGCATCTAATACCATTAGCGGTAAGTCCTTCTCTAATGACAAGCTGAAAGAATTATGTTTCAAATGTGGAGAAAAATAGTCACTTGATCATAAACAAAAGTGCAAAGCTAATAGGGAAAAGTTTAATATGGTCATCATAGAAGATTTAGATGAAGATGAAGCCCATGAAGAGGGTCAAATGTAAGATGAAGCTAGGAGGTCTTAGAGTTAGTCAACAAGTTTCCATTTGATCCTAGTTTTCCATAGGCATGATTAATTCTAAGGTTGCTCATATTCTTATCGATACGAGCAACACATATAGCTTTGTAAATACCAAATCATTATTTGACTTGAAGGTATTACCTCAAGAGATGAACATCCCACTAAAGGTACATGCTATTAATGGAACTTAAGAGTTGAGCAAGGAGATATATCTACAAACACCCATTGAGCTATCATAGTCTTGTACCATTATGATAGACTTGATTGTCCTAGAATATATGTGTCCTATTGACATTATTATTGGTTGTGATTGGCTTAAAAAGATTGGAATTTTTTCCTTGGATCTTAATTAGATGTTTATGGAGTTTACTCTTGGAAGGGGCAGCATGTAACACTTAATGGCATAGAGAGAAAACAAGTGGAAGCAATTAGAAAAAAGAAGATGAAGAGATAGATCAATGAAATTTCTTGCATTTTCACACTTTTCCTCTCAAAGGTGGATGAAAATTGACAATATTCAGCACCTAAAGAGAACAATCCATGTTTTTGTAAACTTTTGGAAGAGTTTAAATACATATTTCAGCCTCCTACATCATTATCACCTAAGAGAGAAGTGGACCATCCTATCGATTTGACACTTGATACTAAATCTATCAACAAAATCCCTTATAGGTTGCCAAAGCACGAAAGAGAAGAACTAGAGAAATAGAATAAAGACTTGCTAGAAATAGGTTTTTATTTAGCCTAGTTAGTCACCCTTTGCTTCTTCCATAGTACTTGTTAAGAAGAAAAATGGATCCTGCAAATATGCATCAATTATAGGGGCCTCAATAACACCACTATAAAGAATGAGTATCCAATTCCCTACATTGATTATTTGTTGGATGAACTCAAGGATGCAAAGTTATTTACCAAGATTGACTTGAGGTCAGGTTATCACCAAATCAAGATGAAGGAAGGTGATGGGTACAAGATGGATTTTAGAACAGAAAGGGATCCCTGCCACTTCTTGGTTATGATTAGGGAGAATATGAAATTAAAAAGGGCTCTTTAGCTTAAGAAATAATGACTCTCCTAATGAGAAGAGATTCGAGGTGGACCAATGGGAGAGAGGATGGTGTGTATATTTTATCTCCCCTTTTTTCCTTGTTCCTACCACTTATGGCATTGTTTCCCTAGGTCTCATTTATTCCTCCCCTCCCCTTTTACCATCCCATGCCATGTGGGTGTCATTGGGCATCCAAAAAGGTCACCCAAAATTTCAAAATTTACCTCCTTCAAAGAGGATTTTCCTCCCCTCTCTTCCCTAAATCCTCTTCTTATGTCATATACAATCAAAAAAGAAATTTTTGGTTGCCATTGATTATTGAGAGCGGAGTTTTGAGCTTGGGATGTGCCTAAAATTTTCCAAAAATTCCAAAATTTAGGGGAAAAATATTCAACGTCGAAGGTGGCGGCTCCAGCTAGGACGATTTTAAGCGTCAAGTGCTTTAAAGGCGCCCAAGCGATACTTGTTGCTTTTTGATGATTTTTCAGACTATCGTGTAGGTTGTCACGAGTTTCCAACCAATGCGGGATGTCAAGCCAGATGCCCAAGATTTTTCAAAGCTTGATTTGGAGCCCGGACGGGGAAATGGCCACAAAATGGTCAAGATATGAAAAGGTGGACACTTGGGAGGCCAAAATTGGGCATGCCTTTTGAGTTTGGAGACCCCCCCCTCCCCCCTTCTTCAAAATTTTAAGCATACAAGGTGAAAAAACGTGGAGAGAGAATGAGGGATGAAGGCGCCATCTTCACGCCCAATTTTTGCGCCTCCATGGATGGAGATGGAGATAGCAGGCTGTGAGTATCCCATACAACCGATCTTGGGGCTGATCTTCTCCCTCTTGGCCAATCTTATCGTCTGTCTTCGCCCGTCAAATGGTGGCCTGAATGAAGAAAGCCAATTCTAGTCTTTCTCTCTCCTCCCTCTCTCTCCCTTAAGGGTTGTTCTTGTGTGGAAGAGAAGACAACGAAGAATGGTAGAGGAAAGCTTGTCCGGATGAGACCGGATTGCTTCCGGATGGATGAAGACATGAAGAGTGCTATTCTTGAAGATGCTAAGCATTAAATGCATGCTGGAAATCAGTCCTGTAATCAAAACCAAGAAACTGAGACCTGAAAATAAGCGGTAATGCTATTTTTACAAAGAAAAATGATCTTTTTATATTATTTGCTTTATGAAACCTTGTTCATATAGGATGAAAGTTCATTATGATATTGTTTGCCATGAGTTTCAACTGTTTGCAACCTGAAAATTAGAAAATATAAGGCTACATGGCCGAAATTAGTGTTAAAACCTGTAAAACACGCGTTTTAAGGGTAAAATTGGGTTTTTTGCTATATATATGAGAAATATGATATGTCACACCAACTAAATCTGAGTTTCTGCTGTCAATGAACCTAAGGGCCACAACCCACAATCAAATTTTCATTTTCAGTCATTATTTATTAAAGAAAATAGAGGGAAATGCCTAAAAATGTAAAAAATGGCTTTAAAATTAGGAAAAAATGAAAAATGGACTGAGGAAAATTAGAAAAAATTATATCTATGTTTGTGCAATGTATAACAATGGCAAAGCACGAGGTTGGCCTCGGTTTGTCCCCGTTTCTATGTCTTGTGTGTATTTATTGTTCTTTTAAAAGAGAAATGCATAGAAACCCTATCTAACCGATCAATGATACAAAATGCTAAGAGTTGGATGAAGAGGGGTTGAAACATTGAAAGATAAAGAAAATATTTGATTTATGCATTGCACCTGGCATATAGGAAACGGTTTAAATAAAGAGGATGGTAGCATGAGCATATGGCTCCGTGCCTCCTTTCAACGCAGCACACGCTAGTAAAATTCATGGAAAGAATGCTTTATGCACCATGCACAGTGCTGATCTTTCTTTTGTCTGAGCATATAGTCATACATGATTCGTATTAAGCATAATAATTAAAAGGTATCAGAAAAATCTCCTAGATGCATGGCACATGTCTTCCTTAGGTTGTGACCAACGATGAGCATGAGAGGATATCCTAAGCTGTAGGTTAGCCATTGGGTCCTAAGGGAAAATTGTAGTGAGGAATGGTACATCTTGGAACGTAAAATATTGGTATCTTGAGAGGAGTTTGTGCTCGTTTGTGTTATATGTTTAGCAGCGCATCAAAGGGCCAATCCCTGCGATGTAGGAGAGCTACAGTGGGGCTCCGACTATTAGTCGGTGGAGTGCCTCCTATGTGTGTATGACGAGGCATTATGCCTATGTACTTTGGGATCTCCCTCTGAGGAGTTTAAGGAAAACGTTGGACTATAAACTATAAATGCATGAATTAAGCTTTAGGGCAGTTTGTCCTTCAACATTAGATTGACACTCCTAGTCCGCAAGGCCGTGAGGGTGTTTGTGTGTCATGAGCATGAGGTCCGCCTAGTGCCATAGCCAGTGCTCGCCCATTTTAGGTCCCATCAATGGTGCGTCTGCGAGGAGCTGTCTACAAGTGGCGGTTTTCGAATCTAGGGTTTCAAGGGACCCTAAGTTATCCATAAAATGGGGGTTTTTCAAGGATGGAAAAACTTGGCTTTCCCCATACAAAACTTACTAATGGACTTAGTCAGTTATGTAGAGCATGAGTCCTCTGTAGAAGATAATTTATGTGACAAAAAGAGTAGCCAATTAGTGGTTACCCCATCCTCTAATACGATGGCATGGGTCGAGGTTCGCCTTGGTGTGGTCTCTACCCAAGAGAAATCATGTTTAACCATCCATCAACTTAGAGGGCATGAAACAAGCATGTTGGAAACTAGGATAGTTATGGCATCAACAAGGCATCATCCTAAAGCCATAATGCCATGGGAAAGTGCTGATATATGATGGAATATGCTTGTGGTTGAAACATCCCGTGTAATGGGCCACCATGATGACATAGTAGGCATCACAAGGATGTTAGAAGCCCTAGCTGTCAAGGGAAAACCGTTACTTAAAAGGCACGGTTCCCAAGTTTTAAGAACTGGTAATCATAAATCTGCTTTAGATAAGGACCAAAAGCTCTTATATAAACCTATTATGGACTTTCCTTCTAAAGGGAAAGGTATGGAAGACCCTCTAAGAGGGGATCAAAAGGACATGTTGAAATTTATAAGACTCCCTAGACCACTCAGTGAGTTGGCAGAAAGGGATGTCAATGAGGGTAATAACCTCCCTACACCGAAAAGGGTGGGGATGGAACAGGTTAAAGATCCTAAGAGGCTGGACCCAGATCATGATGAATATGAAGATTTTAATGACCTGGTGTTGATCCCAAAAGGGAGGACTGAATGTCATCTCCTTTATAGGGATCTCCAAGTGTTTTATGGATTGCCAAATGAGGATCCGATGATTCATTTAATAGAATATGACCTAACTTGCATTTCAAGTGCGTTTGATGATATACATCGGATGCTTGTATTCCCAAGTACCCTAAAGGGAGAGGCAAGGAAATGGTATTGGAGCCTCCCAAGAGGGTCGATCAAATCATTTGAGGAGTCTTGTGATAGATTTCTAGATGAGTATGAAACTCTGCCCCTGCACTGTTAGGGTTGTGCCTTGCCACCAGGGTTCTTGGGACAGGCCACGACTGAGGCGGATAGGTAAAGCTCTGCTTTCATCAGCTGTGCATGAAGAATACGCCCGTGGACAGTGACTCGACGGAGAGAGAGAGAGAGAGGCCTGCGTGTCTTTGCCCCCCGCGACTTTTTCACTCGGCCTCTATCTGACATACGTAGTGATACAATATGGCTAGCCTAGATCTGGCTTTCATAGACCAAATGGTGGCAGCTCTTGGTCTGGATTCTGACACGAGGAACCAGAGGACATGGTTCCGTGCACAGAGGAGATGCCCCCTGCTCCTGACCTCCAGCCAGCAGGCAAACGCACCAAGCATGGATGCACTTGCATATTCAAGCTTCAACTAGTTCAAGGAACTTCTAACTTTTGCTCTTTTTTTTATTAGCTTGAATTTCTCTAGAGAGCTTAGCAAACAATGTGATGCCAATGGTCATGACATAGGGGTCTATATTGCTACAAGAGCATGGAGTTATTGCCTTTGAGAGTCACAAGCTTATGGATAAGCAAATGGCCATTACCAAGATATGTTGGCTATTATTCATGCGATAAAGAAGTGGCACCATTATTTGTATGGCAACTGATTTAGAGTTTAGAGTGATCACAGGGTTCTAAAGTACTTCCTTACTCAATCAAATATTACTCCCAAGTAGCATAGGTGGGTAGCTACTTTGTAAAACTATGATTTTGACATCACTCATACAAGGGGTAAGGACAATGTGGTAGTTGATTCCCTTTCTAGAATGTGGGTATGCCGAGCTTTAGCTATGATTGAGCTACAAGTTGATTGGATTAAGTAATTATAGGAGGTCTATCTTTTGGATGATGAGCTTAGCCATGTACTTTAAAATTTTTAGCAAGGTCTCATGGAGAAAAACTCACATTATCAACTTTAAAATGGCCTAATCTAACTTAATGGAGAGATTGTTATTCCCTCTACTTCTTCTTTTCACCTAAAAAGGAGTTGCTTTCTTTGCCTATAGCTAGACAGTTTGGAGTATTTAAGACCTATGATAAGATAAGCAAAAGTTTCCATTAGAAAGAACTATAAAGAGATATCAAGGATTATATCATGAAGTGTATGCATTGTTAGCAGAATAAGGATAGCACCCATGAGATAAGTGGTTTGTTGTAGTCATTGTCTATCCCTAAAAGAAAATGGATACATATTACCATGGATTTCATTATTGGCTTACCTACTACTAAAAACAGATGGAATAGCATTTGAATAGTAGTAGATAGACTCACTAAGGTAGTCCATTTTATTTCTACTACGACCCAATTTATAGAATTTCCCTCTTCCCCCTAAGATTGATCATAATGTATTTCATGTTAATAATCTCAAACCCTTTTATGATACTTAAGTAAAAAATAGTTGATGAGCTACCTTCTATGGATGAAGAAAGTCTTATTCAGTACATCCCATTCTATCATTGAGTATTTGATCAAGTGGAAATGTTTGTCACTTGAGAAAGATTCTTGGTAACAAGATTCTATATTGGATGAGCTTCCCTACCTACGGGATGCATTAGTAGCTGAGGCATAGTTAACAAGGAAGGCCAGTTGTGGTATAAACAAGACCTAAATAGCAGTCTATTTTAGAATAATTTTTACTCTGCCTAATTTTTAGAAATATGCCACCTACATAAATTCAAAGTATTCTTCATTAGCTACGTTTTGACAAATGGTACGTCTTATTTTGATACTTCTATCAAAAGATATGAGAGTTTTTTTTCAACAAGGTGTGTTCTTAAAACAAATGTCTATTTATTATAGAGTTTGTTTCTTAAGGAGACATTAGGATTATGTATATGGAGTAGGATTTCCTTTATGTCTTCATTTCAATCAATAAATCTCAAAATTTTCATTCATTTTTCATATTTTGTATAGCTAAAATCAAAGTAGTACTTTGTTTCATCCATCCTTCTTTGTCATTGTAAATTTGTTTTTGTGGGCAAAAACCTTTGGGAAGGGATTGCTTGTAAAAATCTGGGAATACTTTTTTTTTAGTGAGAGACCATTAATAATAACTTGTCAGACTGGCATAGGTATAAAAGGTCTGAGACATGTAATTTTTTATATCTTTTTACAACAATACAATTACTGTCTCTCATTTCACGTCTTTCATGACTTTTCTCTCTTCTTTCGTATTTTTCTAGTCTTTCTCTCTCCTCATCAGTCATTCTCTCTTCTCTTATCCCTCTCTTTTGCTCTCCTTTCTCTTACCTCTCAGCCCTCTCCTTGATACTAGTAGTAACTGAGGTACCAAAGGAGACCCATAATGTTCTCTCTTGGATCTTCCAACATAGTCCATATCTACATATAATTTCCAAGCAAATAGGTGGCAAGAAGCTCTACATGGAACGAGTTAGAGAATTTAACATCAATTGGCACTTTCACAGTGACCTCAAGACATTAAAGTCTATGTTCAATCATGACACTAAGCCATCAATCTCATTACCTTGTCCATTTGGTATGAAAATAAACAATTCTTCTTCTGAGGCCGTGATTAATGTTGCATAGAACGGATGAGCATTGACCTACAATAGAAACATGTCATTGAGTAGTTCACACCTTCACAAGAATTGGAAAGCCATATTTTCAAATAAACATTGAGAATGTCCATCTTTGCACTTTGCATTACCTCATGCACATATTTGACAAGCTATTGAAGTTATATGTCAATTATTTTTATGCAACGAAGCATTCCTCCAAAAGTGAAGTGATATTGAGAAAATTAGGATCTGTTAAATTCATTAGGTGTACATGGGAGAAAATCTACGATTATAAGGGAATATAAAAAATTAGGCCTAGCTTATGGCACAATACAAAAAATATTAATGTGGAATGAAGGTGAAGAGATTCTTCAACAATATTGTTAGAATAATGGAATGTACTCGTATGAACATAGACTTAAAGAATATCTAGGAAGACAATATCTAAATATTTAGGAGAACTAGATAAGATAGATCTAGAACATATGGTGGATACTTCAGTAAGAGGACTTACCATATGCACAAATTTCTTGTATAATTTATGTATACCCTCAACTATTGCAATGCAAGTGTGTAATACAAATGTGTGATTCATTCGCTATCTCATTGTCTCATTGTCTCTCCATCTTCCACTCACCATCACTTTCACTTCATGGTATCAATACCGTTGATCACTAGGGCATATACACTTTTCTCATAAGAATCTCATCATCGGTCACTATGGTATGGTCACTTTCTAGATCATTATCTTGGATCTTATCTTGCCCATCTACTTCTTATCCATTCTTATACTCTACAACTACATGCTATTCTCCATCTACATGCTATAACTCTTAGACCACATGCTATTCTCCACCTACCTCTCTTGGATCTTATCTTGCCCATCTACTTCTTATCCATTCTTATACTCTACAACTACTAATAGCTAGGGTCACTATTAACTTTGAGTTGGAGACTAATGAATTGTCATCAAGCACTATTGAGCTACTCCTACCAAATTTGACACCAATTTGTTACTGAGTTGATGGCTATCAATTTCTCTTTTTCCATCATCTCCAAGTTGAGAGAGAGAGAGAGAGAGAGAGATCATCTTTCATTATTAGTCTTAATCAAAAGAATAAGAAATCATCCATTACTTAGGAACATTGATAGCCATCAACTCAGTAACAAATTGGTGTCAAATTTGGTAGGGTAGTAGCTCAATAGTGCTTGATGACAATTCATTAGTCTCCAACTCAAAGTTAATAGTGACCCTAGCTATTGTCAAAACAATGCCATAAATAATTGTCACAAAACTGACACTAGCAAAGCGAGGGGGAACTTCACTAGGGCATCAACATATTCTATGAAAAGAATTTCCTAAACACATGCATCCATTAAAGTAGAAATATTTTAGATATAGCTAGAGACACAAACATAAGGCTTACAAATAACATTGTTACCTCATATAAGGGCACACAATGTTCATACTTAAGGATTTCAAAGACAAATTTTCACAATATCATGAAACAAAGAGGGTGACCCTGTGCTACAGAGACCTATCAAGAGTTATATACACATTCTAAAGAATAAGTTGTCTTGGAAGCATAAAACAATATATCTTAAAAGAGTGCATATAATAATGTGAAAAGTCATAAATGCACATATACATTTTAGAGGAATTCTGGTCAAAGGCATAAAGACATACCTATATATGAAATATGATATGCTATAAATTTTGAGTAGAAACATGAACTAACCAATTGATGAGAGGGAAAAATGCAAAGAAGTTAGTCAAAGACAATATGCTCAAAGATTTGAGTAGGAAGATGAACTTGCCAATTGATGAGAGGGAAAAATGATAAGAAGTAGTAAATAGTGGCAACAATCACCCCATCCCCTTTGTCATTATCAAGGAATCATTATCAAGAGGACCATGGGACAAAGACATAGAGGGATTGTAATACATATACATCATGTGAGAAAAAACATAACATTTAGACAAATTTACCTCACTAGAAGATATCTAGCTTCAAGTTTGGATCAAAATCAAATCCAACATGGAATAATACCATGAGGGTCAAAAGGAAATCCCATCAAGGATTGTGCTTTGATGAATTTATTGGGTGCAGTACTAGTTCAATCATCATTCTCATCATTCATGAAGAACAAAGGACAAATTTACATTTAATGAAATGTAGCTTTCTTTTATAGTTGTAGTGGGCTATGGGACTTTAATCCTCACAAACTACTTGTATAGCCTCATAATGGAAGTCCACCTAAAGTGCATGTGTGATTTTTCTTCAATGGATTTGATTACTTCCCAAGTGGTTGATCCTATACTAACTATAATACTTTCCCCTATCTTCAATGATTCATGTATGTTTGATCTAACTCTATCCTCATCATAAGAAAAGTCATATTCAATTGCTTCTACAAAAAATGTAGTCATTTTTATGTTTTTAATTTTGAAGAGGACAATAAACCAGATCTTAGAGTTGGAACCTCCCTTAGATGATGATCTAGTGGCCATTAGAGAGTTTGTGTAGCTTGAGCAATTGAAACTTTGCTAGTGAATGGCACTCAAAAGAAGTTTTGATAAAAGTGGCCATTATAAAAGCAAAAGGGAGAGGGAGAGAGAGAATGCACTCTCCTTCCCTCTCCCTCTCTCATTTCCTCCCCATCCCTCTCCCTCTCCCTCTCCCTCTCCCTCTCCCTCTCTTTCTCTTTCTCTTTCTCTCCCTCTCCCTCTCTCGTTTCCTCCCCCCTCCCTCTCCCTCTCCCTCTCTTTCTCTTTCTCTTTCTCTCCCTCTCTCTCCATCTCTCTCCTTCTCTCATTTCATCCCCCTCCCTCTTCCATTTCCTCCCTCTCCCTCCCTCTCCCTCCCTCCCCCTCCCTCTCCCTCTCTTTCTCTCTCATTTCCTCTCCCTCTCTCGATATATATACACAAATTATAAAAGCAAAAGGGAGAGGGAGAGAGAGAATGCACTCTCCCTCCCTCTCCCTCTCCCTCTCCCTCTCTTTCTCTTTCTCTCCCTCTCTCATTTCCTCCCCCTCCCTCTCCCTCTCTTTCTCTTTCTCTTTCTCTTTCTCTTTCTCTCCCTCCCTCTCCCTCTCTTTCTCTCTCATTTCCTCTCCTAAACAAGCAAAAGAGAAAGAGAATTAAACCCTAAACAAGCAAAAGAAGGAGAGAATGGACTCACCAATGAGATATGGCGAGAGTTTCACGTCTCCTATTCACAATGAAGGCTCCTCCTCTCCTTCGTGAACGGCGGCGGTGGCAAGCCTTCTTCCTCTCCCTCTCTCACGATGGTCGCCCTCTCTCTCTCGCTCTCCCTCTCAAAATGATCGACGAAAATACGTGAAATGAACCTGCGCTCAGTTTCGGCCTGTTTTTTTTCCCTGTGGGGCGTCGCTATCTGCGACGCAAATAGTGACGCCGCTACCTACGTCGCTACCTGCTGTCGCTATAGGTTGAAATTCTTGTAGTGTATATCCATTATATCTCAAAACTATGTTATATAACATACCATTGGAAATGTCTTAATGAGAGGATTCTAATGCACCAACCATTGAAAAATTTGAAGCATATATGCTCCAGTTATGGATTCTTGACAAAACAACAACCTCAAAAGTTTTGTGATGATGGCATCACCCTCATTTGTCCTTATGGAATATTAGTAAGGATGGGAAAGAAAGAAGAGAGTGAGAATGGAGGGAAGCAATCAAACGTCGAACAAAATTCAAATTGAATATTAGTTTTCACCTTAATGAGGATGAGTAAGATCTTGATTATGACAATCTTTGTCACCTTTATGGTGGCCTAAATTTCTAGGTTTGATGTGACCACGAGAATATCTCGACAATGACTTATTAACAATTTTTGATATATTTACTTACCAAAATATAAAAGTTTTTAAAAATAAAAAAAAGATTTTATTTCTTAAAATATTTTCTCTCTCTAGGATCGCTTACATGGCATTTTCGAGACCTCAAATCTCCCCTAATGCAACCTCTAGGAAAGAGGGTTTGATACCATGTTAGAAAACATGGTTGAGCAAGAGTGGAAAAGTAAATTATGGAGGAAAGAAGAATAATAAGTAGGCAATCATGCTAACATGAAAGAGACTTGCTTCATTGATAGCTATGCCAAGTACATTCTTTTACAGCTATTTTTAGCTTGGATACACACCTCACACTTTTCAACAAAGTAGAGAAAAAGCCAATATAAAGTTTAGCAATTACACACCTCACACTTTTCAACAAAGTAGAGAAAAAGCCCATATAGAGTTTAGCAATTACAATATTCCAAATTTTCTCGAGGTTACCTTGATTCCCTAATTAGAACTTGTTTCCACCCCACCAAATGATACAAGTGAGATTTCTCCATAGTTTTCCTGAACTTCCTCCATAGAGCTTGGACCTCTTGGCAGTCCCAAAAGACATGCTTGACGCGGACTCCTCCTCCTTCTTGTAGAAAACACACAACGGAGATACATCCAGGAAGTTGGAAATTCTATCTCGAGTGGCAAGCTTGTTAGCTGTGGCTTTCCACCACAGCAAGGCATTGATTTTAAAGGATGGTGTGGCCCTCCATGCCTTCTTGAGTTGCTTCTTCTAGGTTTTAAAACCTCCTCCCAACTCATCACTACGCCAAGATTCCATGGTTCCGAAAAGCCATCTTATAGCATTTAGCTCTCAAAAGTCGATCTGCCTCTAGTAGTATGCAATGACTTGTCATGGGAGTTGACCAAGTATCCTAGGAACAAGAGACTATTCATATGTGGGGATGTAGGCCACCCCTCCTTAATTTTAGAAAAGACCTCTTGAGGGCACTACATGTCCTCCCTATTCAGTAGCAATCTCCTTAATTTCACATTGAGTCTTGAGGCTGAACTTAGCAGTTTGACAAGGAGGAACAAATTCCTCCTCGTATGCATGCGAACAAAGCCAAAATATTAATGGCTAGGGAAGCATCCTCCCTTTCATTCATTGTGCCTCCCCAGAGAAAAGAGCTGCATTGGGCTCTCCAAGCCATCACCAGGTGTTGGGCAACCTTGGAATGTTGCATGAGATGTTGGGGGAGCAAAGAGTACATCAAACTATCTAACATTTGGCTAAATCTTGCCGGCTACCAAGGCATTAGACAACCAACTAGTAATCAAGATGGCCCAAGGTTGACCGTCCTGAATGCTCTTCAGGATAGTGGCAGTGAGAGAGGCTCCACTGTCCAGGCCGAGTCCACCTTCATCAATCTCTCCAAGGGAACATAGTACACTCCTCAAGAGAGCTTCAATACGGTCCCACCCAGTCGGTTTTGGCAAAGGGGAACATCGTAGAGAGAGAGAGAGAGAGAAAGGTTTTTGATGAGGCAAAAATAGCCGTCCAATTTATCAGGACCGACCTCTTCCGCAGAACGAGGCTGATTGTGCGCGTGTGACGCGTGGGCCGTGAGGCATCGCATCTGAAGGGGAGTTTTTTGTCTTTGCGCTGCTGCCGTTTTTCGCTTCGGTATTGCTTGATCCGTGTTGGCATGCTTCAACCGACGAGTTCCTGCCACCTGGTCCCGGCGCGCCTTTCGCCCTCCCACCGCCACGTGTACAGTCACGTTGCATATATCCAAGATTCTGAAATGAATGCAATAAAAAGGAGTGAGAGCACTTTGAGGTTGGAGAATTTTGCTTTTTATGAGTCGGTGATAATTTGGTTTAAAAATCTATCCAATTTTTTGAGTTAGCTTTGTATTTGCAACCAAAAACATTTTTCGTGGACATTGGGACTCGATGACCCATCTATGAGACAAAGAGAGAGAGAGAGCTGTGTGTGTGTGTGTGTGCATGCCCCAATTTATTCTATGGGCACTTACGGTCATGCAATGCGTAGCTCACACTAGATTTTTTGGGAGCTCTGTAAGTAAATCGAACTCATGAGTTCTATCAGATTTCCTTTTTCCATGTCTTTTCTTGTTTGCTTGTTTTAATCAGTAAGTCCTAGGGAGCCTTGATTGAGGCTACCCAAGCTCGAGCTCTTGTGTAATGGTCCAATTTTATAACTTTTTTTACTTCTATCAATACAGCTTTGCATTCTTCCAAAAAGATAAGTAAAATGAACTTGTGGCACATTCTTTTGCCTCCTTGCGTACTTTAACAAATAATTACTTTTGTTTTGAAATTTTAATTAGGATTTTGAGGGTAACACTAGCACTAGCTTGAAAACGTTACTTTGATTATATTTGAAGCACTTAATATGAGAGAGAGAGAGAGAGAGAGAGAGAGAGAGAGAGAGAGAGAGAGAGAGAATGTATGGGTGTGTGTATTCACATGCACACACTCTTTGTGCATAAAAGGCTAGCTACTCAACCTTCTACATTTACATGTTTAACTTTGGATGCCATAACCATAATACTAATTAAATCACAAGCCCGGCCATTAAATTGAACATATGCTTCAAACTTGTTTCTCAATTTGTCTAAGACTCCCACACTCAAATATTTATCTCCGCTCCCATTAACATTAGTCAATAAAGTGGGCAAGAGCCAATATCCTAGCATTATTTCAATGCATAGATAGGATAGGTTGGAAACCAAATGAGTAACAAAGCTTGATTGTAGTGAAACCCTCCTCGTTAATGATCCTAGTCGTAAGGAGGAGGACCAACCAAGCGTACTGGGTAAGAGCCTAGACTTACATGAATGCACCATGCTAACATAGGCATCCAACAAAGTATCCACAAAGACTTGAAGCCTAATTACCTCACGATTATGAATTGAAGTTTTAGCCTCAATGGGTGCAACTATAGAAATCCTTACATATCATGTGCCCTCGGAGGGTATTTAAAGTCCCCTCTCCTTACATGTTATGAGGTAATAAAATGGCCCCTACTTCTTAAGTAACATACAAGTTCTTGTTTCAAACTAGAATACAAACCCCCTTCTAAAAAGTAATCTTCTAAATGTACCCAACTTTCATCAACTAAAATACCTCTGATCTTGGTAGGGTGAACTCACATGGTACCCTTACATTTTTCGAGTGCATCCCTTGAGGTTTTAACCCATTTTCAACCAATGCATGATAATCTAAGTTCATGTAATAATGATTCAAGTCAGGATCACGGATGGGAAACAAAGATACATTAGCACCTAAAAGTATTACTCACTATAAACGCTTCATTCTCCAAGAGATGCTAGCTAAAGTGATAAAGCGAGCATGTAAAGAACCCAAGATTAGGGGTTGAACTATCTTAGACAATGAACATAATATTAGTGAGTTTGGGAATCTACCAATTTTCATTTTTTGAATACTAAAAAGGTGGACTTGGTAGTTTTGCCTCTTTCTTCTACGAAAATGGCTTATTTTACCCCAATTTTCTTTGCATGTTGAACAAAGCCGAAAGGAAAAGAGAAGTTCCTTCTAGCATGTCACTAGAGTATATATGTTGTAAAAGATCAATGTCAAGTGAATCCCTTTTCATAGCGACGTATTGTGTGGACCTTGATCATGAAATATCGACAAGATAAACCCTCACTTATCCTTTAAAATATCAATTCATATTAAAGGAGTATTAGACTAACTTGAAATATGGAGACTTCCTTTAAAGTTGAAACCTTAGGGATCGAGACGTGGAGTTCTATTCAAATGGAAGAGTTGCACAAAATCCCTCGTGCATATAGACTACAAAATTAATCATTAAGAAGATGAGTGAGAAACATTGAGAACTGACAATAGTGCATTAAAAACTTGTTTTATTACACTTTTTATTCTATTTGTAGTCCATAATGCATTATTGCACTTAATTGAGTTTCTTTCTAGCTTATAGACTCGTTTTTATTATCAAAACCACCAATGATTTTTCTCATAAACATCAAATTAAGGAAAACTGCAAAACCAAAGAAACAAAAATTAAACACATTACAAGAAAGATAAATTTTGAAATGCATTATAGTAACAATGAATTTATTATTCAAAAGCTACGATAATGTTATTGCAACCAAAAGGAGGAAAGAGGATATCAGCAAACAAGTTTTGATTCAAAGTAATGAAAATGTTATTGTTACAAAGGTAGCGAAGCAAAAAGGAGTCTAAAGGAAAGAAATGCCATTATTATATTGATACAAGCTAGGGTGTAAAGTGATCGAATAAGTTAAGGTTATATTTTCACCCTTAAGTACCATAGAAAAATCCTAATCACATTGTTCTATTGATATACGTAACATAGAGTTATAATTTCCATTTGTACCTAAAATAGGGAGTGTATTACCTTCGCTTATTAGTCTTTTGCCTAGCCTATGACAACCTACTACTCAAAATTTTCATGGCTAGTATAATTATTGAGAATTTCCAGATAGCAACATTTTCAAGGACTTTATCTTGCTTTTCCTTAGGATCAGATTGTGTTGCTAGGGAATAAGAAGCTTATTACTCTCACAAGTTGATGGCTCTAAAGGAGTGAATCTATAAGAAATCATCGATTTCATGTGCATTCAAAAGGTACTTAAAAATACCATTTCTTTACATGCTATAAGGTAATAAAATGACCCATTTTTCATAAGGAACTTATAAAAATTTATCAAAATCGTAATTAAAAAGATCCTTTTGAAAATGTAATCCTATAATTATTTGTAAATAAAACAACCCTTATGTTAATTGCATGTGGTACACTTATATGTTTTGAGGTGCACCCTCGGAGATTGGTTGGTGGTGAGCTACTTTCAATTTATAATAAAACTGCTCTTATAGATGTCACACTCCTACTCATTTTTAGGCTGAGGCCTTGATAAATGCACCTTGTAGACTTAGGATGTGTTTTGAGGTGCACCCTCGAAGATTGGTTGGTAGTGAGCTACTTTCAATTTATCATAAAACTGCTAGACTTATAGATGTCACACTGCTACTCATTTTTAGGCTGAGGCCTTGATAAATGCACTCTGTAGACTTAGGAATGAACTTCATCCGCATGTGGATGGATTAAACATGTTGTGTCAAGGCTTTAGGAGGTGTTGGCTACTAAATCTAGAGTGTTCTAACTCAAAGAGTGGACACTTCAATCTAGGTTGTTTCACCAATTATTGTAAGATGTTGTGGTTGTTGAGAAGCTTAGTGTGGAGAGTACTTCCTTAGAAAAGGCTTACCTCATGGCCTTAAGTTTCAAATGTAAAAATTATGTTAGAAAGAATCTTCACATCAATGCCATCGATCTGGGATACGAGAGAGGAGAACACACATCACTTGTTTTGGGAATGTATGGTTTGGAGGAGAATGAGAAGATTGATGTATGCAATTGGATGTACTGCGAACAAAAGTATAAGGCTTTTAAAGAAAGTTTATGCCTACAAAGAAAGTAGAACTCTTGTAGAAGATAAGGGCAGGTTTTCCCTAGGGTGAACAAGGGCAAATGGCTCTAAGTGTTGGCTCTACTCACCTTGAGGTTGCACCACAGGGTGAACAGGGAGGGGAAATTTAATAAATGGCTTAGCTATAGTGGCCATCACTACACAGTTTAGGGGAAAAGGAAAGAGGGACCGATGGTTGATTGGTTGCAAGACTTTCCGCCATCTCTGATCATCCAATGGGAGATCTTGGTATAGTTCACGTTGCTAACCCTCCACAAACAACATGTTTTTCATGAGTGCTAGCAAGGTGAGTGTGAGGTGAAGCTCACCCCACTCACCACCTCACACTCACCTTGCTAAGCTTGGGTGCGATCAAGGGTTAGCAAGGCCTAGTGGGGTCGAACTTCCCCCCGCTAAACCTGAGGGTGGCTCAGCTATAAGTTGGTCGCACTCAAGGAGCAAAGAAACAATCTCACTGTTATATGGTTATATGGAAAAAGCTCAATAAAGTTACTGACGTGATGTGAGGTTAAGAAGATTGACTTGGCTTCAAGAAATCTAGCACATGGTACGTCTCTCGTACCAAGTGACAAGCACATGTTCCTTGGACACTAACGTAAATTTGGTATTTCCAGTGCTTATAAAAGGCCAGGTGGGACTAATTCGATTCATTCTTATCACCATACAGCACGCAGTACCTCATCACAGAGAGGCAATTGCAAGAAGCAACTGCAGCACACTCACGATTGCAATCAGCAACAGAAACAGAGCTAGTTTAGATATCAGAGACAGTAGATGCAGTTGGCTTACTGCTAAGGCCGGGAACGCAGCTATAATAACGATAGAGAGACGACTTGGCTTACAGCGCCTGCTATAAGTTGCTCACCAGGCAATAATTATCCATGAGGAAAGAGGAGAAGCTTGCAGCAGCAGAGAATTGCAGCAGGCAGCAAGGAATGGCCGTCGTCACGCATGGCCGTGGTGGGGTGGAGGAGTACTAGTCTGGTGAAGCCGGCGCGTGCGTCCCCTGAGGGGAAGCTCTTCTTGTCAGCCTCTGACATTCTGTGCAGGCAGATGCCTTACACGCGCAGGATACTGTTCTATCGCCTGCAACAACAAAAGGAAACACAAGAAGAAGGAAAAGAAAGAGGAGGAGATGGAGAAGCTAATAATGGTGGCGATAATAGTGATGACGATAGCAGCTCATCATCATTGCAGTTATCGTATGAGGCTTTCCTGTCCCGCCTCAAAGGCAGCCTCTCTCTCGTGCTGGCCCACTTCTACCCCTTCGCCGGCCGCCTCAGATATGATGATGCAGTAGATAGCGACGATGAATATACTGGCGACGATCCAGCTGGGGCCCCTGGCCGCCTCCACGTGGACTGCAACGACATGGGTGCCGAGCTTGTGGAGGTCCACGCCCGGCTGGACGGCCATGCGGATAGCTTTGAGGAGCTTCAGTTGACCAACTTCGAGATGACGCAGCCCTTGTTTGACCAGCTCGTCCCCTTGGCTCACTTCTCCGCCGACCACCACCTCCTCGTCGCACCCCTCCTCTCCATCTAGGTAGGTGAAACACACACACACTCTCTCTTGTTACCATGTACGTTTCTTCACATACTCTCTCTCTCTCTCTCTCTCTCTCTCTCTCTCTAAATAAAAAGAGGAATGGATTGTCATATCCATTTGGCTTGCCTTTATGGTGGTGGAATGGGAATGGGAATGGGAATGGTCATGCATGGGACTCTAATTTTCACGATTGGAGCCACATGGATTCAAAACTTGGATTTGAGGGAACTACATTAGAGGCATCTTAGAATTGTTCCTACCATATTAAAGTCATTCGCTTTCCCCAATCAATAGGCTTCCATCTTGGAATCATTTCTACCATGTAGAGCAATTATTGTTATTACTATCACATCATATACACCTTCGAATTAAGCAAGAAGTGCTCATTTGGTCCATTGATGTGATTGATGATTAATTGATTATGCCACCTATTACCTCAATTCGTGTGCAGAGCATGTAGATATCCTAGCACCAATATTTAAAAAATGTTTAAACTTGAGGCCTTTCAACTATCAATTCATTCAAAACTTTTTTCTAGTGCATATTGACTAAGTTAAATTACATTTACTAAAATATTTGTGTTGCTTACAACCTTTTGAAATATTTTGTGGACAGGTGACATGTTTTGATCATGGTTCAGGTGTTGCACTTGGGCTTGCACATAGCCATGTCATTGCAGATGGTAACTCCATGTGGCACTTTATGAAATCATGGGCTCAATGTGCAAGAGGTGAAACTATTTCTCTCTTGCCAACACATACAAGGTCACTTCTCAGGGTCCAAACACCATCAATAGAGAAGGCAATGTTCAAAGTTGAGAATATTGATGAGCACAACGATATGAAGCAAATAGGAAAACCTCTAAGTAGGGTTGAAAAAGTATTTTCCTATACCAAAGATATGGTGGGGCTACTCAAAAAAATGGTGTATGGAAAATTTAGCTCATATGAGCTTGTTTGTGCCCATATATGGAAATGCACCACAAAGCCAAGAGGCACTTTATCAAACAAAAAGATAGGCTTTCTAAGTGTTGTCAACATGAGAAGTAGGATGGAACCAATGCTTCCACAAAGCTTCTTTGGTAATGCATTGATGTGGACCATAGCAACTTGCACAGTTGGAGAACTTTTAAATGAAGACCTTCGTGTGACAGCTATGCGCATTCGTGCTTCCATATCTTGTTGCACCAACTCAACTTATTGGGGTTTTCTACATTGGCTAGAGGCGTCTCAACACAATGAAGACATTTTCTTCTCTACATGTACACTCAATACAGCTCGGATGCGTGTATCTAGCTCACCAAAATTTCCCATCTTTGATATAGATTTTGGGTGGGGTAAGCCGCTCGCTGCTCGATGTGCATCTATTCATGAAGCTGGCAATGTAGCTTTCTTCCCAAGTAGTGAAG
The DNA here is from genome assembly GCF_053477565.2 of Lygodium microphyllum. NCBI lineage: Eukaryota > Viridiplantae > Streptophyta > Polypodiopsida > Schizaeales > Lygodiaceae > Lygodium > Lygodium microphyllum. The sequence goes on from NC_141142.1 coordinate 19,491,707, forward strand.
GTGTTGGGAGTATTGATGCATGCATAGCACTTCCTCAACACACCATGGAACGATTTGAGCTTGAGAACTCTGTCGTTTTTAAGGAGGCTACCAATCGATTTCTTGCCAACTCAAATACTCATTATAACTACCATTTTAAGAGTATCAAATCATGTGTTAAAAACATGGTGCAAGCTCATAAGCTAGCTCTAGCTGCATCTTAGTGGATCTCTACTATCTCAATCTTCTCAAAGCTATTGATAATAGGTTCAATTTATTGGGTTGTTTCAAGTGAACAAGCAATGAACTCAAGATTGCTTCTACATTTGCCTAAACAAACCAATTTCAATTTGTGGATTATATAGCAATGTTTGGGTCCTTTTTTGTTGTACCTATGACATGTCTTTCAAATAAGGAGAATCCCTTGATGTTTTGACTAATTTGAAGAGTTAGTTAGAATTTCTTTTTCCTCAGAAATATTTCTATTGCTCCAAGAATTCCAATTTGGTGGATATGATATAGTATCTTGTCATCCCAATGGAAAGAGTTATATCAACTTGTTAGTGTTGCCCTTTAGAGCATATGCTTATATAATGGTGCAAGTCCTAAAAATTTACCCTTTGTTAACTTCAATTAAGTGGCCCACTTAGCTTTGAAATGTGTGGATATCTTGCTTCTTGAGAATGAAGAGTTTATTTTTAGAAAATTAAAGAAAAAGAGTACACACACACACACACACACACACACAAAGAAAGGGCAATGCTCTTGTGCACGATAGTGCACCCTTGTTTTAGAAAGTAAATTGTTTTTGTCTAGTCTTTAACTCGAAAATAGCAATCTATTATGTAGTAGCTAGAGAGCATGGAAGTTGTTATGCTACAAATTATAATCAAATTACTACCTCGATATTGATTAATTTTAAAAGGATATTTTTTGGGGCTAAGATTATGGCCAACTACGTGAGCTAAATTACATGCACAATTTTGTTATGTTTCCTAATAAATGGTCACATGATCTCTTTAAAATCCAAAAAGTTCTTGTATATCACTACACTTGAACAAGTTTGCACTCTATAGATAGTTAGACTACAAACTTTGTACACTGTTCCATTCCATACTTTGGAACTTTGTGTGCCAACTCTTACTAATTTGCAACCTGACGGAATAGCCTATCATGCGAATCAATTGATTAGCCTAGTAAAAACTCTGAAACTACAAAATAATCGAGTTATAGTTTGACTCAAAAGGGAAAAAAAAAGCAAAGAGCATACATCCAAGTAAAGGTAAAAATTTGTGTAAAGATATTTGCCAATAGCTCTATTGCATAAAAGGTTAAGACATGACTAAGGTGCCAAGTAAGGATTTGGTACTATGGAACAATTGAAATTCATGTAGAGCCATGAGTTCAAGACACAATTCTCATGCATTTCTGCTTCTAGAGTTGTTTAGAATCCCCTAATGGAGGATGATGTGCTTTTCTTATAATGGAATTCGTCTATTTTCTCTCTCAATATTTCATCACTCTCTCTATATAAAAGTCATTATAAGGAAAGTCCCTATGTATTTCTAGCTCTTATAGTAGTTATGACATGCCACTAGTAAACAAGCCGATGTACTTCGCATTTTATAAATAGTGATTACCATAAGTTCAAGATGGTCGTAATTCTTTAATATATCCCACATTCATAACAAAACACTTAAGACAATGATGTAACTCATACATTAATTAGAGATTTTGATAGTTGCTAATTTAGAGCCATTTTTATGACATTTTTCATGCAACCTAGATGGTTTTACTTATATAAAAGTAATATAATTTACAAAACTAATAAAAAATTAATCAAATTGTTGGATTTGATGATGCAAAGGAGTAAGCTAGATTACGTTGAGATATTTTTCATCTGAATTTTTAACAAACAATAAGTTAAATGTGTTGATGATAGTTGAAAGATTAGAAATTTTATAGAAAGTGGTGGCAATTTAGAGTTTGGGGATGGTTTGAAGTGTTTGTGGGAAGAATTTAGCATCTATGCATGCAACTTGTGCAAAAGAACCTTCAACGAGGTTAGAAATGGGTTTGTGATGTGGAAAGGTGCTAAGCAAACTGGTTTCAGTGGGAAAAGAGTAGGTTTGAATTGGGCATATTCAAGAAATTGACTCATGGGAAGTAACGAATTGAATAAAACACAAGAAATGCCATAAGAACATAGTGCTATGATGCAAGAGAGTTGTTGATTGCTACTCTTCATGTTGTAATATATCACGTCAACAAACCATATCATTCTCTTGATCTCCCTCTTCTCCTCTCCACAATGATACATTTATTGGCAGGATTCATGAAGAAATGGGGACAACATGATTAAGATAATATTAATGAAGATTACTGAAGAGAAAGAGAGATCAGTCAAAAGAGGAAAGGAAGGACTACAACTTTGTAGCATCAAATTAACAATCAATTAATATGTGATTATCTATATGGATATAACTTTTATGATCTATTTTGAATAAAAGAATGAGTTTTATGATAATGTGGATTGGTATGTAGGTTTTTGTTAGTTCAAAAAGTTAAATTGAATGAATGTGATGGATTGATTTTATAAAATGCATAGAAATGATAAAATATAGTCTAGAAATTGCAATTTTAGACACCATTTAGTAAAAATGAAGGAATGTGAGTGTTATTAATGATGAAATATTTATCAAAAGATATAGGAATTTCAGTGTCTAAGATGACAATTTTTACACATAACTAGTGGAAATTAAGTAAATCAATAAAATATCAAGTATGAAATATCAAAATATAGCTAGAGTATGTTATGGAAAGCACATAAATGAACTTTGATCTAGATTAATAGAATAATGATTAAAGAGATGTCTAATTGTTCATGTGAAAAATGGCATTTTCAACATTTTTAAAAGGAAATTAGTGAATATTAAGATAAAGGGAATGAATCTAGAGCTAAAATTTGTGTGTGAGTTCTATGAGTCACGATAAGTCTTTCTTGTGAAGGGTTTTGATTAACAAAGCATTGAATAGTAGTATTATAAATGTGTTCTAACTTTTGTAAAATAATTTAGAAAATTAATAACTCAAAATGGGGATTGAATTTCAAAAAAATTTAAAAAATAAGCTGTGGATTATTTGTGGGTTAGAGTTTGTGGATGAAACTTCATGATGTTTAGAATTTATCTAAAAGAAGTTTATTTCTTAAATGGGTTTTCAAATTGAAATAGTAATTAGTTGTTATTAGGCATTCAATTGGAACATTAATGAAAATTAAAGTTGAAGTAAGGCTTTTATATCACAATCCATCTTCAATTTGAATGATGAAATAATTGGAATTAGGATACTAGTAGCTTCAGTTCAAATTGGAGAGCTAGTTAGTAAGACTTAGGATCTTTTAATTGACATATGTGGAAATACTAAACTTGGAGCACATGTAGTAATGGTACCATTTATATGACTAATTTAGGGTTCATAAGACTTTATTAGTTCACCCTTCATCCTTAATTAATACAATGACCTTACATATAGTCATTTTTCCTATGTATGTGGGGGGACTTTTAGGGGACTATCAGCTTTCATTTTTACTACTTCGGAGAGATCTTGGAAACAATAGCAATGATATCCTACTATTCATTGAATTTTTGTATACTTTACAATGGAATGACCTAAACAATCGATTTAGCTTCTTAACTATGAGAGCACTACAAGTCATACAATTAAAAGCACAAGAGTGGAACCATCAATACTTGCTTTGCTATATTGGTCAATCTCATAATTAAAGTTAAGGCTAGATAATTTTGCATGCTATATTGCAATAATAAAAATATATTCATATTTTACATTGAATAAAAAGTAAAATAGCTAGGTAGGATGTAGTGTTCATTATGGTTATTCAATGTCGAGATGAAACAAAGCTTCAAATTAACCACCACCACTACACTTTTGGCAATATTCTTTCATGCCTCTCTTGTACTAGTTGATTGATATTCAGATACCATTGAAGTGATTTTTGAAACCAAGTCAACCTCATGGAAAGCACTTTGAAATCCTTTATTGATCCTCTCCTTAGAAGCATCAACAAAACACACTCATACACCTTAGTCTAGCTAGGTAGTGAAGAATCATTGTCAGTAATCTTGCACTTTAGGTTCTTCTATTGAGGTGCTTCCTTTGTCTTTATTGGGTGTGGGTCTTTGTGTTTGTGGGTGGCTTGTGTTCTTGTGTTCATGAAGTTGGAAATCATTGTCACTAATGTTGCACTTTAGTTTCTTCTATTGAGGTACTTCCTTTGTCTTTATCTTGTATTTGGGTGTGGGTCTTTGTGTTTGTGGGTGGCTTGCGTTCTTGTGTTTGTGAAGCTGGAATTCATGCCTTGCCTTAGTGTGAGAGCTTTCAACACACACACACGCACGCACGCGTGCGCGCATGCGCACACACACACACACACACACACACACACATGCAAAATACATATGGATAGAGGGCATTTAGGAAGGGTTACGCAACATACCCATGTGAAATAAACATCTTCTCCAATGCATACCTACATTAAAGTAGAAACTTTTTCACAAGATTAACTCACAACATCTTAAGAAGGCTTCACAACATGAATTTGCATGATTGCTAATACAAATTGATATACCTATTATAGAAAGTGTAAAGAGCATAGAGTGGTTGTTGGAATCTTAAGGGTAATGGTACATTTCATAGAGTCTAGAGCATACTCACATATTTTTCCAACTAGACATTTGAAATTATGTGTGCCCTTGACATAGTTGAGTTTTAAGACTTTCATAAAAATCAAAGCTAAAGACCCTTTAGTTGTATATCATGTTGATGACCTATTATGTCAAGGGGATTAATTATCAATATGTAAGTCTTTTTAATGGCCTTGATGAGAGGTGAATGGTAGGACATTGGACAACACTCTTGTTGATTCAAGTACTCAACCCTACCAGTGATCACTATCTCTCACCTAGTAGGCTCATGCTCTACCTCCAAAAAGACCAAGGTTCTCTTTCTCTCTCTATCCAAAGAAAGCACGGATGATTCAAGTTGCAATAGAGCTATTTAATTATCTTCTCACATTGTAGTTTGAAGCTTGAAAGTATAGGTATGATCATGATTTGATTTGGTTCACTCACTATGCAAGATGAAGAGAACATTGATGGAAGTTTTCAATGTTTTTCTGAGAAGTTAGTGGTGTTAGCATACACATCGGTAAATTTTTCTAAGAAGTTAGTGTTGTTAGAATACACAACAATGTGTCTAGAAACAAGCACTAGTATGATTGCATATACTTACACATACCAACATATATACTAACAATTATTTCAACACAATTAAAATTTTTCTTAATATAAATTCCAACACATATAAAAGTGCAACGGACTTACATTCAAGCTTGACGGACCTATGTAAGGTGACTCCATGTGGTGGAACCACGAGTCAATCCAAGGTATGCATTGAGGTGCCAGGTGTAACTGATGCCAGGAGGCATATTCCACGGTGGATTCCGTGAGGTTTTACGGTGGATTCCGTAAGCTTAGATGACCGGGGCTCATACGCAAAGAGGATTCTTTGTGCGAGAAGTTGATGGGGACGCCTGTCCTTTTCGGGCGTTTCATTAATTTAGTGTGTACATGGGTGATTCCATAGCGGGTGACTCCGCAAAATGCATATTAAATTAATAAACGTTTATGAGTTAGAATGCGCACTCGTAATAAATTAAGGTTAGGATTTATTTCTAACCAGTTAACGTTTATGAGTTAGAGTGCGCACTCGTAATAAATTAAGGTTAGGATTTATTTCTAACCAGTTGATTTATTTATGTAGCTGAAGACTGCTAGGTATTCACTTTTGTCGGTTTAATTGTGTTATTTTACTAACGATTGTGAATGCTTCAGTTGATGTGTAGAGATAGCAGCAGTGCGGAGGAAAGCATTGGAGTCTAGCGGGTTTCCGACTCTTGGACTATATTTTGATAGGCGCCACGCCTATATTTTGTTATGTCTATAGAGACATCGATTATTTATTATTATTTTGTATGCGCTTATGCGCCTGGATATGTTATTTCTATTTGGACATTGAGATTGGGCGTGCCAGACACTATGGGCACCGTCCATTAGCTTTATTTTCCTATTTTTGGTAGAAAGCAAACTCAAAAGCTAAAAGCTTGTCATATTTTTGTAATTGGGCTATTTTTGAGCATAAAGATTGGAAATATACATTAAATACATGCTTTGTGAAGCGCTCACACAAGGCATGGGGGAGATTGAACCCAATTTGTCTCTTGTCTCATGTCGTGCTTGCTTTTACATGGGTTTTTGTGCTAAAAAGTAGAGTACTTTGTTCTTGGGGACCTTCCGGGATTCACCACGTGAGCTATCTGCGACCGATCTGCGCACCAGTAACTATAGCTTTGAAAAAGTTAGTAAGGGTACATTGTCATTGCTCCCAAAGATACACTCTCAAGATTGTAAGACTTGATCTCTATGTCATGACAATTCCAAAAGGAAGAGTCCAAGGCACCATTGACTTGGGAAGTGTTCCAAACATCATATGGAAGTCCTACTATGTCAAGGAGATTACTTATCACTATGTAACTCTATCACATGGGTTCAACAAAAGGGATTTTGGAATCCCCTATTTATGCACATGTTGATCGAGTGTTGGCCTCAATGAGAGGTCAATGGTGGGACATGGGACAACACTTCTATTGATTCAAGTACTCAACTCTACCAATGATCAACTATCTCTCACTTAATTGGCTCATGGTCTTGCTCCAAAAAAACTAAGCTTCTCTTTCTCTCTCTATCTTAAGAAAGCAAATAAATCATTGATGATTCAAGTTTTAGTAGAGTTATTTACTTATATTTTCACATTGTAGTCCGAAGCTCAAAAGTATAGGTATGATCAGGATTTGATTTGGTACACTCACTATGTGAGACGAAGATAATTTAGATGGATTTTTTGAAGGTTTTTCTGAGAAATTAGTGGTGTTAGCATACACATTGGTGTATGGCTCAAAACAAGCACTAGTATGATTGCCTATACTTCCACATGCCAATGCATATACTGATGATTATTCCAACACAATTATAAAAGTTTCTTGATGCAAGTTCCAACACATAAGAACTCGATGGAATGACCTTCAAGCTCAATGGTCCTATCTAAGGGGACTCCATGTGGTGGAACCATTGCTTAGTCCATGGTATGATTTGAGGTGTTAGGTATAGATGTAGCTCTAAATTTTTTAGTAAGGGTGCATTATCATGGCTCCCCAAGATACCTCCTTAGGGCTATAACGAGTAATCTATATGTTGTTACAACTGCAAAAGGAAGAGTCCGAGGCACCATTTACTTGGGAAATGTTCCAAATTTGGCAGTGAAAGCACTCTCTAATCTCATAGTACATCAAAAACCTACATGTATGTTTCTCTCTAGTCTTTGGCTCAAGCTAGTAAAATTAGTATATTTGGTCCTCTTGGGGAAGCAACATTTTATCGTGACCACTCTATATCCATAAACTAATGTGGCATGTGCTAAGCTAACCAATGGTACATTGCACACCCTATAGTGCTATTGGCCTAGATGGCCATATAGTGATCAATATGTCATAGGTTGCTTCCTGTCAGCTATGTGTGTTGGCATCGCAACTTGTCAATCTTGTACCTAGTCATCTTGGTAGTGTGTATATCCTTGTCCATCATTTTTATTCTATGTGCATGTGCAACACACACATAGCTATCTTGGAGAAAGTTTATCAAATAGTATTATGTAGATTCTTGAAGACATGCCAAAGCAAAATTTTGCTACCTTACTCTACGACCATACATATCACAAATGTCCTCAAAAAGCCTAAGGAAAAGGGCCTTGGGGATAAGTTTATTGAAGGTCTTTTGTGTCTTTTTGATTTCCCTAAGTGCATTCATCTACTACCTAACCACCCTTATCATAGACTTTTGAGCCCTCTCTTTTGCAGAGTTGGCAAATGCATGGGAAAATGCCCCTTGTTTTCCCTTTTCAAAGTTTCCAACTCTCTAGGAATTTCCCTCAAAAGTCAAAATACTAGAGATTGGATCCTCTGTGCTCGTCTCGTAGGTTCCCTTGGTGTCTTTAGCACCTAGCCTTGAATTGCATCTTGTGAGTGTTGAGTGTCTCCTAGTTTCTTTGGTGTCTCTCACTTCTAGCCTTCCTAAGGACTTTTCCCTTGGCTAGCATGTTCTTAATTGATAGGTACCCCATCTCCCATTTTTTTGTTAGGATTCTTCCCTCTTTTCAAGGCTTTCATGCTTAGCATTAACTAGTGGTTTATTTCTCTATTCTTGATTTTCCCTCTGGTCTTGTGTGCCCTAAGCTTTTATATCAACTTGCCCCCATGGAAATTTATGTGTAGTGTGTTTGATTCTTGCCATTGAGTCTATACCATGTGTCTACAATAGTGCAATTTAGACCCTTGACATGTTAACTATTGAAATCTTGAAAAATAAATGCACTATAGAACCCAGACCCTACAATGCACAAGGGTAGCATTATATAGTCTAGGAATGTGTACCTACATGCAGTAGCGTGTGGGTGGGTAGAAAGAAACACAATATATTAAAACAAGGTTTTTAGTATTTATGTGATATTTGCATGATCTCTATACATGAAAGGAAATTGAGGTGATCTTCAAGGTGAGACAATGAATATTATTTGCCACTCATGGTCTCTACAAAAGATAACCAAAAATTCCAACTTAAACATTTTATACAAAGGAAAATGTAATCAAATCCTCTATTGAGAGCATCTTATGAATTCTAATCGATCTAGTTCCTCTCATCTAAGTTTTCCGTCCATATATAGCTTGGATGTGCTAAAATATCCAATATAAGTTAGGCTACCATGGTCCTCTATGATCAAGAGTTTTGCGTCCGAGCAAGTACCTAACTTCCCTTAACTAGGCAAATTTTCCCTAATGAGGACGATGTAACAGGATGACTACCCATCCCCTTGCAAGTTAACCTTGCGCAAGAACATGCCAACCTCATTCCAAGGAATGGCAAAACTTTCTTGTGATCAAACCACAAGGCTATGCGACGTTGCAACTTGTTGCACAAGTGTCGCCTCCATTCCAAGAGATCATTTCACTTTTGAATGGTGTTTTATGGTCAAGAATTATGATTAGACTCGAAGTAGGGTTTAGGGCGTCTTCTCACTCACCCCAATCCTAATTGCACTAGACCGATAACGTTCGGTCCTAGGGATTCCAACTCAAACCGAGCTCTAGCACTAGGTCGAATGATCCTTAGGGTAGAAACCCTAGATCATTATTTGCTTGCACATCCCATTGGGTCAATTTTCCGGGAAGGTGGGTAGGGCCTTTGGGTTTGAGGACTTCGACTTGGTGTCCAAGTACGTTACTTGGCTACATCTCTAACGTGCCAAGCCCTAACTAGTACTTGAGGTTTTTATTGAATCGGCTAGCTATGCCTATACGAAACCCTAGCAGTCGTGATACTACAATTGACTTGGGTAAATTGACCTAGTTGTCTTTGACAAGGACAATTCTTTCCTAGAGATGATATACTCTATCTAAAGTCGAAAATAGTTGCAAAATGTTACAATACATGTAAACCTGTAATTCATTACTTTCACATGCCATAAGATCCGCAGTAGTCCTATCCCTTCCTTAGAGTTAAAGTCAAAAGGCAAGATAATTTGAAGGGTAATCTGCATAGGGCTTACTAGGGTTTAGGTCAAGGAATAACACCTACAACCTTGTGTCTAAGTATTTGCATTTCATGCTTTTATAAGCCATGCAATCATTCCTAAATGTTACATGATGAAATGAAGTTTGCGAAAGTAAAAGTGCGACCCTTAGATACAACAACATCGTGAGTGAAGTTCATGCAATACTAAGGCATGAGTCGATTTAACCTATTTGCAAGCATCATCCTCCATGCCATTTATAAGATCGGGGTTCTTTATCATGCCGTGAAACAGAAGTTAATAAATCCCTCACGCGAATCATAACGAAGGGAGTTATTGACTAAATGCAAAAAAAAATACTCCTTTCCTACATGACCAATGCACTTTAACAATAATCCTAGGCCATATGTGGCTTCCACTTTGAAGATGCATGACAAGACAGTTTGCAACTAAGTTCATAGGGAGAATAAGTACTTTTCATTCATGACTTTGTAGATGCATGATATGCATGGATCCTTTATCTATAATTTATCGAATGTACTATTAGCACTACCCATGAATTAATGGTAATGTAGAATGAATTTCCTATGGAATTAAGCGTATTTAAAACATCTCTTCATGTGGAGATATATTCACGGAACCTGGATTTGTGGATCCGCGGTGATATCCACGTGTAAGTCCGGGGAAGAACCTCCCGCAGGCACGCCTTGCGTCTTCTTGGGAGCCATTGTAGGCGTGGTCACAACTTCGCGGATTACCCTCGCTTCTACGCTTTCTCCGAACAGCCTTGAGATGTGCCTTCTCCCTTGTACGCAGGAATTCCTGAGAAGGCCGCAGGAACAAGGCCAAAGCTTATCCCTGAGAAGCTGTGGGAAAAGGCTCTAAGGGAGGCCTTTTAACCCTTTCCCCCTCCCCGCAGTGGAACCCGTGTGCACAAGGCCTTAAGCCTTGTACCTTAGAAGCTTCCAAAAGCTTCTGGGAAGCTGTTGCTCCCCACAAGCTCACGTGGAATAAAGGTAAGGTTGAGAAGGAGGGAAAGATTAGCGTCGGGACAGGGAGGAGTTATGATGTGATGGCGGCAGTTGGACGGCTGGTCGTGGTGGCGGCGGTTCTTGTCAGCAGTGGCGTCAGATTTGGCGTCCTCACGGCGGCTCCTCAGCAGGACAGCGACTCTCCCCTCCTCTTTTCCGCGCAGCCTCAAGCCTATGGCGATTGCAGCAGCCTCGTCTCCCTCCCTTCCCCAACAACGGCGTGGGCAGCAGTATCCCCCCTTCCCTCCCCCTCCTTAGAGGGAGTATATATAGGCAAGGGGGGGGGGGGGGGGGGAGAAGAGCTCCACCACGTGGCCCCCTTGCATGGGTTTCCCCCTTCTCCATGTAGTCCACGACTCTTCCTTGACCCATTCCCCCACACTCCCTCTTCTCTAGCCATGCATTGGCTGGGGAAAAGGGATAAAAATAAAAAAAAATTGCTTTAATAATAACTATTTTGCCCCTCCCAAGAGGGTGTTTATGCGGGAATTTCGGTTTTGAACCCTCGGCTTGCTTTTCCAATGCGAATGGTCTCGATTTCTCATGTGCAGGTTACACATTATACTGCCGGTAAATCCAATATGTGGGATAACCTTTGTACAAGGTTTACGCAGTGTGCAGGAAGTCAATATTCACGGGTGGGAATATTACATTCTCTCCCCCTTAGAAGAATCGAGATGTCCTCATCTCGAGATAAACTGGGGATATTGATGATTGAGAGAGCTTTCATCCATCCAGGTAGCATCCTCTTCGGGATAATCTTTCCACTGGACGAGGCATTCCTTCAAGGTTCTAGATCTCAACTGTCTCTCTCTAACATCTAAAATCTTTTCCGGTCTTAGTTCAAGGACTCCTTGACTGGGCATTACAATTTGTTGGTCATCAAGTACATGATTAGGGTTGGGTACATATTTTTTTAAGAGACTAATATGGAATAGATTGTGAACTTTTAGGTTATCCGGAAGTTGCAATTTATAAGCATTGGGTCCCAGGCATTTGAGGATTTTATACGGCCCACAATACCTTGGACTTAGCTTCTTGCATTCTCCTAGAGATAAAGAACTCCTTTTAGGGCGTACACGAATGAAGACCATGTCTCCTTCTCCGAAGATCCTCTCTTGGCGTTTCAAATCCGCATATGCCTTTTGTCTATCTTTGGCTGCTTGTATGTCTTGTCTTATTGACCTTATTTGGTCATCCATGTCTTCCAACATTTGTCTTGAAGCCTCAACTCTTAGGGTTGGATCAGAAAAGTTTAGGGGACTTCGACAATCATGACCATACAATGCCTGGAAAGGGGTCATTTGAATGCTCTGCTGGTAAGAAGCATTGTAGGCAAATTCCACTAACGGCAAGTACTGAATCCACCTCTTCGGCTCCCGACAGCAGTATGCCCTAAGCATATCCTCAATGATTTGATCTACTCGCTCTGTTTCTCCATCCGTTTGGGGATGGTAGGCGGTGCTAAAACAGAGTTGAGTTCCAATAGCTTCAAAGATAGCTCTCCAGAAGTGTGAAGTGAAGAGAGAATCTCGATCGCTAATGATCCTTCTAGGTAACCCATGTAGCTTGAATATCTCCTTGATAAACACTCTTGCAATGTCGGAGGCTTTATAGTTTGTCTTTACTGGAATCAGGTGTGCAACCTTAGTAAGCATGTCAACTACAACCATAATGGAGTTGTATCCTCCTTGGACTTGGGGTAAACCCACCACAAAATCCATACTGATGAATTCCCATTTCATTTGGGGAATGTCAAGTGGTTGCAATTTCCCTGGCATCATGACATGTTCAGCCTTGATACGTTGGCAAGACAAACATTCAGTGACATATTTGAGAATGTCACCTTTGAGCCTCTCCCAATGGTAGCTCTTCCTAACTGCATTAAGAGTTTTTGCATAGCCAGGATGTCCTGCGAAAGGGGAATCGTGAGCTTCCCATAATATCTTCTGCTTAAGTGACTGGCTTGTTGGTATACATAGCCTTGTTCTGTAGTAAACAAGTCCATTATCAATGGAAAATTCCCGATACTTAGCTTGTGACTTCAGATTCTGCTCCTTGGTAGATATTTCCTTTATCATGGTTTGGTAGGCCAAACCATGGCATGCTTCTTCTCTAGCTAGTTCGAGTATAGGGTTGCTTGGCATAGATACCTTTGTAGCCAGAGATCTGGCCGTTGATGGATTCTGCAAGATTAGGGAATTTAGGAATGCCTTGCGACTGAGTGCATCGGCAACTACATTCTCTTTCCCTGGTCGATACTTGATTTCAAAATCATATTCCTCCAATACTTTAATCCATCGACGTTGCCTCATGTTGAGCTCGTTCTGGGTCAAAATCCATTTGAGACTCTTATGATCGGTTACTAGAGTAAACCTGTTACCCAACAGGTAATGTCTCCAAAGCTTTAGAGCATGGATGACAGCTAATAACTCCAGATCATGCGTGGCATAATTCTTTTCATGACTCTTCAATTTCCTTGAAGAATATGCTACTGGATGACCTTCCTGCATAAGTACACAACCCAAGGCAAGAATGCTGGCATCAGTTACTACCTCGAACTCCTTATTGAGGTTAGGAAGTTTTAGAATAGGTGCTGATACCAAACATTGCTTCAATTGGTCGAAGCTATTTTGTTCGGGAGTTGACCATGTAATAGAAGTCTGCTTCTTTAGTAAGTCAGTAAGAGGTCCTGCAATCAAAGCATAGTTTTTGATAAAGACCCTATACCATCCTGTCAAGCCAAGAAAACTGCGTATTTCTTTGACAGATACTGGTGTTGGCCATTCAAGCACATCTCTGACTTTGGCTGGGTCTACTGATATCCCTTCTGATGATACTATGAATCCTAGATATTCAATCTGACGTTTGAAGAATGCACACTTCTTCATTTTTGCATACAGCTTATGAGACCTCATTGTCTCAAGGACAATCCGAAGTTGAAGTTCATGATCTTCTTCCTGTTTAGAATAAACTAAGGTGTCATCGAAGAAGACAAGCACGAAATCATCAAGATATGGTCTAAAAATATCCTGCATTAATCTATTGAAGGTGGCAGGTGCATTTGTAAGCCCGAATGACATGACCAAGAATTCGAAGTGCCCATATCTTGTATTGAAGGCCGTTTTTGGAATATCTTCATCCTTGATCCTGATTTGATAGTAACCTGACCTGAGATCAATTTTGGAGAAGATCTTTGCACTTTGAAGACAATCAAGAAGCTCATCTATTCTAGGAATAGGATACTTATTCTTGACTGTTGATTGATTCAGCCCACGGTAATCAATACATAGTCGAAGTGTCCCATCTTTCTTTTTCTGGAATAGTACTGGAGCTCCCCATGGTGAGTTGCTAGGCCGGATGTAACCCTGATCTAACAGTTGCTTGAGTTGTTCCTTCAACTCAATAGCTTCTGGTATGGACATTCTATAAGGTCTCTTTGCAATTGGCGTAGCTCCAGGCATTAGCCTTATCTCATGATCAACTTCTCTTGGAGGTGGAAGTTCAGTTAATTCCTCAGGGAATACGTCAGCGTATTCCTTTAGCCAAGAGGGTCCCTCATGAAACTCTTGCCTTTGATCTAATTTGTTGAGTTTGATAAGGTAAACATGTAATCCTTTTCTAACCCCTTTTATGATCCGCGATACTTTGGCTAACTGGATTCTTGGCACTCCTGCCTCACCTTGAATTGTAACAAACTCTCTTTCAGAGTTTCGAAAGGAAACTTGACCCTTTCCACAGTGGATGTGAGCGTCATTAGGCTTAAGCCAATCCATCCCAAGTAGACACTCATGGATACCTAAGTTCATGACTCTGAATTTGACTGAGGTTTTCTTTCCTCCTAGATAGAACTCCTCCTTAGCAGTTTGCCTGGTACAAGTTACCTCACGACCGTTTGCCAATTCCACAAGTAGGGTAGGAGCTTCTATTGTGGCTATTCCTAATCTTTTAGCACACGCTGGTGAGATAAAGGAATGTGTACTGCCACAATCAATCAAGGTTTTGAAACCTTTACCTTGATAGTCCGACGGTGTTTGAATCACCGAGAACTGGCGATTCGGCCCCTTCTTGTGTAAAGCGGCATGGACTGTCGCTCTTTCGAATTCCGCTTCCATAGTCGGATCTTCCTCTTCTTCTGCCTCACATCTTTGCCTATTGGTAATGCAGGCAGTTCTCCCTCTTCCACGGGTGGCGGCTCCTTGACCGCGGCCCGTGCCTTGACGGTGACCCTCGCTGAGCTTGGGACATTGCCTTTTGAAGTGACCGAGTTCGTTGCAGTGGAAACATCGGAGGTTTCGGCCATTACTGTGAGTAGGAAAAAAGTTATTGACGTTATTTGTCCTTGCTTTCTTCCTTTGTCCGTGATTGTGGCCTTGAACTCTCTTAACTTGGGGTCTGAATGCTCCTCTGTTCGGGTCGCTATAAGACCAATTCTTAATACCCCTTGGTTTAGCTTGCACTTCCTGAATTATAGGTGCCGCTCGAATGAGTGCATCCTGAAGATCTGATGGTCGCATAGATTCGAGACGAGTATTTACAGGTGGATTTAAGCCTGCGCAAAATTTGGACACCTGCTGCGTCGTGTCCATTTGTGGCGCATACTTTAAGAGTGAGACAAATTTAGAGTAGTATGCGTCAAGGGTGAGTCCTAACTGTTTTAGCTCATAGAACTCATTCATTTTCTGTGTACGATATGCAGGTGGCAAATATCTCCCCTGCACGGCTTGCTTTAACTTCTCCCAGGTAACGGACCCCTCTGAAGTCCCTTGATCCCTGCACCATTGTTTCCACCATAATCTAGCTTCACTGGTGAGTTTTAATTTGGCGAGCATGGCCTGATTGGTGGGAGCAGTACCAGCTGCTTCGAAGTAATCCTCCATAGATTCAATCCAAATTTCAGCATCAGACTGGACGAATCTGCCTTTCCCGTCAAACTCGGGTGGCTTTATCTGCTTGAGGAGGAACTTATTCTCCTGGATCACAGCAGTATTTGATGTAGGGGGCGAATTTGGAACCTGTACCTGGGGTTGTGCCTGAGTAAAAGTTTTCTTAACATTATTGTATGATAATTGACATTAGCTTATCTTTAGTTCATCTATCTCGTAAATCATGAAGCTACTTAACTTTTCGTAACAACCCTAATGCACAATCAGATATTGATAAAAGAAGTCCTTATTTATATTTACATGGCGTAGCCTTATACAATATCTCGTGTGATGATAATCCAATCATTACATTTAGTTTGGGGAGAACAACATTGTATTGGACTTGTCTACAGGAACTGTGTAACAGTAGGGTTTTGGGTCATGGATCTTCAGGAATCGATACTTCATTGGAAGTTCAGGATATCCTTTCCGCTGGAATCCATATTTCCCATGGCGGCCCAACACCTTAATCCTGTCGGCTGGGATTACACGGGTTACTTCCTCATATACATATGAGTTCAATTCAACCCTCCGACCTTGAATATGCAGAGTCGAATTTACGTGAGCTTCCACAAAAATGAACAGCTTCACGATTTTCAAATCTTCCAACCACTTGATCCTCTTTAGATTGGTTTGTAGATACGCGAACCGGTGGGCAGCTATGTAGTAGATTCCTGAAGACCCGGTCCATCTTCATTCTATAAATAAAGGTGATGGATTATAAATCTGCTCCAGGATGTTCATCATTTCAATTCTCTGCCTATAATGCGGAGAATGCATTGCAGTCATAAACATGATCCGGAACACCAAAAACTTGTTCCACGCTTCATAGTTCTGCAAGACAGTATTGTAGATGAGGAAATGTTTGGACAGCAACAATTTCTTTACTTCATTTTATTGAGATCTCACGAAAACAATTCCGTTGTTGGTCGGCTCTGATACCAACTGTAACGTGTCCCCTAGAATCATCCCGGACACGTCTTAGCAGTCCATCGGAAAGAATGTCTAGAAAGCTCCGCCCGGCACTCCCATGGAATGTTACGGGACTTGCGATCCAGGTCTTCCAGCGTCTGCCACGTAGCGGAAGTATCCTGGCCGTTCCCACTTAGGATCGACCTGAATTTGGGTTTTCCTGTTTGGTCATTAGCTAGCAGCAACTAGCGTCAGACCCGAGCGAACTACTTTACGCAGAAGCGCCAGGTCCGAAGCGAATTCACGCTGCACTTGGTTCAAGGAGAATGGGAAACGAGAGGGATGCAAGGCTCAACCTCTCTGCCATAAGGTATAGTCCCATTCCGTTCCCCTAAAACAGCGTAAATTGGGTAAGAGGTACCTCTAGGTCATCGTTCTCGTTATTCGCTTTGATGATGATGATCATCCTGTTGTTTTTCAAGATTTTTGAGAAAAGTTCCCGGCTAACCGGGACCACCCATCCATAGGACGGACCCATGGTCCATCCTCCGCACTTTCCTCGGTTTGATTTAGTTATGTAATTACCTAACACATTAATTTGACATATAACAAACAGCTCCCTTGATTAATCCCGTTAAGCACTGGTTCCTTCACGTAATCTTATCACGTGACATAGAAAAACAGTATCAAACAACTTCTTTATTATCATATCATCATTTATCTTTGAAATACAAGGAGTTCCGCCCGTAGGCTTGTCCATAATCCGCCCGAAGGCTTATCCAGTAATCTGCTAGGGATCACTATTCCAAGCTTCTGCCCGTAGACTAGTATGCGGGCCTCGAGATCCAATCCTGAGTCACGTTAGCCTCTTGTGCAGGACCCGGAAGGCGAGGGATTTACGGCCAGAGCCCCCTCTGGCACCCAAGCGTCCTCCTGCTCCAAGTAGAGCTCAAGGGAAAGACCTCTCGTGGCGGGTTCGGTCCACGTTCCCGGCGCGGTCAACAACCCCCTTGGTTAGGGTCAGGCAGCCAGTCGAGGGTAACTGAAACTGCCCCTCCCTTCAGGCCTTCAACCTGAAGCATTTATATATCTTTTCATCCTTTAGTTCCTTGAACAACAATGCAAACAGTGCTTTCTAAACCGTTACAAGCACAATCAATTCCAGTGGTCTTTTATTTGGCAAACTGTTAAGGAGTGAATCCTTCTCTCCGAATGCATCCAGCATTCGATCCGGAATCAGTTGCAACTTGGCAAGATTCCTATTGTCTTTGGGTTAGGGTCATACCCTGTTAACCCAACTTAACCAATGCCTTAGTTTTTGTTAATAGTAAATCCTGGCGGCCATGTCGCTTTAATTTATTGATTAATCATTTGCGTCCGAGCAAGTACCTAACTTCCCTTAACTAGGCAAATTTTCCCTAATGAGGACGATGTAACAGGATGACTACCCATCCCCTTGCAAGTTAACCTTGCGCAAGAACATGCCAACCTCATTCCAAGGAATGGCAAAACTTTCTTGTGATCAAACCACAAGGCTATGCGATGTTGCAACTTGTTGCACAAGTGTCGCCTCCATTCCAAGAGATCATTTCACTTTTGAATGGTGTTTTATGGTCAAGAATTATGATTAGACTCGAAGTAGGGTTTAGGGCGTCTTCTCACTCACCCCAATCCTAATTGCACTAGACCGATAACGTTCGGTCCTAGGGATTCCAACTCAAACCGAGCTCTAGCACTAGGTCGAATGATCCTTAGGGTAGAAACCCTAGATCATTATTTGCTTGCACATCCCATTGGGTCAATTTTCCGGGAAGGTGGGTAGGGCCTTCGGGTTTGAGGACTTCGACTTGGTGTCCAAGTACGTTACTTGGCTACATCTCTAACGTGCCAAGCCCTAACTAGTACTTGAGGTTTTTATTGAATCGGCTAGCTATGCCTATACGAAACCCTAGCAGTCGTGATACTACAATTGACTTGGGTAAATTGACCTAGTTGTCTTTGACAAGGACAATTCTTTCCTAGAGATGATATACTCTATCTAAAGTCGAAAATAGTTGCAAAATGTTA
Organism: Lygodium microphyllum; assembly: GCF_053477565.2. Classification (NCBI taxonomy): domain Eukaryota; kingdom Viridiplantae; phylum Streptophyta; class Polypodiopsida; order Schizaeales; family Lygodiaceae; genus Lygodium; species Lygodium microphyllum. Next base: position 19,510,320 of record NC_141142.1, read on the forward strand.
CAATACATGTAAACCTGTAATTCATTACTTTCACATGCCATAAGATCCGCAGTAGTCCTATCCCTTCCTTAGAGTTAAAGTCAAAAGGCAAGATAATTTGAAGGGTAATCTGCATAGGGCTTACTAGGGTTTAGGTCAAGGAATAACACCTACAACCTTGTGTCTAAGTATTTGCATTTCATGCTTTTATAAGCCATGCAATCATTCCTAAATGTTACATGATGAAATGAAGTTTGCGAAAGTAAAAGTGCGACCCTTAGATACAACAACATCGTGAGTGAAGTTCATGCAATACTAAGGCATGAGTCGATTTAACCTATTTGCAAGCATCATCCTCCATGCCATTTATAAGATCGGGGTTCTTTATCATGCCGTGAAACAGAAGTTAATAAATCCCTCACGCGAATCATAACGAAGGGAGTTATTGACTAAATGCAAAAAAAAATACTCCTTTCCTACATGACCAATGCACTTTAACAATAATCCTAGGCCATATGTGGCTTCCACTTTGAAGATGCATGACAAGACAGTTTGCAACTAAGTTCATAGGGAGAATAAGTGCTTTTCATTCATGACTTTGTAGATGCATGATATGCATGGATCCTTTATCTATAATTTATCGAATGTACTATTAGCACTACCCATGAATTAATGGTAATGTAGAATGAATTTCCTATGGAATTAAGCGTATTTAAAACATCTCTTCATGTGGAGATATATTCACGGAACCTGGATTTGTGGATCCGCGGTGATATCCACGTGTAAGTCCGGGGAAGAACCTCCCGCAGGCGCGCCTTGCGTCTTCTTGGGAGCCATTGTAGGCGTGGTCACAACTTCGCGGATTACCCTCGCTTCTACGCTTTCTCCGAACAGCCTTGAGATGTGCCTTCTCCCTTGTACGCAGGAATTCCTGAGAAGGCCGCAGGAACAAGGCCAAAGCTTATCCCTAAGAAGCTGTGGGAAAAGGCTCTAAGGGAGGCCTTTTAACCCTTTCCCCCTCCCCGCGGTGGAACCCGTGTGCACAAGGCCTTAAGCCTTGTACCTTAGAAGCTTCCAAAAGCTTCTGGGAAGCTGTTGCTCCCCACGAGCCCACGTGGAATAAAGATAAGGTTGAGAAGGAGGGAAAGATTAGCGTCGGGACAGGGAGGAGTTGTGATGTGATGGCGGCAGTTGGACGGCTGGTCGTGGTGGCGGCGGTTCTTGTCAGCAGCGGCGTCAAATTTGGCGTCCTCACGGCGGCTCCTCAGCAGGACAACGACTCTCCCCTCCTCTTTTCCGCGTAGCCTCAGGCCTATGGCGATGGCAGCAGCCTCGTCTCCCTCCCTTCCCCAACAATGGCGTGGGCAGCAGTATCCCCCCTTCCCTCCCCCTCCTTAGAGGGAGTATATATAGGCAAGGGGGGGGGGGGGGGAGAAGAGCTCCACCACGTGGCCCCCTTGCATGGGTTTCCCCCTTCTCCATGCAGTCCACGACTCTTCCTTGACCCATTCCCCCACACTCCCTCTTCTCCAGCCGTGCATTGGCTGGGGAAAAGGGATAAAAATAAAAAAAAATTGCTTTAATTATAACTATTTTGCCCCTCCCAAGAGGGTGTTTACGCGGGAATTTCGGTTTTGAACCCTCGGCTTGCTTTGCCAATGCGAATGGTCTCGATTTCTCATGTGCAGGTTACACATTATACTGCCGGTAAATCCAATATGTGGGATAACCTTTGTACAAGGTTTACGCAGTGTGCGGGAAGTCAATATTCACAGGTGGGAATATTACACTTCCACTAGCCGCTATTCACAATTAACTCATTGATTGTCTTCTTCTTTTGTTTGCGCTCATCCGTTAGCTTGCTGTTGATCATTCTCAGGTCATCCAATTGTGCCTTTGCCTCCTCATATGAGATATCAATGTCATGGATAGTGTGTTGCATTGAAATAATTTGATTGTTTTGCTGAATTATAGTATCATTCAGTTGTACCACTTGTCCTATGAGTTGTTGTATATGAAGTTGATGTGTATCAATCACATCATAACAAATTTTAATGGTTGCTTGGCAAGTTGTAAATACTTTGAAAGCCTCATCATTGAGCTGCCTAGTGTAACCAAGCAACATGTTTTCACCCTCGCACACATACTTCAATAAATTTGTGATTCGCGAGAAAGTTGGAGGTCTATTGTTTAAGGGGTCAATTGGGTAGATTCGCCCATCAACCCACAAGTCCATATGTTTCAATCCATTTTGCATGTAACTTTGCATAACCTGAGGATTGACACTGGTACGCTGGGTTCTTTTGAATAATGGGGAATATTCAATCTCTACCTCAATATGCAACTCCTTCTTTCATGTATTCATTTTACTATTAATAGAAACGGGGAGCCTACTTCATTGTCACAGGAGGTAGAGTGGAGATGCACAGAGAGATACATAAAGGTGCCAAGGGAAAGGAGGGTGTAAGTAATTCACTCTATTAATGAAGGTTGCATAAACACAGAGAAGAGGTCACAATAGAGCCATGAGAGAGTATATACATGGGAAAAAATAGCTCAAAGAGTAGGGATGTCCAAAACTTTTCATATTTTAAAAATTTCTATTTTACCTCCAAAAACATTTCCAAAAAATACAAAATTTGACCAGTTGGGTTTTTTCTAAGCCAAAAGCTAGAATGTAAAAAATCCCCAAAATATCTTAAAAGGAACTTCCAAATTTTCATTTTCCTTGATCTCGATTAAAAAATCAATTACCTTATAACTACTATAATCATTTTGCATTGAAAATGAAGCACCACACTCCCATAACTAACTCCTTTTTGAATATAAAATTTGGTTGAAACAGACTTCTTGATTGAGGAGAGAGAAGGAATCTGAGTATATCTTTGTAGATAATATAAAAAAGGCAAAACGAGATTGCAAAAGTGGAGAGAGAAGAGGATTATTTTACTATTCTTCTCTCCTCTTTTTCTTGTTTTAAGGAGGAGAGAGGGGGGGCTAAAAGGCCCATTTGTGAGTTCATTTTTTTCCTAATGTTAGGTGATAGCCATTAATTAAGAAGGTTCATTAGAGGCATTGACTATTTGCACTTGGACAAAGCCATTAGAGTTAATAGCAAGTATCTTATAGGGGCCCATTCATCATTGTTGAAGCTTGTTTGGAAACTTGCCAAAACGTAAGTCATAAGCAAGGACTAAATCACCTTTCTTAAACTCCTACTTGTTAATGAAGCTATGATAATAGGCCTTTCATCAAGCTTGTGTGGCTTCCATGCACAGGCCATCGTGCAAGTCTCATCTAGACATTATGAGTGTAAGAGACGATGCTACAAGGACTCGTCCTCTCCCAAGTGCTTCTTGATAGCCACACTCAGAGAGGGTAACTCCAATTAAACAAGGAAGATGGCTTCTATCCCATACACCAGCTAGAAAGGGGTCTATCTTGTAGCAACCTTATAGGAGGTTCTATATACCTAGAGGGCATTTGTAAGTCGATCGTCCCAATCACGGTGATGTGTAGCAATCGTCCTTGTCAAAATCAAACAGAGGATGTGATTGGTAACTTCGATTGGCCGTTGGATGTGGGATAGTAAGGCATGGACTTGCGATGGTGGATCTTGTATACCTCTATCAATTCTTCCATAATCTTGTTGAGGAAGTGAGTATCTATATTACTTACTAGCTCTAGGGGACTGCCAAAACAGGTGATGATATTCTCATATAGGAACAGGGTCACACTATTGCCATCATCCTGCTTCAAAGCTTTGACATCACACCACTTTGTCATATAGTCCGTACAACCAAAATGTATATGTTTGTTCTACTTCCTTCTGGTTGGCGAATTGATCGCCCACGAAATCAATTCCTTATTCCCATCCATTGACAATCATCACAACATTTGCAATAATCATAGGCATCCTTGTTGAGGGTCAGCCACCAGTATTCTATAACTAGAGCCTTTCTCACTATCGCTTCTCCTGCAAAGTGTTCTCCACATGGCTCATTATGATATGCTTTCAAAATTGTCCCAATCTTGTCTCCTGTAATACATCTGCATAGTACTTCATCTTTGCCTTTCTTGTACAAAGCACCACCTAACAGGGTGTAGGGAGATGATTCCAAGAGAAGGTTCTTCTTCTCATGGTTGGAGATACCAAGGGGATACTGTTGAGTAGCCAAGAGATTAGCTATGTCTGCATACCATGGGGTTAAAGTTTCAACTAAAAAAAGGGAAGCATCAAAGAGGTTGGGTTCATCTTGCTCCTCGTCATCGCTCTGAGGGATTCTTGACAAATGATCGGCCATCACATGGGAGCAATGAGGCTTGGTAATCACGTCAAAGTCGAACTTGTGAAATAGAAGGAGCCATCTCATCAGTCTTTCCTTCACATCTGCCTTGTTCATCAAGAAGGACAAGGCCTCATGATCCACATAGAATTTGAAATGCGTTGCGACAATAGGTAGTGTTGAAACTTCTGTAAGGCAAGCACCATTGCCAAGCACTCAAGCTCTATCACTATGTAGTTCCATTCTTGATCAGTTACTTTTCGGCTTGCATAATAAATAGGTTGATCTAACTTCGAGAAGCCCTTTTGACATAGGACTACGCCTAAGCCTTTAATAGATGCATCAGTGTGCACATGGAATTCCTTTGTCCAATTAGGAGGCTGCATGATGGGTGCTTTAATCAGACACTGCTTCAGTGTATCGAATGCTTCGTAACAATCAATGATCCACGTAAACTCTACATCTTTCCTCAGTTGCCGCTATTAGAGCTACAATTTTCTCAATCTTGGTAGGGTCTGGTGCTATCCCCTGTGTAGAGACAATGTGGCCTAGAAGAACTCTTAAAGAGACTTCGAAGGTGCATTTGTCGAGGTTGAGAGAGATCCTATACTCTCGACATTTGTCAAGCACTATTCTAGGTGTCCCTAATGCTCATAAATTAGGCTAAAGACACAGAAGTCATCTAGGTATAACTCAATGAAATCATGCAGCTGGTTTTGGAATGCGGCCATCATCACTCGTTGGAAGGTAGTAGGAGCGTTACAAAGCCCAAATGGCATCACTTTGCAAGCATAGGTTCCCCATTCTATTGTGAAGATTGTTTTGGATTGATCTTCTTCTAGGATTTGGACTTGGTTGTATCCACTGAATCCATCCAGGAGAGAATAAAGCTCATGGCCTACCACTGTATCCAACAGTTGGTTTGTGAAAGGGATAGGGTGTGGAAAATTAGAGTGGAAGCAAAGATTGAAGTGTGCACAAGAGGGAGATAAGAGCTCACAAGTACAAGAACAAGTCTTGCTTATTCAGTTATTCATGAAAGTACAACTTGGGTCACTCTCACTCACCAGTTGATGCAGACCCATGGGCTATTTATATAGCCCTAGCTGGCTAGGGTTAGGGTTCCCCCTTCCCCTCAAGTCCATTCACACTCAGCTACCCTTATCCTCTCCAACATAAGGAGAGTTCACATTCTTACATTCTCAACACCCCCCTCTCAATGCCAAGTGGCATTGGATAAAGCATGATGGGATGCGCCCCCCCCCCCCCCCCCCAATCCACAATGAGATGCTATTATAAATCATGCTACAAAAAGATGGTTATAGATAGAGAGTTTACAAGACTCAAAAGAGTCGATCTTCAGTGGATTGGGAGGCAAAGTTAGCCTCCACTTCCTTAGATGATTCTAGAACATTGGGACACTTACTAGTGATATGCCTAGTCTTTTTGCATTTGTTACACTTCATTTTTTTCTAGGTACTTCTTCTAGCAATTACTTACAATATGCCATTTTTTATGACAAAAAGAGCACTTTGTAGAAACTGTAAGGACTAACACTTGCTCATGGAAAGTAGATGCTACAATGCCTTTGTTATGGTTCCTCTTCTCTTCATCCAGGCATGACTGGATGGCACTTGTCAAAGTTGGATTTGGGATATTGGTAAGGGTAGTAACAAGGGTTAGAAAGGCCTTCTTTACATACTTCAAAAGGATGGAAATAACATCTTCATCATGAATTGGTGCTTGAACGAAGGCTAGCTGTACCATGAGCCCCTTCATATGTGAAATAAACTTACTTAGGTTTTCAAGCTCCCATTAATCTCATTTATTCCCACCTTCTTGTTTTGAGCCTTATCCACATCATCACCCCTTCTCTCTTATCTTATCCTTGCCAAATCACATAATGCAATACATATGTTGGATGCTTGTATCCTCATGAAGTCCACTATTCACTCTCTCCTATCAACTAATGGACTACATAGAAAATTATTCGATGAATAGCTCCAATTCTCTACCAGATAAAGGCCCCTCATATCAACCTCTCTCTCATGACTCTTTCGTTATGTGCTCTCATGCTCTTAACTCATCCATCTAAGAATGTTCTTTTTGCTCTCGCAATCACTCTCAATACTACAATTTTTGTCATCCCTACCAATCTCTCCTCTTGAATCTTGAAATAGAAGGCTCGATCATCATCTCAGTTGGAACAATAATTGAAGAAGGGGATGCTCTTTTCACCCAATATCTCAAGGCCCAAGAAGGCATTGTTTGTGGCCTCTTTATTGAACTTTCTTTATCAAGACATTTGGAAGCTACTTTAGTGGAAAAAGGATGGAAAAACCTTGCCACTCTCTCACTTTACAATGTGGATACCCTTATCATTTCTCATCAAATCTTATTGGATATTTCTACCAACCTTCAAGGTCACTCCCTCATTAGGTACATCGCTTTGACTTCTCTTACATCTCTGGGTACTATCCTATTTCCTTACGTTTGTCCCTCCACATCTACTCACTATCCAAACTTCAGTTCAATCTCAATATCATATCTTGGTCCTTATCTCTATGTACTCAATATCCTCATCTTTTGATGGTCACATACATGCTTCACTTCAACTTTATGCCACAATATCTTAATCAAATGAAATTACACACACACTCTTGGCTTCCTCCTACACATTTGGGACCATCAGAATGTCTCCAAGTTTACATCAAAATCCTATCTCCATGAATTCATCATTATCACATCACTACTTCTAAATATGCAATCCTTAATCCCTACACGTGACTTTATCCTACCATCACATTCCATCCATACTATTTTTTTAAATCTCCCATCACCCTCAATCCATCAAATCATCATTTATTTCTATATTACCCTATCAAACCATCCACATAGTTATCTTCCTCCTAGAATCATATTGCTCTAATTTTATGCCCAAATCTCAATCATTATTTTACCTTACATGGCAACAATCTCATCAACAATCAAAAGTACTCACTCTTCAAAAAATTTCTCAATCTCATTATGAAATGGTCTACCTCATACCTTACCCAAATCATCATCTACAAATTGTATTTTTCTCAAATCAGTCAACTATCTTAGCCTTCCAAAGGAGGGAAAACGAATAGATAAAGTATAAAATAACACGTGCAAATTTGCACAGACTACTTTGTATATGGATAAAAGAGTACACCAACACTAAGTATGCTAATACTAAAGATGTTATACCCAACCCTTGGACTCCTCTCAAAGATAACATGCTTGAAATTCATTATCAATCACATGCTATTTTACACTTTTGTTCTCATCAGCAACAACATTTCGATAGATCAAGTCACAAGCACCTTATCAATCTCTCTCTTACTATGGTATCTAGTCACATTGTGATTATATCTCCATCTCATTCTTTTCTCTCACCATTTTTTTAATCCACCTGCACTCTCAAGTTCCAATTGCAATACATCATCTATCTACATAATGATCCCATCTCTTCTCAAATCTATCATGAAGCGAACAGTGGTGATCAACTCTTCATCAAGGTATCCACCATTAACCAAAGTTCAAATATCTTCACCATTAACTTACATCCATTGAATCATTGCAAGAAAAGATTTATGCATATCTTTTGCAACAACAAGGACAAGGTCTCATGCTATACTTAACATTGTAATCTTACTTCTCTTATAGCCAAGATGATTGGTAGAAAGTCTTTGTATTGCAAAAGAAAATCCTATTTTCTTTTGAGAAGGGAGGAAGAATATTAGAAAATATTGTTATCCATTTCTAAAGAGGGGGAATGTTAGACTAATGGAATGTAATCATGAACATGTACTTAGAGAATATCTAAGAAGACAATATCTAGATATTTAAGAGAACTAGATAAGATAGATCTAGAACATATGGTAAATACTTCAGTAAGAGGACCTACCATATGCACAACTTTCTTGTATATATATGTGTACTCTTAGGTATTGCAATGCAAGTGTGTAATACAAGTGTGTGATTCATTCTCTATCTTATTGTCTCTCCCTCTCTCACTCACCATCACTTTCACTATAAATATGACTAGCAAGCCATCAAGGTTTAAAGTGGGAGTTGTGGAGAGATTTGTGCAAATGTAGTATACATTTTGAAAGAGACCCTAGACTTAAGAATACTCAAGCTAAAGTTTTACATTATTTTGATAATCTAGAGTTTATAATGGTAAAACTATCAACAGATTGTTCCACTCAAGTTGAATTTCATAAAGTAGTACAAAGATTTTACAAAGCTAGTTATCAATGCATGGGAGAGAAACCAACATCACCTACCACATGGTATGTCTCCAAGTTTAGTGCTTATATGTTCTTTTATATTTAATATCATTTAATTTCCCAATCTAATGTCAACACTCCATACTTTTGTAGCACATATAATATACTCATGGATCATATTTTTTGGAGAATTACATGTCTTTGGAAATGTGGAGCGCCCAATCTATAGAGAAACCTCATTACCGAGCTTGTCATGCATATTTAAAAAGAACTTACCAATGGAGATTCTTGCATTAGGAAAAGATACCCCATAGAAATGCTCAATTGGTTTTATAGATGTACCTTTGATCGATGCATCACATTGGAGAATGCTATGGCTACCACATTGGCCAAATTTCTCAAGTAGAAAATTCAGGCATGTAACAAAGAAAGGTGGTGAAACACATTTTTAGTGAATATACATGTAGCATGGCACATGACAAGGCAAAGAAAATGATCAAAATGGGCAAATATGTAAAACCACGTGTGAATCCCCCTTAAACCCTAATACTATGTTCTATATAAATAGAGCTATTTTAATTCATTTCTTATTTCATACTTCTATCGTTGTCTTTTTTTTCCCCTATTCTAATCCACCTCATGGCTCGCACTAAGCAAACATCATGACAATATTCACTACCAAGCCAAGGCCAAGGGCAAGTATTATCCACCATGGCAAGGCTAAAAAATCCCCCACTTTAGCTACTGGGATGACTCCAACAACAACACAACTTTGCCAACTTACAATCCTTTTTCCCCTCATTCATGCAAAGGCTCAAAGACCCTCCCTAGATTGGCCTTAGATAAGTTTTGGCCTCAATATAACTTTTAAGTCATTTTCAGGTGTTGGAGAGAAGTGTGAAACTTGCTAAAAAATGTCCCTAACCTAAACCCTTCACCACTAGACAACACTAAAGAGGTAGCAAGTGTCAAGATTGTGGGAGAGAAGGAAGGAGTCTCACTTGTAGCTTTCTTGCTTGCACAATGGGGGAATACACACAAGGGTGGAGGCTGAAAACAGTTTTCCTCTTCTTAGTTGTGGAAGCCAAAAGAAGTCACATACAAAGAAATAGAAGAACCCTATATATGGGTCTTAAACCAAACTCAACTAACTAAGGTGGCATACTAACTGAGCCACGAACTAGAGTAGATAAGGATAGCTGTCATGTAGCTATTATTCATGGGCGGTGTACCAACCGCGTCTGCAACTGACAAGTCGGTGACATAAATACACAACGGTCACCTTAGCATATCACGAGTGGAGCTCGATATCTCAACAGCAAGGGCTACAAAAAAAAGAACCCTATATATGGGTCTTAAACCAAACTCAACTAACTAAGGTGGCATACTAACTGAGCCACGAACTAGAGTAGATAAGGATAGCTGTCATGTAGCTATTATTCATGGGCGGTGTACCAACCGCGTCTGCAACTGACAAGTCGGTGACATAAATACACAACGGTCACCTTAGCATATCACGAGTGGAGCTCGATATCTCAATAGCAAGGGCTACAAAAAATATAAATCTCTAAACCTTATGGTCAATAAAGCTATAGTCCTTGTGGACAATAGCATGGGGAGTGGCTCATGTGAGCAAGGGGACACACCATCTATCATAGATGTAGATTTTCATATATATAGCATGAGTGAGGTCTTCATCGACAACAAATACTTTTTATCTCTCCACAATGTGAATAATTTTTTTGAAGTGAGGAAGTATGAGGTGTTGCCAATGCTACTAATTGCTAATGAAATTTTCCTCATGTTTAAGGACCTACCTATGAAGTATAGTAACCCACAAATTGAATGTTCAAGGTGTACTCATGGTTCTTGGAAATGCCATTGACTTGGTAGAGCATGCTACATTTGGCACCCAAGAGTTCAAAACATTGCAATCCAGCTTGGTGGCAAGACATGTACCCCTTAAAGAGCAACAAGCCCCCTCAATGGATGAGTCTAGGTTAAGTTAAGACTTGACCATGACCCAAAACCTCGAAGGTTGTTATCAATGACAAGAAAGAAGTGTAACAATCATCCATCTAGACATTTTGTCTTACTTTGCATACTATTTTGAGCTAACTTCTTTTTTCAATATAGACTATGTTTGATATCGATGGCTTTGTAAGTTGCCAAAAGGACCCGAGAGTTTTCATGAAGAATGTCTCCATAAGGCAGTACATTGACCAAATCTTGATTGGTGACATTGCCATTGTACATGTCACTTTCACCTCAAACAAGAGGGCTCCACTCTCTATATTGAAGGCCCTATCAAAGGTGCACTATGCTTCCACTATCACCTTGAATGTGCACAAGATATTTCTCTTGAAAAAGGGGCTAGTGGAGCATGCATTTGGTACATGGCTTGTGTGGATGGGTGCTGCAAGTTGTCATCTTAGTATTGGAAGAGCCATAAGGGTTAGCTAGGAAACCATGTAAGAGAGTGTCAAGACTAGTTTGTAACCAGAGGCCAAGAAGAAATGCAAGTAGGCCCACACTCAATTAACCTCAAGAAACTTTTGCTTTCTAAGACAACCAAAAACCAAAAGGATAAATCTTTAAGGAAGGGCATAGAGTGACAAGGCAAACATTAACAAAAACAACAAAATCACAAAAATCTGAACCATCTAGAGGAAATCTAAGAATCGAATTGTGATGTAGGTGCATGCGCTTGTCAAGAGGAGGACAAGCTTTAGATTCCCACTACCAGCAAAGACACTAGTCCTAGTCAATCTCTCAATACAAAAAACAACCCTATCTATGACCTTATTAATCAAGTTATTCCACAAGTCAATCTAGAGACCATTGGGACCATGCCAAGTATGATGGAGAGAATAAAAAATAGTAGGGAAGTTTTGAGGCCTTGGAGAATCCCTATAAGAGATCATAGAGAGAGAAAATATTTGAGAAGAAAAATCATTTTGTGGTTTTTCAAAAAGTTTACTTTTTAATACATAAACATATATAAAATAATTAAAAAGTCGCTATCATCATATTCTTATTGCTTGAATTAAACTAGAGATCTAAGCATCCATAAAGGTGACAATGATTTCCCTAATAAAGATCCTACTTTCTCTTTGTAAAAGTGATAGTGAATATTCAACTTGAAAATTTCCAACTTTTGATTACCTCCCCCATTCTCATTGTCTTCTTTCCTTCATTTGCTCCTTATTAGTTTCTTCTTTATTCTTTTTCTTTTTTGAATTCATACAACTTTTTCCATACAAATCTTTAGATCACATCCTTAGCTATGGACCAATCATCCCATTATAGTTGTCATGCTAATAAAATAAGTCTTTATCATTTTCACATTGACCTAGAGAGTGAGTATGAACCAATTAAGAATAGAAAAAATTTCAATACTATTTTGGAGTCCATGAAATATATGCTTAGATTTGAAGGAAATAAAAAATCTTAATCTTTAGTTGGATGGAAGATTATACCCCAAAGGTCCCATAAAAAACAACACACTTGTTAACCCCAACACGAAGAAAGCAAAAAGAAGTGGAAAAGACGCAGCGCAAAGGTGGAAAAAAGGTAGCCCGACTGAAGAAAGAAAAGGAGAAAATGTCAAAAGCGCAAGGGAAACCTTAAAAGTCCAAGGCAAAGGCAAAAGGGGAAATGCGCATTTTAAAATAAAAAGGCGTACCCTGAAATCTTGTAAAAGAGCGCCGGGCTCTCACTCGTGCAATTTGTAAATGTAGACGGGCGGTGGAAAGGAAGCTAAGAAGAGAGAAGGACAATGGGAAAAAGGGCCTAGGCTATGGCCGGCCATGTAAAAAAGGGAAAAAGGGGATGACCGCCCAAAAGGGATTTAGGGTTTTGTATATAAAGTTGAAAAGTGAATGAGAAGCTCATTCTTGTGTGGCTAAAAGTAGCTCTCCTCTTCTTCTTCTTCTCCTTCTTCTTGCTTGCTTGAGCTTGTGCTTGAGAGAGGGAGTGTGAGAGTGTGAGGGAGTGAGTGTGTGAGGGTGAGGGACCGAGGAGGAGAAGCTCTCCATCTTCTCCTCTCTTCTTCTCTTCTCTTGCTTGCGGACATGGAGCTTGGAGTGTGGAGCTTAAGGATGGAGCTTGCTTGAAGCTTGCACTTGGATCGTGGAGCTATTAGAGTGCGCGGGAGAGGAGGTAACTCTAATGGCATCAAGGTAAGCTCACTACACCCGTAAGATATGCATTGCGCATCGGCTATGTGAGAGGTAGCCATTAGTGCTCGGCTTGGAACGCTTGAATCAATAAGCGGTCCGTGGGTCTTGGCAGTTGAGCGAAAGCTTCCACATTTTGGTTCTGTTGTTGCCGAGACAAACGGATTCAAGCCTTGAGCGCTTGCGCGCTTCGAATCGAGCATTGGAGTAGGGTTTTTGTTGAGATATCGAGCTCCACTCATGATACGCCAGGGTGACCGTTGTGTATTTATGTCACCGACTTGTCAGTTGCAGACGCGGTTGGTACACCGCCCATGAATAATAGCTACATGATAGCTATCCTTATCTACTCTAGTTCGTGGCTCAGTTAGTATGCCACCTTAGTTAGTTGAGTTTGGTTTGAGACCCATATATAGGGTTCTTCTATTTCTTTGTACTTGAGTTCTTTTGGCTTACACAACTAAGAAGAGGAAAACTGTTTTCAGCCTCCACCCTTGTGTGTCTTCCCCCATTGTGCAAGCAAGAAAGCTTCAAGGGAGACTCCTTCCTTCTCTCCCACAGTCTTGACATGGTATCAGAGCCTTGTTCGTGGTAAGGAGCTCAAGAAAGCAAGCCAAGCTCGTGGTGGTCTGGTAAGAGGAGCAGTGTTGCTTTCATTTTCTATTTCGGGAGCAGATCTCTGCAGGTAGCACAGCCGGAAAGTGCAGGAGTGCATTGTCTTAGGTTGAGACGCCCTTCGCGGTGAAGCAAGAGGACAGTATATGCTGCGGGTGAGGACTAAAGCCCTCAGCGACCTTGTTTTTTTTATTTGAGGCCATTTCGGAGCCTGTTTTGGAGGCGGAAGTTTTCTGCACGCACTCTGAAAAAGACCCAGTTTTATGCTATGCAGCCACTGTTCTACAGGTCGGTGAAAAGTTACTGTAGAAATTGCATCGTATGCTTGTGCGCAGAGACATTGGGAGTTACAGAATCATCCCTGTTGCCTGTTGATGCAAAATCGTCACTAGGAAGTGACTGTGTGGTCAAATACCACTTTCGCCAGTTTTGTAGATTTTCCCTTGTGAGGGTGAAGCTGTGTTTTTTTGCAGTGACAGAATTTTTTGCAGTGTTCTGTGATGGCATCTGATTCTCTTTCACAGATTGTCACTGAAAAGCTTGACAAGAACAACTTCCAAGAATGGAAGTTTAGAATGACGAATTTCCTTATGGGAAAAGGATATTGGGAATTTGTTGCAGGAAATGAAGAACCAGTTCTTCCTGATGTTCCCAATCAACAGCAAATGTAGGCATTTAAAACATGGCATGAGAGAGCCAGGAAAGTTATGTACTCGCTGTCTATCAGCATTTCAGACTCTATGATTGTGCATATTCAGGATGCAAGTACGCCAAAGGAGGCATGGGATACTTTGTCAAAAATGTATAGCACAAATACGCAAGCCAGGAAAATGCAGCTCAAGCAAGAGTTGCATAATGTGCAAAGAGAAAATATGAGCATCAATGACTACCACATGAAAGTGAAGAAGATTGCAGATGCACTTGCTTCCATCGGGTCGCCAGTGGAAGATGATGATTTAGTTTATGTGACCTTGAATGGTCTAGGAAAGGATTATGCACAGTTTCGGACATCCATTTCAGTTCGTGAAAGATTTCCTGATTTTGAGGAGCTGATTTCTCTTCTAATTTCTGAGGAGCAAAGAAATGGTGGTGCATCTTCTTCAGGAGGAACTTCAAAAGAAGATGTCTTCTACTCAAATGCTGGAAGAGGTAGAGGCAGAGGTAGAGGAGGCCGATTTGGAGGCCGTGGCAGAAATCAGAATATGCAGCAAACTCAAGAAAACCAGTCCTATGGAGGAGGACGTGGTAGCTCTAGAGGCAGGGGGAGCCAAAGAGGTCGTGGTGGATGGCAAAGAGGTCAAAATGCAAACAGTAATGTTGAATGCTACTACTGTGGTAAAATGGGTCATATGGCTAAATACTGCTATAAAAAGCAGAATGACATCATGAATGGAAAACTGCAACAAGGGAATTATGCATCTTCTAGCAGACATGGTGATGACAGAAATGAGCATTTGTTCATGGTGCAGCACATGAACAATTCTGTGACAAGTGCAGAAGAAAGCAATGATGTATGGTATGTTGACTCAGGTGCATCAAACCACATGACAAGTCATGAAGAATGGATGGAGGATGCAAGGAAAATGGAAAAACCAGGATTTGTGGAGACTGGTGATGATACTGCACATGCTATTGTGCAGATTGGAAAATTTCCCTTGTCTATGCAGGATGGGAAAAAGAAATACCTGTCCGATGTATTTCATGTCCTGAATATCACCAAGAATCTCGTTTCTGTCGGTCAAATGGTTGAGTAGGGCTTGCAGGTCAGATTTAATCCTCATGGATGCTTTGTTGAGGATATGAAAAATAAAGGTCGCTTGATAGCAAAAGGAAAGAAGAAGGGCAGAATGTTTACGTTGGATGCAGATATGTCTGAATTGAGTGCAGCAATGTTTGCACATGGGACCGGTGTAGTTGCAGATATTGATATCTGGCATAAACGCATTGGTCATGTTAATGTACAACGACTTAAATCAATGCAGGCCCAAAATATTATTGCAGGATTGCCAAAATTCAAGGTTGCAGAAATGCATAAGGTATGTGAAGCCTGTCAGTTTGGAAAACAGGCAAGGAAACCATTTCCTAGACATGTTCAAGAGAGTGAGAAGCCATTGGAATTAATCCACTCTGATGTGTGGACTACTAAAGCTGCATCTCTTGGAGGCTGTCATTATTTTGTCACTTTTATTGATGACTGTAGCAGAAAAGTTTGGGTGTATTTTATGAAAAAGAAAAGTGATGTTTTTGGGCATTTCAAAACCTTTAAAGCTATGGCTGAAAAAGAAACAGGTCTGCAAATAAAATGCCTAAGGTCAGATGGAGGAGGAGAGTACCTCTCAAATGAGTTTGCAAAGTTCTTACAGGAGCATGGCATAAAGCAGCTATATTCATGCAGTTATACCCCACAACAAAATGGAATTGCAGAAAGGAAAAACAGACATATTGGAGAGGTATCTCGTGCCATGCTCAATGAAAAAGACTTGCCAGATTTTTATTGGGCTGAAGCAGTTGCTACAGCAGTCTATATAATGAACAGGACTCCCACTGCAGCAATACATGGGATGACTCCAGAGGAGAGGTATACTGGTAGGAAACCAGATATTTCTCATTTGAAAATTTTTGGTTGCATTGCTTATGTACATGTGCCAGATGAGTTGAGATCCAAGTTGGATCCAAAAGCTGAGAAGTGCATCTTTATTGGTTACTCTCTGCAGCAAAAAGGGTATAGATGCTATAACCCTTCTACTCGTAAGTTTACAGTGAGCAGAGATGTTGTTTTTGATGAGATGAGTAGCTGGTATAAACCAGTAAATGTGATTGATGATGTAGATGCACAAAATGGTAATGCTGCACAAAATTCACAGTAGCAGTCACAAAATATTAGTGGACCTGGAGCGTCCTCTAGCAGTGGTTCACATTCTTCGCCGTGGACAGGCAGATTGAGATCAGGAGAATCTTCTCAAAGCAATGCAGATAGTGGTATGCAGGTATCACGAAAAGGAAAAGAGAAGGTTGATCAGCCCATGTTTGATGTGAATGCAGG
Source organism: Lygodium microphyllum (assembly GCF_053477565.2). Lineage (NCBI taxonomy): Eukaryota > Viridiplantae > Streptophyta > Polypodiopsida > Schizaeales > Lygodiaceae > Lygodium > Lygodium microphyllum. The sequence continues at coordinate 19,526,677 of NC_141142.1, forward strand.
TCACTCTTATGTGGATGGTGAATCCAGTGGCTCAGAACAGAGCATTGATGATGAGTTGGGTATTCTTTCTATTGTTACACCTGGAGTAAGGAAGACTAGGGATATTTTGAGAGCACGTGGGAGTGAACCTACTTTGCGCAGGTCTACGAGAGCTAGGTATCCTGTGGATAGGCTGAAATATGATGGATTTACAGCCATTCACTATGCATATATGGTCAAAGTGATACAAGAACCAGAACCCACATCTTTTGAGCAAGCCATGGGAAAAGAAAAATGGGAGAAAGCCGTGGATGAAGAAATTGATACCTTGGAAGCAAATGCTACATGGGAATTAGTACCTTTGCCTAAAGGTAAGAATGCAATTGGCTGTAAGTGGGTTTATAAGGTGAAGCACAATGCAGATGGTTCTGTGAACAAATACAAGGCAAGATTAGTAGTCAAGGGGTATGCACAAACATATGGCATTGACTATGAAGAAACATTCAGTCCAGTTGCAAGGATGGCAACTGTAAGAGCAGTCATTGCTATGGCTGCATCAAAGGGATGGTCTTTACATCAGATGGATGTAAAGAATGCCTTCTTGCATGGTGATTTGCAAGAAGAGGTCTATATGGAGCAGCCACCAGGTTATGTGCATGCTGTTCATCCTGAGTTTGTTTGCAGGTTGAAGAAAGCCTTGTATGGCTTGAAGCAAGCACCTAGAGCATGGTCTGACAAGATAGGACAGTATCTTGTCACTATTGGCTTTCAGATTTCTAAGGCAGATTTCTCACTTTATGTGAGAAAAACAGAGAAAGGTATTATGCTACTTGTCATTTATGTTGATGATTTGATTATGACAGGTGACAGTGATGAAGATATCCTTCATGTGAAAATGCTATTGAAGCAGAAGTTTGAGATGAAGGATTTGGGAGAGCTGCGTTATTTCTTGGGCATTGAGGTGATTAGATCACCAAGTGGGATACAGCTCTTGCAGAGGCAGTATGGATTGGACATGCTGTCCAAATATGGGATGACAGGCTGTAAGCCTATTTCAGTTCCTTTGGAGCAAAATGTGAAGCTGAGCACAGATGCAGGTGAGCTTCTAGAAGACCCTACTATGTACAGACGCATAGTAGGAAGTTTGATTTATATGACTATTACCAGGCCAGATTTGAGCTATGCTGTTGGATTGGTAAGTCAGTTTATGCAGGCTCCAAGGAAACCACATTTGGATGCGGCTAGACGCATACTCAGGTATGTGAAGTCCACATTGTAGTATGGACTATTTTATGAGACAGGGGTTCAGATACAGTTGCATGGATACACTGATGCTGATTGGGCTGGTAGTATTTCTGATAGACGATCTACCAGTGGATATGTGTTCTCTTTTGGGAGTGCTGCAGTCACTTGGAGCAGCAAGAAACAGCCTACAGTTGCCTTGTCGAGCACAGAGGCTGAGTACAGGGGTGCAGCAATGGCTGCATGTGAGGTAGCTTGGTTGCATAAGCTACTTTATGATATGCATCAGTCTACAGATGGGCCAGTTGTCATTTATTGTGACAACATGAGTAGTATACACTTGGCAAATAACCCAGTCTATCATGATAGAACAAAGCACATTGAGGTGCATTATCACTATGTGCGAGAGAGGGTTTTACTAGGTCTTATTGATCTAGTTTATGTCAGTACAGAGGATCAGGTAGCTGACATATTCACGAAGGCATTGAGCGCAGAGAAGCTGCGCAAGTTCAGAGACCTACTTGGTGTGCAGGAATTGGGATTGAGCTCGAGGGGGAGTGTTGAGATATCGAGCTCCACTCGTGATACGCCAGGGTGACCATTGTGTATTTATGTCACCGACTTGTCAGTTGCAGACGCGGTTGGTACACCGCCCATGAATAATAGCTACATGATAGCTATCCTTATCTACTCTAGTTCGTGGCTCAGTTAGTATGCCACCTTAGTTAGTTGAGTTTGGTTTGAGACCCATATATAGGGTTCTTCTATTTCTTTGTACTTGAGTTCTTTTGGCTTACACAACTAAGAAGAGGAAAACTGTTTTCAGCCTCCACCCTTCTGTGTCTTCCCCCATTGTGCAAGCAAGAAAGCTTCAAGCGAGACTCCTTCCTTCTCTCCCACAGTCTTGACAGTTTTCCCCGAGGTAGATAGGTAGAAAGCGAGGGGGTTGAAGAGGGTATTCGATCTCCTTGGCGAATAGGTTTTTTGCTTTCTGAGATTTATGTTGTGGAATGGAGTAGTGTAGGTATTTACTTTGTGTTTTGAATGCATTTAGGATAGGAAAAAACAAAGAAAAAGAAACAAACAGTAGGGTTTTCTGTTGCTGTATAACATGCTAAAATAGGGAAACAGGGAACTAGATTCAAGTTCTGGGTGAGACAGGGACAGGGAACTAGCTGTGAGGTTCTGCAGTGCTAGGAAAGGACCTTAAGAGGCCTGGGAGGCCAAGACAGACCTTAGTTCCTTGGTTTTCCTTGTATAAGAGAGAGAGAGAGAGAGAACTTCTGGTTCACAGGAGGAGGAAGCGCTGCCCCGATTTCTAGGCGTCGGTGATTTGTGCTGCTCCAGGTGAGTCTGGTGTTTTCCAACAAGTGCTCTAATCAGATCTAGAAAGTCTGTGGTGATTGCGTGCAGCAGACAGTAAGGAGGGGTCAAACGCACGGGAATCGCACCCACCGCCGATGCAGTCAGACCAACTTGCAGTGGTCCGATTCCCAGAATCCGACCACCCCAGTTCTGGAATCGGACCGTCCAATTCCCAGAATCGGACTAGCTCAGAATTGGACGTGCTACATGGCACTCAGATCACTCAGGTTCGGACCAACCCATCCGACTCGGACGCTCGGACACTCGGACCACTCGGACCAACCCGTTCGATTTTGAGAATCGGACGCTCGGACCAACTGGTCCGACTCGAACACTTGGACACTCGGATGAGTCCATAATCGGACCGAATCGGACCACCTTGTTCGATCTGATTCCCAGAATCGGACCACTTTTCGATCTAACTCCTAGAATTGGACGTGACTAAAATCGGACCATTGGTCCGATTGGACCAACCCAAAATCGGATGTCCGATTCTGATAATCGGACTCCTGAAAATCGGACATCTTGGAATCGGACCAAAAAACTGTCAAAATCGGACAGGTATCTAGAACACAAGTTCTGACGCATCTAAACCCCGAAATTGACCCCAAAGGCTATGTAGAGCTAAAGGCACATCACAGATCCTCACTAGGCTAAAATTTAGAGCACGTAGTTTAAAATTTGGCTATAAACGGTCCTCCAAATTGCATATGGCACCTCCCTTGAGTAGGTTGGAGGAAAAACGCATGCCGCGACAAGTCCTCCAAATTGGACCCTAGAGTAGTAATGGCTCTACACGAGCATGGATTCTCATTTCAAAAGAGCGACCAAACGCCCGTACCCGAATAGAGACAAATAGAGACCCTATAACATCAATGGGCCAATCTAGCCATCAAGGGCAAAAAGACCACGCCACGAGAACACAAAGACATTGTGTTCATACCATGTCTAGTCAGAGTGAAATGCAACATTAGCAAGCTACAAATGCCAAGATGACTAGACATGACACTCTTGACGAGAGATGTACCTTGAATAGCACTGCACTGGCGATCCAAGATAGCAGTGGAGAATCCACATCTGGTTGTGCAGTCGAGAACTCAAGGGAATCTGTTAGAAGGCTTAAATTTACAATCCAGGACCCGGAAGATGAAGACATAGTACCACCTGCTTATCTTAGGGTCAAACTCACCGCAGAAAGAGAGCATAGTGTTGATGCTCTAATTGATGAAGGAGCACATTTTAATATCTTGACGTATGAATCATGAACCCTACTAGGCCAACCAGAGCTGACACTGACTAGTGCAACTCTTAGCCCTTATTGGGGACACCCACAAGCACTCATAGGGAAGTGCAAAATCCTTGCGACAATTGAAACAAAAAGCTTGCCTATCCTATTTCATGTTCCTCCAAAAAGTGCTAGCTTTAGGAAAGAAACCCTCCTAGGAAGACCCTTCAAAAGGGCAACCAAATGTGAGGTTGACTATGTAGCACAGAGGATACACCTGACACTACCGGGTGTGAGGATAGTCACCACCTTTAGCAAGGGTGACCTCATCGAACCTCAAGGGAAAGGCAAGGAAGGTGTTGACGTAACAGTCAAGCCTACTAATGAGGGCAAGGACTTGTTGGAAGAATTGATACAAGCACAGGTCGAACAATGAGGACCAGTGAGTGAGGCCATGCTTGAAACAAAAAGGTCAAGAGACAATGCCAAGGATGGGCTTTGGACTTACAAATATCGTAGAAGACCCCAAAAGAAGCCCAAGTCTTATAGACAGAGGCGTCGATGGAGAGCCAACACAACGCCACGATGGATAGCCAAGGCGTTGCTTCGGGCTCAAGGGTATTATGCAGGCAACCAATGGATTTGGGTGCCAAAACCCCTTGCTAAACCTCCCTGGTCGACTAAAGGCCAGAGTGCATCAAAAGCAACGAAGCACAGGAGGAAATCTAAGAGAAACTCTAGGTCTCGAGGCAAGAAACCAGACATGAGTGTTCGAAAGAAAGAGCCTCAACCTAGCATGCTTAATAAGCAGATGTCATATGTAACCATTGAGCGTGCACAAAATTCATCAGTGCCCAATGAGCCTTTGATTTCCCAAGGGGAGAACAAACATCATAGGCACAACATTGCTCATGGCAAGGCTACTCGCTCAACAAAGCAAATGGCACAATCATCTAATAGCCTCGAGAAAATCATTCAGCTAGTGGCACATCCACCTAGGAGTCCTAGATCTCCTACGCCCTCTTCTCCCAAACAGACACAGGAAGCACCACAGCAGTTGTCAAGGGCGACTGCTCAATTCCAACCTCTATCTCCATCTAAGCTTCCAATCGTCAAAGAGGTGGGACATGATGCCATCTGTAGCTCTCAACCCAAGGATATGCCTGAGCCACCTAATGCGACTAGATCAGCTCATGTTCGATCTACACAAATGAGTGCTCAAAGGCCAACGAAAGACACAACCACTTTTGATCGCCCTAGGGACTTAATACCACAATCCACCAAGGGTAGCCAGCCCAGTGAACTAGTTGCTACTACTTCCAATCCGGGATCACAGCAGTCACAGCCCTTGGCCGTGACAATGCCCCTTGTGGAACGTATCCTTAGTAGTTTACCTATGGAGGAGGTGTCGCAACCAAATCCCTCAACAACTCCAGCACTTTCAAAGTGCCTAAAGCCCAGGATGGAGAAGTCAAACGCAAGGGAGTTGGCTGAAAAGCTAGACTCTCCGAAAAGAGCGGCAGTTGTGCCCTCACAACCGGGCAAGGCTATTCATCAGACCACGGCTACGTCCCATAAGGGCACACTAGAAGAGGGAAATGCTGAGGCCCGACCAAGCACATCTGTGGTCGATATAGCCCAGGGTCCTGAGTCATTGAGAGAGGCACCTTCATTGACCAAGAAAAAGAGGAGAAAGCAGAGAAAACAACAACAGTTGCAGGTGGTTGTGGACCCCAAGAACATTGAGACGAAGGGTGCTGGAGAGCTGATAAATGAAGCATCGAGTCCATCCACCAATGAACCCACTTATGCCTCTCCTAATAGCGGTGAAACCTCAGGCACATCTGTGTGCTCTGACAAAACCAAAGCAACAGTTGCCATCAATAGTTGCTTACAACACTCTATCCATTGACAATAGGACTCATGTTGATCAATCAAGAGTGGATACAACGCTGTCACAATAGGGTGACAAATCTATACCAGTCACATCCGAGAAGAACCATGACAAAATAGCAGCAAAACCTCAGGAGAAACGTGAGAATCCCAAGAGCATAAGAAATCCTAGCATTGACCAATCTTGCTCATCTAGGCCTGAGCCCCCAGCCATGCTAAAGCCTAAGGAAACTCTTAGAACTTTGCATGAGATAGCAACCGTGCAAACCCTCGTTGAACATAGAAGTGTCGCAGAATGCTTAATTGAGTTGGAGGCTAAGCTCAAAGTGGTCGCGCGTGTCTATGTCCTTGTGGACATGGGCACAATCCCCAAGGAGCAGCTTAGAGATTACTTGATCTTTCCTCTATCATGGGAAGAATAAGAACATCTTAACGGGCACTACGACAGGCTCCTGCATGAATAGATGCGACTCATCCCTGGCGAGGAGGTTGACAAACTACGCTTAACCGTCACGTTCAATGAAGTGCTCTACCGACCAAATCTCATAGACATAGAGCTACTAAAGCGACTGTTAGCAGGCCAGAGTAAATTTGAGCAGTGTTGGTGCAAAAGCTGCGTTGTAATGGTCGAACTAGGGGCTCAGATCATGACAGTCTCTGTTGAGCGATTAGCCAAATGGCGATCCCAAAGGGACCCAACCTATGTGGCACCAACGTCCCTTCGAGTACTCACTGACATTCGAGGTACGGACTTAGCTGGGACTAGGCTTCAAGACCCTTTGATTGATAAGGTTCTCACTAAGGAGGAGTTACATATTGCCAGTAGACTCGGTCAAGGTTCCATGCTCCGGTACAACCCCGAGTTCTACACTTGGTTCTTATCCTTGTGATGTGACATGGATTCATAGATATGTATATAAATAAACATTGATTTTTGTGTCACCATGTATAAAAAATATCAACACACACAAGCAATGATAGTCTAGCGCAGGGAGAAGAGTCGGGTTGGACAGGCTAAGCTCCTCAGGTCCTCCTCTCATCACACTTTTGAAAGTCGTGTGACCAGCCCCACCTCCAAGTGAAGGGCATGCAACCCATATTGCCGCCATAGGAGGCCTTGACCAACAACTCTGATGGTGTAGACAAGGTGTAGTCCCTTCCTATACACCTTCTTCCCTTTTTGGTCTATCCTTACGAGGATGTACCCTGTCCCACTCCACGACAGCCAGTCCATGCGTCTTAGCATAAACTAAGATCCGCTAATGACTGGAGGCAACGCGAACATCAGCATGGGGGCTATTCCTCTACAACAATCACCGCATGCCTCACCTCTCCCCATCTTGTCATATGCACTTCATAAACCACACTAAAATCCCTTCCATGCAAACAATTGTATCCTGTATCAAGGTCTAAACCCTTGGATTGCGTCTTGCACGTTTCCTTTTGCGGCAGAACGCATGGAGAATCATGGAGATCTAGCGTGCAAGGACGCTCTTCGCAAAAGGCGCGAGCATGTGGCATGCGCCCCTCCACCAGAGCGCTATGTGCCTACCATCAAAAGGTATGCCAAGAAGCGAGGCCCTAAGCGCCACTATCCAGCGCGAAGGTTGAAAAATCCTCGAGTCAAGAAAGTCGAGACTCGAAACGCGCAACAGGTGGCAGCACTAGTGGTACGAACTCCCAGCTCCTGCTCGGGCCCCAGCTGCTCAAAGGCAAAAAGGGCAGCTCGGGAAAGAGAAGAATTTAATGAATTATGTGAAGACATCCTGGAGACGGTAGCAGGCCGAGATTACACCATTCATGTCCCGGTCGACATGTTCCCTGCTCACCCCCACGGGAGCCCCACACCAGCAGAGCCCCAATCACCCGGCCATCCAGACTTGCCCTGCCTCGTACAAATCGAGTAGCCCATAATGCATAAAGGGCTTATCAAATGATAACTGGCCAGGACTTTTGGTTTTTAATGGTTAAGTGTTCCCGACTTGTTAAGTGTTGACATGTTCCTGACTTTGATGAACTTTTTATATCTGCGTTTAATATATGCTACGTCTTTAGCAAAAGAAAAAGCTAATCAAGTGCAGGTGATAAATGTCTAGTCAACACCATAGAATTCAAATAAGTGATGTCTCCTTGCATTGCACTGTTTTATTATAGTTGCCGCATATACAATGCGTATGCTCTCATGAAGCGACAAGTGGATGTAGGATAATACAGGTCATTGTGCGAAAATGTTCAATGCCCAAATCACCGCAACACCCACAACCCCACAACGAGCCGTGGCAAAGCCACGCTGCCGAAAGCACCCTTGCCAACCGCCCACATTGCATGACCCACAAAACATTCCTGGGCCACGCCCCCTTTCTGGGTCAATCTCTATAGTTGGGTCACGGCAGTCGTTACCTCAATTGTACCCACATCACATGTGCCGCAAAAAGGGTTGTAATATCTCAAGTGTATCTCCCCCTTTCACCAACTGCTTCTCTAACAATGAGGCTAGGGCACCATCATCATTGTACTATTAATTTTTTGAGCCTTCGAAGCTTGACATTTTCCAACCCATTGGAAGGCTGATAGCCTCAACATATTGTAATGGTTGTACTCAAGCAAAAAAAAAAAAAAAAAAGGGAAAAATAAAGCAAAGAAAAGAAAAGAAAAGGAAAAGCATGGAAAAATAAGAAGCACCCACGATCACAGCACAGCACCTAGGAGTCCTCAAATTGGGTACGTCTGGTGACCTTGGTCGACCAGCTTCGTCCCTAGTCCCCTAGCCCCTTACACTCACCCACAATTGTTCAGGGCACATCAAGGGTAGGACATACCTGGGGAGCTTATCTCGCCTAAGGTTAGACCTGTCACCCTAACCCACTTGCACAATTTTCTTTTGCACTCTGCCTTCGTACCATTGCAATTGGTGGTGATAAGCACTACACGATTGGCCATGAAAAGTACACGGTACTCATCAAGCAAGTCCAATAGTTTCCAGCTGCTGAAAGTGCGGTGTCCTTGTATTCCATTATGCTATATCGTGCAGTCACAATGCAAAGGATGTCTCATATACCTTCACGTGTACTCCTTCTCCACATGGACAACTTTGCTTCATCCACGAATTGTTATGAGAAACTAGCCCACGGTCTTCTAACTATGTAATATCTAAGTATGCACGAGCACTCACATAATAATTGCACCAAAGTATATCCACAGTTTGGGTCCTCAAGTACAGGATAATACTCTAGGCTTTTGCTTAGAGTTCGACCTGTCTCCCAAACTAATCAAAATATGTCTTGTGCACAATGAGAATCCTAGTACTACCCCTTAAGGAGAGACCATATGTGAGGTTTTCCAATTGCAAGTATAAGGTGTTGTTCACTCTTCATCAACACTCAACTCTGAATGCTTATCCCTTACTATCCAACAAGCCCGCAAAAGATCATTGTGTGCCGAATCCCCAACAAACCAACCCTTGTACTGGCCATCAATGCAATCCCCAACACAAAATTCCCCTACCGCCAACTCCAACAACCTTCCACCAGCCACCTTGGCCACCAACAGGCCCCCAAAACCTTCTACCACACCACCACCAGCACTCCTCCACGAAAACCACTGGCGTCCTTGTCACCCATGTCTTCGGTGCATGCTACAGCCTGCTACCTACGGCGATGAGTGCCATGGGACTGGCACTCGTCTAGGAGGGGGTAATGTTAACCCCAACACGAAGAAAGCAAAAAGAAGTGGAAAAGATGCAGGGCAAAGGCGGAAAAAAGGTAGCCCGACTGAAGAAAGAAAATGAGAAAAGGCCAAAAGCGCAAGGGCAACCTTAAAAGTCCAAGGCAAAGGCAAAAGGGGAAAGGCGCATTTTAAAATAAAAAGGCGCACCTTGAAATCTTGTAAAAGAGTGCCGGGCTCTCACCCGTGCAATTTGTAAATGTAGACGGGCGGTGGAAAGGAAGCTAGGAAGAGAGAAGGACAATGGGAAAAATGGCCTAGGCTATGGCCGGCCATGTAAAAAAGGGAAAAAGGGGATGACCGCCCAAAAGGGATTTAGGGTTTTGTATATAAAGTTGAAAAGTGAATGAGAAGCTCATTCTTGTGTGTGGCCAAAAGTAGCTCTCCTCTTCTTCTTCTCCTCCTTCTTCTTGCTTTCTTGAGCTTGTGCTTGAGAGAGGGAGTGTGAGTGTGAGGGTGAGGGACCGAGGAGGAGAAGCTCTCCATCTTCTCCTCTCTTCTTCTCTTCTCTTCTCTTCTCTTGTCCTGCTCGCGGACATGGAGCTTGGAGTGTGGAGCTTGAGGATGGAGCTTGCTTGAAGCTTGCATTTGGATCGTGGAGCTACTGGAGTGCGCGGGAGAGGAGGTAACTCGAACGGCATCAAGGTAAGCTCACTACACCCATAAGGTATGCATTGCGCATCGGCTATGTGAGAGGTAGCCATTAGTGCTCGGCTTGGAACGCTTGAATCAATAAGTGGTCCGTGGGTCTTGGCGGTTGAGCGAAAGCTCCCACAACACCTCCTCTATACAATAGATATTTATTAATAAGATTTATTATTGATGTTTTATAATGGATTTTGAGGCTATACTTGATCTTGTTATAAAAAATTATGTTATTAGATTAGAGAATCACTTATTAACAAAGCAAAGAATGAGGTTTTACAAAAATTAGAACATTGTCAATAAAAGATCCATTCATTGGAGAAACATATCAAAGCACACCAATGAAAGCAAACTAATTTAGGTATTCAAATTGACAAAGATCTTTGAAAAACATCGAGAATCTCAAAGGAAAAGGACATGGATGCACTAAAAGAATCCAAGAAGTAAGGTATATTTTTCTACTTGAGAAATGTTGAATATGACTTTGTTTATAATATCATTTGGTTTGTAATATTGATCTTCTTTAAGTCTCTTCTTCAACCAAATGCAATTGAGAGAGATGCTTCAAAGTGATCTCAATTTTATTATCACCCTCTACCTTCAACACTCCCAAAGGATATTCTTGAAAGGAAGAAATTCAAAAAAGTAAAGAGACAATACTTGGATTCTTTCTTTAAGTATCGTTCTTTAGATACTGAGCAAGTGCAAAAGAATTTAGATAGTATTGGTATTAGTTGATATACATATACAAAAAAAATTCAATTAATGCAATCAAATATGAAAGAAGGTCATGTATACAAATTTTTACTGCAAGTCCATATGTGTTTCATATTATCATACAAAGAGTTAATAGTAAAGTGACAAAAGTTTTAGGTGAGCCTTTCCATATTAAGACCATCTTCAAGGGCAAGAAAAAAGAGGTTCTTTTTAGTAGACAATACTTGGATTCTTTCATTAAGTAATATTCTTTAGATACTGAGCAAGTGCAAAAGACTTTAGGTAGTATTGGTATTAGTTGAGATATATATACACAAATTTTTCAGCTAATATAATCAAATATGAAACAAGGTTATGTATACAATCTTTTACTTCCAAGTCCATATGTGTTTAATACTATCATACAAAGAGTTAATAATAATGTGATGAAAGTTTTGGGTGAGCCTTTCCATATCAAGACCATCTTCAAGGGCAAGAATAAAGAGGTTCTTTTTAATGAATCTAACAATATTTTTCTTGACTTGCCTACCATGCAATGTTTGATTATCAAATTCTTTGATTTGTCTCTAGAAGAGGCACATGGAGCAACCAAGTTTGTGATTATTATTACACATGTTGATGATGAAAGTGAGATTTTGAAGAGTGCAAAATTAAAAAGGGTCTCTATTACCTTGATGAGTAGAACACTTTCATCAAGTCCATGCAATGATTCATTGTTACTTAATATTCAATTTGAATACAATAACCAACGATTAGGAGCTTTTGAAATAGACAAAGAGGATTTTGATATACTATATTGGATTCTCCATCAAGCTTCAATATCGGATGTGATTAAGAGACAGCAAGAAGGAGAAGAGATATTTGTCAAGAGATTTGAGAACTACAAGGTGGAATGGCACATAGTAGGGAATTTGAAGACACTCAAATGGATGTATGATTTGTCAAAGGGAGTCAACTCTAGATGTCCATGCCTCTACTACATGTTTCTAGCTTTAGAGTTGAATCCAAAAATTTAGAGTAGATCTCCCTCTAGGCATTTCAAAGACACACACTTTAAGCCAGTTTGTTTGGAATCTAAAGCCTTATCAGTTATTAGAAAAGATGTTATAACCAAGATCAAAAAAGTTTTATATTTAATTGTCTTGCATGGAGATAATGTTATCATTGAACTAGATCCCCATATGTCCAAGGATGAAAATTTGACCCCAAAAATGCATCTATTGGTGGGGTAAGGCTAGAAGATTCTTGCTCTTTCATGGAAAACTTAATAAGATAAACTTTAGAAAAGATAGTTCAACCATTAAATATAATTGATGGGACTTGAAATGGGCCGACACTGGCTATGGCACTAGCCAGACCTCATGCTCATGACACACAAACACCCTCACGGCCTCACGGACCAGGAGCGTCAATCTAATGCTAAAGGACAAACTGCCCTAAAGCTTAATTCATGCGTTTATATTTTATAGTCCAACGTTTCCCTTAAACTCCTCAGAGAGAGATCCCAAAGTACATAGGCATAACGACTTGTCATACACACATAGGAGGCACTCCACTAACCAATAGTCAGAGCCCCACTGTAGCTCTCCTACATCACAGGGATTAGCCCTTTGATGTGCTGATAAACATATAACACAAACAAGCACAAACTCCTCTCAAGGTACCAATATTTTATGTTCCAGGATGTACCATTCCTCACTACAATTTCCCCTTAGGACCCAACGGCTAACCTATAGCTTAGGACATCCTCTCACGCTCATCGTTGGTCACAACTTAAGGAAGACAGGTGCCATGCATCTAGGAGATTTTTTTTATATCTTTTAATTATTATGCTTAATGCGAATCGTGTATGACTATGTGCTCAGACAAAAGAAAGATCAGCATCGTGCATGGTGCATAAAGCATTCTTTCCATGAATTTTACTAGCGCGTGCTGCGTTGAAAGGAGACACGGAGCCATATGCTCATGCTACCATCCTCTTTATTTAAGCAGTTTCCAATATGCCAAGTGCAATGCATAAATCAAATATTTTCTTTATGTTTCAATGTTTCAGCCCCTCTTCATCCAACTCTTAGCATTTTGTATCATTGATCGGTTCAAAAGGGTTTCTATGCATTTCCCTTTTAAAAGAACAATAAATACACACAAAACATAGAAATGGGGACAAACCGAGGCCAACCTCATGCTTTGGCATTTTTCTACATTGCACAAACATAGATATAATTTTCTCTAATTTTTCCCAGTCCATTTTCCATTTTTTTCTAATTTTAAACCCATTTTTTTCCATTTTAAAGCATTTTTTCTATTTTCTTTAATAAATAATGATTGAAAATGAAAATTTGATTGTGGGCTATGGCTGTTAGGTTCATTGATAGTAGAAACTCAAATTTAGTTGGTGTGACATATCATATTTCTCATTTATATAGCAAAAAACCCAAATTTACCCTTAAAACGCGTGTTTTACAGGTTCTAACACTAATTTCGGCCATGTAGCCTTATATTTTCTGATTTTCAGGTTGCAAATAGTTGAAAATCATAGCAAACAATATCATAATGAAATTTCATCCCATATGAACAAGGTTTCATAAAGCAAATAGCATAAAAAGATCATTTTTCTTTGTAAAAATAGCATTACCGCTTATTTTTAGGTCTTGGTTTCTTGGTCTTCATTACGGGACTGATTTCCAGCATGCATTTAATGCTCAGCATCTTCAAGAACATCACTCTTCATTTCTTCATCCATCCGGAAGCAATCCGGTCTCATCCGGACAAGCTTTCCTCCACCATTCTTCATTGTCTTCTCTTCCACACAAGAACAGCCCCTTAAGGGAGAGAGAGAGGGAGGAGAGAGAAATACTAGAATTGGCTCTCTTGATTTAGGCCATCATTTGACGGGCAAAGACACGCGATAAGATCAGCCAAGAGGAAGAAGATCAGCCCCAAGATCGGTAGTATGGGGTACTCACAGCCTGCCATCTCCATCTCCATCCATGGAGGCGCAAAAATGGGGCGTGAAGATGGCGCCTTCATCCCTCATTCTCTCTCCACATTTGTTAACCTTATATGCTTAAAATTTTGAAGGGGGGGGGGTCCAAATTCAAAAGCATGCCCAATTTTGGCATCCCAAGTGTCCACCTTTTCATATCTTGACCATTTTGTGGCCATTTCCCCGTCTGGGCTCCAAATCGAGCTCTGAAAAATGTTGGGCGTCCGGCTTGGCATCCCGCATTGGTTGGAAACTCGTGACAACCCGCATGACAGTCTAAAAATTTATAAAAAATCAACGAGTGTCGCTTGGGCGCCTTTAAAGCACTTGACGCTTAAAATCGTCCTAGCTGGAGCCGCCACCTTCGATGTTGAATATTTTTCCTCTAAATTTCAGATTTTTAAAAAAAATTTAGGCACATCCAGAGCTCAAACTCCACTCTCATTGGCGACCACAGGATAGGGTGACTCAGCCCGCCGAATCCCACAACAGATCTGCACAAAAACAACCAAAGGAACCATCAAGTTGATACAAAAGAAATACATACTAAACACAACACAATGCTCACCCTACCCCGTGACAAAACCAAGGCATGAAATCCACAAGGAGTAGGCCTAGCATAATTTGATAGAAGGTCCGCAGATAGTCACTAACCGACTGCTCTAACATGGCCAGACTAAAAAGAACTATCAAAGAGGTTGCCCTAAGTGGTGGTCTGAACTACCCACCTAACTAAGGACAACACAACCAGGAGCTCCTACTAGGCGAGGACTCCTATAGCCTGATCAAGAAGTATTTTCTTTAACACATTGCTTCTTTTAGGTTTTTATTTTCTATACTCGGGCATGTAAAAAGGAGGGAGCTGAGCGTAGTGACCCAAGGAGAACATGGCATCTGTCTCAGGTCTTGTCTCGGTACCCAAGAACCTGCCAAGCCCTCGCAAGGCAACACTTAATCCTTTTCTGACTCTCACTTTTATTTTCGCTCCAACCTTCCTTACTTTCTTATTTTCCAGCAAGACGCCACCCCTAATGAGACAAGGCATCAGCCCCGGGTCTGACTCGTCCCTAGGAACCTACCAGGCCTTCACAAGGCGATGATCAACTGCTCATAAATTTTCCTTTCTTTTCAATTTTTTGATAGGGGTTAGAACCCCTTTTTACACACCTTTGTATATATTTATTTTCCTCTTGAGATATTCAGGGTTTCTTTTCATCATCATTATTTTCTTCTTCGATAGGCTTCTTTAATTGCCTCACAACTAACAAGAACTCCTAGAACGGCTGCCTAGCAGGCTAGCAGAACAGAGTCACTAGGACTCCCTTCCAAAACAGGTCTTTTGATGTCTGGCAATGTCTTGACAAGAGGCAACGACTACTCAGACCTCCCTCAGACATACCTAACCTAAACCTGGGACTTCATGCCTTGAACGCCAGTCCCCAACAAGAAAAGAAAATCCCCTACAAGTACACAGACACATACAACATAAAAACACGGGACTTGTAAAGGAGAGATATCACTTGGATAGGGCCATGAGAAGCGTTCACGCAACAAAGGCTCCTTCCAAGCTCTTCTTCGAACTTGTCTAACACAAGACTACAACAAGAAACCATTAACCGCACCTGTACTAAATAGACAACTGGCCCTCTTGGCCTAATGAAATAAAACACTTCACTACAAAAACTGATCGGCCCTCTTGGGCTAACGAAATTTGGACGTAATATCCAAAGCAGCTAACCTTCCTAGCTTAAAACTAGATAGGTCATTTTAGTCCACGTAATACTGATGTCCTTGGCATATACATCACACCCTATCAGACTACCCAGGGTGCCAAGGATAGCATACCATAGGTTGACTAGCCCCATGCTACTCATGCAAGTTAGCTAAAAACTTGATCTTGTATTTTTTGATCTTAGGTTTTTGTAGAGCTACAAGTCCAAGCCTTTCCACAAATAACTCATCAATAAGGCTGATCCCTTATGGGGCCCTATGAGCTGAATCAACGGCCTCAGTGGGCTCGCATGCCCCACATTTATTATAATCCAAATAAACTGGTCGTTCAAGTGACTGAGTGGCTCCTTTGGGAGAAATAATCATAGCTTTGTACTCATTTGAACCTCCCCCATTTGGGTTTTCACATAAATCAATGCTGCAACCCAAACTAGATAGAGCTTCAGGCCTAGGCACATCACATGGGTGTATCCCAAGGCAGTGTATATTGTCACATGTATATCGAGTCTTATCCTCTTGGGGGTTTGACAAAATATATCCATATGGGATCCTTGGCCTTGCATCCGACACTCCTACCACACTTTTGGAGATTTTGGGTCTCCAAACCCATCTCACATTTTCCTTAATATTCTTGCATTCCCTCAATTTGCTGCACTGGTCTAACGAACTCAATGCAAACTTATTCCTATGGCCAAATGGCCTCACATCCTTATGACCTTTGTGAAGCATAGGTTGACTTTTAGCATTTTGCATCCTCTTTACAAAAGATGTCTTTACTTGTTTGCGTCCACACTACAAATTTTCTTCCATAAGAACCATGCTTTCACTGGAGGGAACAACATCCACCCGGAAACATGATTCCAACACCAAAGGTCTCGCAAGAGCCTTACTAGCAACAAAATTAGAACCACACACAGAATGCTTATCAACACTCATAGGCCCATTGGTGCGATCCATATTGCCATCACAACTACCTTTCGTGGAAGTGTTGCAAGCCCTAATGGGACTTACATGGCTTGGAACCTTTTCACTGATAGGCATGTCATTACTACTCATAGGATGGCCATTTTCTACTTTGAAATTTTGGCCACCAAGGTTCTCCTCATAGGCTACCTTGGTATCAACAAGTGAGCTATCTTCTTGCAAGAATGGTTGGAAGCTAGGATGCACTTGTATTGAGCAGGGAAAAATCCAAAAGTTTTCCCAACATCTCTGAATATGACCCCCATAATCAACTGCATGCATTTTTTCTTCCCTTAACAACTTAGGATTCTGCAGTTCCACTTGGATTTGCGTATTAATCTCTAAGCCACTCAGAAAGAGCTCACATAGCACATCATCTAGTAGTGCACTAGCTCTTCTTAGCCAAAGCCTAAGAGTACTATCAAAGGCTCTAGCATACTCTTTAACAGAAGGACAAGACTCCTTCTTTTCATACTCATCTAGAAATCTATCACAAGACTCCTCAAATGATTTGATCGACCCTCTTGGGAGGCTCCAGTACCATTTCCTTGCCTCTCCCTTTAGGGTACTTGGGAATACAAGCATCCGATGTATATCATCAAACGCACTTGCAATGCAAGTTAGGTCATATTCTCTTAAATGAATCATCAGATCCTCATTTGGCAACCCATAAAACACTAGGAGATCCCTATAAAGGGGAGGACATTCAGTCCTCCCTTTTGGGATCAACATCGGGTCATTAAAATCTTCATATTCATCATGATCTGGGTCCAGCCTCTTAGGATCTTTAACCTCTTCCAACCCCACCCTTTTCGGTGTAGGGAGGTTATTACCCTCATTGACATCCCTTTCTGCCAACTCACTGAGTGGTCTAGGGAGTCCTATAAATTTCAACATGTCCTTTTGATCCCCTCTTAGAGGGTCTTCCATACCTTTCCCTTTAAAAGGAAAGTCCATAACAGGTTTATATAAGAGCTTTTGGTCCTTATCTAAAGCCGATTTATCATTACCACTTCTTAAAACTTGGGAACCGTGCCTTTTAAGCAACGGTTTTCCCTTGACAGCTAGGGCTTCTAACATCCTTGTGATGCCTACTATGTCGTCATGGTGGCCCATTACACGGGATGTTTCAACCACAAGCATATTCCATCGTATATCAACACTTTCCCATGGCATTATGGCTTTAGCATGGTGCCTTGTTGATGCCATAACTATCCTAGTTTCCAATATGCTTGTTTCATGCCCTCTAAGTTGATGGATGGTTAAACATGATTTCTCTTGGGTAGAGACCACACCAAGGCGAACCTCGGCCCATGCCATCGTATTAGAGGATGGGGTAACCACTAATTGGCTATTCTTTTTGTCACATAAATTATCTTCTACAGAGGACTCATGCTCTACATAACTGACTAAGTCCATTAGTAAGTTTTGTATGGGGAAAGCCAAGTTTTTCCATCCTTGAAAAAACCCCATTTTATGGATAATTTAGGGTCCCTTGAAACCCTAGATTCAAAAACCGCCACTTATAGGCAGCTTCCGGCAGACACACCATTGATGGGACCTGAAATGGGCCGGCACTGGCTATAGCACTAGCCGGATCTCATGCTCATGACACACAAACACCCTCACGGCCTTGCGGACCAGGAGCGTCAATCTAATGCTAAAGGACAAACTGCCCTAAAGCTTAATTCATGCGTTTATAGTTTATAGTCCAATGTTTCCCTTAAACTCCTCAGAGGGAGATCCCAAAGTACATAGGCATAATGCCTCATCATACACACATAGGAGGCACTCCACCGACTAATAGTCGGAGCCCCACTGTAGCTCTCCTACATCGCAGGGATTAGCCCTTTGATGCGCTGCTAAACATATAACACAAACAAGCACAAACTCTTCTCAAGATACCAATATTTTACGTTCCAGGATGTACCATTCCTCACTACAATTTTCCCTTAGGACCCAATGGCTAACCTACAGCTTAGGACATCCTCTCACACTCATCGTTGGTCACAACCTAAGGAAGACAGGTGCCATGCATCCAAAAGATTTTTATGATACCTTTTAATTATTATGCTTAATGCAAATGGTGTATGACTATGTGCTCAGACAAAAGAAAGATCAGCACTGTGCATGGTGCACAAAGCATTCTTTCCATGAATTTTACTAGCGCGTGCTGCATTGAAAGGAGGCAAGGAGCCATATGCTCATGCTACCATCCTCTTTATTTAAACCATTTCTTATATGCCAAGTGCAATGCATAAATCAAATATTTTCTTTATCTTTCAGTGTTTCAACCCCTCTTCATCCAACTCTTAACATTTTGTATCATTGATCGGTTAGATAGGGTTTCTATGCATTTCTCTTTTAAAAGAACAATAAATACACACAAAACATAGAAACGGGGACAAACCGAGGCCAACTTCGTGCTTTTCCATCGTTATACATTGCACAAACATAGATATAATTTTCCCTAAATTTCCTCAGCCCATTTTCTATTTTTTTCTAATTTTAAACCCTTTTTTTTCTATTTTGAGGCATTTTCCCTATTTTCTTTAATAAATAATGACTGAAAATGAATATTTGATTGTGGGTTGTGGCCCTTAGGTTCATTGACAGCAGAAACTCAGATTTAGTTGGTGTGACATATCATATTTCTCATTTATATAGCAAAAAACCCAAATTTACCCTTAAAACGCGTGTTTTACGGGTTTTAACACTAATTCCGGCCGTGTAGCCTTATATTTTCTAATTTTCAGGTTGCAAATAGTTGAAACTCATGGCAAACAATATCATAATGAACTTTCATCCTATATGAACAAGGTTTCATAAAGCAAATAGCATAAAAAGATCATTTTTCTTTGTAAAAATAGCATTACCGCTTATTTTCAAATCTCAGTTTCTTGGTTTTGATTATAGGACTGATTTCCAGCATGCATTTAATGCTTATCATCTTCAAGAATAGCACTCTTCATGTCTTCATCCATCCGGAAGCAATCCGGTCTCATCCGGAGAAGCTTTCCTCCACCATTCTTCATTGTCTTCTCTTCCACACAAGAACAGCCCCTTAACGGAGAGAGAGGGAGGAGAGAGAAAGACTAGAATTGGCTCTCTTCATTTAGGCCATCATTTGACAGGCGAAAATAGGCGATAATATTGGCCAAGAGGGAGAAGATCAGCCCCAAGATCGGTTGTATGGGATACTCACAGCCTGCCATCTCCATCTCCATCCATGGAGGTGCAAAAATGGGGCGTGAAGATGGCGCCTTCATCCCTCATTCTCTCTCTCTAGGTTTTTTCACATTGTATGCTTAAAATTTTGAAAGGGGAGGGGGGGGGGGGGGGTGTCCAAACTCAAAAGGCATGCCCAATTTTGGCCTCCCAAGTGTCCACCTTTTCATATCTTGACCATTTTGTGGCCATTTCCCCGTTCGGGCTCCAAATTGAGCTCTGAAAAATCCTGGGCGTCTAGTTTGACATCCCGCATTGGTTGGAAACTTCTGACAACCTGCACGACAATCTAAAAAATTATCAAAAATCAACAAGCGTCGCTCTAGCGCCTATAAAGCACTTGACGCTTAAAATCGTCTTAGCTAGAGCCGCCACCTTCGACGTTTAATATTTTTCCCCTAAATTTTGGATTTTTTGGAAAATTTTAGGCACATCCCGAGCTCAAAACTCCGCTCTCAATAATCAATGGCAACCAAAAATTTCTTTTTTGATTGTATATGACATAAGAAGAGGATTTAGGGAAGAGAGGGGAGGAAAATCCTCTTTGAAGGAGGTAAAATTTGAAATTTTGGGTGACCTTTTAGGATGCCCAATGACACCCACATGGCATGGGATGGTAAAAGGGGAGGGGAGGAATAAATGAGACCTAGGGAAACAATTCCATAAGTGGTAGGAACAAGTAAAAAAGGGGAGATAAAATATACACACCATCCTCTCTCCCATTGGTCCACCTCGAATCTCTTCTCATTAGGAGAGTCATTATTTCTTAAGCTAAAGAGCCCTTTTTAATTTCATATTCTCCCTAATCATAACCAAGAAGTGGCAGGGATCCCTTTCTGTTCTAAAATCCATCTTGTACTCATCACCTTC
The DNA here is from genome assembly GCF_053477565.2 of Lygodium microphyllum. Taxonomy (NCBI): domain Eukaryota; kingdom Viridiplantae; phylum Streptophyta; class Polypodiopsida; order Schizaeales; family Lygodiaceae; genus Lygodium; species Lygodium microphyllum. The sequence continues at coordinate 19,547,244 of NC_141142.1, forward strand.
CTTCATCTTGATTTGGTGATAACCTGACCTCAAGTCAATCTTGGTAAATAAATTTGCATCCTTGAGTTCATCCAACAAATAATCAATGTAGGGAATTGGATACTCGTTCTTTATAGTGCTGTTGTTGAGGTCCCTATAATTGATGCATATTTGCAGGATCCATCTTTCTTCTTAACAAATACTATGGAAGAAGCAAAGGGTGACTGACTAGGCTAAATAAAAACCTATTTCTAGCAAGTCTTTATCCTATTTCTCCAGTTCTTCTCTTTCGTGCTTTGGCAACCTATAAGGGAGTTTGTTGATAGGTTTAGTATCAAGTGTCAAATCAATAGAATGGTCCACTTCTCTCTTAGGTGATAATGATGTAGGAGGCTGAAATATGTATTTAAACTCTTCCAAAAGTTTACAAAAACATGGATCGTTCTCTTTAGGTACTGAATATTGTCGATTTTCATCCACCTTTGAGAGGAAAAGTGTGAAAATGCAAGAAATTTCATTGATCTATCTCTTCACCTTCTTTTTTCTAATTACTTCCACTTGTTTTCTCTCTATGCCATTAAGTGTTACATGCTGCCCCTTCCAAGAGTAAACTCCATAAACATCTAATTAAGATCCAAGGAAAAAATTCCAATCTTTTTAAGCTAATCACAGCCAATAATAATGTCAATAGGACCCATATATTCTAGGACAATCAAGTCTATCATAATGGTACAAGACTATGATAGCTCAATGGGTGTTTGTAGGTATATCTCCTTGCTCAACTCTTAAGTTTCATTAATAGCATGTACCTTTAGTGGGATGTCCATCTCTTGAGGTAATACCTTCAAGTTAAATAATGATTTGGTATTTACAAAGCTATATGTATTGCTCGTATCGATAAGAATATGAGCGACCTTAGAATTAATCATGCCTATGGACAACTAGGATCAAATGGAAACTTGTTGACTAACTCTAAGACCTCCTAGCTTCATCTTACATTTGACCCTCTTCATGGGCTTCATCTTCATCTAAATCTTCTATGATCACCATATTAAAATTTTCCCTATTAGCTTTGCACTTTTGTTTATGATCAAGTGACCATTTTTCTCCACATTTGAAACATAATTCTTTCAGCTTGTCATTAGAGAAGGACTTACTGCTAATGGTATTAGATGCATGTTTAGCTCTACTTTCAGCTCTCTTGAAGTACCCATTTGGATAAGCATTATGCCTAAAGTTATTCCCTTGCTTGTAAGTATATGCTCTAGGGAATGTAGGAATCTTGTTGAAAGTATTTGAAGCCATATTCTCATATATAGAAGCCTTTATTTTCTAGCTTAATTACTGTTCAAACCTTATTGGTTGATTTGAGTGATAAGTAGCTCCTATCGTGGGCTGAAAAGAGCTCATTCTCTTCTATATTTTTGGCTGTAGCATTCAACATACTATATGGCTACATGTACATTCATAGAATTTGATGCCCCCACCTCTGCCCTAAAAGGATTGGACCTAATCCAAAAAAATAGTTATTCAACTTGGTTGAATTAGAAATGCCCTCAACATACATGGAAAGGTTTAGAAAGTAGCTAGAATGATCCCTAACCATAGAGCCTTGCTGTCTTTGGATCATACCACTTTCTTTCCAACCTTATTTTTTCGATTGGCATACAAAAACCTATGTCATAGTTGATTTAAAGTTCTCCCATGTATGAAAGAGTTGCCCAATTTTCATCATGTATCTCTACCATATATGTGTGTATCCCTCTAAATGCAAAGCTATATAACAAATCTTTGCCTCATCATGGCATGGATAGAGACTAAAATACATTTCCAATTTATTAATCCATTCTTCAAGCTCTGTTGGTGTGAGGGGTTTTTCCCTTTGAACTATGGTATACTGATTTTCTATTTTTACTCTATATCATAGTGGTAATGATGACCATTGTTGTTGGGTGAACCTCTTGATTACTGTCTTAGAGAGAGATTATCCAATATTGGTTATCCATGGTTGTTGGTAAAGGATTGTTGACCCTTCTTGTTGTTGCCAAATGAGTAATGACCAAGTGAGTTAGTACCATGTGGCCGTTGACTATGAGGGGACTAAATAGGAGAAATCATCTCCTCAAGATCATCATTATACTAAACTCTATTCTCTCTTCTCGAATCTGTATGAAGGTGTTGACCTTGTCTATTCCTTGCATTAGGTATTTGTGAGTTTTGTGTATAAAATTCCTTTTAGAATGAGTCACACCCATGAATTTCTTCTTCTTTTTCAGCATGCTAAGCTTTTTTAGGTTGTCCATTATCTTTTGAAGATTCATACTTTGGTCTTCCCCTATTCCAAGAGTTAGACGGAGGTTGAAATATTACCTTAACTCTTGATGGACCAACTTGCTCATAGGTTGAGTGCATAAACTGATGGGTTGCCCTTGACTTCACATTGTCATGTGGAATTGATGTCCCATTATCATTGAAAGGTGGAGTGCTTTTCCACTTACTACCCAAGTTGTTGAGAATGGAAATTAACTTATCAAAATTAATGTCCAACAATTGATTATTCTATTCAAACTTCTCAAAGTGATTGAACCTTTTTGCAAACTTGTCATCAATTTTTTGGTTCAATTGAATGATACCCTCATTCATGCATTCAATCCTATGAGAAAGTAATTGGAATTCATTTGGGTCAAGTAATCCATTCACTTCAGATATATGTACCTCATCAATAGGGTCTCTTGGCCATTATGATTCTTCATGTATGTTGCCATCATTACCATCCTTTTGTCCATGATTTGTAGCCCTAATGGATGAGTTTACCTTTTATCAATACTCAACTAAGTCTTCGTTTATGCTCTCCAAAATTTCTCTTTCTTCTTATTCCTGTCCATTGGAATCCTTATGTTTATAAACTCAAAATGAATCTTAGTATGCATAGATAAGGTAAATTTGCTTGGGGTAGACTATGAGAAAAGAGAGAAATCCTTGATTAGCAAAAGATAATCTAGTTTAAGATTTCTCAAAACTGTATTAATCAATAGTTAGTCCTAGAATCTTCAAAATGGGCCTCCTCTTGTCCATGAGCTACCAAAATATCCAAGATCTCTCCATTTCTTCCTTATATCTTCTCCAAGAGTTCCAAAAATAGTGAAGACTAATTGTAGGTAACCCCCCAAACTAGTCACTATTTAAATTATACCAAGTTCTCTAACCAAATCTTGAACTCCAGTTATCCTAGATGATGTTGGTAACCACATCTAGGCTTGAAAATGACATTGCCAAGAATCAAATTCAAGGCTCTGATACATTGAAATGAATTTAGCCTAGACTAAATTATAATGACAAGAAATTCAAGAAACAACAATTGAATCAAATAGCCATAGTGCCATAGATGAAAATGTATTAAATCTATAGCAAAATGAAGCCATAACTAGATGATATCAAAGGTACAATGAGAATCATGAATGAGAGGCTACTGCAAGAAATCCACCTCTTGCTATGGTAGGCATTGAGTATTCAGCCTTAATATTGGTAGGGAAGGCAAGAGCCCTCAAGCTCCAAGAAATGGAGAAGTTTACAAATGTGTTAAAAGATTATTACAATGGCATACTCTTGCCTTTTATACTCAAGTCCCAATTAAGGTATTTTTCCTAAGCTAAAAGGATACAAAAATTGTTTTATCACAGTGGGTAGGGTATCCTTAAAGTGGTAGAAATCCTAAAGTGAAAAAGAGGGTGTAAACTTAAGCCCTAATTCATAAGGGGTCTAACCCTAACCCTAATTTTTATGTATACAAGGGTACATGTGATTGTCCATGTTGTTGGATTCATGTTATTGCAATTTTTGTGCAATTGTTGTTCTTTTTCTATCCTTTATTTTATGCAACCATTGCATGAGAGTGAGAAAGAGAGAATGTGTTTGAGTGAGAGACTAGGAATAGTGAAGCTCTTCTCAATCTCTTTCTTTTATTATGTTTCTTCCCATCTCGACAAGTTGACTTTGAGGTTGTGTGGGAGAATTGAGCTATGACAAAGTGAGGGGCTTGGAATGGTAAAGCTCTTTTCCATCTACATCTTCCCCTTCTTCTCTATGTTCTTCTCTCAACATAGGCATACATGGCGGTGGATGCGAAGGAGATGAGGGATGTGACATTAGGATCATGGGACCATCTTCTAACATTCGAGATTTAAACATATAATGTGGGAAGGTAAGTTCTTGAGTTTAGTATACCTCAACACTAGTCTTTTGTTCTTTTCTTTCTTGGGTAGGAAGAATCGATACATTGTTGGTTAGAGTTTGGAGTATTGAGAAGTTTAGATGAGAGATAGTTGGCCAAGGAGGTTGAAGCTTCATAAAAAAGTAGAAGTCCATTTGATGTCTCAACTATTATGCATTTAGCCCATCTTTTTGGTTAAATATTGTTAAAGGCTCTCACGGTGCCATCCTCTTTAGAAGAGCCACAAGTCTGCAAACCCAACCTTGCCTCCTTGATATCCATTGAAGCAAAAGGCATGCAGTACTTACTTCTATCACATGTATTACAAAACTTGGAAATGAAGCAAGAAGAATTGTTGTCCATCTTGGTCAAGGATTCGATAGAAGATCTCATTGATTATGATTATGTGGATCTGCATTCAACGATGGCAAAGGCTGGAAGATATGATCATTAGGGAGAATATGTACTAAAAAAGGGCCCTTTAGCTTAGCACTTAATCTCATTTTTTAATCACTTGGATTTGAGGCAGACCAATGGGAGAGGGGGTGGTGTGCACATTTTATCCACTATCTTTTTCCCTTTTGACCCAAAAATATTGTTTTTCTCAAAAGTTGGTGGTATTGCATTGTGGACTAGAAAACATGGAGACAAACTTCATTTTGACCCAAAAATATAGTTTTTCTCAAAATTTGGTGGTTTTGTAATTTAAAAATGCAACAATTTGCATTCTGGAGTAGAAAATGTGGAGACAAACTTCCCAAAGTGCATTTAGCACGCATCCTGTAAGGTTAGAAGGCACAAACAAATGATTTTGTTTTGCATTGTGCGTGCAAGGTTTGAAGTGCCAACCTGTGGGTCAAAGACCTATGGTCCTATCACTAAACCACAAGGCTAATGTTGTTGTGCCATATTTAGCTAAATATTTTGAGCTTGCATTTTTTATATTTTTTAAGAAAACAACCCTTAATTCTTCTCAAAACCTCCTTTGCCCCTCATCATGGCATGTTGCCCCAATTGTCTTCTAAGATTAGAAAAAGTAACCCTCCTGATCCATTTCTTATGAGGCCCTTTCTAAGTCCATATTTCCCCTAATGGGCACAAGCTTAGATATAGTGAGTGCCATCATGGCAGCACATAAGAAAATTGCATTGGCTGAAGAAGATTACCTTGTGTTGAATGTAAGTTTGAAGCACTCCAACATAAGTTCAGACAAAGACCCCAACTTCCTACCAAGGAGTTTATGGATCCCTATGCTTGGAGAGGTGCCTCATTGATACATGAGGAAACAAAGATATAAGATGATATAGAAAAGGCAAGATTTCTAACTCTCATACATTTTTATGCAACAAAACTTGACCATAGGGTGCACTGGGTCCCCCGACTGGAGTTTGTCAGTGAAATCTTGGCAAAAAAATGATGCATGCAACTGCCATGTCCGAAGTCTAGTAAGAAAGTGGCCCTAGATACATAGACTTTAGACAAGATAGTTGCATGTATCCTTTTTTGGCCAAGATTTCATGATAGAATCAATGAACTTAATGCACCTTGGGGTCAAGTTTCGTCACATTTCAATAACTCTAGATCAATTACTAATCATATTATTTGATTTGACTATGTCATTCACATGATATACTATACATAGATGAGTTTGCATCAAGGCAAGGAGGATCTCGATATGTGAATCGATGGAAGGATTCAAAGGAGTACATTGGCAGCATTTTTACTGAATTGGTGGTCTTCCATAAGAAGTACTCACAATGAGGAGAGGATATAATCATGAAAATTTCGGTCCTGACCAAGTTTGGACCTTTTCAAGTAATACCTTTGATATCTAGCTTGAAGAAGGTGGCACTAGTGAAGTGATCAAAGCTTCTCTACCTATTTGACCAAGAGTGTGGTGGAGCAGTGTATGTACTCACTACATTAGATGAGCTCACAAAAGTGTCAAACTTGTTTCTCTTGGAGGAAGAGCTAAAGGGGAAGCATATTAGTTTTGAAGCAAAGAGGAAACTTCTATTTCATTGGAAATTGGCCCCTCCTCTTCACCAATGAAAAAGCCAAGAAACAAGTGAGATTTCTTGTTGGCTATCAGCTTTGTGTATTTGTCATCATTATCAAACATCGCATGCATTTTTCTTGATGAATATAATGCATGTTATTTTGTTCTTATAAATGAATATTCATTGAATAAATATGTGATTTGTGTAAATGTGATGATAATGTGTGGTATGTTAATGATGCATTTGTATATGTTAATATAATCCGATTTAAATTATATCAGCATGTAATATGTATACTCTCATTGTGTGTAAATGATAATGCAACTCATATATGTACCTATTACTACTTTTGATGTGTGGGTATGTTAAACAAAAAATAAGCATCATGCATTTCAAGAAACAAAAAAAAAATCTTTATCTAGACTAATCAAATAGGGTACAAATCACACACACACTAATGTTCATAGCATACAAAATATTTTGGCTTTCCAAGTATAATGGTTCTGTATCTCTCATGGCAAAAACCTATGGAGGAGTCCCCTTGCTGTGTCAAAGCCAAACGATAAAGTTCATGTCTTTATTTGTGATTGTGATGCACTTTATATGGATGGTTGCTAGCTGTGTATTATCCACTTATATGGCAATGGGCTATCAATCACTCACCCCAAAGTATTTCCAACCTTTTTAAGTACATATTATGTAATATTTCTCAAACAACCTTCTAGAATAAAATTTTTGAGATGAGAAGCTTTTACCCATGCTAGATTCATCTTATCTCTCAAAGGATAACAATCCTTGGTCTCCATCTCCTCTTCTTCTCTATGGTGGCCTTTGTGGTTAAGGAAAAGAACTTGTTGCTACACCATAGGAGGATCCACCTCATGCTACATGTGGGCCATGGCATCATCGGGGCAAAATGATGAGCGACTTGCTTGATGTGTGCCATACAAGCTCAAGAATGATATAATGGAGAAGAGACAGAGATCATAAATGTGAGAATGGAGGAAGTATTGAAAGAAATATGTGAAAATGAGAAGAAGAATGAACTTCTAATCCTTTTGAACCTAGGAATCAGGTCAATGTAGCTTTGTACGCATGGTCCACCATGTGATCATGAATCCATAACCTTTTATTGGAATGTGACAAAAATTCACACATACACTTGTTAGGTGGCCAATAGCCCAATATTTTTTTTTGGCAAAAAAAGGCCAAGAGAACCCTTATCTAAAGTCTGGTGTCTGGAGCCACTTTTTGACTTGTGAAGTCTGGCGGTGTCTCAAGCCACTTTTGTGATATAAAAATTGAAATGCTAGAGTTTGGGCAAGGAATCTCTTGGCTTTTTTCTTGCCAAAAAAATATATTGGGCTCTTGGCCACTTAATTGGTGTGCATGTGAAGTTTTATTGAATTTCAATATAGCTTTGTATTTTTAAATTATCTTGCACCAAAATTATGGATGGATCAATAATCGAGAGATGAACCTTGTGACTGCAAGCCCTTAGAAACTTTACACTACATAGACTATACAGAGTAAAGTCTACAATGAGAAATGGCAAATTTTCACATGTTTTTTCTATTGAAATTGATAGTGCTAGTAAAAACTACAGCGAAGATGCACATTGAAGTTGAGAGTAAAGGACAAGAGCAAAAACTAATTCATATTTTTAGGAAAGTAAATCAGTTTTGCATTGGGACATAGTCACATGTCTAGAGCACAAGAAGAACACTATTCCAAAAAATATAACATTACAAACTATGTTCATTCCATTGGAACAAATGCATCCTTTACTACTTGAAGATTTCTTACATGTTGGAAGTCCTTGTGAGTTATAGTAATACACTTCGAATGTATTACATAACACTAAGCATCAATCATCAAGTCTACCAAAAAGGCCTTTGTAACACACTTTAAAGCATGAATCTATTCTTAAGTAAAGTAATTGTGTATGTTGTCTTGACACTATGCCAAAAACATCTCCTACTTTCAATGCGATAGAAGTCTTGCAAAATCTCGCCGCAAACATTAGGGCTAAAATGCTTTAAAAATAGCACTTGTGTTAATCATTGGATTAAGAAAAGAGCCAATGAGAGTTTTCCACATGTGCAAAAATATGGTATTCTTGTCTCCTCTACTTAGGAGATAGTAGAAATCCTTTTGTGGATTTTTCCTCTTTTTTGTCCAAAATCTGTGAGATTTAACAACTTTTCGTAGTTTCAAAGCTCATAAAGCTAATAAAGGCTAACAAAAGATAAGATTAAAAAAAGATGCAATTAATAATATCGATTTTGTAACTTATGAGACACATTTGAGCATTATTCTTATCAACAAGTATATTTTTATTAGCCTTCTTGACATTCGATTTGGGTTCATTGACATCTCCTCTCTAAGTTTCCTTCTTTGCACATTGGTGTGCTCTCTTTTTTCTATGGCTTCCACAACACATCCTTCTCATTCTATAAAATCTTACACTATCTTTAACAAAAGTGTAGATGAAAAATGGAAGCCCAAAATGTTTAGTATAAACAATTGGATTACCATGTTGCCATTTTGCAAGGGCCCTCACAAGGTAAAGAGAAAAAAAATGAGAGGATATCAAGTATTATGGGAAGGGAGGTATCACTGGTCTCAAAATCATAGCTCAGGGGTGGTTTTCTAGGGTGCAACATGTTTACATGGCAAAGAAAATGTACTTGCCTCCAAATGAACATTTTCCTCAACAAAGCTATTGTAAGTTTAATTTTGAGTTGAATATTGTATGTGAATATTTTTTCATAAAAGCACCAAGTAAATAGTGGATTATTGGTGTTAGACATCTTTTCCTTAACAAGTTCTAAATGGCAACACATGGAGAGTCTTAGTGGCACGCTCTATGCAACACATAAAGAATTTGCAGACATTATATATATTGATCAAACCACATGTTTTTTAGTGAAGGTAGAATTTTTATATAATATGCTCAATATGTGGTTCTTTTAAGGGAAGGTGTATATGGGCATGTTGAGGATTTACTATTGCCAAACCTTGCATCCTTCAATTGGGAGACTCATGATGAAGTAACGATAAAGAGCTTCAAGCTTAGAATAGTCAAAGGCATTCAAAAGGCCATGATGCCTAAAAGGGTATCTAGAAGAATATGCTTGTCGTTGATTGAATACAAGGTTATTCCTCCTTCTAATCTTCAGTTTTCCTTCCTTTGAACTTTTCTCCTTCTTTGACATAGGTTCATCTTCATCAGTTTCATTCATTATCACTAGGCTCCTTACTACATGTTTTTTTTGTTGCTGGAGGAAATTGAATTCACAAGTACCCTCTTCTCTTGAGGCTTTAGGGGAGATGGATCAAACTTCAAAGGAGAAAGCTTCGGCACATCTTTCTTTGTGGAGGCAATAAATGACTTTTTGTTGGTTGCCTTAGCAGTGTCTGTACTGCTTGTAGATTTTCACCTATCTCTTGGCTTTGCCTTGAAAGATTTAGGAGGAAGAGGGGAGTCATGGTTGACTTGTGTAATTGCCCTATCCTAAATTATCTCAATATACCTCTCCCTTATCCACAACATATGTGACTTGGGGTGGTCTTTGTACTAAAACAATGCACACAACAACTCAATTGAGAATACAAGAGAATTTTAACTTAAAAGCAAAAGATAAAAGACTTACATTCATCCCATCTATGTTCAACAACTTTGAATCTATAGTCCTACAAACAATTGAGATAACTCTCCATCCACAACTATGTACATCACTTTGTAATGGGACATCTTAAGGAGAAACTTAAATGTCTCTCAGAGTTAGCAATATTTTTAAAACTAGCATCCAAGTGGGTAGTAACAAGTCTAACAGCACTAGAAATGAAAACTTGTTAGGAGATAGTAAAGACTATCTGCAATCATTAGGGGAGTTTTGAGATCTCAAAAATGCCTTTTAGAAGATAGAGAGAAAGTGCTCTAGACCAATAGGAGTAGAGGCTCTATAACGGAAGCTCTATTTTAAAAAACACAAAAAAATCATTTTACAAAAAGATACATATATAATAATATTACAACTTTGTATTATCAATATCTATTTTTAGCCTCCTATATTCGTGATTATGACATTCTTTACATCAATGATATACAATCCCGACCACTTTTATTTAATGATATATCTAGATTAATGATAATGACATGTTTTATCTATATTCAAATTAGTAAAGATCTTAGCACTATTTTTTTTCCTCATTTCTTTTATCCCTCTTGTGTTTTTCCCTCCTTTGTGGTAGCTTAGTCCTCTCTCTCTCTCTCTCTCTCTCTCTCTCTCTCTCTCTCTCTCTCTCTCTCTCTCTCTCTCTCTTTGCCATGGATACAGAAATTTGACCTTGAACAAGGTGTCCAAGCTCCCAAATCACATCCATATCAGTGTTTAACTCATTCCAAAAAGATGGAAGATGGATTCCTACAATCATTAGCAAAGGCAGTTGGATCACCATGCAACAGGAAAAACATGGGAAAAGACAAAGATATGAGAGGTCGTTCATCCCTACTTGGAAGTGTAGAATCCAAGATTTCAAGCTTGGAGCAAATAATAATAGCATAAAATTGGTTTTGGTGCAATATGTGTTTATGCATAGAGAGCTATATTTGAACATGGAAGTTCAAATTTTCCAATGCATAAACCAAATTGTAAGGATTTGATTCTTAAAGTCTTTCTTTTCTTGAACTTGGTTTAAGGTTTTCCATTATAACAATTGTTCATTTGTCTTATAGATGTCTATCCCTCTAATATTGAGGAATGGTAATTGGTTGAGTCTATTGTTGATGTGATTGATATGATGCATGGCTTGATTTGAGAAGAGATGTACAAAGGTAGAAAGAAGACAAAGCTTGCAGCGAATGGAATATTCTTCTACGACGATTCTTATCTTGTCCCCATGAGCGTAGCTAATAGGAATCAATATTCTCCCTTTGATCAAAGTCCATGCTTTCAGTGAAGAGACTAACATATGATCATGTTATACGATTTGTTGATGAGGGATGGGACACTAGGACGAAAGGAAAAATTCTATGTAAGATAGATCAAGACTCTATAGCTTGTAAATATATGATTGCTACTCAAAATTTCATCATTATCTTTTATTATAGTAGATGGCATTATGTTGGTGGTAGTCTAGTTGCTTTAGACCAAAATCTTGATAATTTTAGCAAGGATCCTATAGTGGATCTTGATATTTGGTACAATGAGGACATTATTGCAATCCTGAATGCTACATCAAGTGATGATGGATTTATAGAATGAAGATATTGAACTACCATACTCATTTGTGTTCTAACTTAATAACAAACAAGTAAGTTTTTATATCATATTATATCCACTTAGGTGTATATCTTTTCACTTCTTGATTAATAAAAAATTGTAACATTTTTTTAAATAGATATCAACGAGGAGAGAAAAGAATATACAATGCAAGGATATTGAAGAAAAGATCTCTTTATTATCAATATAAAATACATGTACAAATTTTGTGACAAATTTTTCTCATCCATCTTCATAACTTATATACAAGGGCTTACAATCAATGAGGCAAAACTACTTTTTTTGAGAGCTTTTCTTAGGAGAAGGAACATCCTTTCTAGGAGTCCTTTTGCCTATCTTTGATGCTTTGGTCGCCTTGGGTGTTGAAGGCATAGCTTCACCTGTTATAGTTACATGCACCTCCTCTCCTTTAATGTCCAAGCCCCTACTATTATCCATTCTTGTCGGTTGTATACAATTGACCATTATGTACTTCACAAGCTTTGCTCTCATATACCAAACATGCTCACTTATATAGCAATCCCTTGTAAATTGTCATACATTTTTAAGAAAAGATTTATAGTTCATTGTTATTTTTTACAATGGACTATATTATTATCATCAATGTACTATTTTGCAATAAAACCTCTATCTTAAAGTTTAGTATGTTTCGCATTACCTTTATAATTTTATCATCATTGAGATAAATAAACTGAACCAATATTTTAGCATTTACAACTACTCTCCAGCCACCACAAGAGTAGCTATCATCTTGATGAGGACACTGCAATCAACAATAAAGTAAACTATGAAACTTGTTTATGGTAGTTTTTAGAATAAAATTTCTTAGTATGTTCCAACCATATTGATCGAGACCTTACCACAACTTGTTTATATTGCATTGTTACAAGTAAGTCAGAAGGCATGGGAGGCTTTTTCTCTAACACTTCAATCAATTTTTTTACAAATTTGTACTAAAAAGGCAATAAAATTTAGAGTAATTACAAAAGAAAGATCAAAATATTTAGAGTACCTGCAAAAAAATAATCAAAATATCAAGGAGACCCTAGATTATATAACTTATACAACTTGGTATTTCCATGGCTTCCTTTTATAGAATTTATGAGGAAACATTGTCTCTCCACACAATCTATTCCAATTAGGCTCCAATGAGAACTAGAAATCAAAATATTTCAATAATCTAGCAAAACAAGATCTCGTAAAATCTAACAAAATATCAAATTACCTACTTTTCATTATATGGAATTAGAAGAACCTCCAAAGTTTCAAAGTCAATTAAATTGAACCAATGGTCAAATGCACTTGCATCAAGTTCACTCCTCATATAGTATGAGATAGATGGATCAAGAACCTCAATCTTTTGTTGTATATCAAAGTGGAGCTCATGCATTACAGACCTACGAAAGGAATGGAGATACTAAGCATCAGCATGAAAGTCTATTGCTATAAAAATATAGTGAGTAAAAACAAATTTCGGTATACTATATACCTCATCCCAGCAAGAAGAAGAATAGAGTCATTTACTTCTCTCACTTTATTCTTGACATTTTGAACACAATCGTAGTCCAAAAATACCATATCAGATCTTTTTCTAATATCAACAGGTAAAAAGCAAGAAACATTGAAGCCCTTAGGGTCAGCCCTTTCAAGAAGGGTAGATAACTCCTCTTCAAAAGATGGGAGTTGTTCTACTTCCTTTTCTTCTTCCTTCTTTCTTTTATACTCCCTCAATTTATCTACATGCTCTTCTATGGCCTTTTCCTCTTTCTCATGTTGTCTTGTGTCTTTTTCATGGGTGACATCTTTAACCTGAAGACCTGGATCATTTTTCTTCTTTCTGTATGGAGGCACATTTAAAATGTTGAAAGCCTTTACATCAAAAAGGGGGGATTGGCTCAAGGACCTTTGAAAACATGTATCTCAGTCTCTTGAGAATTATCATGTCTTTATCCATAAGTGTAAGCCTATGTGCTTGAGTAGCATAGATATAAGAATCTTTGAAAACACCTGATCACGGATCTCCTAGATTACTCCTTCTTCTTTCAGTTCAATCTGCAATTTTCAGCATGTTTACAGTGATCGCGACGTGTGCAATTTCATCAATCTATCCCTCTTGTGAAAATCCCCTAATTGGTTGAAAAAGCAACTAGCTTTTTGCACGCCATCCTAATCTAGAAGCTTTTTTTCTAACTTTTTTAGATTTTTACAATAAATAATATAAAAAATAGACTAAAATTATCCAAAAATCTAGTATTTTTAGATAATCCATGCAACTCACACTAGTACTAATAGCTCAGATCACATTGACTCTCTAGATCAATAAAGAAGTCGGATGATGATGCATTCCATAATTTTTCACACTATGTCCTCATAACATCACAACATCCAACCCCTCTGAACCTGCACATCCTCTAGTATATGTGCCAAAATCCTAGTTATCACCAGATTCCGAGTCCTCATTCTCTACAACCATATCCTTTACTTCTTCATCTTCCATATCTTCCTGGCTAGCCCCTATATCAGGACCACTATTTTCTTCCAATTCTGGCAACTCATAGGTAATAGATTCCTACCTTTTGAATAATTTGATTCTTTTCCTTGCTACCGGAATTTTGATGGCTATCCCATCTAGCTCATTTAATGCATAAGTAGCATTATCAAATGCATGTCTTACCATATAGGGTCCAAACCATCTTTTGGAAACTTTATGCATGGCACTAAGCTAGTTATCTAAACTGCTATCGTAAACTAATACCCAATCCCCATCTTGTATGGTTCTTGGTCTCAGTCTATGTCTTTTGTCAAACCATTTCTTGTTCTGTATCCTTTCTGCCCTTAACTTTGCAGTTTTTACTGCCTCTATGTCTTCTAGCTTTCTTTCCAACTTTCTAATGCGTAAGGCCAACAACTCCTCTCGATTCAACTCCTCCCAAGGTAACACACTCCATGTGACTGTCATCTCTTCTATCGGCATGATAGATTTTTGACCATATATCAATTCTGCAAGCATATATCCTGTAACAGCACTATGAGTTGTTCTGTCGTCCCACAAAGCATAAGGGAGCAATCGTGGCCACTCTTTTACCTTCTCTCCACATGCTTTTGCCAATGCCTTCACAATAGGTGGGTGACCTCTTTCACTTTTTCCATTTCCTTTAGGGTTATAGGCTGAAGTTAAAGCAAGCTTTATCCCCAACCGTGCAAAGAAATCATGAGCTTCATCTGCATCCAACTCACCCCTGTTTGCTGTAATTTTTCCCACACAGCCATACCGACAAAAGATCTCTTCTAAGAGAAAAGTACACACAACATTTGTTGTCTTAGTACGTAAAGATTTCCCTTCCACTTGATTAGTCAAGTCTTCACGAGCAAGCACAAGATACCTCATTTGCCAAAGACCTGTAGGCATTATGAACAAATCCACCACCCACTTAAAATGAAGAGACAATGGATATGTGGATTGCAATCCATCCCAACGTCTCACATATGAATACATTTGACATGCCGTATATGCTTCCACAAAGTGAGCAACATCCTTATATATACCCCGTCACCAATATCTTTCTTTGATCTTTGTAAAAGTACCCTAACACCTCTATGACCAGCCCACAAGCTTTCATGAAATTCTTGCATTACTTTTACTTGTGAAGCTCTGTCACCCAAAACTAGCAATGGCATACCCTATTTCTTTTTAGCATGTTTCCATAAGTATCCATCTTTAAAAAAGAATCCATATGCTTTCCTCTTGATTTTCTTAAACTCCTCATCAGACCATTCATATCTCTTTGTTAATGTACTGAGGTATTGACCAATTCTCAACCACTCTCCTATATATTTGTCTTCTAGAAACACTTCTACACAAGATACAAAACATCTAAAGTGTCTTCTCTTTGTTGTCCAAGCTTCTGTTAATGCTGTAGCAACACCTTGCATTGCTAAATTCACTCTTGCAACTTCATTTTTAGCCATAAGAAATTCATCTTCTTCCTCCTCATCCATCATCCCATCTTCATTCTCATAACATGCGCGAGATAACATGTCTACCACCACTAGGTTATCTCTTCTTGCAATATGCTGAAATTTAGGGTTCAAAGATTTGATGTATGCAATCCACCGGAGCATAGCAATGTCCAGAGTAGCACAACTAGTAATCATACCCAATACCGGCAAACAATCGGTCTCAATGATTGCATGAGCACCCATAAAATACTCCTTATTACATTTAAGGGCTGTCACAATTTTCCATAATTCTCTTCTAGCCTATGGATATCTTCTCTGTCGTTCAGTCAATACTTTAGCACCAAAGTGAATTGCATATCTTTGCTTGCCCAATTGCCCATCCAATCCCAATTGGGCTTGTATCAACAGTAATAATGATAGGCTTTCCATGTGAATAGTCAGCCTTTCTCAATGTAGGAGTAGATTTTAAGAGTTGCTTCAATTTCTTCTTTGCTTTCTTATGCTTCCTTTCCCAATGAGCTTTCTGACCTTTTCTTAGAAGCTGATAAAGAGCATCGGATACATGTGCAAAGTGAGGAATCCATATCAAATAGAACACACATGCACCCAAGAATCTACGCAAATCTGATACATTCGTGCATATATCTTGCATTCTATCAATCCCATCTATTTTTGCTGGTGATGGCCTTCGCCCATAAGGCCCACACATATGCCCAACAATCAAAACCTCTTCAACTCCAAAGACAGACTTTTGTCTAGAAAAGAGTTAAATGCACCTCTTCTAGACGTGTAAAAATCCTCTCACAATCCACAATATGGTATGCAACAAACTGTCTGTATCCATGAGCATCCATCTCTTCATTCTTTTCATCCACTACACACCCTTTGATTGGAACTCATCCAAGAAGGGCATAGTCAATTGTGGTATAAAATCCATGAGTACCCTATTCATAGCATTTGTCATGTGTGTCACTGAGTTTGTTGCACCCTATGGGAGAGTATACATCCGTACTAACCCCAAAGGAGTCTTCATGGTTGTGATATCCTTGCTTTCAACAAGCTGAAACTGATCATAACCCGAGTAAAGATTACCCAAAGAATATATCGCTCTGCCTGCAAAAGCCTATGCAAATTCATCAACCATAGGACTTGCACCCACATTTCTTATGGTCACTTTATTGACCAATGTCGAAGGATTTTCGAAAACAAAGTCGCATCCATAGAGGACCTTGACGAATTTCAAGATAGAAGATCAATCAAGCGAATAAGCAAGACGAATATGATGCCAAGTAACAATTGTATTACTGCCGAGATGTTTACAAAATACAAGACGAAATCAAATCCAAACAGCCCACTGGGTTTAGGCCGCCCGATCTTAAGTTGAAAATTCAACTCTCAAGCTCATATCTCAAGCTCAATAATTACTCTAAATGCCCAAGGGGAAGACCTTGCTCCAAGTTCCAGGCCAATTTCTCTATACACAGTAGGTAGCAGTGTTTCATCAGCCTTTTCCATGATGGCAGCAAGATTGATTAGAAATGCTGAAATTCTTAGGTTCCATAAAACTTTTGTCTTCTCCATAGTTGATGATGCTGGAAGATATCTCTTCTATTTCTCTATCTCTACTCCTTCTTCAGCTTTGTTGCTGGAGCTGTCGTGCAGAGACAAGCTACATCTAGTTTTCAGAAAAAGAAGGCACCTGGTCTGTTGTCCTTGCATCTTTGCATCATCATCTTTTAAAGGGACAAAGGAGAGCTGAATCTCTAGATTGTGAATAAAGTAAATGTCTATTACATCCAAGTTAAAGTTTCTTCTGCTCAGCTCTAGCAATCACTTACATTGATACCAAGATTCAAACTTCTTGCTATAGCTTCTATGTACTCTCTATCTTCTGCATCATTATCACCACCAAGGTAAGTCCCATGTGCAAGGGATGAAACAATAAGATCGCATGTTTCACCTCCAATTTTCAAGGTTCTAAAGTGGCCAGGTCCTGTCCACCAATCGACAATGAAGCTGTCGACTCCCTCCTCTGATTACCTCTCTGACACTCATTGGCTTTTCTTCAACTTCAATCGCCTCTTCATCTTCGATTCTTTCGACCTCCTTATTGTCCTTTGATGGCCTCGTGTTGGAAAGAGGTCGATATGAAGAGATGATGCGCTTTTAGACAGTCGCACACAATTTGTTATGGAGGGCTAAGATGGGCAAAGGGGGAAACTTCAATGCAGGTTTTCCTCTTCTCTTTTCTCTGATTTTCTCACACCCGGGATGGACTACAAGTGCACAGAACAGGAGGGAAGCAGCTCAAAGGGAAGCCATGGATGCCGATCAATTTTCCTTACGACCTGATTTCATGCTTTCCCCCCCCAATAGCTTTATATAGCTAAGCTTTTCGTAGCATCCACAAGCATCACCACAATTTCCGTTTTACGGGTACTGGCTAGGAGACAATCATATTCACTTGGTACGATAATAGCAAAGAAGCTGTCACTGAGTTCCCTCAGATAAATCCGATCAATAGCAGAAAGAGAAATCCGTCGTTTAGGGTTACACCACCTGTTGTCTAGAGTATAGAAAGCACAATCTGTTATCACAAGTATCCGCTGCTTTATCTCACCATCTCTCTTCACCTTCAGGATACTATCAGCAAAATGTACACGTTTGTCTCCTTAAGAGTTCTCCAAGCACAGTTTTTTTAAAATCTTGACCACACGTAATGTGTCTCCTCTTTGGAATTCGAGTTCTATGAATTTTTCTTTATCCCTAGCGGCTTATTTAACACTCCTTGGTAGTTTTATTCAAGCTTCCTGGCATCGGGTTTTTCAATATTTTTGACACCCATACACGCACAAGAATTCATTCACACACAGGCAGATATAAATGCACATAGATAATATTATTTACAATGGAACGAAGTCCCATAGGATGTCCTACAAGACATGGGAAGGAAAGGGGTATGTGGGGGAGCTAGAGGGGGACACAATAGGGGACAACTAGGGGATCTTTGATATGGAGGAGAGGACAACTAACAAAGATAAAGACAACCCAAGAGCTGGTGTTGTTCAACCTTTGATTATCAATGATGACGTGCCAGATGTGGAGTACACTAAGGCTGAGAAATCATATTGCATTAATGTGGTGCTACTACATGCTGTTGAGACTGAGGAAGTTCTGGATGCTATTCATGCTAAAAGTGGACAAGGGCTACTGGTGGAAACAAGGGGGTAGCAATGAGAGGATGTCAAGGAGAGGGGAAAATATGTCAAAGAGAGGGGGAATAGGGAGGCTCATAAATAGAAGGGAAAAGATGCCAAAGAGAGAATGGTTCTTGATTATGGCATCAAGCTAGTGGGTGAGGCTAAGGGGACATAGGATTGTGAGGAGACTACTAAGGGAATAAGTATTGACAAAGGGAGAGCCAATGGCCAAGTTGATATCAAAGAGGATGATATTGAAGGAGTTGCCAAGGGAGATTCTAATTTGAAGGTGATTGCACCTTGTTAGAGTTTTCTTTTATAGTAGGGAAGAAGCACTCCCATGGTCATTGTAACAAGCCATGTACTTGCAAACTATAGATGTTGTTGTAGTAGCTCTTTGTAGTTGACCATGTTGCTTATCAATTTAATGCATATGAATACTCTATCTTCTTCAATTAACTTTTGTATTGAAATTTTGCCTTATGCACTCTTATTGATCCTAGACTAGACATTTGGTTTCAAACTAGAGTACCAAAGTTGTGTTGGTTTTTATAACAGAGGAATATTATTGGTTTCGTTCAAATTTGCTCTTGTCTAGTACCAAGATGGAAATTTGTTATAACCACACTTGGTACTATTTGAGATTTTGGTTGTGAGTTGGGTCTCTATTTTAATGTGTGTTATGCCTTCACTATCTCTGTCTTCCTTGAATCATTATTGCTTTTGGCATTGTAATAATTAATCCTTGATACGGCTAGATGAGAAATCACCAACCACAAAGCTATGAAAGGATGTAATTGCTCATAGCAGATGACTAATAGTATTTGGTGTCAATGGTGTACTCTTGAATACCTAAACAAAACCACTACCAAAGTAGAATTTTTACCTACCAGTTGAATGCAAACCATGAATAGTGTGTGTCAATAGCCACTTACACTATGTGGTGAGGTGTGATGCAAAGAAAGTGCTCATCTCTTTGAGATGGAGAGCAAATATTATGGTGTGGTTTTGTTATCAAAGGCCAAAGCTGGTATAAATCTTGAAATTTTACTTTCCCCAACATTTCTATAAAGCATGGATGTTTAAATGTATAACTTCATGTGATGTTATAACCTCGTGCTATTTGTAGGTATAGTGGCATGATGAGTGATCTACCTATAGTTTTTTATATAAATATTTAGCTAGGAGGACTGTGAGGGGTGGCTACCTTCTATTCATGACATCCCACATTTGCTAGACAAGGTCAACAATAAGCCCATGTTCTTGAAGCTGTTGAGGAGTGTTTGGATTAAGCGTCCAAGATATAAAGCTACCACAACAATTCTTGTACACGATTGTAGATAGAAGTCTCTCAAAAATAACTATGAGAATTTTTCGGCTATCAAATCCTATGAACCTTCATATTATGACCCAAGACACCCCCGTGTACTTGCAAGACCTAAATTCAACCTTGGTTGATTGGATGGATTGAGGATGCCTACCAAATGGCATATAGCTACAAGCAACCCTATTTGATTTAGAAGATGACATCTTCCCCCTCATCGTTGATTATTTCATTCAATGGGAGCGATACTTTTATTGATTTGATTGCACTAACATTGAGTGATATATTGTACCATGGACCACACTTTGTATATGCACACATATTGTAAGGGAAATCTACCCATTGTATTTATTGTCTTATCCAATGCACCATCTTTAATGTACTTCTAAAATTTTGTTTGATTTTTATAGTATTATCTAGTGATAGAAGTTTTTGAAATACCTCTTGTTGTAGCTTTTCTAAAATTGTGTTACTTTAGCTTGATGCCAGAGTGGCACTTCACATTGCCAACTTTGGTACTACAGAGTACCAAATTTGATATTATTTAGTATCAAATATGGTATCTATAGAAAAAAATTTGATATTATAGTAGAAAATTGATAGTGCCATACTTGGTATTGTGGTGTGACATGCACAATCTATAGGTTCAAAGTGATAGAACTAGTAATTTGAAGTAGCTTATATTGTGCTTCTCTAAAGTTTTTGTAAACATATCTTTTAACTATCTGACATTACACAATACCAAATTTAGTGTTATTAGGCACCAAGTTCTACTCTAATTGGCACCATATTTGGTGTAACAAGGTTTGATTCGAGATAAACATGACCAAAGAGGTGGTACAAAATGTTATGGACCACCCTATTTCTATAAGATTCTCACTTCTCTATTTTTGGATAGGCTTGCAAAGTATAATATCAAAATTGGTATTGTATATTTCAAAGTTAATATTGTATGTATCAAAATTGGTACTATATGTTTTAAAATGGTATTGTAGGCACCTTTCAAAATTAATACTATAGATACCTAACAAAATTAATACTGTAGGTCTGAAAATATGGAACATAATGGTTTCAAAATTTGATACTATAACTACAAAATTTCAAACTTTAAGCACCAAATTTAGTATTGTCGGTATTGATTTTGAAATTACCAGTGTCAACTTTGAAATTGTAAGTATCCATTTTGGAACTATAAGTACTGATTTTAGTGTTGTAAGCTTCAACTTTGTTACTATAGTGCAAAATTGATAGTACCATATTTGATACTATAGTGTGACATGAATAGTATGTAGATTCCAAGTGACAAAACTAGGATTTTGAAGTAGCTTATGTTATACCTCTCTAAAGTTTTCATTAGTGGGTCTTTTAACAACCTAATATTAAACATGAACAAATTTGGTACTATTAGGTGCCAAGTCACTATTTAATATAAGGCAGAGTTAGGTTCTTTGGGTGTGGTTGTAGAAGGGTCCACATATAGCTAGTTCTAGTGTCACTATATAAAATCATGCCACTATACACATAGCTAGTTCTAGTGTCACTATAGAAAATTGTACATGAGATTTCCATCTCATATGACTCCTCGTCAAAGAAAGTTTAGAATATGATTATAGAATGGTCAAATAGGGATGAAGTCAACCTTAGTGGTCTGATGGAGCAAGTGGAAGGACATTCACTCAAAAGATAAAAGTTACTCTAGGGATAATAGCCCAATCTTCCCCAAGAGTTTGCATCGATGGAAAGGTTTGGCACCTCGATGTCAACTCTTTGCCACCTAAGATGATAGTATGTCCCCTTGAGGGGTCCACCTATAAGAAATCTTCTATGTAATGTGTGTTCAAAGGATATTAAGAAATACCCTTTCTTTACATGGTATAAGGCCCTAAAATGACGCTTTTTACTTTACTAAACTTATGATTTTTTTTCAAATTGTAATTAAAATTTTATTTTTTAAATATAATCCTATAAATTTAAGTAAATATAATCTCCTTTCTTTTAAACTCACATGGTATCTTACATGTTCTATAAGGTGGATTACTCGTGTACATCCCAAGGGTTGGGCTATTTGCCCATTAAAGTAGTATATACCAAGTTTTGCTCTAACAAGCACTATATTTGAAGCATCAATGTTCAATTAAAGACACACATGACCAAAGAGTTGGTACAAAATGCTACTACCCTATTTTTTGTTTCTCTAAAATTTTCACTTCTATGTTTTTGGATAATCTTACAATATACAATACCAAAATTGGTATTATAGGTCTTAAAATATGGAATTGAAAGGTTTCAAAATTTGATACTATAAATGCCAAAATTGGTACTATGGGTATCAAAATATAGAACTAAAAGATTTTAAAACTTTGATACTATAAGTACCAAAATTCAAACTCTAAGTACCATTTTTTTATATTGGGGATATCGATTTACCAGTGCCAATTTTAGTGTTGTAAGCACTCTGTAAGCACAAATTTCGGCACTGTAAGTACTAATTTTTGTACTATAAGTTCCATTTTTTGGTACTACAAGTGTCAATTTTGGGATTATAATATCTAACGTGAGATTCTAAGTACTGAAGTGAGTATTGTATATGGAGTGGAGGAAGGCAAATATAGACATAATGACATAGAAACGCTTCTAATATCCAAAGTGAGATTACAAATACTAAAGTGGATATCATATACAAAGTTGAGGAAGGCAAATGTAGACATGATAACATAGAAACCCATCAAAAATAAGTTTTATTCCATGATTAGGAAAAGTACAGATTTACCCACGTACCTCATTGGTTGAGGTGGATAGGGGTAACATGGATTCATCCTCTTTAGCTCCATCATCATATGGCATACTATTATATATATTTTCATAGACCTCAAAGGTTAAGCTATACTAGTTTTGGAGTCCAAGTATAGGCTCCATTGGGAAGCATATGGCTCTTACAAGGTGGGAGTAGATCATGATCGGAGGTGTGGTCAAGAAGACTATATGTATCACATCTTCCCTCTACTTGGTCATAGTAGAAGCTATCAACCATAAGTCTACCTCTAAAAATTCTTCTACACCACTTATTCTTTTGTGCTCTCTCTATCTGGTATATTGCTTTGGTGGAATTCAGAAGGTAGAAGTCCTTGGTGGCCTTGGTTGTCATCACTGCAAAGTGATCCCCAATCAACAATGTTTCAAACAACATCTCAGGATTTCCCCCATATATTAGTAGGTTAACATATTGACTCATTGCCACAGTATTCATATTGTTGTCATTCTCCCCATCCCCTTCCTCTTCCTCACTATCTTTAAGCTCTTGAAATAGTACAATGGATACATATTTCCATTCTTCTATGTATTGCCTATTCTTACATCTGATCTTCCTTAGCCCACTTACACATTGATCACAAAAGCATGAGAATGTTGGAAGATGGGAAACACATGGGTTGACTATCGAATATCCATCAATGCATTGGAATGTGTGAGAGTCATAATGCTTCTTACAATCCCATTGGAGAGTGAATTGCACATCATCTTGCAAAACTAGACAGAAAAATCTTTGTGTATTGTACCTATGTGATTATCCTTTGTGTACAAATCTTGCATTGAGAAAATTAACCACATTAGTCACACACTTCATAGGTACTACATTCAATTTCAACTACTTGTGTGTAAGTGTCCTCTTGATCAGAGCCCTAGCACCATTGTGCTCTCTTTTTTCATGTCCCAATGTAGAAAAGTTATGCATCATATGCAAGCCTATCAGGTGATAGTACCTTGCAACAAAGTAGAAAGGTCTCCATGCCTTGAATTGTGATGCAACACCATTTGACAATACCCAATGATATCATAAGTAATCCCCTTGCTATTTTAGCCACTTTTGATGAAGCATAAAGCAATGCTATATGGACAATGTATCATGTAGCTTGTCATCAAATATGTAAAAAGGTAGTGTCTTTTCAATGGTGCATGCTAAGTTTCTCACATATGTGATGTGCACAATAATTCTTACTTGGGTTGACCACCAATGCATGGATTGAATATCATTTTGCATTTTAAATGTGTGATTCTCATCGGCAACTCAATAACTAATACAACAACATCATTTAAAAACTAAAGCATGCAATCTTTAAACTTTTGTGCATGCCATTGAAAGACAAAGTTATACTTAACGAAACTATTAGGATGATCTAAAAATAGGTCAAGAAAGTAGCACTTGTCATTATTAGAAAAACCAAGTCCTTTCTCTTCTTCTCTCTTCCAACGACATCAAATTTTTCTGTATCAACATCCATGAAAACCTTACATGCACCTCCCAACTATCCATTGAAATCTCATCTAGGTAGAATGTCATACTTGTTACACCATAATGGGAACAATATCCAAAGAAGCATTTCTTTGCATGGTACTCATTGCTTATTTTAGAGTAAATGGAGAAGGATAACAACATTGCAAAAAAAAAAGTTACAAAGGTACAAGAAAACTCCCATGGGTTACATGAAATTAAATAGTGACTACAACCCTATCCTTGAATGATAGAGCATAATAAGATGTATACAAGCATTAAGGTTCATCATTGTGGCAAATCAGAGTTGGAAGCATGAGAGAGTGTGCATAAGAGGGAGTGAGAGAGCTCAAGTATAAGAAGAAGATCTTTCTTAGTTAGTTGTTCAAGGTACAACTAGTACACTCTCCTCAATTGCAAGTGTGTACTTTAGGCAATTTATGTAGCCTTTGGAGAAGTTAGGGTTAGGGTTTCCCCTTGCTCCCCTATGCTCCAGTCCATTTATTTCTAGCTACCCTTATCCTTTCTAGTGTAAGGAGAGTTCCCATGCTTATTTCTTCAACCGCCCTCGAAATGCCAGGTGGCATTGGATAAAGCATGGTAGGATGCCCTCCCCCCCTTAATCCACAATGAGATGCCTTTATAAATCAAGCTACAAAAGAAGGTTATAGGTAGAGAGTGTTACAAGAATCAAAATATTCGATCATCTGTGGATTGGGAGACAAAGTTGGCCTCCAATTCCAAAGGTACTTCGAGAACACTTGGACACTTATTGGTGATATGCCCGAACTTTTTGCATTTATTACATTTCATCTTTTCAAGATATTTCATCCAGCAATTGCTTATAATATGCCATTTTTTATGACAAAAGGAGCACTTTGTAGAAGCTGTATGGACTAACACCTGCTCAAGGAAAGTAAATGCTGAAGTTCCTTCATTATTGTTCCTCTTCTCTTCATCCAGGCATGATTGGATGCTAGTTGCCAAGGTGGGGTTCAAGATATTAGTAAGGGTAGTAACAAGAGTTGGAAAGAACTTATTCAAATACTTCAAAAGGATGGCAATTGCATCTTCATCATGAAGGGGTGCTTGAATGGAGGCTAGTTGTACCATGAGCCCCTTCATATGTGAAATAAACTTGCTGAGATCTTTTCCCTATTCATACTCCAAGCTAAAAAACTCAATCTTTAGAAAGATCTTGGAGTTCATCCCTATAGTGCCATAGAGCCTCTCAAGCTCATCTGTGACGTGTCGGCTTGTCCACTTGTGGGACACGTCTTAGCAGCCCATCGGGAAGAGAGTCTAGAAAGTGCCAACTCGCACTCACAAGGAATGTCTCAGGGTTTGCGATCTAGGTCTTCCCGAGTCTGCCTCCAAGAGGAAGTATTCGGCCCTTCCTGAGTGTACCTCGAAAAGTAAGTATTCGGCCCTTCCCACTTAGGACTGACCAAAAGTCAAGGTTTTTTTCCTACCAGCCAAGTCTGAGAATGGGAAACGAGAGAGATGCGAAGCTCAGCCTTTCTACCCATAAGGCATAGTCCCATTCCGCTCCCCTAAAACATCATAAATCGGGATTCTAACTCTATTGACTCTAGGTCTTCAGAGTTTCATTATCACGTCTTTTGAGAAAAGTTCCCAGCTAACCGGGACCACCCTTCCGTAGGATGGACCCAAGACGCATCCACCACACTTTCCTTGGGTTACTTAGTTATCTAATTACATACCACATTATATTTGACATGCAAAGGCAACTTACTTAATTAATCAATTTAAACACAGGTTCCTTCACAAAACTTAGGCACTGACATTTAAAAAAAACAATGTCAAGCACTTCCTTTTCCAAATATTTGATCTTTATTTATCATAGTCTTGGAATACATCAAGTATCATGCCTGAAGGCTATCCCAGCAAATCAACAGGATTTCCACTCCAAGTTTCACCCGTAGACTAGTACACAGGCCTCGAGAACCCATCTCCAATTAGGTCGGCCTCTTGTGTGGGGTCTGGAGAAAATGAATTTACGGCTAGAGCCTCCCATGGTACCCAAGCGTCCTCCCATTCCAAGCAACACCCACGAAGAGACGTCTCGCGACGAGTTCGGTCCATGTACCTGATGTGGCCAACAACCCCCTTGGATAGGGCCACGCAAGCAGTCGAAGGTAACTAAACCTGCCTCTCCCTCAATGCTATTAACCTAAAGCATTAAGTGTGTGGCCTTGAATTAGTTCCTTGAGCAAAGAAGTTCAAACAATGTACCTAAGTGTACAATCACGCTCATTTTTGTGGTCGTTCGTACAACCAACTGCTAAGGTGTGATTCCTTTTTCCCGAATGCTCCCAACATTCGATCCTAGATCGTTCATGACTTGGCAAGATTCCAAGGGCTTGGCAAGCTAGGTTGCTTGTTTCCCCCTTTTTTCGGGTTAGGGTTTGTACCCTACCGACCCCAACTATCATTACCTTAGGTCTCCTTGTACTATAGTCAAATAGATCTTGGACAACCCCATCGTCCTTGGTTGGTCAATTTGCTTCTTGACAATTCACAATTTCCCTAAGTTTGACAAATCGGTCCCCAAGAGAGAGGGTTGTAGTAGTGTGACTACTCGACTTCTTAACGAATCTGGCTTGTCATTAGATCTCACCTCCCTTGGCCTAAGATGTAGTACTAGCATCTTATGATTTAGTTGCAATAGCACTTGACCTTGTAGACTAGTTGCACGAGATAGGTAGCACTGCCTATCTTGAGGTATTACATCCCTTTGTTTGTCAATAATAGTAGTCTTCGTGTCCTAAGGCCTGGTACCCTCTCATTACTCGCAACATAGAACAATCTAAGTATGAGAATGCTGGATTAACTCTGCAAGTGCAGTACTAAGCAACGTTTTAACCTATCTTTCATATTGAATGTATCTATCATTTCATGCCTATTGCATCCTATATGCTTTTCATCAAATGAAATATAACCCCTTTTTCTTTTCATACATCTACTTATGCATGCAAGTTGCTTATGTATGCAAGTTATGCTACGTAAATTTATAATGTTATAAAAACATAATCTTGTCTTTTCCCATGCAAGTCCACGAATAAGAATATAGTTGCTTATGCGAATTCTAAATAAAATATAACTCTTTTATTCCTCCCCTTAGTAGCTATCTATTCTTTAATTAAACATCCTTCTATGAATTAACCTATTTACAGTCATCACAAGGGATTTTTATTGCACAACATAATTCATTTTTTCCAACATAAATCACCCAATGCAAACCCTCCAGTGCACAAGGACATCGCAATTTATATTTAACCTATAGGCGAGATGCAACTAGGACATTATTGCATAAGTGCATCTTTTAACACTTGAACCATCTTGCGCTTCGGGTGGGGAATCCTACATGCGCTTCTCTTACTCCCGCATGTGCTCCTCTTGTGCCGCGCTTTGGGGGCATCACAATCAGGACTTGGGAATAAGATGGCTAGGTGGAGGGTGTGCGGAAATTTTTTGCAAGTTGGCAGTCCTCCCTTCCCGCAAGGAAACTCCCTTCTCAGACAATTGCATCCCTTACGCGATTCCATGGGTGAAGCACCCTTAAGAAGGCTCTTTGTGGAAGCTTCTTAAGAAGCTTCTTTAGCTTCTTTTTTTCTGTGTTGGCAGAGTAGGGGCCATGGCACGTCAGGTGGAGCAGGGGGCATGGCACATAGGCGGAGCAGGAGAGGGGCTGGTGGCGCTAAAGATGACCAGGGGGAGGGGGGGGGCTTCCCCTCATATAGTGGGGAGGGGGGGCTTGACGAGGGGGGAGACCACCATTTAATGGTCGCCACCCCTACACCTGGGGGTGCATGCCCCCCTCTACCACTCTACTCCCTCTCTCTCTCTCTCTCTCCTCGACATGTTGTCGATAGGCGAGAGAGAAAGAGTAAAAATTTTTGAATTAAATTTAAAATTTTAAAAGGGGGGTTCTCATGGGGAAGGCACGAGAGAGATGTTACATCCTCTCCCCCTTAGAGGAATCAAGATGTCTTCATCTTGAGAAGATCTGGGGGTATTGTCGGCGGTTGAGAGTATTTTCATCCATCCAGGTGGCATCCTCTTCAGGATAATCTTTCCACTAGATGAGGTATTTTCTCAAGGTCCTTGATCTTAAATGCCTCTCCCTAACATCTAGGATTCTATCAGGACGTAGCTCAAGGACTCTTTGGCTAGGCATTACAATTTGCTGATCGTCAAGTACATGATTCAAATTAGGTAGATACTTTTTCAATAGGCTAACATGGAATACATTATGGATCTTTAGAGTTGTGGATAGCAGTAGTCTATAAGCATTAGGCCCTAGGCACTTGATGATCTTATAAGGTCCACAATACGTCGGAATTAGCTTCTTGTACTCTCCCAAGGACAGTGAACTCTTTTTAGGGCGTACACGGATGAAGACCATATCACCTTCAATGAAGGATCTGTCTTGTCGTTTCAAGTCAGCATAAGCCTTCTGTCTATCCTTGGCAGCTTGGATGTCTTGTCTTATTGATTTGATTTTATCTTCCATGTCTTCGAGCATTTGTCTTGAAGCTTCTACCCTCAAATTTGGATTCGAGAAGTTCAAAGGGGTCTAACAATCATGCCCATACAATGCTTGGAAAGGGGTCATGTGAATACTCTGTTGGTAAGAAGCATTGTATGCAAACTCAACCAGTGGTAAATATTGAATCCACCTTTTGGGTTTGCCAAGGTTGGGTTCAGGATATTAGTAAGGGTAGTAACAAGGGTTGGAAAGAACTTCTTCACAGACTTCAGAAGGATGGCAATTGCATCTTCATCATGAACGGGTGCAAGCAAATAGCAATTGTATGTTCATCGGCTGAACAAACCAGCTTTGACAAAATAAATCAAAGCTTAGTATCAGCACCCATCCTGAAACTTTTTGATCTTAGTAAGGAGTTTGAAGTGGTAACTAATGCTAGTGCACTTGCTTTAGGATGTGTACTTATGCAAGAAAGTCATCCCGTAGTATATTCTTCAAGAAAATTGAAGAGCTATTTTTGGGAAAGGCTCAAGGGAGACGTACTCAAATATGTCACGGAATGTTTGTCTTCTCAATGCATTAAGGCAGAACATGTTAAAATTCATGGGAAATTGCAACCACTTGACATTCCACAAATGAAATGGGAGTTCATTAGTATGCACTTTATTGTTGGCTTACCCCAAGTTCAAGGAGGATATAACTCTACTTTGGTTGTAGTAGATATACTCACCAAGGTCGCACATCTCATCCCTGTCAAGACAAACTATAAAGCTTTAGACATCGCAAGATTATTCATCAAGGAGATATTCAAACTTCATGGGTTACCCAAAAGAATCATTAGTGATTGTGACTCTCTTTTCACATCACGCTTCTGAAGGGCTATCTTTGAGGCTATTGGAACTCAACTCTGTTTCAGCACAGCTTACCATCTCGAAAATAATGGTCAAACAGAACGAGTCAATCAAGTCATTCAAGATATGCTTAGGGCATACTGTTGTCGAGAGTACCATCCAGTTATGCCTAGATGAAGAGAAGAGAAACAATAATGAAGGGACTTCAGCATTTGCTTCCCTTGAGTAGGTGTTAGTCCATACAGCTTCTACAAAGTGCTCCTTCTGTCATAAAAAATAGCATATTGTAAGCAATTGCTGAAGGAAATATCCTGAAAAAATGAAATGTAATAAATGCAAAAAGACCGGGTATATCACTAGTAAGTGTCCCAGTGTTCCCGAAGTACCTTAGGGATTGGAGGCCAACTTTGTCTCCCAATCCACAGATGATCCAATATTTTGAGTCTTGTAACACTCTCTACCTATAACCTTCTTTTGTAGCCTGATTTATAAAGGCATCTCATTGTGGATTAATGGGGGGGAGGGCATCCTACCATGCTTCATCCAATGCCACCTGGCATTTAGGGGGGTGGTTGAAGAAATAATCATGGGAACTCTCCTTACACTAGAAAGGATAAGGGTAGCTAGAAATAAATGGACTGGAGGATAGGGAGCAAGGGGAAACCCTAACCCTAACTTCTCCAGAGGCTGTATAAACTACCTGAAGTACACACTCGCATTGAGGAGAGTGTACTAGTTGTACCTTGAACAACTAACTAAAAAAGATCTTCTTCTTGTACTTGAGCTCTCTCACTCCCTCTTATGCACACTCTCTCATGCTTCCAACTCCGATTTGCCACAATGATGAACCTTAATGCTTGTATACATCTTATCACGCTCTATCATTCAAGGATAGGTTTGTAGTCACTATTTAATTTCATGTAACCCATGGGAGTTTTCTTGCACCTTTGTAACTTTTTTTTTTTGCAATGTTGTTATCCTTCTCCATTTACTCTAAAATAAGCAATGAGTACCATGCAAATAAATGCTTCTTTGGATATTGTTCAAGCATGACATTCTACCTAGATGAGATTTCAATGGATAGTTGGGAGGTACATCTAAGGTTTTCATGGATGTTGATACTAGAAAATTTAATGTCGTTGGAAGAAAGAAGAAGAGAAAGGACTTGGTTTTTTGAATAATGACAAGTGATACTTTCTTGACCTAATTTTAGATCATCATAATAGTTTCGTTAAGTATAACTTTGTCTTTCAATGGCATGCACAAAAGTTTAAAGATTGCATGCTTTAGTTTTTAAATGATGTTGTTGTATTAGTTATTGAGTTGCCAATGAGAATCACACATTTAAAATGCAAAATGATATTCAATCCATGCATTGCTGGTCAACCCAAGTAACAATTCTTGTGCACATCACATATGTGAGAAACTTAGCATGCGCCACTGAAAAGACACTACCTTTTTACATATTTGATGACAAGGTACATGATACATTGTCCATATAGCATTGCTTTTTGTGTCATCAAAAGTGGCTAAAATAGCTAGGGCATTGCTTATGATATCATTGGTTATGGTTAGATGGTGTTGCATCACAATTCAAGGCATGGAGACCTTTCTACTTTGTTGCAAGGTACTATCACTTGATAGGCTTGCATATGATGCATAACTTTTCTACATTGGGACATGAAAAAAGAGAGCACAATGGTGCTAGGGCTTTGATCAAGAGGACACTTACACACAAGTAGTTGAAATTGAATGTAGTACCTATGAGGTGTGCAACTAATGTGGTTGATTTTCTCAATGCAAGATTTGTGCACAAAGGATAATCACATAGGTGCAATACACAAAGAGTTTTCTGTCTAGTTTCACAAGATGATGTGCAATTGACTCTCCAATGGGATTTTAAGAAGGCTCATGACTCTCGCACATTCCAATGCATTGATGGATATTCAATAGTCAACCCATGTGTTTCCCATCTTCCAACATTCTCATGCTTTTGTGATCAATGTGTAAGTGTGCTATGGAAGAGATCTAAGAATAGGCAATACATAGAAGAATGGAAATATGTATCCATTGTACTATTGCAAGAGCTTAAAGACAGTGAGGAAGAGGAAGGGGATGGGGAGAATGACAACAATATGAATATTGTGGCTATGAGTCAAGATGTTAACCTACTAATGTATGGGGGAAATCCTGAGATGTTGTTTGAAACATTGTCAATTGGGGATCACTTTGCAGTGACGACAACCGAGGCCACCAAGGACTTCTACCTTCTAAAATCCGCCAAAGCAATATACCAGATAGAGAGAGCACAAAAGAATAAGTGGCGTAGAAGAATTGTTAGAGGTAGACTTATGGTTGAAAGCTTCTACTATGACCAAGTAGAGGGAAGATGTGATGCATATAGTCTTCTTGACCTCACTTGTAAGAGCCATATGCTTCCCAATGGAGCCTATATTTGGACTCCAAAACTAGTATAGGTTAACCTTTAAGGTTTATGAGAATATACATAATAGTATGCCATATGATGAAGGAGCTGAAGAGGATGAATCCATGTTACCCCTATCCACCTCTATAATGAGACACGTGGGTAAATCTGTACGTTTCCTAATTATGGAATAGAATTTATTTTTGATGGGTTTCTATGTTATCATGTCTACATTTTCCTTCCTCAACATTGTATATGATATCCACTTTAGTATTTATAATCTCACTTTGGATATTAGAAGTGTTTCTATGTCATTATGTCTATATTTGCCTTCCTCCACTCCATATACAATACTCACTTTAATACTTATAATCTCACTTTAGATATTATAATCCCAAAATTGACACTTGTAGTACCAAAAAATGGAACTTATAGTACCAAAATTAGTACTGACAATGCCAAAATTCGTGCTTATTGAGTGCTTACAGCACTAAATTTGGCACTGGTAAATCGATATCCCCAATATAAAAAAATGGTACATAGAGTTTGAATTTTGGTACTTATAGCATCAAAGTTTTAAAATCTTTTAGTTCTATATTTTGATACCCATAGTACCAATTTTTGGACTTATAGTATCAAATTTTGAAAACTTTCAATTCCATATTTTAAGACCTATAATACCAATTTCGGTATTGTATATTGTAAGATTATCCAAAAACATAGAAGTGAAAATTTTAGAGAAACAAAAAATAGGGTAATTAGTAGCATTTTGTACCAACTCTTTGGTCATGTGTGTCTTTAATTGAACATTGATGCTTCAAATATAGTGCTTGTTAGAGCAAAACTTGGTATATAGTACTTTAATGGGCAAATAGCCCAACCCTTGGTATGTACACGAGAAATCCACCTTATAGATTATGTAAGATACCATGTGAGTTTAAAAGAAAGGATATTATATTTACTTAAATGTATAGGATTATATTTACAAAAGAAAATTTTAATTACAATTTGAAAAAAATCGTAAGTTTAGTAAAGTAAAAGGCGTCATTTTAGGGCCTTATAGCATGTAAAGAAAGGGTATTTCTTAATATCCTTTGAACACACATTACATAGAAGATTTCTTACAGGTGGACCCCTCAAGGGGACATACTATAATCTTAGGTGGTGTAATATATACCAAGACACTACCTGCATGAACCCCCTTTTAAGTAATGGGGATAATGATATGGCAATTTTGATAATTTCTTTAGGTTAATGCATTTTTTTTTTCTTATTCCCCTCCCCAACCGACTGTTGTGCTGGAAGGGGAGGGGAATAGAAACGATGTGGAAGCTCCTCGGTGGGAGATCGCAGGTGTGGGAGTGCCATGCCTCTCACACGTAGAGAGGGAGGATCCCCCTCCCCTCCCCTATTTAAACAGAGGGGGGCTGCTGCCATGAGGGAAAAAAAGACGAAGGAAAAAAAAAAGGCTGCACCTGCTACTGCTATGAGAGGATCATGAGGGAGGTGGAGAGGCTGTTGCGGCTGTTGTGAGAGGGGAGAGGTGGAGACACCGTGTACCGCCAGGCTATAATTGGCCTCCGCCATTGCAGCCTACGACCACTTCGTCAGCATGCGTCAACATTTCCACTGTCTTTTTCCCTCCTGCCACACGTGGAAGCTCCTAGAAGCTTCTAAAAAGGAGCTTCATAAGCCCCTATTTCCCCCAAAAGATCTAAGGCCTTAAAGGTCTTATTACACCCTCCCCCCCCCCTCGTGTTTAATTTCCCTTAGCCCCCTTTCTATGGGTTTTAGGATTACCCCCTCCTCCCTCCGAGTTTGTCTTTAAAGGCCCTTAGACCTTTTCCCTCATTCCGAAAGGTATAGCCTTTAAAGGCTACTTTGTCCCCTTGGAAGTTCCTCCCTTAGGATTCTATAAGTCCATTTTCTCCCCAAGAAAATTTCACCTTAGCCCTTTCCTTTCCCATGAAAAATACCCTTGGAGCCTTGTTTTTTTCCCCACTCGAAAAAAAGAAAAGAGAGTGATTGAGGGTCGTTTGACACCTTCCTTTCCCACTCAGAAGCCTCGTAAGGGATTCCACACTTTATTTATTCCCCATTTGTGCAAGCCATTACAAGGCCATTAAGCCCCTCCCATGGCTTTAATGGGTCTTATCGGCAAAAGATTTTGAAACACCCTTTCTTCGAAATCCCTACTTCAAGGAGGGAGCCTTCTAAAACTACTTTCGATGAACGGTGCAAGGGAGCGACGGTGGAAAACAAAGAGGAATTGTAAAGCTGCTTCCATGTCCGAAAGACTACAATTGCGATGCCTCCTAAGAAAGTCCAAGGCACAGCCATGGGAGGGTCATCTTCGGGCATCCATGTGGTTATCTCACCCCAATCCCATGTTTTCCTTCCTAATTTTTATTTGATATTGTTGTAATTCAATAATGCAAGGTTAATTGTTAGAAATAGGATATATTTTGATCCTAGTTGTTCACGACGAAGGAACTTAGTCATTAATACTTTTAATCAAACATGCAAAATAAAGAAAGTATAAATGCATGTCTAGCAAATAGCTTTATGCACTTAAATGAATTATAAGCTAGATTATTACCTATTAAAATAGTATACTTCGATTAAGCCTAGAAGTATAAACTGCTTCTCACACTATTAACCAATATCCTCTTCGCAATGAATCATCATGGAAAGTGCAAAGCATGAAATGATTCTTACGATGCATAAACTCTATGAAATTATCGTTTGTCAACTCCATAAATTATCAAGTAAAAGGTTTCTTATTTAGCATGAATTTTGTTCGCAAAGTAAAGGAAAGATTAGTTGAAATTAACCTAACCTATGCCTGACCTCAAATCGATAAGTTAGGGTTGAAAAATCATAGACAACGAATCTTGTGAAAGTAATCTCGAAATTATCTTCTAGAGTTAACCAAATTGGCATAAACCTAAAACTCCTAAACCGCGGAGTACTTGTTTAGAAAAAGTTGAATTCTAAAGAATTCACTAGGAAATTTAATATCTGACCTAATTGTACGTATTGTTAAAACTGATATTCCTATACCCTAAATACTTGCCCACATTCACTGAATGTAGGGACAGTGAAAATGTAACTAGAAAGTAAGCTAGGGTTTGTCCCTAAGAATCTTACAAGATGAAACTTGGAAACCCTAGGCCTAACGACGTCAACCTAGTAACCTGAAATAGATTGTTTCATGACTCCATTGTCCCATAGTTTGATGTGACACTTGCGTAATAAGTGAGGAGTCATATGATCTTGTGATTGGATCACAAGGGAATGACCAAATTCTTGCAATGAAGTTGGCATGTCCTTACGCAAGTTATCTTGCAAGAGGATGAATAATCATCCTAATTTAGTGGTCTTTCTTGAGTAAAGAAGATTGATTGGAAACTAAAGACTAGCCGATAAACTGAAGTAACCAATGAACTTAAGGTTTGACCGAGTCAGGTTAATAGGGTATGCCCTAACCCAGGATATAGGGAATCTTGCCAAGTTGCAAGTCATCCTAGATCGAGTGCTGGACGCATTCGAAAGGAAGGATTCATTCCTTAGCATTTTGCAAACAAAAACGATCAATGGAAATGTTTGTGCTTGCTATAGACTTTAGAGCACTGTTTGGCTGTGTTTGATCAATGAATTAAAAGATAAATGAATATCTATACTTCATGTTGAAGGCCTGAAGGGAGAGGTAGCTTCAGTTACCCCTAACTGCCTGCCTGACCCTAACCAAGGAGGTTGTTGACCGCACCAGGAAAGTGGACCGAACCCACAGCGAGAGGTCACTCCATTGAGCGCTACTTGGAGTAGGAGGACGACGCTTGGGTGCCAGGGGGGCTCTCGCTGTAAATCCCTCGCCTTTCAGGCCCTGCACAAGAGGCTAACATGACTCGAGATTGGATCTCGAGGCCCGCATACTAGTCTACGGGCAGAAACTTAGATTAGTAATCCCTGTGTTTTGCTGGATAGCCTTCGGGCGGATTATGGATAAGCCTACGGGCAGGATTCTTTGTATTTCAAAGATAAATATGATAACCTGTTAATAATGAACTTGTCTGATATTGTTTTTCTATGTTAAGTGATAAGATTACGTGAAGGAACCAGTGCCTAATGGGTTAATTAAAGAAGCTGGTTGTTGCATGTCCAACTAATGTGTTAGGTAATTAAATAACTAAAACAACCCGTGGAAAGTGCGGAGGATGGGCCATGGGTCCGTCCTACGGATGGGTGGTCCCGGTTGGCGGGGAACTTTTCTCAAATCACGATGGACAGCAGGAAGATTGTCAAAGAACAAGAGCAACAAAAGCGTTGACCTAGAGTTATGATTAAACCCGATTTACGCTGTTTTAGGGGAACGGAATGGGACTATGCCTTATGGCAGAGAGGTTGAGCTTTGCATCCCTCTCGTTTTCCATTCTCCTTGAACCAAGTGCAGCGTGAGTCCGCTTCGGACCTGCCGTTTCTGCGTAAAGTAGTTTGCTTGGGTCCGACGCTAGTTGCCATTAGGAAATGACCAATAAAGAAAACCCTAATTCAGGTCGATCCTAAGTGGGAACGGCCAGAATACTTCCGCTACATGGCAGACGCGGAAAACCCTAGATCGCAAAACCTGCAACATTCCATGGGAGTGTTGGGCGGAGCTTTCTACACATCCTTTCTGATGGACTGCTAAGACGTGTCCTGAAGATACAAGTGGACACGTTACAGGTGGCAAAGAGCTGACATTGAGGTGCCAAAACTTCCCATCGATGCAAACTCTTGGGGAAGATTAGGCTATTATCCCTAGAGTAACTTTTATCTTTTGAGTGAACACCCTTCCACTTGCTCCATCAGATCACTAAGGTTGACTTTCATCCCTACTCGACCATTCTATAATCATATTCTGAACTTTCTTTGACAAGGAGTCATATGAGATGGAAATCTCATGTACAATTTTCTATAGTGACACTAGAACTAGCTATATGTATAGTGGCATGATTTTATATAGTGACACTAGAACTAGCTATATGTGGACCATTCTACAACCACACCTAGCATCAACGAAAGGAAAAATGACTTCTAAAAACTATGTCCCTTCTTCTAAGAAAAGGATGACCTCGAAAAAAGAAGTAGCTTTGCCATATTGCTTGTAAGCCCTTGTGCATATAAGTCATAGAAATGACTAATATAAAATTTTCACAAAATTTGAACATGTATTTTATATTGATAGTAAAGAGATATTTTCATCAATATCCTTGCATTTTATATTCTTCTCTCTCTTCATTGATATCTACAAAAAATATATTACAAATGTTTTGTTAATCAGGAAGTGGAATCAGATATACACCTAAGTGGATATAATATGATATAACAACTTACTCATTTGTTATTAAGTTGGAGCACAAATGAGGATGGTAGTTCAATATCTTCATTCTATAAATCCATCCTCACTTAATGTAGCGTACATGATTATCTAACCTTTAAGATTACAATAACTTCCTCATTGAACCACACATCAAGATCCACTAGAGAATCTTTGCTAAAATTATCAAGATTTTGGTCTAAAGCAACGAGACTACCACTAATATAATGCCATCCACTATAATAAAAGCCAAGGATAAAATTTTGAGTAGTAACCATATATTTACAAGCTATAGAGTCTTGATATATCTTACATATAAATTTTTCTTTTATCCTAATGTCTCATCCTTCATCAACAAATTGTATGACATGATCATATGCTAATCTCTTCAATGAAAGCATGGCCTTTGATGTTCCTATCTTAGCATTAGAAAAGAAATGAAAAAGTATAATAATAGGTATTAAAAATTTAACTTTTCTTAGCCTACTTGAGATATTAGGTTTTAATATTCTCTTCATCTAAGAAAATGTTTTATATCTATAGCCCTCACTAGTAGTTGGACTTGGCAAAGGCCACTCAAAGCTTGAAAAATCTTGCAAAGGAAGGAGGGATATTCACCCCCATTGACTGTGCTA
This sequence comes from Lygodium microphyllum, assembly GCF_053477565.2. Classification (NCBI taxonomy): domain Eukaryota; kingdom Viridiplantae; phylum Streptophyta; class Polypodiopsida; order Schizaeales; family Lygodiaceae; genus Lygodium; species Lygodium microphyllum. The sequence goes on from NC_141142.1 coordinate 19,585,255, forward strand.
CATGGGGATAATATAAGAACAGTGATAAAAAATATTACATTGTCTACAAGCTTTGTCTTCATTCTACCTTTGTATATTTCTTCTCCAATCGAACCATGCATAACATCAATAATATCAAAAATAGATTTGATTGGTTGCCATTCCTCAAGATTAGAGGGGTAGCCATCTACAAGACAAAAAAATGTTATAATGGAAAAAATTAAACCAAGTTTAAGAAAATAAAGACTTTAAGAATCAAATTCTTATAATTTGGTCTATGCATTGGAATATTTGACGTTCTAGGTTCCAAATATAGCTCTTTATACATAAACACATGCTGCACCAGTATCACTTTTATGCTATTCTTATTTACTCCAAGCTTAAAATATCAAATTCTACCCTTCCAAGAAAAGATAAATGAGCTCTCATATCTTCGTAATTTCCCACATTTTACCTATTGCATGATGGTGATCCAACTACCTTTGCTAATGATAGTAGGAATCCATCTTTCATCTATATGAAATGAGTTAAACATTGATATGGATCTGATTTGGGAGCTTGGACACCTTGTTGAAAGTTGAATTTCTACATTCATGGCAGAGGGAGAGGGAGAGAGAGAGAGAGAGAGAGAGAGAGAGAGAGGACTAGGCTAACAAAAGGAGGGAAAAACACGAGAGGGATAAAAGAAAGGACGGAAAAAATGAGCATCAAGCTTTTTACTAAGTTGAATTTAGATTTAATTGATCGTTATCATTAATGTAGATATGTCATTAAATAAAAGTGACCAAAATTGTATGCTACTAATGGAAAGAATGTCATAATCTTGAATATAAGAGGCTAAAAATAAATATTGATAATAGAAATTCATAATATTATTGTGTATATAACTTTTTGTAAAATAAATTTTTACTTTTGTTAAAATAGAAGTTTTGTTATGGAGGCTTTGCTCCGATTGGTCTAGAGCACTCTCTCTCTATCTCCTAAAAGATATTTTTGAGACCTCAAAACTCCCCTAATGGTTATTTTCATGATTAACCAATTATGTTTATAAAATTAAGAATTTTCTCACCTTGGATGAGTGATTGAGAGAGGTCCTACAAAGCTATTTCGTGGATGATTCATTCTTTAGAAGTAGGAAACCTTATATTTTTTAAAATGGAGAATTTTTGTGTACTTGGATTCTTTACTATTCCAAAAAGAAATTTGTGATGGTAAGCTAGTAATTAGAGAGTCATTGAATTGCTAGAGTAAGCTCTCATCCTCAGGGGGGTCACTATATATATATTCTCTATATAAAGTGCGTTCATGGCCTATTTATAAATATCCTAATCTATGATTTTTTCTTGAATAAAATGCAACCCTTTTCTATTAAATCTGTAAGTAACCTCTTTATATGAAATCCTTCTGTATGTAGAAACTGTATAAAAATGGTGTTTTAAAAACCCCTTATTTTGAACTCACGTTATATATACATATATTCATGACTGACCCCCCCGAGCCCTCATCTCAATCCATTGTTTCAATTCAACACTTGCACATAATCAATCTTGAAAGCTTTTATTTGGAAAATCAGTTTCATCCTTGATTTCTTTGTCTAGTGTGCTCTTGCTACCTTCAAGTACCCGCAAGAAAAAAGTGGATGCCAAGTAAGATATAAGACAAAAGAGAGGTGACCCTCCCTTGCAACTAGGATCTCAAAGGGGGTGCACAACCCAACTTGAGAAGGAAATTTGCACACCCCTTAAGTCTTAAAGGCCATGCAAGGAACCATGCATGTCGATTTATCCCTCACAAAGGGATAATGAGTGGAGCATTGATGATACGAGCTTGTTGATCCATGCAGATCAAGGTACCATAAGCTTCGGATAACAAGTACCAATTTAGAAATTTTGGCACATATTCAAAAATTTGACACAAATCTATTTTCTAGTTATATACTAGAGTTTTGGAGGATACTTGACAATATGTAAGTCAACATAAGCAATCTTAACTTATAAATCAACTTGGTTTTCTAGAAATTATGTATACGTATAAGATTACTAAAATGCAAGAAGCTAGAATATATATATTTCTTGTTGGTCACATGCTCTTTAAGGAGCATTTCATTTGGCTGAAATCATAAATACGATATTCTTATGAGACCTTGTGTAAGGACATGGTGATGCCTTAATGAACGTCCTTGAGGGCCATAAGCGAGGGTGCATGTTTGAGCATGTAAGGACCAAGTTTTTTTGAGATGTGGAAGGAGGGTGAAATTCTCATTCTTGAGCCACATGATGGCTTAATGCATGGCCTTGAGGCTACAAGAAAGGGTGCATGTCAGAGTAAATGTTGTTAGGGACAAGGGAGCCCCATAAGGGGTGGTAGAATGAGTTGCCATTGAAGAAGTCTAGGCACATGAGGGTGATGTAGAGGTGGATTAGGGAGTGGCCAATGTCAACATCCCATAGAAAACCCATGCAAATGACAAGTTTGGTGTACTTGGAGGAGGTTTAGTAGCTACATTTGAGGTTGAGACTCATGTGTCTGGTCTTGGAAACATTGGATTGTATCGACTAGTGCATGTAGTGCATCTTCTTGTACATGGCCTAGATGGAGTCATAGTCAAATGCAATGTAGTTGTCAAGGCCCTAGTCTTGTCAAACATTGCCATCAAGAGGTGTAGATTGGTGAAGGACAAGACAACATTGATCTTGTTTTAGGAGCACATGATCTAGGCCATGTTGTTGGCATTTGGTTGCACTTGTATCATCTTCAATTCCAACTTTCACCAAGCATTCACTTCCTTTGGGGCTTGGGGGAGGTGATCATAGTCTCAAGCTTGCATTTATTCATTAGGGCTGAAAAACGTTAAAAATGGCACTTTTGTTAATTCGTGGATTAAGGAAAGGGCCAAAGAGATTTTGCCACATGGACAAAAATATGGTATTCTTATCTCCTTTGCTTTTGATATAGTAGAGTTCATTTTGTATTTAGCCAAAATCTTCAAACCACCCTGACAAGTCCCAATGGCCCCTATTAACTAATAAAAGTTGACAAAACCTCTGACGAAGACATGACAAAGTTAAGTTAATTAAGACCATTTTGAAAATCAAGAGAATTTTCAAAGTTATTGCCACTCGTAGTATATTTAATTTGTCTCCTTGACCTCTCTCTTTAGTTTTTTTTCTCTGCACATTGTCTACATACTCGTTGTCTTTTACATGGCGTCCACAAGGCGTCCTCATTCCATAAACTCTTGCACCATGTATAGTAAGAGCACAAATGGAGAATGGGAGCCCAAAACATTTACTATACATGATTGGGTTACAATGCCACCATCTTGCAGGGGCTCTCACAAAGTGAAAAAAAAAAACAAGGGGATATTAAGTATCATTGGAAGGGACGTATCTTTTCCTTGAAAACCATGCCTCAAGGCTGGTTTGCTTTGGTGCAACATGTTTACAGGGCTAGAGATATGCCCTTGGATCCACGGGAATGTTTTTCCCAGCAAGCACACTGTAAGTCTCAATTGTAAAATATACGTGAGTATATGGTTTTGATTGAAGCATATGCTAAATAATGGACTGTTGGTTGTAGATATTTTTCCATCAACACATTTTGAGTGGAAACCTATGGAGAGCCTCATCGGAACATTCCATGCCATTCATAAAGAATTCGCAAACATTATTTATGCTGATTAGACCACGAGTGTTTTTCATGAAAGTGGAATATTTGTGTATTATGCACAATATGTGGTTCCTTCAAGAGCAGTGTGTATGAATACCTTGAAGATCTATAGTTACCAAGCCTCTCATCTTTGGATTGGGAGCTGCCTGACAAAGCAACAATGGAGAGTTTTAAACTCAAGATTGCTCAAGATATTCAAAAGGCTATGACTCCTGGAAGGATCTCGAGAAGAGTATGCTTATCGTGGTTTTTACCCTTGCATGTCTTTGTAGCTTGCTTTAAAACAACATGTTTACAATGGACGAAGGTTTCATGGCTAAACCAAAAATTTTCAAATGAAGATTTGGATAAAATTTTAGGTCTATGTTGGAAAGTCAAGGAATCTGACCACGAAGGTGACTTTATAAGGTACAATGTGTGCCCTCAATCATTGGGTTAATCCTATAATACATCTCCACAATCTCTTATCATAGGTTTGGATTACAAAAGATACATACATTTTCCCTTGGTTGTTGCTTGTCCTTTGGAATTTTTAGCTGGGAGAGGGGAATGTTGGTCCACTGGTGTAATTGCCCTATCTAAAACTAGTTCAATACACCTCTCCCTTATCCACCACATGTATGAATCAAGGTAGTCTCTGCACTGTAACAAAGCACACAAGTTATTTGAAGTAGCAAGAGACTTTCACTATAAAGAGGATAAAGGATAAGAGACTTACATTCACCCCCTCTACATTCAGTAACTTTGAATCTATTGTCCTCCAAGCATTTGAAACCACTCTCCAGCCACAACTATGTATATCATTTTGCAATGCAACCTCTTGAAGTAGAAACTTGAAAGGTCTTTGAGGATCAACAATACTTTCAAAGCTGGTGTCCAAGTGGGTAGTAACAAGTCTAGCAGCACTGCATATATTAATTTATTAGAAAATATTATAAACTTTATCTAGTAAAATATAAAATAAAAATTGTATATTGACAATACATCTTTGATTGGCCATGGATTCCTAAAAGAGAATTCATAAAAATGATCTCTCTTGCAAGAATGTCGATATAGATTAGGCTTCAATCTCCTTTGAAACCAAAACACAAGTGAGAAATAACCCTAAAGACAAATCATCAAGAGATAGAATGTTGAAGAAAGTACCTTTCAATATATGGAAAAAAAATATGATGGTTTGTGACACTATCAAAGTGCTTATAAAACCTTGCAATATTTGAATCAGATTTTGAAAATAGATCCATAGAGAGAAGTGGATCAATAACAAATATACCCTTAGCAATATCAATACTAAGAGAAGTAACATATGCCCTATATACAAAGTAAAGAATGAATAAGAGAATGAGTGCAATATAAGGACCCTTGGAAAATTTCATTATAAATAAAGAGAAGCAAAAGACCTTACCTCAAACAACAATAAACTACTAAATCTGTTAGTTGAGTATCCCTTTTCTCAAATAGGATTTTATCCTCTAGAGATGCTATGGTAGTCGTCTTTCTCAAGACTAACAGAAACATTCATGACCATTTGTCCATACACTTTGCCCATTCTCTCATAGTTCACTGGGCCAAGAGACAAAATCTTTCTCTGCCAGATCAGATCCTCATTTTCTATTACTTCTTTTCTTTTCTCCTCCAAGACAACCTCCTTCTCACTTGCAACCCTTGTAGGATACAAATAGGTAACCTCTTCAATCTTGGTACTAGTGGCTCTTTCTGCTTTCTCTTGGGTGGAACATTGAGGATTTCAAATTCCTTTTGATCGGTCGATGGAAGAGACTTCAAAACTTTGTCAAACCTATATCTAGGTCTGCTAACCATACTAAAGTCTTTATTCATTAATGTAATTTGATGTGCATTGGCAGCTGCAATATAAGCATCATTCATAAAATCTATTAGAAAATCCTCTGTTGCCTCTTGCAAGCATAGTAGGACAGACAACTACCATCTCTTATTGAGGTCATCCACAGAAGCAAAAGAGGAAAATCTATCAGATATCTCCTTGACTATTCTAAAAAATGCAGCCTTAGGAATAAGGTGACTAGTTGACTTTTGAGCTTTCCTGATCTTTGCAAAACACCTCTGCATGTAAAACCATCTTGAATTTCTCTTATTCCTCACAAGGGCTTCCTTGGCAAGCTGCTCCTGAGGAGAATTTGAGGGCTCAACCTTACCAAATGACTTGTTCTCTGAGGATTCACCCTCACATACTTTGCCAGATGGTGTGATAGGGACAACAATTTCTTCAGCTGTCTCCTCAACAATTTTCTCAGCACCTTCTTTAGAAGATTTCTTCACCAAGACCTTCCTTGCAGTTTGTTTTGTCCTCACCATTGAAACCAACACATTGAAACCAACAGAGCGCGATAAGGAAGCTAAATATGAAGACAACTGACTCCCATTGTGTCGAAATAGAGACTAGATGAAAGCCGAATAAATGTCTAGGCCTTGAACTCTTGCTCCTCACTTTGGAATAAAGGTAGGCCCAATACAATGTGATTGAGCGAATTTGAATTCCTACTTTTCCAATATCGCTTCATATTGGCAATTTCAACACAATGTGAATGCACGAGTCCCTTGTGTTTCTTTTTGCATGCCCTTGCTTTGTATTTTTCCCACCCACAGTGTAGCACAAGAACACGACAAGAGGCTCTTTAGCTCCAATACAACGTGATGAAGGATTCTTGGATCCGCAGTGAAGTATGCTATCGTGTTGTTTTAGACAACTCTGAACCTCTATAGCTCGAATACAATGCAATGAACTGTTGTTTCTAAAGTTGGCAAAGTATGTTATCACAGTAAACTCGACGTCACCAATATCAGACATACGGCATCTTTCAACGTCACCAATGTCGGACGTATGGAAACTATCAATTGGATACATCAGTATTGTCGAATGAACCGCAGTTGTGACATAAGGTGTGAATTCGCATTCACATCAAGTGAGAAGTACTTATGTACTCAAGGGTGCTGATGTCCACATGTCATGTTCTCACTGGCCGTTTGATTAGGGTTTCTAGAATGTTCTTTCTTTCGCCCTCGCACCTATTTAAGGCCATCCAAAATTTTTTACGCACTTTTCTTTCCCATTTCTCCCGCGTCGAATGTCTCCATCTCCTTCCATGAGTTGCTCCAAACTATTTATATGTTTAAGAAAGGTTAAAGATGCTGAGAGAGAGTTACAGGCTGCTGACAAAGAGTTTGACCAATTTCAAGAGAAGCTTGGAATCTCCAATTTCGAAAGGGAGGAGTCAGAATATGTAAAGGAGCTCAATGATATCAAGGAGACATCAATTAGCTTATGGAATACAAGAAAACTTGAGAGTGATGAAAATCAAATGGTAATGCATTCTTTTGTTTTTGTGAAACCACATATATATTTTCATTTTTTTCATTTTGACTATTGCTTTTACAGTTGGAGATTGCAAATGAGAATAATTTCTTGGGAAGAGCCAAAGGATTGAGAGTTGGTGGTAGTTCTCTAAAGGATGTTGCACTTGGGCATTACATATTGAGGATTGATCCCAATATTTTGTTGGTTTTGCATAGCACTTTCTTAGAAGAGGCCTCATGGCCAATTGTCTGTGTTAAAGCACTTACAAGGATGCTTGGATACTCAGTTTTGCAGTACAATGTGCATAAAGTTGTGTTTTTGGAAAAGACAACAACCATTTGAATATTTGGTTATGGTCCTAGCTTCTGTGCCTCCACAGCTAGATACTTCCTTTCATACTCATCTTAGGTTTTAGCATCAAACAAAACAGATATCAAATCCATAGTTGGATACAAGAGAAGAAAGTTTTTACGTCATAGAGGAAAAATGCTTGAGGAGGATGAGGATGTAAAGACTCTTAAAAGCTAGCAATGTATATAATATTTTGAAAATAGTGTTTGTATTTTAGATTCCACCGTATTTATTGTGTTCTCCATCTTTGAAGTTGTCTTCGAAGAAACCAATTGAATAACTCCTGAAGGGCATTGGTTTTTGTTGCTCCTCCTCCATGTCTAGTGCTCTGAAAGAAACACATACGTGCTTGATAGTGAGATTTCTCCATACCTGGGCTACTGTAAGTTGCTAGGGGCCCTTGCTCTTCCACAAAATAGGGCCCATGAATAAGAAGAATATGCTATGACAACCCAACAAGCAATAATCAATATAAATCATTAAACCTTGTTTTCAAAGTAGAAATGTTCAAATTTATGTATATCTTGCCAAGTAGAAAGTAATATCCTTTTCTCCCCAAGCTTCCTTAATTGCTTGAACAAGATTCACAATTGAATGTTTGTACTCTTCCGAATAGTTAGATGTTATCTTTTGTTCCATGAGCATTTTTAAAAATATGTCAATGTGTCTCCAAACATCCATTTGTAGGAATGCAATTTGTGGTGTGCTAGCCACATTTGTTGTGATTGCACACAACTCTCTCTAGCATTGCCACAATGTGTTTATTTGTTTACTAGTATGATTTCTTAGAAATCGTCTAGCTTTTGCACCCCCCATAGAGACATCTGCTAAGATCTCTCTTGTTTTCCATTGGATCCTTTCTTAGGTGAACTTGACCTCCATGAAAACCCATTTTTGACAGTAAAACCTCACATTTATCAATGCAGTCATCTGACAAAGCTACTGGTTTTATTGAATATGCATAGTCAAGATGCAATCTAAGTAACTTATCTATTATTATAATCTCTACGTGTAATGTACAAATATGAACATTCCTTAGAGAGATTGAGAGAATAGGATCCCACAAGCCATCCACATTTTTTATCTTGCTCAAATCTATAGAGTTCCGAGTTGGGGCTCTTCTTGCTAGTCGCAAAGTACTCCATTCTTTGGATCCCAAACTCTCCATGCAATAAATACAATGATATTTTTCATTGGCCCCATTAATTACTCCAAGCATAGATTTGATAGTTTTAAAGTCAGCACTCATGTGCCATTCAACATTAAAACTACCAACACCATTGACTATCAACATTTCACCTTCACTTTGAAACTTTATAATATCACGAGTACCTGTATGAGAGAATAACCATTTCAATATTTCATGACTTTCAGTAGGTACTTGGGCCGCACCAATCCACCAAAGCTCCGTCTGGGATTGTATCTTAAACTGTTGTTCTTGCCCCCTACTAGTACTGTAATCCAATGCCCTATTCATGATATAGATGCTGACTCTTTTTATCTTTTGTCCCTTTTGAATATGTGCTTCATCCAATTTTAGTACGAACTTCAAAATACCACCACATTCTTGGACAATAAATTTATACATATGGACCATTGCAATATGGACTCTTTTAAGATCAATCCAAATATTATTAAATGTGTTGTATTCAAAAAAGGCCTTTGTTTTATGTTTTTCATAGGGCATAGATCCTTCTATATGGATATACTTCCCAAAAACATCTGGAATCTTACGATTCATAGATGTTCTAGCAATTGAAACTGCAAAAGGCCGAGGCAAACAAAATGCACTTATTCTATGACATTTAACATTTGTAAACCACAATTTGGAGAGATCATGATAACCTCTATAATTGATATCCATACTGTCACATGTCTCCACTATTTCATTTGGTTTAATTGTTCCTTTTAAATCTTTCACTAACTCTTTCAGAGTTTGGCTTCTCAAGTCTACATTTTTAGGTGATTTAAGAAACCTTATAATGCTATTCTTTGTCATGGTTTCTTTAATAATTTTAATCCTCTCATCATTCTCTCGAATATTAATTCCTAAAATATTAGAGACACATCTCTTTACAAGATTTAGTCTCCTTTTCTTCACCCAACTACACAAGTCCATTATATTTTTAAGTGGTCTTTTTCTTTGTCTAAATCCTATTGGAGTTTCTTTCAAGCGCAATAATTTTTCTTGCAATGACTAATTAGAGTTTTCTAGATTATTAACCTTGTCCATCAGCTCAAAAATAGTTTTTTGTGCTAATGTTAATGCTTCCTCCATTTCATGCATTTGTTCTCTAAATGTAAAAGATGTAGAATATAACCTCATGCAATAGCCAAGCATCCATCCCATCACAACCATCAACAACATACCTTATGAAGTCATGAATATTGTAAAAAGGAGGATGTTTACATGTAGAAGGGTCCAGAGGATAAATATTTCCATCCATCCATAAGTCTACATGCTTCTTTCCTTGTAATCACAACCTGTTAGCTTCATCCTTGTCCAACAATGCTCAATGGTGTATGCTCCTCCAATATGAATAGACAAGATTTAATTGAATAGTAAGTTTATACTTGCGTGGTGGGGCTGCACTTGTATTGCTAGAAGAGATACATGTAAACATTTTGATAGGGAAACCTAAACGGGGCAATAAGATCACAGAGAAGGAAATAGAACCACAGGAAAGAGAGACCCAGAAAATGAATGTCGAGGAACAAATGAGCGGCATCTTTTGGTGGGAAAATTCAAAAATACAAGATTTTGCAATTTTCAAGAGAATAAGTCTGAGAAGGTGACACTTAACATCCATCAAAGATTGAAGATATTTAATACCCGACCTCTTAAATGAATCATACATTCTCTCATTAATCATATTTAGGCAGCTAAACTTGGAGGGTTTTTCTCTTCTAAACCTCCTCTAATTAGCAATTTAATCATTTTCTTACAAGTGCCTTTTTGAAACGTTTTGGCCCTAATGTGCTAGTTTTATTTTCTTCCATTTCTCTAATTGGCCTATCTCTTGTAAGCCCTCTTTGATAATAATACCCTTATCCATGCACATGTTGTACCAATTTCTCCTTTAGGAGACCGTTCATGTTAGTGTCATCTTTACTCACATGCAATACCATGAGCATGCTTGCCATCCTCCACATCCACTTACATACATGCAATAATTGAAGGTCCATATGCATGCATGGTGTCCTCCACATCCACTTTCTAATGACTTTCAATAGAAAAATCAAAAGTAGTATTTTCAAAGGAAAATTGTTAGTAAATGTCCCTATCTCCCTATATATAATGTTTACTAGTCTATTGTAGCAGTCATTTTACACGCGACTCAATTTCAAGATTGAGCCTCATGCAACTTTATGAAAATTCTACTACCTTGTTTCTCATCTTCGATGTCAAAGATCAAGGCCAAAGGTGAGTGACAATCCCCAAAAATATAGCACAAATATCATCATTTTTCATGAGGCTCAATTTCAAGATGGAGTGTCATTGGAACTCTTTTGACTTGTTTCTTGATCACGTTTAAACGTGGGTGATAACACCCAACACTGTAAAACAAGAACCACCTTATATGAGTCTCAATCTTAAGATTGAGCCTCATGTAGTCTCATGCAAGTCTAAGCTTTTTTGTTTACCAAAATATGTAAAGGTTAAGATCAAGTACTAGCAACAAATACCCAATAATATAATATAACAACCACCTTACTTCAGGCTCAATCCTTATAGCAACCACAATCCTCATGCAACCTCATGTGACATTGTTGGATTGTCTTATTTTGAAAGTCAATACAAGTTTTAAAATACAAACTTGAATTATCCATCTTGATTTTGTGCTACAAGAATCAAAGTAAAATTAAAGCAAAAATTTCAAGAAATTAGGTTCCCTACAAGGTGGTCAACATGTTCAAAATTAAAGTTTGATCATTGTGAGAGGCATTAGACTAATTAAATTCCTTGAATGCAATTATCTATAGTAAGGTTAAATTTGCACAATAGGTAAAAGTGTAACGTGTCCGCTTGTCCACCTGTGGGACACGTCTTAGCAGCCCATCGGGAAGAGAGTCTAGGAAGCGCCACCTAGCACTCGCAAGGAATGTCACAAGGTTTGTGATCTAGGTCTTCCCGAGTCTGCCTTGAAGCGGAAGTATTCGGCCGTTCCCACTTAGGACTGACCTGAAGTCAGGTTTTTTTTTTTCCTATCAGCCAAGTCTCTAGGAAAAAAAAAACCTTAAGTCAAGTTTTTTTTTTTCCTATCAGCCAAGTCTCTAGGAAGTAGCTAGCGTCGAGCTCCAGATGAACCACTTTACATAGGAACAACAAAGTCGAAGCGGGTTTATGTTGCACTTGGTTCATAGAGAATGGGAAACGAGAGGGATGTGAAGCTCAACCTCTCTGCCCATAAGGCATAGTCCCATTCCGCTCCCCTAAAACATCATAAATCGGGATTCTAACTCTACCGACTCTAGGTCTTCACAGTTTTGTTATCACATCTTTTGAGAAAAGTTCCTAGCTAACCAAGACCACCCTCCGTAGGACGGACCCGTAAGATGTACATAGACTAGCTAAGCGATTCACCTTCTCCTCCATTGAGGCATCAATTCTATTTTCTACCCCATTTCCAACCACCACATCTCCAGTCATTCTATCATTGTCCTTCAGCGACCATAGCATTTTGTTGTCTGGATCCGCCGTTGGTAGCCATTGTGAAATATGCACTAGAGCCTCAGACACCAACCAACCTTCAGCCATGCTACCTTTTGGCCGAGCTCGTTGTCGCACAAAGCCTTTCAGGGTTTTCATGAAGCGCTCCAAGAAGAACATCCATTGTATATAGACAAGTCCAGCAATCTCCACTTCATCTACAAAATGCACAAGAAGGTGGATTTGTATCGTGAGCATGCTGGTGGATAGGTATTTCTCAAAAAGACAGACCGTCTCCACTGCTCCCTATCTCATAGATTCAATAGAGGACGTCTTAATCTCCTTTTGTGAGATCCATTGCACCAAAGTCGACAAATTGTAAATGGCCCCACGTATTTCTGGAGTAAGACATCATACGATCACAATCGATAGTACAAACTACCACAAATAAGAAAGCATTACGAATAATGGCTATACTCCAAATAGCAAAATGTGCACACCAATTACAATCCATTCGTAGTACAAACCTGACATATCTTATGCCAGTCATGGGATTTTAGCCGCGATAACTGGTCGTCTTTAGAAAATGCAGACCTGAGAGAACGCATCATACCCATCGGAGTGTAGATAGACTTGACTACTTGCTTCACAATGCGCCCTTCTTTAATGGACAAAACCCAAGGAGCGCGAGGTAGCTGCACGTGACCATCAGCACTCGACTGCGGTCAAAGCACCTCCTTCTTAACTACCTCCTTCAAATCCATTCGTACCCCTATAGTCTCTCTCTTTCTTGTGATGCCATAGCAAGTTGCCCAATTCTTGAAAATATGCATGGGATCCAACAAGTGGTTGATCTGTAAGTAAAAACAAGCTTGAACGAGATAAAATATAGATATTACCAACGAGAACGGAGTCCTGTTCACCTGAGCACTCTTCGAATCCTAGAAAGTTATGCATCATCCACATGAGAATGGCTCGAATATTGGCAAACCGCCAACCATCACGCTTGCTCATATCTTGCACGGTGACCCCCTCCTCCCACAAAATCTTAAGCTCATCGACTAATGGATGAGGATACACGTCCATATTTTTGACTTTGTAGCGGCCAGGGCCGAGTAAGCTAAGGATGAGATGTCATTTCTTCGTAGAAAGCCATGAAGGGATATTGTAGTTGACAAGGACTATAGGTCACACACTGTAAGAAGTTGAGCACAAACCGAATGGGTTCACGCCATCCATTGGAAGACCGAGCTGAAGATTCCTTGGCTCTCAGGAAAAGCCTAGGAAGGTAGAAGCAAAGTGGCTCCATGCACGTGAATCCACTGATATTCATTGAACTCCATCCGTGGACCTATTTTTTGCATGCCACATTGTCAAGCTTGCCATGGCGGACGTACGAAACATGTGGTCTTTGCGGGGGATAAGCAAAAAATGTCTGAGAACTTTTTGAGGGATGGTTTGCTCTTGAAAGTCCTATCAATACCTGTGAGAACCGCACTTTGGACATATCTCCATAGTTTTTTATTCTCCTCGAAACAGTATACAATCGTTGATGCATGCATGGATGTTATTGTAGTACATTTCAAGCTTTTGTAAAACATGTCGTGCATCATTACGAGACTCAAGCATGGTATTTACAGGTGGTAATATATGATATTTCAATAACCTGAAAAAAATCATAAATACCTTGAAAAATCATAATTTTTTTAAATAATAGTGCCGAAAAAAAAATCAATGAAGCATATGTACAAGGTACCTGAACAACTCAATCACACTCGCATCGCTCCACCCATATTTTGCTTGTACACTTAAGAGTGCAAGCAGTGTCTTCGGGCGAGATACTGGGCACCTTCATATAATGATATGGATGCTTCCTCTCTAAGCGGATCAGAAGTCTCGGCATCCATGGGAATCAATGCATCGATCATTGCCTCCATCTCAGGCTCCAAGATTGTAGGTAGGTCTGGAAGGTTGCTTGTCTCCTCTGGCATTGACAGTACAGATTGGCCTTGCAAGTGGTGGATTGGCTCATGCACTCCATCCATCGCATACCCACGAACTCTTTTAATTGGCCACAAATTGTGCACTCCTCCTTGGGACGAGATATCATCTCCCTAGATAGAAAATTTGCCATATCCACTACAAGATCTAGACCTTATACCGATGTTTAAAGCGACGAAATTACAAACAACAAAATTTGCCCCCATCGTCGCAAAAAGCATCGTTATTGACGACGCCATAGAAACGTCGCTATATGCGTCGCATATAGCGACGCAACCAAATTTGCGACGCACATAGCAATGCCAATAGCGACGCGAGCAGTAAATTTGCGACACAAATAGCGACGGTAACAAGGAAAAAATTTTTTTTGGCAAGGCAACAAGTTGCCCTGCCACATATAGCACTGTGTGCTGTATGAGAGCCATATAAAATAGTTTCTGCACTACTGTATACAAAGCGCTTGCAAACAAAAAGAATGTATACTGAAATCATAAAACTGATACATTAAATAAATACATGATCGCATAAAATGCGATTGGTACAATCATGAAAGGATATCACTAATACATAGAAAATGTCTACATAGATCAGGCAACTAAAAACTAAAGGTGTGTGAGCTCCAAGGATCCAAGGGCGAGCTATAAATCCTCATCCCCCGAAAGCTCGTCCCGTCGCAAAGGAGCATCGAATGGATTTTGCAGAAAAAGAACCAACACATCAATCCACCATACAATAATGCATTCAAATATCTCATGGTAACTACGGACAAGAAAGATGAGTGACTTACAAGGCCGCCGCGTCTATATAATCGGTCGATCAATGCATTGAGACCATGCCTCTCTGCATATCGAGTCTTAAGGCCTTGCGGATCGCGATTTGTAATGGAGTGCTGCAAAGAAAACAAAATGCTAACTGTTAGAAACATGATTTTCAGTACAAAGAATATTTCAAAAAAACAAACAAGCAAAACAAAATAGAAACTTACAAAGTTCTCCAAATATGTCTTGTGGCCACCACTCCCAAGATGATGGACCACTCCGGCCTCGAGTCGTGCCCTCGCCGCCTCTGCTGACTCCAACGTCCTGGTGAATTTGTAGCATCCTCCCTCAGTCGACGTCAGTCGTCTGTATCTAACCACTCAGGCTTTGCAGCCCCACTCTTGATTGCCTTACGTGCGTCGAATCGTCTATGTGACATGTATACACGCATGCAATCCATCATTTAGCCCGTAGAGAATCTATCTACTGCGGCTGGCACCGGAAACTCCTCGTGCAAGGATGCTACTATGTAGTCCTTGCTTCCCTCCGATATGTTCTTCCAGTGATCCAGGACGTTGCGCCGAAAAACTTGTTGGCACAACTCTCTCATGCGAGCCATCACCCTCCTCCCCTCATCATTTATGATGATGGCTCCTGACCTACTATCAACCAGGTATCCATAACCCCTAGGAGTCTGCCTAAGATGGATCCTCTCCCATCTCCGTCCACGCTCCTGGATATATCTACCAGACCCCTCTACATCCGGTGTACCGACAGGGGTAACCTCTCTCGGAGTGGCACTCAAAGGGGTGCCACCAAAGGGGGTGCCACCAAAAGGGGTGCCACCTGCTGATGGCTACACAAAAGCAGGAGTAACTGGAGTAGACGTCCCCACAGGTGTGACAAATCATGGAGGTGACGCAGCTCCATCTGAACGATGAGACGGAGACACCGCATCCGTGTCTCCACAGCGGCATCCCCCTGATCCCGATGTAGTCCCTCCCTCTGGCCCAAGTCGTGAGTGTTGAGATCGTCTGCTCGAAGCTGAAGCATCTGATCGCGCTGAAGAAAATCTAGTAGAGCGCCTTGACGAAGAACGAGACAGCTCCTGGTCTGCCATCTCTCTGAATCTCGCGAGCTGCGTCTGGACACATGCGTGCCATCATGTCCTGAAACTCCTCATTGCTCATCCCTCGACTCATCCTGAAAATGTCACCTACACAGATAAAAAATGGTGTTAGAATAATCAATTTAAACTATACAAAGCACAGTAATATAAAACATTTTTGAAAAATCCCTCTTAAAATGCATATCTTATGTACCTTTATGGAAGATCTAAACAACGAATTGAGTAATACAATTCTCCAAGAATGAAGTATCCTATGGTCCCATGTTAATCTCCTGACACAACTCTGCATACACTGGAAGGTCGATAGACATGTCACCACAAAAGAATGAGTCTGCCTCGTTCTCAAAAAATTCTTGGACTCCTATATTTCCATCATTGTTAGCCGATGCGGGCTCCAAGCTTGCGGTGGCCTCCATCCCTTGTAATATTGACCCCTCTATTTGCATATTATCTTCATCTATGCCCGGAACATCGCTTTGATCATATAATCTCGCACTTCGAGGAGTTGAAGGTATAACATACCACCATTGAGGTTGTCGGGGGTTTGGATAGAAGATTACCTATTCACAAACATGTACAAAGCGAGTTCAAACCATTGTGACATAAACCATGTCGTATTACAATTAGCAAGCAAATGACTCTATACACTTGTTCACAATGGGCCAGTAACACAAAGGTGTCGCGCAAATCCGTCCATTTTTTTTCAGAATCTATTTCGAGAAATCTAGATGGACCTTGTCGAACTGTTGCTCCAGCTCCTCCAAGTACCACTTTAAACCACTGCACATCGAATAGTATCATGGAGAAGCTTTTTTTCCTTGTGGAGCGTCGCTATTTGCGTCGCTATTTGTGCAAATAGCGATGCTATTAGCAACGCCAATAGCGACGCCGCTATCCACCGTCGCTAATTGGTGTCGCTACTAGCTCAAATCTTTGCCATAATATCGACCCAATCTTATTGTATATGGTATTTAATTAGCTTGCGAGTACAATGCATGATTGATATTAACTTTTCTTACTGTTTGTTGAAAATCCATGATCAATGATCTCAGATTGAAACTTGCCAAATCATCATACGTGTTCTATAGACAATCGACGTTTTCGTCTAATTGCTAGCTTGCATTGAGAGCAAGGACATGGGACACACTGATTAAGATACGCCTCGCGATCTTGAACAACAGGACCTTCATCGTTTTCCATTATGTCTACGTTACAATAAACAATTTGTTTTTGTTATCATTCTTTTTTTTTCTTAAATTCTTATCCTCTCCTTCCATCTCTCTCTTTTTTCTTAATTTCTTAATTTGTTATCCTCTCCTTCCATCTCTCTCTCTTTTTTTCTACGTTACGACTACAACTACGACCACAACCACGACCACGACTATGACTACGACCATGACCACGACCATGACCACGACCACGACCACGACCACGACCACGACCACGACCATAACCATGACCATGACTACGACCATGACCACGATGAAGATGACGACGACGACCATGACTATGGGTAGGTTGTACTCGATAAGAATAGGATTGGCAATTCACCTCATCTTCTCTCCATCATCAATAGAATTATCATTTACCATTTAGAACTCACCCATCTTCTCTCCACACTATTGCACACTACAATCTCTATGAGGGCATGAGATTGGGATCTCCACAGATACCAAAGCATGATCTCTAGCTTGATGGTTGCATATATACTACCACTACTCATGGAATAAACCTTAAAATAGTTATTATACTCAAATATATGCTTGTTAGAGCAGAAATTTGTTCCTAAGACTATTCTACGAAAGAAAGAGGGTTAATGGTAAAATAGTGTCCTTCCTTGCAAGTGATTTTATATTATATTCATTAATTAAAATTAATAGTTGAAGATGAGTTTCCTAAGAGATCTTGTGGTGATGTTATTTTAGTTTTGCAAAGCATATGAATGATGTTGTTTTAGTTTTTTGTATTTGTCTTTTTAGAAAGAGATTGATTTTTATGGAATATCCAAAGTTATTTTTGGGATTACGTTACGAAAAATGAATGTTTCTCATACTGATAGGCTAATTGTCTTCGTTGTATGAAAAACATTTCCTCTCTCATTTCCTCTCCCTCCCTCACCCTGACCCTCTCTTTCTCTCATTCCCTATTAGGTTTACTGTTTTTTCTCTCTTTTTCTCTCTCCTCTTCCTCTCTCATTTATTTTTCTCTCTCCACTTCCTCTCTCATTTCCCTTTCTCTCTTTCTCTCCCTCTCTCATTTCCTCTCCCTCCCTCACCCTCACCCTCTCTTTCTCTATTAGGTTTAATGATTTTTTTCTCTTTTTCTCTCTCCTCTCCCTCTCTCATTTCCGTTTCTCTCTTTCTTTCCCTCTCTCATTTCCTCTCCCTCCCTTACCCTGACCCTCTCTCTCTTTCCCTATTAGGTTTAATGATTTTTCTCTCTTTTTCTATCTCCTCTCTCTCTCTCATTTCTTTTTCTCTCTCCTATCTCTCTCTCATTTCCCTTTCTCTCTTTCTCTCCCTCTCTCACCCTCACCCTCTCTTTCTCTCTTTCTCTATTGGGTTTAATAATTTTTTTCTCTTTTTCTCTCTCCTTTTCCTCTCTCATTTCCTTTTCTCTCTCTTTCTCTCCCTGTCTCATTTCCTCTCCCTCTCTCATTTCCTCTCCCTCCCTCACCCTCACCCGTACCCTCTTTCTCTCTTTTCCTATTATGTTTAACATATTTTCTCTCTCCTCTCCCTCTCTCATTTCCTTTTGCTCTCTTCCTCTCCTTCTCTCATTTCTTCTCCCTCCCTCTCCCTCTCTCATTTCCCTATTATGTTTTCGTCTCCCCCCCTCTCCCTCTCTCATCTCCCTCCCTCATTTCCCTATTATGTTTTTGTCTCCCCCCCTCTCTCTCTCTCCCTCTCCCTCTCTCATTTCCTCTCCCTCCCTCTCCCTCTCACTCCCCCTCTCTTTCTCTCTCCCTCCCTCTCCCTCTTCCTTTCCCATTTCCTCCCCCTTTCCCTCTCCCTCTCTTTCTCTCTCTCTCTCCCTCACTCTCCCTCTCTCATCTCTCTCCCTCTCCCTCTCTCATTTCCCTACTATATTTAATGTATCCCTCTCCCTCTCTCATTTCCTCTCCCTCCCCCTCTCTTTCTCTCTCACTACAAGGATTTGAGCTAGTAGCAATGCCGATTAGCGACGCCCGATAGCAGCATCGCTATTGGCATCGCTAATAGCGTCGCAAATAGCGACGCTCCACAGGGAAAAAAAGCGGCTGAAACCGAGTGCAGTTTTCATTTCGCGTTTGCGGCTTGTGAGTTTTGAGAGCGAGAGCGAGGGAGAGAGCGACCGTCATGAGAGAAGGAGAGGAAGAAGACTTGCTACCACCGCCGCCGTTGTTCGTGAAGGAGAGGAGCCTTCATCGCAAAGAGGAGCCGCCCCACGCTCGCCATATCTCATCGGTGAGTCTCCCTCTCTCTTTCTTTTGCTTGTTTAAGGTTTAAATCACTTTCTCTTTTGCTTGTTTAGGAGAGGAAATGAGAGAGAAAGAGAAAGAGAGAGAGGGGGAGAGGGAGAGGGAGAGGGAGAGAGAGAAAGAGAAAGAGAGGGAGAGGGAGAGTGCATTCTCTCTCTCACTCTCCCTTTTACTTGTTTAATGTTTAAATCACTTTCTTTTTTGCTTGTTAAGGAGAGGAAATGAGAGAGTAAGAGAGAAAGAGAGGGAGAGGGAGAGGGAGAGGGAGAGAGAGGGAGAGAAAGAGAAAGAGAAAGAGAAAGAGAGGGAGAGGGAGAGGGAGGGGAAGGAAATGAGAGAGGGAGAGAAAGAGAAAGAGAGGGAGAGGAAGGGAGAGTGCATTCTCTCTCTCCCTCTCCCTTTTGCTTGTTTAATGTTTAAATCACTTTTTTTTTGCTTGTTTAGGAGAGGAAATGAGAGAGAAAGAGAGGGAGAGAAAGAGGGGGAGAGGGAGAGAGAGGGGAAGGAAATAAGAGAGGGAGAGAAAGAGAAAGAGAGGGAGAGGGAGAGGGAGGGAGAGTGCATTCTCTCTCTCCCTCTCCCTTTTTCTTATTTAATGTTTAAATCACTTTATTTTTTGCTTGTTTAGGAAATGAGAGAGAAAGAGAGAAAGAGAGGGAGAGGGAGAGGGAGGGGAAAGAAATGAGAGAGGGAGAGAAAGAGAAAGAGAAAGAGAGGGAGAGGGAGAGGGAGAGGGAGGGAGAGTGCATTCTCTCTCTCACTCTCCCTCTTGCTTGTTTAATGTTTGAATCACTTTCTTTTTTGCTTGTTTAGGAGAGGAAATGAGAGAGAAAGAGAGAAAGAGAGGGAGAGGGAGAGAGAGGGAGAGAAAGAGAGGGAGAGAGAGGGGAAGGAAATGAGAGAGGGAGAGAATGAGAAAGAGAGCGAGAGGGAGAGGGAGAGAGAGGGAGAGTGCATTCTCTCTCTCCCTCTCCCTTTTGCTTTTGGAGAGTGTTAAGATATGTGCACACACGGTAACACAAAATGATGACATGTGGCAAAGTTCATCGCATTAACAAAGTAAGGAAGTGAGGTACCTCTAAAGTGTGCTCCTTGACCTTGTTTGGATTCAATCAACCTTGCACTTTAAAGATGCTATACTTGTAATTTGACCCAAGATGGTGTGAATATATAGCATGTACCATGTGAGCATAAAGTCATAAGTTAAATGGTATCTCAAAAAACATGGCATGCTTGCCACATGGCAAACAATTGGCCATGAATTTTGGATAAGTGCACACACGGTAACACAAAATGATGACATGTGGCAAATTTCACTCCATAATTCTTGCATCCATGAACATGTGTCCTTGGCATGATGTGGATTTACATGTGTGTGAGATCAACATATATATTTTATTCAACTCATTGTTATCAAATTTCTACAATCCTCTATGTCTAATGGTTGTGTCATCCAATGTTTGAGGCAAGCATTGATGCATTTTTAGGTCAATTTCGTGCATGTAGAAAAGATGAACTTCATCCCTTTCCATTCCCACTTTTTGGAGTCAAACTCTACTGCATGTTACATTGCATTTCACCATTGCAAGAATGTCTTTATGTGCATCCTGAAGTCCAAATCTTGTTGTGTTGTGATGAGGTAGATTCACCATTTAGAGGTCACTGAGACGAGGATGTCACCTTTCCCCTCTTCTTTTCTTATTTGTTGGAAAGGCCATGAGCTCGTTTTTGTGCTACAAGTATCCAAGGCATCAAACTTCCCATCCTAGAGTTTGAGGAGTTGTTGGATGTAGAATTTGTCGATGATGTAGCTTTTTACCTAGATGGGGATGATGAGAATTTTAGGACCTTTGTAGCTATGATGGAGATAATTTATAGAGGTTTAGAAGCTTTTATTAATTGGCACAAATCCTATGGATTTTGGGTTTGTGACACTTAGTAACTAGATTGGAAGCCGCATGAGGATTTCACTTGGGTCCTTTAGGGCACTTCAATGAGATACTTAGGCTGTCATGTAAGCATAATATTTGTTTAGAGTAGTAGTTGGCACCCCTACTACTCAACACAAGCCATAAGCTATTGTATTGGAAAACATTAAGACTATGTCTAGCAAGGAGGGTGATAGTAGCAAATTTGGTTTTGTTAGCCACTATGTCTTACAATAACTTCTTACTAGGCCTTGTTTAGGTCATGCATTAACCAAATGAAACAACTCATCGAGGAATTTCCTAGTCATGGACCCTACTATGCATGACAAGGCATTTGGCCATTATGGAAATCCCTCCATGCATGCTTTCAGATCAGAGTGTTGAAAGGGTGATGTGCTAGATTCAACATTTAGAGTTTAGTTTGCACCTCTTCTTTTCTCATATGTTACAAAGCCATGCGCTCGTTGTGTGGGATAGAGCTACAAGTATTTGAGGCATCAGACTTCCTATCCTAGATTTTGAGGAGATTTCAAACGTAGAATTTTTACATGACACAAATATTTACCTAGATTGAGATGAGGAGAATTTTAGGACCTTTGTAGTAGTGATGAAAACTCTCTCTCTCTAGTAGGGAAGGTGGTAGTAGCAAAGTAGGTTTTGTCAACCATTGTGGTACATAAATTCTTACTAGACCCTCTCTAGGTCATGCATTGGCATTCTTAGGGATTATGGAGCTAGAAAATGAGAGAAAGTATTAGTATGAAGCTCATTGTGATGGGCCTTCTTCTGGGTAAGGGGACATGTGCTCAACATGTGGAGGAAGCAACTCTCCAGGCATCTTGATCCTTTGTGCCTTGACTATTTGACAAGTCAAGCACTAAGTTACATACTTTAATACATCCCTTTTTAATCCTGGCCAGTGATAGCTCTTACGAACTGCGTTGAGTGTCTTGGCATACCTCGGATGTCCTACAATGGGGATGTCACGTGCTTCCCATAAGATATTGGCCTTCACTTCTTGTCTTTTTGGGATACAAAGGTGGTCATGGTAATATAGACAACCATCACTAGCACAATAATTCTTAATCTTAGACCTTTCTTTGTCAGAGCTTCCCCCTTGAAGTACCTTAGCCATGAGTCCTTCATATTCTTTATCTTGAGAAATAGCTTGGCATACAAGCTCAAGTACATGGTTATCAGGTACGAATATAGTTCTTAAGCTTCAAACTTCTACAACGCTATTAAGAAAGACTTTTCGGCTTAATGCATCTACAACAACATTGTCCTTCCTTGGATGATATTTGATTTTAAAATCAAACTCTTGCAGCATATCTATCCATCTTCTTTGCCTCATGTTTAGGTCAGCTTAGGTGAAGATCCACTTAAGACTTTTATGGTATGTCACTAAAGTGAATTCCCTTCCCAATAGATAGTGTCTCCACAGTTTCAAGGTAAGGATTACTACAAGTAACTCAAGGTCATGAGTAGCATAGTTGGATTCGTAGGGTTTCAATTTTCTAGAAGTATAGGCCACTAGTCTTCCTTCTTGTATCAGCACCCCACCAATTGCACGTCCACTTGCATCAGTGTTGATCACTTCAAATGGTTGATTGAAGTCACGGAGTTTTAATACAGGTGCAATGGTTACAACTTCTAAGCTTATCAAAGCTTTCTTGATGCTCAATGGTCCAAAGGATTACTATATTTTTCTTCAAAATATTTGTCAAAGGTGCAACAATGAGGGAATAATCCTTGATGAAGATTCAATGCCATCTTATCAGTCCCAAAAATCCTCGGATTTCCTTTATTGTCTTAGGTATTGGCCATTCTAGGATATCTTTTACTTTAGTAGGGTCTACAGAGATCCCATTAGCGAAAACAATGTATCCAAGATATTCAATCCTGTCTCAATGAGAAATACACATTTACTTATCTTGGCATAGAGCTGATTTTCATGAAGTGTTACTAGAGCAATATTTAAGTGACATTCATGTTACTCTATTGATTTGGAGTATACTAGTATATCGTCAAAAAATACTAGCACAAAATCATCTAGATATGGTCGAAAGATGTCTTGCATTAGACGATTGAATGCAGCTGGGGCATTATTCTAAATGGCATGACTAAAAATTCATAATGACCATACCTAGTTCTGAAGGCAGTCTTTGGGATATCTTGTTCCTTGATTCAAATTTGATAGTATCCAGACCTTAAATAAATCTTGGAAAAAACCTTGGCTCTGTGTAGGTAATCTAAAAGTTCGTCTATCCTAGGTATGGGATACTTGTTTTTTATCATAACCTGGTTTAGTCCTCTGAAGTCAATGTAGAGTCTAAGTGTTCCGTCCTTCTGTTTCTGGAAGAGGACATGTGTTCCCCAAGGTGAATTACTTGGGCAGATAAATCCTTGTTCTATCAGTTCCCTCAGTTGTTTCTTAAGCTCAATAGCTTCAGGAATGTACATTTTGTATGGTCGTTTTGACACTAGTTCAGTTCTAGGAATCAATTTTATTTCATGATCAACCTCACGCTTTGGAGGAGTTGAGTCAATTCCTCTGGGAAGACATCCTCAAAGTCATTGATCCACGAAGGTAGAGTGCCTTCATTAGTCTTTTCGACCTTATTCAATCGGATCATGTAGATTGGTTGACCTTTCTTCAATCCCTTACTGAGTCGACTTGCCTTGGCTAGTTGGACCTCTAGTTCTTCCAGCTTCCCGATATGCCTTTATGGTTTCTCCTTCCAAGTCTTGAAATATTATTTCCTCTTCAACACATAGAATCTGGGCTTTGTTCTTTTTGAGCTAGTCCATTCCCAGAATGCAATCATAGCATCCTAGTGGTAGGGTTCGAAATTCTGTTTCAGTTATATGGCTGTCTAACTGAAATTGAAGTTTCCCTACAGTTCGGTTGAGGTGATTTCCTTCCCACTAGCCAATTCTACTATCATTTTCCTTGTCCCCCTTTTGGGTGCAAGAAAGGAATGCGTGCTACCACAATCAATTAAGATCATAAACGACGTACCCTTGTAAGTAGCTGGAGATTGAATTACTGAACATTGGTGATCCTCTCCTTTCTTTTCCATGACAACATGAATGGATCCTCTTTCAAATTATTCACCTAACGTGCATTCATCGGGCTGTCCAATCATGGTATTTACTTGGGCATCAGCTATTCTTCCACGTCCATGGCCTGGGTTGTTGTTGTTGTTTCCTTAGCCTCTTCCACCAACCTGGTTTGGGCTAGGATTTTGAGGACAATTAGGACAATTTTCCCTTAGGTGTCGAGTCCTTCCGCACTAGTAGCATTGCATGATTCCTATCCCATTTGGTCCTTGGGTGATTGCATTAGCTCTACCATTTCCTCTAGCATTGGTCATGTTGATACCATGATTTGGGTACCCCCTTCCATAGTTGTTTATTGGATGGTATCTCTTTGGCCATTTCAAGTGATTTCTTTCGCCATAGGTTTTGCTCGCATAAGAGTATATTCGAGAGTCGTTGGTCTCATTGATTCAAGGCAAGTGCCAAAGGTGGATTTAGTCCTTGGCAGAACCTTGCAATCTATTGAGATGTTATCATTGGGGATGCATATTTGCGCAAACTCACAAACTTGGAATACTATCCTTCCAAGGTTAGGCTTAATTGTCATAAGTTGTAGAATTCATTCATCTTGATTGATTCAAAAGATGGGGGAAGATAACATCCTTTCATAGCTTCTTTGATCTCCTCCCAAGTTTGGAAAGCTTCTATTACCCCTTTATCTCGGCAAAACTGTTTCCACCAAAGCTTAGCTTTGCTAGTAAGACAAAGATGAGCAATCATGAACTGATTTGCAGCAGTAGTTTCAGTGGCTAGTAAATAGTCGTCTAAAGCCTCAATCCATGCTTCTGCATCTTGCTTCACATTGGGTCCTTCACCACTAAACCTAGGTGGTGGTGTCTGCTTGAGAAGAAACTTCTTCTCTTGGAGTTCCTTGTATGTTTCATCAATTTGCACTAATTGGTGATTCTAATTATTACACAAGCTGAATGTTAAAATTGATTTTCCTAGAGTAAAAGTACATACTCTCTCTTAGTCAACTATAGAAATTAAGGAAATCTTTATTTATCAAAAGAGAAATACAATGGAGATCAGTCATGGACATCGTGTAATGGTACATTTACAAAGCAAGGGGGTTTCTTATCTATCTCTAAGGCTCTATAAAATGAGGGTAAAGGAGTGTATCCTTTGATAGAATAGCCATTTCGGGCATGCCTCCTGTGGACTATCATACAGTCAAGAGGTATAATTTGGATGACTTGTTCATACACCCAAAGATGTAGGGTCATTATCTTCCCATTAATTGCACAATATCATTAACCCTCCGCCCTTCAAATAAGAAGCATCAAACTAGTTTCAATTGTTCAAGCCATAGAATTCTCTTAAGATTGATTTTGAGGTTCCCTGTATGATCAGGGTTGATCGTGAAGAGGTTCCGAGCTATTCTCCATGGCATTCTTCTAAACCAACCCCGTTGGATTCAAGTGTAATGAGAGTCTGTCATATTTTCAAGAATTGTCATCATGGATTCTCAAAACTCAATGTTCGAGGATTGGTAGGCAGTGGAATACATTATCTCAAAAATCAATCGCATAAAGTGTACTTTACCATTTATTAGTCAAAGCAACTCAATTATCATCATAAGCTCATAACTCATGCTCTTCAAAAAATAATAACAATACTTTATATTTATGAAAATTATTTACAAATATATATTGATTATATTTATTATCTACCAATCCACCATCTCATGGATCCTTTCCTCATGAAAAGTATCAGGGTCTATGCTCTCATATCTTGGGGGATTCTCATGTACATGGCAAACAACATAATATGGTAGTTCCTAGGGATAACCAAATATCTCGTACCAAAATAAGGCCTTCTTGGTACTACAACAACTCTCTCGGGTGGTACTATTTGTAACACTTTCCGATATACCCACAAGGTTTCAGATACAGGCTCATCCCCAATGTCTAGTAACCATTCAACAAAGGCACTAAACAAAAGGTATATCTTAACTATCCTTAGTTGTTCAGCCCATCGAATCCTCCATAGTTCATAATGAAGAAGAATGTTATGCTCACAATATATCTCCATATGTGACCCATTCCTTGGCCATAAATCTTTCATGTACCATGAGTTAGGATAAGGTTACAATACAATTGGAGGAATAAAGATCATCTCCATTATCTCAAATATAACCTCACGGTATGAGAATTTATTCGACCCTAAGGCCACTTGATACATGATAAGAAAAATATCCTGCAAACGTGTAGCTTTCCCATCACTAAGTTCTTGATGAGGGCAATGTGTATGCTAGTGTTAGTGCAAGACAATCAACAATAGTTTTCTTCAAACAAGTGTGGTTATTTTTTTAAATTTCCCTTTATACGTTGACTACTTAACCTTACACTAAAAGTTCTTTTGAAACCTAGGTTCTGATCACAATCCACAATTTGTCCAACTATGCAAGCCCGAAATCATAAGAGCCATAATTCATCATTCACAAATCCAAAAGCAATCATAACCATAAGACATTTTAACATAGTTCTCAATGCGATGCATAGAATTTATCCTCTTCATCAATTTCCGTGTTCCTTTCTAAAAAGCACTTGATAATACTAACATGCTTTTACAAGTCTAAGTAAGTTCTAACTAATCATGATCCTTTTCTTAGGTACTAACTTGATTATCTCGGTTTGGCCATCCATCGTGACTATGGTTTATAGCCGCAACCTCGATTTGTTGTGGGATGGCTGGTTCTTCGGTTTGAATGGGTTCGGGGTTAACTTCTACTTGTGCTTCAACATCGTGTTGAGTTTCGTCAGTAGCAACAGTGACCACTTCCTTATGTTGGGGAGGTCTCTGAGCATGACCTCGCTCAGCATCTCAACGTCTCTTGGGAGCCATGGAATATACTTGATGGGTTCGAGTAGTGCTTCCACGTAGGGGTGGAGAGAGAGAGAGAGAGAGGATTGACCGATTGCAATAGAGCTTCGTCACGTCAATAGCAGCAAAGAGACATCTACATAGGTCATTGTGTGTTTGTGTGTGTTTTGACGTGATGCTCTAGCCCTGTTTATATAGTAATTGGGGGGGAGGGGGGGGGAGGGGGAAGGTAAAGAGAGGGCGCCTAATTTTTGGCGTTTTTTATGACATCATTGATAACAAAGATTTCTTTTTTTTTCTGCCTTGCAACTTTTAGTCATAACCATAAGACATTTTAACACAATTATCAATGCGATACATAGAATTTATCCTCTTCATCAATTTCTGTGTTCCTTTCTAAAAAGCACTTGATAATACTAACATGCTTTTACAAGTCTAAGTAAGTTCTAACTAATCATGATCCCTTTCTTAGGTACTAACCTGGTAATCTCAATTTGGCCATCCATCGTCACTACAGTTTATAGCCACAACCTCAATTTGTTGTGGGATGGCTGGTTCTTCGATTTGAGGCTCGGGGTTAACTTCTGCTTGTGCTTCAACATCGTGTTGAGTTTCGTCAGTAGCAGTGGTGACCACTTCCTTATGTTGGGGAGGTCTTTGAGCATGACCTCGCTGAGCATCTCAACGTCTCTTGGGAGCCATGAAAGAAGCTTAATGGGTTCGAGCAGCGCTTTCGTGTAGGGGTGGAGAGAGAGAGAGAGAGAGAGAGAAAGAGAGAGGCTGATTGCAACAGAGCTTCGTCACGTCAATAGCAGCAAAGAGACATCTGCATAGGTTATTGTGTGTTTGAAGCTTGATGGGTTCGAGCAGCGCTTCCGCATAGAGAGAGAGAGAGAGAGAGAGAGAGAGAGAGAGAGCTTCATCACGTCAATAGTAGCAAAGAGACATCTGCATAGGTCATTGTGTGTTTGACATGATGCTCTACCCCTGTTTATATAGTAATTGGGGCTGCCGGGGGGGGGGAAGGGAAGGGGGGAGGTAAAGAGAGGGCGCCTGCTTTTTGCCGTTTTTTATGACATCATTGATGACAAAGATCATTTTTTTCTGCCTTGCAACTTTTTTGAATCATAACTTTGTCATATGAACTCCAAATATAGTTGTTCGCGTACTTAAAACGATTAGAATGCATTTGGTCGATAAGTTAGCATAGATAGAATTGCAAAAATATATCAAAAATTTAAAAAAAATAATGATTTTCGTAAGTCGGATTATTTTTATTGATCTTTTGTCTTGGACGACTTATTCCCTTAAAAAAAAGTCACAGTATATATTTGGATTCATCTAAAGTGGAAATTAAGTCGTCTAAACATGAAACTAGAGATTTCAGACTATTCTAGTAAACCAGTCTTGCTTTTTGTAAATCCTGTAAGGATTCTGTAGTTTTTTTTCATGTGTGAATGTGCAACATAAATCAATATTCTTTGGAATGTATATGCACATTGTTTATTAAAATAAACTAATTAATGTGGACATTACATTTTTAAAATAAAAAACCCAAGATTTGGAGAGAGAAGATTCACACTCCATGGATGTTAACATCTAGCCTTCCTATCGGACAATAAAAGGCCCACATCTTAAACTATATTATTTTTAAGGGTCCATTTGTGAGTTCATTTTTTTTCCTAATGAGAAGTATTACCATCAGTGGAGATCCTGACAATCACCACCAATAGTCCCTTCATTCCTTACGCATCAATTAGTAAGGCTTTGCCTTTTACTCCTAATAGCCCTCTTGCTTACCCTGATGGGGTGGCCTCATTCTTCTAGCCCCTCATAGCCACCTCCCACCCCTGCTTTACTCCCTTTCCATCTGATCCAGCAGAGGTGGTGAGGATGGTTTTGATACATGGTATACTTGCCAATTTTCTATTTGAAAAGAAGATAAAAGAAAAAGAAAAAAAACATAAATATATATCAGTCATGAGAGAAAATGACTTCGGTCCTTGTCATGCTGACCTATTCTTCTAGAAAATGTGGAGACACCCTCAGGAGTAGGGGAAAAAAGAAAGAGATAAATAGAAAAAAAGAAAAGAAAAAAATCAAAACTATTATGGGAGAAAAGAAAGTAATTCCTTGTAATAGCAAGCCTCGTTCCAAGAAATGGTGGCACATATCCTTAGACGGAAAGCTAGCTATAGAAAAGGTGGTAACACCCTGCAATCCAGGATAGTTGAATCACTAGCAAAATTTTTCTAGATGCAGTTCCAAAGTTGCCTTCCATGGTGCATTGTATACTACAACTTCATCAGTGCTTCTAACTCCTACAACAAACGACATTTCCAATATGCAATCCAAGTACCAGACTCTTCATCGACCGATGCAAATTGACATTATCCACCAGACGAAGTCAATCTTCATCAACATTTGCACGCATGGGATGGGCCTCTCAATGCACAAAGCACAATTTGTTCCTGTGCATGGCACTATAAGGCTCCTTGGACTTCCTTCTTGCACCGTATGCTGGCACACATGAGCGGGATGCACCTTAGAGTTAGGTGATAATAAGGTATAGAAAAAATATGTAGCTAGGAGAAAAAACCTTGAGAATAAGATGTGATGGTAGATGGCCCTAATGGGTAGTAGTTCTATGGGTCACAAAAAGATAGGTGGTATCAAGAGTCAAGACAAGACCTTAATATTGTGAAGAGTGAAAAAGGATAGGTGAGGTCACAAGGTGCTTACCATATGTAATTATTTCTTGTGGAGCCCACAACATTCATGGGATAGGCATGTAGATGTGCTTGTGGCAAAGCTTCCAATTGAGGGCTCAATAATAGGCATGATGGTAGTAGTGCCAAATGTGATTGATGCAATTGTATTGATGCTGGTTGATGTTGCTTGGGTTGGTGTGAATGAAGGCTTGACTACTTAAATGTGAATGGGAGGTCTATAAAGCATTAAACCTTAAAAATTTTAGAAGCCCTTTTAAATTTATCACAACATTGAGAAATATACCCCCTTGGGGGGTTCACTATATATATATATCCTTTATATAACGTGCCTTCATGGCCTATTTATAAATATCCTAATCTGTGAATTTTTCTTGAATAAAACACAAATTTTTTTAATTCAATATCCAAGTAACCCCTTTATATGACACCCTTTCGTGTGTAAACAATGTATAAAAATGGTATTTTAAAAACCCCTTATTTTTGAACTCATGTTATACATACATATATTCATGAGTGACCCCCCTCCCCCCCAAGAAAATATAGATGATGTGTTAGATTGTGCCATTTGTTGGAGAGCCCATAGACCTGGTCGTTGAGAGTTTGAATGTTATGTGATCAGTGGTGCTGGTGGAGCTGAGGGCTAAGCTGGAGAGTGATATAGATAGAGACACCTATGATTAGAAAGGGCTTCCAAGTTAGCAATTAAGAGCTGAAGCAAGGTGATAATAGACCTCAAAATAATTCAATAAACA
The DNA here is from genome assembly GCF_053477565.2 of Lygodium microphyllum. Lineage (NCBI taxonomy): Eukaryota > Viridiplantae > Streptophyta > Polypodiopsida > Schizaeales > Lygodiaceae > Lygodium > Lygodium microphyllum. The sequence goes on from NC_141142.1 coordinate 19,615,927, forward strand.
ATGGAAAGTTTATACCTATGGATCTTTTTAAAGAGTGTAAAGAGAAGGGTCCATGTTTCAAATGTGGTGAAAAATATACAGTTGAGCATGATCCAAGTGCACTTACAAGAATGTCAAGGCTAAGAATTACAACATGATCATACTTGAGGATGTGGATGATGAGGTCATTGAAGAACAGATAGTGAGTGCACAAGCTGAATTTGAAGAGCATGATGAGGATCTTGATCTCAATCAGTCTTATGACATTGCAAATGGATTTCTATTTGACCCTGAAAGGCATGTTCCTTTTGATCCTGGTGAGATAGATTTACCTACTACTACCACTACCCTTTGTTCTATTTCCATGGATACTTGAACAAGTTCAAAGAGCCCTAATATACTTTGTATGAAGAGCACAATTCATGGAAAGGATGTGTTTAACTTGATAGACAGTGGCAGTATGCACAGTTTTGTGAATAAGTCCATTGTGAATAGGTTACTTTGTTTTCCCACTAATTTACATCAGTCCATAAGAGTACAAGTAGCTAATGGAAAATAGGAAATAAACACTCAAATGTGTCCATAGTTTCCCATATAATTAGGTAAAAATCATGAGGACCCATTGATATTGTGCTTAGGTGTGATTGGATGATAACTTTAAGGAAGATTGCTATGGATTTCTTATAGTTGTACATGGAGTTTTTCATTGATTGAAAGCTTATCCATCTTTAGGGAATTCCTAGTAAATTTGATTTTCAGCTTATCACCATAAAGTAGCTGAAGAAGGAGTTTAAGAGGCATTCTTAGATTTTTTGTTTTACACCTAAACAAAGAGGTTGATGATAAATCTAGGAATTCAACTGAGCATCTAGATTTGAAGGCTCTATTTGATGAGTGAAAGGACTTGTTTGAAGCGCATGTTTCATTACTTCCCAAGAGAGCAATGGATCACCCTATAGATTTGGAGCCACATTCAAAGCCAGTCAATAAGCCAACCTACAAATTGTCTAAATGTGAGTGTGAAGAACTGGCAAGGAGATTCTAGAGATGGAGTTCATTGAGCCTAGTTTGTCACCTTATGCATCTTTGATCTTGTTGGTGAAGAAATGGAGCCCCAAGAGGAACACCAAGGAAAAGGGGTTTCTATTGCAAGAAAAGCAATCTTGTAACATCAACAAGCTTTTGTTTCATTCTTTTGAGAACCACAACAAGGAAAAGAATAAATCTTCATGCAGCATCATAGTAGATATCTCCCACGAATTTAATAGAATCAACCATAATCTTCAACATCTTCATAGAATCCATCAATAGAATAAGAAAAAAAAAAACACCACTTTTGAATGGAAATAATCACATAGTATTCATCTTCATTGTCTTCATAGTTCTCTCTTTCAATCTCTCATAGAAGGATACATTGTTTTGATAGAATTGACTATCTCTGACTCTCTCTCTCTCTCTCTCTCTCTCTCTCACTCTCTCTCAATCAATCAATCAATAGTACATCATCTGATTACTACAATACTCAATAATCACTCATAATAATCCTTCTTAGGTCGTATATGCACCTCCCAAGAGATATGGGAGGTATAAAAGGGCATCAGAGCCACTATAGTGTCTCTTCATAGCTCACTACTGTCACTTCACTTCAGTCTACACTTGAGTCTTCAGTCTGCACTTGAGTCTTCAACAGTTATTTCTTTCATTTATTTTAGCTCTTTTAAACTTAGATTCATCCTTTACAAAAGTTAGAAAGTTTTCCCAAAGTACAACCTCATATCATAGAACACTTACAAAAGATCTATAAAGGATTTACATAATAGAAATAGAGCAGAGACAAAACAGAGACAGAAGCTCTATAGAAGGTCTACAAAGGATCAACAGAAAACATCAAAACCTCAAAACTCATACTAAAACAATTCCAAACTATCAATAAATACTCAATAATATTTCAAAAGATCTCAACCTTCATCAATCATCAATCCATGCTTCATACAGAAGAAAATCAGAACAAAGCAGAAGCTAAACAGAAGGTATGAGAACCAATCAGAACCTCTACAGAACCTATCAGAACATCACAAAGCCTCATACTTCTACTGAGAATCATCATGAGCTTCTAAAATATAATCAATATCATCCAAAACACTTTCAAACACTTCCAAAAAAACCAATCATCACTCAAAATTCATAAAAAATCAACCATTTAGGCCCCAAAAACAACAAAAATCAGTCAAAAAGGCAGTCTTTTTCCACTCTCAACATATCCCCACACTTAGAAAGGAAGCGTCCTCACGACCTAAGGAAAAGAAGAATATAAGTTCAATAAAGAGCTCAATTCAATCTTTTGTCTTCAACAGCACTTCATAAAATCAATCAATCACGACCCCAACAAGTAACCTATATATATGATAATACTACAACGAAAGAAAAACACCCTTGTGGATATTATCTCCATTTTTAAAAAAATTGTTAGCAAAAAAAACTCATAAAGGATATAAGAGTTTTCTTTAAATCAGCATAATATTCTGCTAGCTTTTAATCCAATATCTTCTTCATCAATCGAGCTTCAACTTCAACTCCATTCAATAAAGATAAACAATATGCCCACACCACAACTCACACTACTTTACACAAACAATATCTGAATGGCATCTCTTTTAAAAAAAGAAAAGGTAGAGAGATGTATTCTGATCAAGCTTCAAAGTTACAAAGGATAATGGATCAGTGAAGATGATCCCTTTTAAAGGATTAATGATTTTTAAACCTTTCTAAGGATAAAGATTCATCCACAAAGGTTTTTGGAGGATTTTGCAAGAACTACAAACAACACATTCTTTCTAGTAGGATGACAAATCTGCTTGGCAAGCACAAAGCATGAAAATAAAGCACATCCAGCTGATGGGTATCCACATTTATATTGACATCCAAACATAACGTTTGCACTTGCTTTTGATCACCATGAGAGTGACGGTGTATAAAGGCTAGATACCATGAATAATGAGCAATCATTCTTACTAATGGATCCAAAGATTGAGAATGAAGCTGAGAAAAATGTAAATAGTTGTGAAAGGCTTGATTCGTAGTCTTCCATTCTCCTTGAATCACATGCCAACTAATTTGGGGTCCCGTCAAAGAATCTCTTATACTCTAGTTTATTCTTCTCAGAATTGTCTGATCAAAACCTTCATATTTTATAACCAACAGAGGGGGTGTCTGAATAAAAGATGAAAGAGATGGGGATGGAATAAGGGATAAGGGATGAAGAGAGGAATAAGCAAAATCATAAAAAGAAGAATAAGATAAGGTAGGAGAATCCAGCAATGTAGCAAAATCAGAAAGAAAGCGAGTAAGGGAATGTGGACAGGAAATGAAAAGATGGGGAAGGACAAGGAAGAAGGGGAGAAAATACCCGATCGATGATGAAAGGACATTGCGTAAAAATAGGAATATGGAGTGTGTCCTTAGGTTGAAATAAAAGGGGTAAAATGACATGTGGGGTATTCTGGAAAAGAGACAGATAAGCATCATACCTATGAGCCATTTTTTGATAGTAAGTCAAGGATGGAACTGATGGTCCTAAGGCAGAACATCTAGCATAGGCCTAAAAAAATAAAGGATCAAAAGGATGTTGCTTGGAAAGATAGGATAACAGATCCACCCTCAGTTGGTTGACATTTTGCACATGAGAAAAAGTCTTTAACTGTCTTTGATTTAAGATCACAGAATCTAGCATAGGATGCCAATAATCCTCTGGACAATCAACTACTCTAGAAGAATACTTTTGAAACATTTCATCAATCTTAAGCTCCAATGGTGCACATAGAGTACTGCTTGCAAAACTACATCTCCAACATACTAAGAGAGGTCTTCATCATCTGGAATTAACAAGTCACCTCTAAGGTACATATAGGACATCAACATTGAATCTGGGACTACCAAATCCTCAAACACCATCATGACCACTTCAGACAACAGATCCACAGACTAGGTTCCACTCCAACCATCCTCTGGAGGAGATAGATAAATCCATGGTTGAAAGTTTAACATAAAAGGCTAACTTCTATTGTTGATAATGAACAAAGAAAGAGTGGGCAGAGGAACAAACTCCATAAACTGCTCAAAATTAGTCCATAAGATATCCATTCTAGGCTACAATCTCTCAACCTTGGCATGAAATAAAGGACATAAAGTGGCATTTCGTTGAAGAGAAGCCAAGTCCTGCTAAGACATAGAAGGAATCATGGGGACATTGGGACTTGGAGGAATGGATCATGATTGCACTAGTTGGTCCTTCAATTGTTTAATCTGGGAGGCTAGGGATTCCACTATATTGTGCGCAATCTATAAATCTGATAGTTTGATGTCCAAAAGAGTCTTAAACTCTTGAGCTTCGTTGGACATTTTCTCTTTCTCTTCAGAAACCTTGGTGACCTCTGATTGAGCTTCTGCTAACTAATTTTTCAAAGAAGATATGTATTCTCTCTGGATCTTAATCATTTTGGTTTGCTGCTCTATATGCTTATACATATTAGAAAGAGTGTCTTTGGGAGAGGCTAGCTCTGTGGTTGCCTTATTCATCTGGTCTTTGGATTGCATCAATTCTTCATAAAAAGAAGAATATAACTATTGAGCACAAGCTGCCCACTGAGAGTTCAATAGAACTCTGGATGCCTTTACAAAGGAAAGGAATGGCATCCCTATCACTATGCGGTTCAGCGAAGGAATTGACATATCCAAAGAATCCTCTCGATGTGCCATGAATAAATTGTTGCATGTGAGGTAGGCAAGGAGTTCACTTCTAGAGGTAACAGAAACTGACATTGAAGGAATGACCGATGGAATTATATCTGCTACATGCTTTAAGCGCTTACACTAAATGACTAGTGGAGGAGGGGAATCAATATCCTCTATGTCAATGGGTTCTGAGTATTCTGAAGGTGGAGGGGGAGGAATTAGATTAGATGGAGGAGGAGGTAAAACATGCTTCTTAAGGACTGAATATGTCAGAAAAGCATATAAATATGAACCAAAGGCTACATTTGTAACATTTCCTCTATTCACCTTAACAAAATGCTGGTCCCGCTTCGTAAGGAGGTAAGTGCTCCAATCAATGTCAACCCCTTTCAAAACCATCCTAGAAGCTGTGAAGAGCTCCTTGAACAAGTAGTGAGATGGTGTCTTGGTAGGCATGAACCTGTCCTAAAGGAATTGACAGACTAGCTTCCAGAAAGGATCAATGATCATTGAAAAAGACACTCTTGAAGTGTTAATCAACTTCTTGACATCAAGTACCTCTTTAGTTAGCTTCTGTAACAACTTGAGGACGTCTTCATTGGAGAATAAGTGTCTGGTTGTGACAAAGGGTTTCCCTTTGTAAGGGAGGGACAAAGCCTTCCCTAACCCTCGAGGTGCTAGGACCATGGAAGTACCACGAACCAAGCTCGATTTCTTACTATATGACGGGAGAAACTGATCACAGAGGGTTGGATCATCTGGAATTAGAGGAAGAGGAGTACCCACAAAATATGCAAGGCCAGCTTTCACAATAGGCTCAAAAGTCAGTAGGGAAGAATAATCTCTACTGATCAATGGGACATACTAAACATGAGGAGGTATACGAGGTGCCATTGAGATAGTAAACACACAACACAACACACAAACAAAAGAGATGCCTGCAAAACCAGTAAAAAAGATCAAAGATTAAATATCAACCAAGGGTTTTGAAACGAGACTCGACCAACTATCCCCAAGCAAGGCACATCCTAGAAAACATTCGACATGACCTCTAGACATATGCAACCAAAAGCTTCATGCTATGCAACAGACATGAACCCGAGACCTCGTATAAGGTAGATAAAATGAAAAATAAATTCAAATCGTACCCTTAACTATATAAATCAACCAAATCAAGAACCACACACGTCATAACCAAAATACCATTGACCATTAGTTGACAAGAAAACACCATTCTAAAGACTACACGTGCCTATCCTGCGAAGGGTATTCATTTGAAAATGGGAATAAGAAAGTACAATGAGGGGAATGATTTAAATGAAGGGTTTTTTTAAATAAATTATTAAAAATGGGTGAAATTTTATTAGATTGTAAACCTTAATAAGAAATCAACGGTTCATTTTTAAATGGTTATTTACAATTTATTAAGGTAAAATAGTGCTTTTAATGAATCTCGGACTTCGATACCCAAAACTGGGTCTCTAAATGTAGATTCATTAATTGAAAATTTGATGTGTCTGAAGCGCTCTTCTTTTTCAGCGCATGCATTTTTGTGACGACTGGTTCATTTTATTTAAAATTAAGGTACTCTGAAACGCATGTAGCGTGTGCAAAGTGAACGGTTGGTTGAGTTTTATTTAATTAAAAAGAATGTGTATTGAGCGCGGATGTGCGTGCCATGGTGGTGATTAAGCTTCATTTTAGAAACTAATATGTGAATTTTTGGGATAGTGGAAAAAAAATGAGAAGAGGGAAAAGAATTACATGAGTGTGTGTATGTGTATAAAGATACTGAATGCGCACGTATTAGTCCCTAATGCAAATGAATCTCAAAAGAGAAAAGCCAACAAACTAAAAAAGATTTAAAAATTGTAAGCTCTGAAAAAAAAACCAACATCTCATTAAAAAAATAATTTAAAAAATGTGGTGTTGAGTGAGATTTTTGGCAAGACAATACTAGATTTTTCAATATTTTTCCATTTATGTTTGGCATTTAACATGCTTTTTTCACGAATATTGTCGAAAAATAAAAATTTGATTATTTTATAAAGCATGCTTAGATTTTCTTTAAAAAATAAAAATTAAACAAAAAGGTGGATTGATTTTTCTAAGTTTTTTTTCTCTCTATTTTTAAACGATTTTTAACCATTTTTAATAGATTTTAAATGAATTTTAAAGTGCTTGAATTTTTAGTAATTAATTTGTGGAATTTCAGCTTTGAAAAATAATTCAAAATTTGTCTAATTGATCAAATGAATTTTTAAATTTTTTTTGTAAACTTTTTAGAAATTTTTATAAAAATTTTCAATTTTAATGTGTTTTAAAGGGTTTTTAAAACTGTTTTTTAATGAAAAATGGATACCTAGCTGCGTGTGAACAGCAGCTCGCAAATGGATGGGACGAACCACCGCATGAACAAGTCCAGATGCGTGTCCTCACACGTGAACACTAGTGTGAAAAACCGCACGGACGTGAAGACCAAAACTGCACCCTTGGAGGATTGGGGGGGAAAGGGAGGGAGGGTATGGCGGGTGAGGGAGGGAGGGAGGGTATGGCATGGAAAGAGAGAGAGAGAGAGAGAGAGGAAGGGGAGGGGAGAGAAACTATCGGGTGGGGTATTTTTTATTTTTTAAAATAAATAATAATAATAATAAAATAAAGAGAAAAATGAAAAATACCCCTCGTCCCACGCTTATGTGCGGGATGAGGTTAAAAAATTTGCAGTGGCGGGAAAGCAACGGGGGCCGGGATGGCGACGCGGAAGGCGCGGATGCCATGAGGGCATCATGAGGCTCGTAAAATAAAAATCACATACAGTCATGCGCAAGGCGAGGCATGGATGCCATGGGGGCATCACAATGCACATAAAATAAAAAACACACACAGTCACACACGAGGTGAGGTGCGTCGAGACATGATAAGATAAAGAAAATTTAATAATAGGCAAACCATGAGCCGGAACGCAATGTGATAAATAGGAAAATGGTGTCGGAAGTCGAGGGGAAGACAAGGAAAAGGGCAACAGGGTGTCCGAGAACAATTCAGGCCGTTCACATGGGAAAAACACAAAAATAAGGCCGAAGACACATACGACAATTAATATCAAAAAATCTGTTTGCGGAAATGAAATGCGAGAAAAATGAAAATTGTGAGAAAAGTCATGGCCGACAGGCCTATTATGTTAGAACACAGTTCCAACAGAGATAAGACCCGTTCACATGGAAAAAACCAGAAAATCAACCTTGAAACGGGATGCAGAGATTAATATAAAAAGATCTGGTCACCGAAACGAAGGGCAATAAAAAGGAAAAATGTCAAAGGGGGGGGGGGGGGGGGAGGGGAGAAGGAGACTTACAGGGCTAGCACATTAAAATGCATATCCAAGAGAATGAGGAGGGGTTCACATGTGAAAAATGTAAAAATCGAACCAAAAAACGCATACAGAAATTAATATTAAAAAATGCATTAGTCGAAACGAAGTGAGGGAAGAAGAAAAAATGTGCAAAAAAATGTCCATGACAATGCTATCACATCAAAACACAATGCCAAGCAAGAGAAACCCTGTTTGCATGGAAAAAAACCCAAAAATCGTATCCAAAACGGGATTCAAAAATTAATATTGAATGATCCGTGTACTAGAATGGAGGGAAATTAAAAGAAAAAATGTTAGGATAATATAATCGGCAGGGTTGTCACATCAAATTGCAGTGCGGATGTGGTTAGGAGGCGTTCACATGGAAAAAATAAGAAAATGGAGCTCGAAAACACCAAGAAAAATTAATAACAAAAAATCTAGAGGGAAAAATAGGGCGGAAGAAAAATGAGAAATGGCCAAGAAGGGTGACTGGACAAGGCTATCTAGTTAGAATTGAATTCTGAAGAGAATAGGGCAGGTTGACATGGAAAAAGAGCAAAAGTATGCACGAAAAATATATGAAACCACACAAAAATTAATTACGAACAAACCGTACAACGGAATAATAAATGGATAAAAGGAAATATGTCCAAAGGAAGGCATAGGATAGGGCTGGTATGTCAGATAATTGTTCCAAAACAATAAAGGAGCGTGCACATGGAGACCATACAACACGGCAGGGATGTCACATTACTAATTATGGTGAGGAAAGCCATCAATGGCAAAAGATAGAGCACGCAAGTCACAATCACTCATGTTGGAAATGAGAGAACAGTCACTCCCCCAAGCACTCACAGTACTTGATGAATACTGATTGAAACCCATATCTCACCCCCGGTATAGAAATCGACAAGGGAAATGGTGTAGGGGGAAGTACACCAGTGTTCATAATTGTTGGTGCAGTCATGAATCCCACCCGTCTGGCGCATAGATGCAAGGAGGACGGCCAGGGAGCCTTGTAGTGCAGTGCACAAAATAGAGTGGCGTGTCCTATGATCATGGCAGAGACCCATCCTATGTATACAGAGGGAAACAAGACGTACCTAACTCCAATTGTTGTACCGTCCCTCAACCTCACCTCTCGGAATTGATTGAGGAGAAATACTAGTCACACTCAGCCCACCCTTTATCTCACGCTTTGTTGGAGAATACAAGAGGGCAACCCGTTCCTTATACCCATTGATGTAAGCCTCATAGTCACTTTGTGCAGAATTGTTGTATGCCTTCTACGCATTTGATGGTGCAACTGTGCATCCCACCTTGTGCCGACATACGGTGTGAGAAGGAAGGCCAAGGAGCCTTATAATGCAGTGCAGAGGAACATATCGTACTTTGTGCATTGAGAGGCCCAACTCGTGCATACAACACTCCATTCACACATCGCACCTCTCATTGGAAGTGAAGGGAAAGGACTGGTCACTCACCCACCCTCTCTCTCATGCTCATTGATAGATACAGAGGGTAGACCATACTCACATCCCCATCCGGTTAGGATAAAAACTCACATCACTCAGGGGGTTGTTGATGAAGATAACTGGGTTTATTGATGAAGAGGCATACCCAAGGAGGTAGCCAATAAATCGGAACTTGATTTTATATGTAGAGCATGTCATCTTTGGAAAAGGTAGTCTGTTGTATAGAATTAGTCCTTTGAATGAGACTGTTGATCCAGTGCACCAAGAGAGGTGGCTCTAGAAAGTAGCATCTGAAAAGGTTTGGCTAGTGATTCAACTGTTCTCGACTGTGGGGTGTTGCCACCTTTTCCACAGCCAGCTTCCCGTCCAAGGGTATTTACCGCCTTATCTTGGAACGAGGCCTGCTATGACAGGGAATTGCTTCCTTTTCTCCCATAATAGTTTTTTTATTTGTTTTTTTCTCTTTTTCTCTTTTAATAAAAAGAATGGTAGAAATACCATGTAGCAGGACCATCCTCATTGCCACTGCTAGATCAGACAAGAGGAGAACAGAGTAAGGATGGGAGGTATCTGGGAGGGGCTAGTAGAACGATGTCGCCTCATGAGGAAGACCATAAGGGCTATCAGGAGCACAAGGAGAATGACATTGCGACACCCACAAGGGAAAGAGTGTGTCTACTATGATTGTTAGAATCCCCAGGGAGGGAAGTACTTCTTTAGGTGATAGCCATTGATCAGAAAGGGATCATCAGAGGCATCAATGGCCTGCAGAGCCATTAGGATTTACAGCAAGTATCTTATAGGGACTCATCCAACATTGTTGAAGCTTGCCAGGAAACTTCCCAAATCAGAAATCATAGGCCAGTACAAGATCACCTTCTTTGAATTCCTTGTGCTTGATGAAGCTGTCATGATAGGCCTTTCATCGCACTGCTTGAGTGGTTTCCATGTACTGCAGGGCCATTCGTCGAATCTCATCCAAACATTCCAAATGCTGCATGCGGTGCTGGAGGGACTCATCATCTCCGAGGCGTTCTTTAACTGCCACTCGCAAAGAGAGCTACTCCAACTCAACAGGGAAGACGGCTTCTGTGCCATACACCAACTGGAAAGGAGTTTGTCTTGTAACTACTTTATAAGAGATTTTTATGCCCAGAGGGCCTCTGTAAGTCGATCATCCCAATCGCGACGATGTGCGGCAATCGTCCTTGTTAGGATCGAGCAGAGGATACGATTGGTGACTTCAACTTGGCCGTTGGCTCTGGGGTAATAGGGGTGGACTTGCGATGGTGGATCTTATACAATTCTGTCAACTCTTCCATGATCTTGTTAAGGAAATGAGTACCTCGGTCACTTACTAGCTCGAGGGGACTGCCAAAACGGGTGATAATATTTTCATACATGAACAAGGCCACACTATTACCATCATTTTGCTTGAGAGTTTTAGCTTCACACCACTTTGTGACATAATTCGTACATACGAGGATGTATCTGTTCTGCTTTCTTTTGGTGGGTGGATCAATAGGACCTACGAAATCAATCCCCCACTTCTCAAACGACTTTAGGGGAAGGATAGGTTGTAGTGGCATGGCAATTATTTTGGTGGGTTTCCCCATTCGTTGACAAGCATCGCATCTCTTGCAGTAGCCATATGCATCCTTGTGGAGGGTCGGCCACTAGTATCCTGCTAACAGAGCCTTCCTAGCTGTTGCTTCTCCTTCGAAGTGTCCACCACATGGCTTGTCATGACAAGCCTTAAGAATAATCCCGATCTCATCTCCTGGAACACATCTTTGCAACACTTCATCTTTGCCTTTCTTGTACAATGCATTGCCTAGCAAGGTGTAGGGGATTGATTCCAACAGAAGCTTCTTCTTCTCATGGCTTGAGATGCCAGGAGGATACTGTTGGGTTGCCAAGAGGTTGGCTATGTCTACATACCATGGAGTCACTGTGTCGACTAGAAACAAGGAAGCATCAGAAAGGTCTGGATCATCATGTTCCTCTTCTGTAGTTTGAGGGATCTGTGACAAATAATTAGCTACGACATGGGAATATCCACGCTTAGTGACTGCTTCAAAATCAAACTCCTGGAACAGGAGCAACCATCTCATCATTCGTCCTTTGACATCTACTTTGTTCATTAGGAAGGACATGGCTTCATGGTCCACGTAGAACTTGAAATGCATTGATAGTAGATAGTGTCGAAACTTCTCCAAAATGCAAACATCATTGCTAAGCACTCAAGCTCTGTCATTGTGTAGTTTCGTTCTCTATCAGTGACCTTTCGGCTTGCATAATATATTGGTTTATCCAACTTGGAAGAACCCTTTTGGCATAGGACAACGCCTAGCCCTTCGATGATGCATCTGTGTGAACATGGAACTCCTTTGTTTAGTCAGGAGGTTGTAGGATGGGTGCTTTGATTAGGAACTATTTTAGGGTATTGAAGGCTTCTTCATAGTCGTCAGTCCCCGAAGGAAATCTGCATCTTTCCTTAGGAGCTTGTGCAGAGAGAGCTACCTTGGTTGCAAATTGTGCAATAAATCTTCTGTAGTAGCCCACATGGCCAAGAAATCCTCTCAATCTCTTGAGGTTTGTTGGTGCTGTCAAGGCAGCAATCTTCTCAATCTTCACTAGGTCTATTGCGATCCCTTGTGTAGAGACAATATGGCCCAAAAGAACTCCTGATGAGATGGCAAAGGCACATTTGTCGGCATTGAGAGAGATCCCATACTCTCGGCATCTGTCAAAACATTGCTCTAGGTGTTCCCAACGCTCACAATATCATATAGATGGTTTTGGAAGGCAACCATCATTACTTGTTGGAAGATCGCAGGAGCATCACGGACCGAGCCCAAATGGCATCACTCTGTAAGCATAGGTTCCCCATTCTGTCGTGAAGGTTGTTTTGGATTGGTCCTCTTCTGCGATTTGGACTTGGTTGTATTCGCTGAATCCATCCAAGAGGGAATAGAGCTCATGGCCTGCCACTGTGTCCAACAATTGGTCTGTGAAAGGGATAGGAAAATGATCATTCTTTATCTTCGATTTCAGCTTTCAGAAATCCACAAATATATGAAGTTTCATGTTCTTCTTGGATACAACCACAATGGGTGAAACCTATTCACTGTTAGCCACAGGATAAATGAACTCTGCTTCAAGGAGCTTCAATATTTCAGCCTTCACCAGAGCTAAATAATTGGGATTCATACACTGTTGTCTTTGCCTTATAGGTTTGGCATCAAGCTCTAAGTCAATGTGATGTTGGCATACTGTGGGATCAATCCCCTTTAGATCTTTATACGACTATACAAACACGTCTAAGTTCTCCTTTAGTAGGTCTCACAGGACCACTAGTTCTTCTTTTGGAAGATTAAGAGCCACTTTCACGTGACGTCCAGTACCGTCAGCATCTAGGAACATCAATTTCCTTTCACCTTCCACTTCACAGATAAAAGTCCCACGATTGCTTCTGGATAGAGGTCTGACTCCTTCAATGGAATAGTGTCATCGTCTGATGTTCCACTAGAATAAGTGTCCTCCTTCTGAACAAATGACTCATTTGTCTGTTGGAATTGTTGGAAGCATATTAGAGCTTTATTTTTTTCTGTGTGAGTGATGATTTCTTCTGGACTTAGGGAATCATCTTCAGAGGATGTGTCCAGGAATGTCACATAGCACAAATCTTCTATTAGCCGTGGCTCTGATGGCTTTGGCTTATGTTAACAAGGGGCATCATCATCATCTTTTCTCTAGAATGAATGGTCAAGGCGATAGGAGCCACTGGTGACCTTAATTTTTATACCTTTGATCCATTACTTATGCTGATTCTGCATACTTTGTGGTCCATGTCAACCCAAATGGAACCATGGTCATTCCATCCAACACTTTGAGATCCTCGGCCTCTGAGGTCTCCATAGGGATATCAACAAGATCATCCACTATCAGAGAAACTTCTTCATTTGCACTTTTATAACCTGCTTCTTTTTCTTTCTCATCATTTTCATCCTCTTCCTCTAAAGGCTCTGTCTCTACTTCTATAGAGGCTCTGTAGGAGAAGAGCAGGTCCTCCATCTCTGTGTATGCTTCTGCTTGAGCCTTTGTCTGTAGTTTTGTCTTTGCTTCTGACTCTCCTTTTGTCTCTACTACTACCATGTAACAAGGAGAATAGTACATCCATGCTTCTATTTCGCTGTCAGAGGTGATTTTAGAAGTCAATTCGGGTTGAGGCAGGAGGTATTCTCCCATGGACAAAGACTTTGCTTCTCTCGGTAGTTGGCTTACAGTGCCCACTGTTAGGGATTGTGCCTCTATTTTTATTGGAAAGATTTGTTTAATAGCCTCTTTTTCTCCTGATGTACCATCTGTTACTTCATTGGAGGAGTTTATCGATGGATGTGGATCCCTTGCCTTTTGCGATCCATACAATTTCAACACCACTTTATTGGGTCCTCTGCCTAAGGTTAGGGTTCCTTTGAGCCAGTCTCTCCTGGCTCTTGCTTCAAAAAGCCAAGGTCTTCCCAACAGGAGAGGGTGTGAGGTCCTATAAGAATTTGGTTCGACCACCAAATATGTCAACCAATAGTCTCTTCCTGCAAGGGTTGTTTTAAAGTATGGGAGCATGCCCAACAGTTTGATTCTACTTTAGTTTGCCAGTATGATAAGCCATTGTGTAGGTTGAATTCCTTGCAAACCTAAATCCTTCATTGTCACATCTATCATTATGTTTATTGATGAGCCTCCATCAATCAATGCATCTGAAATGAAGTATCCTTCTATCCATATACTAATCTCTGGGGTTCCAGAATCTAGGAAGGCGTTAGTCACATCCACTTCCTTCACAAGTTCTCAGGCTCTATTGGACTTTGTTGTTGTTGGGGGAGCAATCCTTAGGCCACATCTTCTTGTCAAGATGCTTTTGAATCTTTTTTGGCAACTGGGAGACAACATTAGCAATTGTCGGAATGTTAGGTTTTGTTTAAAGGTATCTAGGTCTTTGACCAAATCATACTCTTTGATAGGATCCACAAGCTTTTCCAATCAACTGGGAAATGGAGCCACATCCACTTTTATCTTCCCTTTTTCTTCTAGGAGCAGCAACACATGCGCTTCTTCTTCATGAGGAGGTACTTCCGCATCCTCTATTTCTTGGACCTCTGGTCCTATCTCTGCAACTGTCTATGTAGTTCTGTGGGGTTTTGTAGTGCTCTGTACTTCCTTAATCTGGATTGCATTGTTATGCTTTTCCCGAGGGAGGTTGAATTTCATTGTCTTGGCAGAAGGAGCATTCTCTTTTGGAACTATGGATTTTCCTTTCTTTGCACGTGTTATTGCGGCCACTTCCAATTCCACCAAATTGGAAGCAGGTTCTTGAGACTTCTGTTGGGTATCAGAAGTAGATTTCATAGGGGTTGGACTTGGACAATCTTTTGTAGTATGGCCTTCTCCTTTGCATTGACTGCATAAGGACTTGTAATCCACAGGTCTTCTAGGGTTTGGACAATTCGGTGACATATGACCCTTTTCTCCACATTTGTAACATTTTACCTCTGATCTTTAATCATCGCTAACAGAGTGTTGTCCTCTGTAACTTTGAGAGGGAAACCTCCTTGGACCAAAATTAGAACCAAACTCCCTAGTCCTTCAAATTTTCACCTCCTAGAGTACTTGTAGTAGAGTTTTGGAAAGCTTCTGTGATTACTGAATACACTGGTTGACCAGTGTTGATCCAGAAGGTCCTCTATTCTGGTTCTGATTCATAGCTCTTGTTGAGACTTGGGGTTGTTGATTCCAATGGGTAGGGTTCCATTGTTGTTGAGTCACCATCAGAGGAATTGTTTGAGGCCATTGTTATTGTAGTTGAACCATCATTTGAGGCATTGTCATTTGTGGCCACTGTGGATTAGGTGCATTGTACTGCGATATTGTTTGCATTTGGGGATAGGGGTAGGGAACCGTTCTTGGGACTGCATTTGATGGGTATACCATTCATGGTATGGGAGGATGTAAGACTCCTCTTCTTGGAGTCATTGACATCCTTGCTTCAACTTCATCATATAGTCTTGCACCTTTCACTGTAGCTTGCAAAATAACTGGTCTTCTCAATTCCAGGAACTTGTGAGCTTCTAGTTGTAGGCCTCTAAGGAAGACTCCTTTTTGGATGCCTTCATCCAAATGATGATTGGTCCATCTCTTCAGGATGGATTTCATTCGTGAAATATAAGCTTCTACTCTTTCTCCAAAGGACCAACTTAGGTTCATGAACTCCTCTCGCATCTGCTCTTCAAAACCTTCACGCGTGAATTTAGTGAGGAAGGCCAACCTCACGTCCTCCCATGTGCCAAAAGTTCATGTTGCTTGTCTCTCATACCATTGAAACTCTGCGCCCTTGAAAGTGGCGGGGAAGATTGGTAACCAATGCTTAGGGGTTCTGTCATTGTTAGCCACATATGCTACCATAAACTCTGCTACATGAAGATCGAGGTCTTCATTGTACTCTCCCTTAAAACTTGGTAATAGGACTACATTTGCTACTCTGCTACATGAAGATCGGGGTCTTCATTGTACTCTCTCTTAAAACTTGGTAATAGGACTACATTTGTTGTCCTACCATCAATATTTCCAAGACAAATTTGACTAGGAAGGGGACCTTGAGTCGCCATGGGGACTTCTTAGTTCTTCCTTACTCAATCAAATCTTACTCCCAAGTAGCATAGGTGGGTAGCTACTTTGTAAAACTATGATTTTGACATCACTCATACAAGGGGTAAGGACAATGTGGTAGTTGATTCCCTTTCTAGAATGTGGGTATGCCAGGCTTTAGCTATGATTGAGCTACAAGTTGATTGGATTAAGGAATTATAGGAGGTCTATCTTTTGGATGATGAGCTTAGCCATGTACTTTAAAATTTTTAGCAAGGTCTCATGGAGAGAAACTCACATTATCAGCTTAAAAATGGCCTAATCTAACTTAATGGAAAGATTGTTATTCCCTCTACTTCTTCTTTTTAGCTAAAAAGGAGTTGCTTTCTTTGCCTATAGCTAGACAGTTTGGAGTATTTAAGACCTATGATAAGATAAGCAAAAGTTTCCATTAGAAAGAACTATAAAGAGATATCAAGGATTATATCATGAAGTGTATGCCTTGTTAGTAGAATAAGGATAGCACCCATGAGATAAGTGGTTTGTTGCAGCCATTGTCTATCCCTAAAAGAAAATGGATACATATTACCATGGATTTCATTATTGGCTTACCTACTACTAAAAACAAATGGAATAGCATTTAAATAGTAGTAGATAGACTCACTAAGGTAGTCCATTTTATTTCTACTACGACCCAATTTATAGAATTTTCCTCTTCCCCCTAAGATTCATAATGTATTTCATGTTAATCATCTCAAACCCTTTTATGATACTCAAGTAAAAAATAGTTGATAAGCTGCCTTCTATGGATGAAGAAAGTCTTATTCAGTACATCCCATTCTATCATTGAGTATTTGATCAAGTGGAAATGTTTGTCACTTGAGAAAGATTCTTGGTAACGAGATTCTATATTGGATGAGCTTCCCTACCTACGGGATGCATTAGTAGATGAGGCATAGTTAACAAGGAAGGCCAATTGTGATATAAACAAGGCCTAAATAGCAGTCTATTTTAGAATAAATTTTACTCTGCCTAATTTCTAGAAATATGCCACCTACATAAAGTCAAAGTATTCTTCATTAGCTACGTTTTGACAAATGGTACATCTTATTTTGATACTTCTAACAAAAGATATGAGAGTTTTTGTTCAACAAGGTGTATTCTTAAAACAAATGTCTATTTATTACAGAGTTTGTTTCTTAAGGAGACATTAGGATTATGTATATGGAGTAGGATTTCCTTTATGTCTTCATTTCAATCAATAAATCTCAAAATCTTCATTCATTTTTCATATTTTGTATAGCTAAAATCAGAGTAGTACTTTGTTTCATCCATCCTTCTTTGTCATTGTAAATTTGTTTTTGTGGGCAAAAACCTTTGGGAAGGGATTGCTTGTAAAAATCTGGGAATACATTTTTTTTAGTGAGAGACCATTAATAATAACTTGTCACAGTGGCATAGGTATAAAAGGTCTGAGACATGTAATTTTTTATATCTTTTTACAACAATACAATTACCGTCTCTCATTTCACGTCTTTCATGACTTTTCTCTCTTCTTTCCTATTTTTCTAGTCTTTCTCTCTCCTCATCAGTCATTCTCTCTTCTCTTATCCCTCTCTTTTGCTCTCCTTTCTCTCACCTCTCAGCCCTCTCCTTGATACTAGTAGTAGCTGAGGTACCAAAGGAGACCCATAATGTTCTCTCTTGGATCTTCCAACATAGTCCATATCTACATATAATTTCCAAGCAAATAGGTGGCAATAAGCTCTACATGGAATGAGTTAGAGAATTCAACATCAATTGGCACTTTCACAGTGACCTCAGGACATTAAATTATATGTTCAATCATGACACTAAGACATCAATCTCATTACCTTGTCCATTTGGTATGAAAACAAACAATTCTTCTTCTGAGGCCGTGATTAATGTTGCATAGAATGGATGAGCATTGGCCTACAATAGAAAGATGTCATTGAGTAGTTCACACCTTTACAATATTTGGAAAGCTATATTTTCAAATAAACATTGAGAATGTCCATCTTTGCACTTTGCATTACCTCATGCACATATTTGACAAGCTATTGAAGTTATATGTCAATTATTTTTATGCAATGAAGCATTCCTCCAAAAGTGAAGTGATATTGAGAAAATTAGGATCTGTTAAATTCATTAGGTGTACATGGGAGAAAATCTATGATTACAAGGGAATAGAAAAAATTAGGCCTAGCTTATGGCACAATACAAAAAATATTAATGTGGAATGAAGGTGAAGAGATTCTTCAACAATAGTGTTAGAATAATGGAATGTACTCGTATGAACATAGACTTAAAGAATATCTAGGAAGACAATATCTAAATATTTAGGAGAACTGGATAAGATAGATCTAGAACATATGGTGGATACTTAAGTAAAAGAGGACTTACCATATGCACAAATTTCTTGTATAATTTATGTATACCCTCAACTATTGCAATGCAAGTGTGTAATACAAGTGTGTGATTCATTCTCTATCTCATTGTCTCATTGTCTCTCCATCTTCCACTCATCATCACTTTCACTTCATGGTATCAATACCGTTGATCACTAGGGCATATACACTTTTCTCAGAAGAATCTCATCATCGGTCACTATGGTATGGTCACTTTCTAGATCATTATGAGAATCAAATTAGGCATTAATAATCTTCCCTATCTCAAGATTACTCTTAGACCACATGCTATTCTCCAGCTACCTCTCTTGGATCTTATCTTGCCCATCTACTTCTTATCCATTCTTATACTCTACAACTACTACCAATAGTGGCCAAATGTACCTATTGGCACACTAGCATTAGCAAAAAAAATTGTTTCACCTACTTATTTCCTATATTTAGTATTTCTACCCACCTCCCATCCTTGTCTTATTATCTTCTCTTTTTCCATCATCTCCAAGTTGAGAGAGAGAGAGAGAGAGAGAGAGAGAGAGAGAGAGAGAGAGAGAGAGAGAGAGAGAGAGAGAGAGAGAGAGAGAGAGAGAGAGAGAGAGAGAGAGAGAGATCATCTTTCATTATTAGCCTTAATCAAAAGAATAAGAAATCATCCATTACTTAGGAACATCGATAGCCATCGACTCAGTAACAAATTGGTGTCAAATTTGGTAGGGTAGTAGCTCAATAGTGCTTGATGACAATTCATTAGTCTCCAACTCAAAGTTAATAGTGACCCTAGCTATTGTCAAAACAATGCCATAAATAATTGTCACAAAACTGACACTAGCAAAGCGAGGGGGAACTTCACTAGGGCATCAACATATTCTATGAAAAGAATTTCCTAAACACATGCATCCATTAAAGTAGAAATATTTTAGATATAGCTAGAGACACAAACATAAGGCTTACAAATAACATTGTTACCTCATATAAGGGCACACAATGTTCATACTTAAGGATTTCAAAGACAAATTTTCACAATATCATGAAACAAAGAGGGTGACCTTGTGCTACAGAGACCTATCAAGAGTTATATACACATTCTAAAGAATAAGTTGTCTTGGAAGCATAAAACAATATATCTTAAAAGAGTGCATATAATAATGTGAAAAGTCATAAATGCACATATACATTTTAGAGGAATTCTGGTCAAAGGCATAAAGACATACCTATATATGAAATATGATATGCTATAAATTTTGAGTAGAAACATGAACTAACCAATTGATGAGAGGGAAAAATGCAAAGAAGTTAGTCAAAGACAATATGCTCAAAGATTTGAGTAGGAAGATGAACTTGCCAATTGATGAGAGGGAAAAATGATAAGAAGTAGTAAATAGTGGCAACAATCGCCCCATCCCCTTTGTCATTATCAAGGAATCATTATCAAGAGGACCATGGGACAAAGACATAGAGGGATTGTAATACATATACATCATGTGAGAAAAAACATAACATTTAGACAAATTTACCTCACTAGAAGATATCTAGCTTCAAGTTTGGATCAAAATCAAATCCAACATGGAATAATACCATGAGGGTCAAAAGGAAATCCCATCAAGGATTGTGCTTTGATGAATTTATTGGGTGCAGTACTAGCTCAATCATCATTCTCATCATTCATGAAGAACAAAGGACAAATTTACATTTAATGATATGTAGCTTTCTTTTATAGTTGTTGTGGGCTATGGGACTTTAATCCTCACAAACTACTTGTATAGCCTCATAATGGAAGTCCACCTAAAGTGCATGTGTGATTTTTCTTCAATGGATTTGATTACTTCCCAAGTGGTTGATCCCATACTAACTATAATACTTTTCCCTATATTCAATGATTCATGTATGTTTGATCTAACTCTATCCTCATCACAAGAAAAAGTCATATTCAATTGCTTCTACAAAAAATGTAGTAATTTTTATGTTTTTAATTTTGAAGAGGACAATAAACCAGATCTTAGAGTTGGAACCTCCCTTAGATGATGATCTAGTGGCCATTAGAGAGGTTGTGTAGCTTGAGCAACTGAAACTTTGCTAGTGAATGGCACTCAAAAGAAGTTTTGATAAAAGTGGCCTTTATAAAAGCAAAAGGGAGAGGGAGAGAGAGAATGCACTCTCCTTCCCTCTCCCTCTCTCATTTCCTCCCCATCCTCTCCCTCTCCCTCTCTTTCTCTTTCTCTTTCTCTCCCTCTCCCTCTCCCTCCCTCCCCCTCCCCCTCCCTCTCCCTCTCTTTCTCTCTCATTTCCTCTCCCTCTCTCAATATATATACACAAATTATAAAAGCAAAAGGGAGAGGGAGAGAGAGAATGCACTCTCCCTTCCTCTCCCTCTCCCTCTCCCTCTCCCTCTCCCTCTCCCTCTCCCTCTCCCTCTCCCTCCCTCCCCCTCACCCTCCCCCTCCCTCTCCCTCTCTTTCTCTCTCATTTCCTCTCCCTCTCTCAATATATATACACAAATTATAAAAGCAAAAGGGAGAGGGAGAGAGAGAATGCACTCTCCCTCCCTCTCCCTCTCCCTCTCTTTCTCTCTCATTTCCTCTCCTAAACAAGCAAAAGAGAAAGAGAATTAAACCCTAAACAAGAAAAAGAAGGAGAGAATGGACTCACCGATGAGATATGGCAAGGGTTTGGAATCTCCTTGGCAAGCCTTTTTCCTCTCCCTCTCTCACGACGGTTGCGCTCTCTCTCTCTCCCTCTCCCTCTCAAAACGATCGACGAAAATACGCGAAATGAACCCGCACTTGGTTTCGGCCTATTTTTTTCCCCTGTGTGGCATCGCTATCTGCGATGCAAATAGCAACACCACTACCTATGTCGCTACCCGCCGTCGCTATAGGTTAAAATTCTTGTAGTGTATATCCATTATATCTCAAAACTATATGATATAACATACCATTGGAAATGTCTTAATGAGAGGATTCTAATGCACCAACCATTGAGAAATTTGAAGCGTATATGCTCTAGTTATGGATTCTTGACAAAACAACAACCTCAAAAGTTTTGTGATGATGGCATCACCCTCACTTGTCCTTATGGAATATTAGTAAGGATGGGAAAGAAAGAAGAGAGTGAGAATGGAGGGAAGTAATCAAACTTCGAACAAAATTCAAATTGAATATTAGTTTTCACTTTAATGAGGATGAGTAAGATCTTGATTATGACAATCTTTGTCACCTTTATGGCGGCCTAAATTTCTAGGTTTGATGTGACCACGAGAATATCTCGACAATGACTTATTAATAATTTTTGATATATTTACTTACCAAATATAAAAGTTTTCAAAAATAAAAAAAAGATTTTATTTCTTAAAATATTTTCTCTCTCTAGGATCGCTTACAGGGCATTTTCGAGACCTCAAAACTCCCCTAATGTAACCTCTAGGAAAGAGGGTCTGATACCATGTTAGAAAACATGGTTGAGCAAGAGTGGAAGAGTAAATTATGGAGGAAAGAAGAAGAACAAGTAGGCAATTATGCTAACATGAAAGAGACTTGCTTCATTGATAGCTATGCCAAGTACATTCTTTTACAGCTATTTTTAGCTTGGATACACACCTCACACTTTTCAACAAAGTAGAGAAAAAGCCAATATAAAGTTTAGCAATTACACACCTCACACTTTTAAACAAAGTAGAGAAAAAGCCAATATAAAGTTTAGCAATTACAATATTCCAAATTTTCTCTGAAACCTCATTAAGGTTACCTTGATTCCCTAATTAGAACTTGTTTCCACCCCACAAAATGATACAAGTGAGATTTCTCCAAAGTTTTCCTGAACTTCCTCCATAGAGCTTGGACCTCTTGGAAGTCCCAGAATACATGCTTGACACGGACTCCTCCTCCTTCTTGTAGAAAACACACAACGGAGATACATCCAGGAAGTTGGAAATTCTATCTCGAGTGGCAAGCTTGTTAGCTGTGGCTTTCCACCACAGCAAGGCATTGATTTTAAAGGATGGTGTGGCCCTCCATGCCTTCTTGAGTTGCTTCTTCTAGGTTTTAAAACCTCCTCCCAACTCATCACTCCGCCAAGATTCCATGGTTCCGAAAAGCCATCTTATAGCATTTAGCTCTCAAAAGTCGATCTACCTCTAGTAGTATGCAATGACTTGTCATGGGAGTTGACCAAGTATCCTAGGAACAAGAGACTATTCATATGTGGGGATGTGGGCCACCCCTCCTTAATTTTAGAAAAGACCTCTTGAGGGCAGTACATGTCCTTCCTACTCAGTAGCAATCTCCTTAATTTCACATTGAGGCTTGAGGCTGAACTTAGCAGTTTGACAAGGAGGAACAAATTCCTCCTCGTATGCATGTGAACAAAGCCAAAATATTAATGACTAGGGAAGCATCCTTCCTTTCATTCATTGTGCCTCCCTAGAGAAAAGAGCTGCATTGGGCTCTCCAAGCCATCACCAGGTGTTGGGCAACCTTGGAATGTTGCATGAGATGTTGGGGGGAGCAAAGAGTACATCAAACTATCTAACATTTGGCTAAATCTTGCCAGCTACCAAGGCATTAGACAACCAACTAGTAATCAAGATGGCCCAAGGTTGACCGTCTTGAATGCTCTTCAGGATAGTGGCAGTGAGAGAGGCTCCACTGTCCAGGCCGAGTCCACCTTCATCAATCTCTCCAAGGGAACATAGTACACTCCTCAAGAGAGCTTCAATACGGTCCCACCCAGTCGGTTTTGGCAAAGGGGAACATCGTAGAGAGAGAGAGAGAGAGAGAGAGAGAGAGAGAGAGAGGTGTAGTTACTTCTTTTTGATGAGGCAAAAATAGCCGTCCAATTTATTAGGACCGACCTCTTCCGCAGAACGAGGCTGATTGTGCGCGTGTGACGCGTGGGCCGTGAGGCATCGCATCTGAAGGGGAGTTTTTTGTCTTTGACCCATCTATGAGACAAAGAGAGAGAGAGAGAGAGAGAGAGAGAGAGAGAGAGAGAGAGAGAGAGAGAGAGAGAGAGAGAGAGAGAGAGAGAGAGAGAGAGAGAGAGCTATGCGTGCGTGTGTGTGTGTGTGTGTGTGCACGCCCCAATTTATTCTATGGGCACTTACGGTCATGCAATGCGTAGCTCACACTAGATTTTTTGGGAGCTTTGTAAGTAAATCGAACTCATGAGTTCTATCAGATTTCCTTTTTCCATGTCTTTTCTTGTTTGCTTGTTTTAATTAGTAAGTCCTAGGGAGCCTTGATTGAGGCTACCCAAGCTCGAGCTCTTGTGTAATGGTCCAATTTTATAACTTTTTTTACTTCTATCAATACAGCTTTACATTCTTCCAAAAAGATAAGTAAAATGAACTTGTGGCACATTCTTTTGCCTCCTTGCGTACTTTAACAAATAATTACTTTTGTTTTGAAATTTTAATTAGGATTTTGAGGGTAACACTAGCACTAGCTTGAAAACGTTACTTTGATTATATTTGAAGCACTTAATATGAGAGAGAGAGAGAGAGAGAGAGAATGTATGGGTGTGTGTATTCGCATGCACACACTCTTTGTGCATAAAAGGCTAGCTACTCAACCTTCTACATTTACATGTTTAACTTTGGATGCCATAACCATAATACTAATTAAATCACAAGGCCGGCCATTAAATTGAACATATGCTTCAAACTTGTTTCTCAATTTGTCTAAGACTCCCACACTCAAATATTTATCTCCGCTCCAATTAACATTAGTCAAAAAAGTGGGAAAGAGCCAATATCCTAGCATTATCTCAATGCATAGATAGGATAGGTTGGAAACCAAATGAGTAACAAAGCTTGATTGTAGTGAAACCCTCCTCGTTAATGATCCTAGTCGTAAGGAGGAGGACCAACCAAGCGTACTGGGTAAGAGCCTAGACTTACATGAATGCACCATGCTAACATAGGCATCCAACAAAGTATCCACAAAGACTTGAAGCCTAATTACCTCACGATTATGAATTGAAGTTTTAGCCTCAATGGGTGCAACTATAGAAATCCTTACATATCATGTGCCCTCGGAGGGTATTTTAAGTCCCCTCTCCTTACATGTTATGAGGTAATAAAATGGCCCCTACTTCTTAAGTAACATACAAGTTCTTGTTTCAAACTAGAATACAAAGCCCCTTCTAAAAAGTAATCTTCTAAATGTACCCAACTTTCATCAACTAAAATACCTCTGATCTTGGTAGGGTGAACTCACATGGTACCCTTACATTTTTGGAGTGCATCCCTTGAGGTTTTAACTCATTTTCAACCAATGCATGATAATCTAAGTTCATGTAATAATGATTCAAGTCAGGAACACATATGGGAAACAAAGATACATTAGCACCTAAAAGTATTACTCACTATAAAGGCTTCATTCTCCAAGAGATGCTAGCTAAAGTGATAAAGTGAGCATGTAAAGAACCCAAGATTAGGGGTTGAACTATCTTAGACAATGAACATAATATTAGTGAGTTTGGGAATCTACCAATTCCCATTTTTTGAATACTAAAAAGGTGGACTTGGTAGTTTTGCCTCTTCCTTCTAAGGAAATGGCTTATTTTACTCCAATTTTCTTTGCATGTTGAACAAAGCCAAAAGGAAAAGAGAAGTTCCTTCTAGCATGTCACTAGAGTATATATGTTGTAAAAGATCAATGTCAAGTGAATCCCTTTTCATAGCGACGTATTGTGTGGACCTTGATCATGAAATATCGACAAGATAAACCCTCACTTATCCTTTAAAATATCAATTCATATTAAAGGAGTATTAGACTAACTTGAAATATGGAGACTTCTTTTAAAGTTGAAACCTTAGGGATCGAGATGTGGAGTTCTATTCAAATGGAAGAGTTGCACAAAGTCCCTCGTGCATATAGACTACAAAATTAATCATTAAGAAGATGAGTGAGAAACATTGAGAACTGACAATAGTGCATTAAAAACTTGTTTTATTACACTTTTTATTATATTTGTAGTTCATAATGCATTATTGTACTTCATTGAGTTTCTTTCTAGCTTATAGACTCGTTTTTATTATCAAAACCACCAATGATTTTTCTCATAAACATCAAATTAAGGAAAACTGCAAAACCAAAGAAACAAAAATTAAACACATTACAAGAAAGAAACCTTGGTGACCTCTGATTGAGCTTCTGCTAACTCAATTTTCAAAGAAGATATGTATTCTCTCTGGATCTGAATCATTTTGGTTTGCTGCTCTATATGCTTATACAGATTAGAAAGAGTGTCTTTGGGAGAGGCTAGCTCTGTGGTTGCCTTATTCATCTGCTCTAGCCACCTTAACAAAATGCTGGTCCCGCTTTGTAAGGAGGTAAGTGCTCCAGTCAATGTCAACCCCTTTCAAAACCATCCCGGAAGCTGTGAAGAGCTCCTTGGACAAGTAGTGAGATGGTGTCTTGGCAGGCATGAACCTGTCCTAAAGGAATTGACAGAATAGCTTCCAGAAAGGATCAATGATCATTGAAAAATACACTCTTGAAGTGTTAATCACCTTCTTGATATCAAGTACCTCTTTAGTTAGCTTCTCTAACAACTTGAGGACGTCTTCATTGGAGAATAAGTGTCTGGTTGTGACAAAGGGTTTCCTTTTGTAAGGGAGGGACAAAGCCTTCCCTAACCCTCGAGGTGTTAGGACCATGGAAGTACCACGAACCAAGCCCGATTTCTTACTATATGACGGGAGAAACTCATCAGAGAGGGCTGGATCATCCGGAATTAGAGAAAGAGGAGCACCCACAAAATATGCAAGGCTAGCTTTCACAATAGGCTAAAAAGTCAGTAGGGAAGAATAATCTCTACTGATCAATGGGACATACTAAACATGAGGAGATATACAAGGTGCCATTCAGATAGTAAACACACAACACAACTCACAAACAAAAGAGATGCCTGCAAAACCAGTAAAAAAGATCAAAGATTAAATATCAACCAAGGGTTTTGAAACGAGACTCGACCAACTATCCCCAAGCAAGGCACATCGTAGAAAACATTCGACATGACCTCTAGACATATGCAACCGAAAGCTTCATGCTATGCAACAGACATGCACCCGAGACCCCGTATAAGGCAGATAAAATGAAAAATAAATTCAGATCGTACCCTTAACTATATAAATCAACCAAATCAAGAACCACACACGTTATAACCAAAACACCATTGACCATTAGTTGACAAGAAAACACCATTGTGAAGACTACACGTGTCTATCCTACGAAGGGTATTCATTTGAAAATGGGAATAAGAAAGTACAATGAGAGGAATGATTTTAGTGAAGGGTTTTTTTAAATAAATTATTAAAAATGGGTGAAATTTTATCAGGTTGTAAACCTTAATGAGAAATCAACGGTTCATTTTTAAATGGTTATTTACAATTTATTAAGGTAAAACGGTGCTTTTAATGAATCTTGGACTTCGATACCCAAACTGGGTCTCTAAATGTAGATTCATTAATTAAAAATTTGATGTGTCTGAAGCGCTCTTCTTTTTCAGCGCATGCATTTTTGTGACGACTGGTTCATTTTATTTAAAATTAAGGTGCCTCTGAAACGCATGTAGCGTGTGCAAAGTGAACGGTTGGTTGAGTTTTATTTAATTAAAAAGAATGTGTATTGAGGGCGGATGTGCGTGCCATGGTGGTGATTAAGTTGTAAGATGTTGTGGTTGTTGAGAAGCTTAGTGTGGAGAGTACTTCCTTAGAAAAGGCTTACCTCATGGCCTTAAGTTTCAAAATGTAAAAATTATGTTAGAAAGAATCTTCACATCAATGCCATCGATCTGGGATACGAGAGAGGAGAACACACATCACTTGTTTTGGGAATGTATGGTTTGGAGGAGAATGAGAAGATGGATGTATGCAATTGGATGTACTGCGAACAAAAGTATAAGGCTTTTAAAGAAAGTTTATGCCTACAAAGAAAGTAGAACTCTTGTAGAAGATAAGGGTAGGTTTTCCCTAGGGTGAACAAGGGCAAATGGCTCTAAGTGTTGGCTCTACTCACCTTGAGGTTGCACCACAGGGTGAACAGGGAGGGGAAATTTAATAAATGGCTTAACTATAGTGGCCATCACTACACAGTTTAGGGGAAAAGGAAAGAGGGACCGATGGTTGATTGGTTGCAAGACTTTCCGCCATCTCTGATCATCGAATGGGAGATCTTGGTATAGTTCACGTTGCTAACCCTCCACAAACAACATGTTTTTCATGAGTGCTAGCAAGGTGAGTGTGAGGTGAAGCTGACCCCACTCACCACCTCACACTCACCTTGCTAAGCTTGGGTGCGATCAAGGGTTAGAAAGGCCTAGTGGGGTCGAACTTCCCCCCGCTAAACCTGAGGGTGGCTCAGCTATAAGTTGGTCGCACTCAAGGAGCAAAGAAACAATCTCACTGTTATATGGTTATATGGAAAAAGCTCAATAAAGTTACTGACGTGATGTGAGGTTAAGAAGATTGACTTGGCTTCAAGAAATCTAGCACATGGTACGTCTCTCGTACCAAGTGACAAGCACATGTTCCTTGGACACTAACGTAAATTTGGTGTTTCCAGTGCTTATAAAAGGTGAGGTGGGACTAATTCGATTCACGCTTATCACCATACAGCACGCAGTGCCTCATCACAGAGAGGCAATTGCAAGAAGCAACTGCAGCACACTCACGATTGCAATCAGCAACAGAAACAGAGCTAGTTTAGATATCAGAGACAGTAGATGCAGTTGGCTTACTGCTAAGGCCGGGAACGCAGCTATAATAACGATAGAGAGACGACTTGGCTTACAGCGCCTGCTATAAGTTGCTCACCAGGCAATAATTATCCATGAGGAAAGAGGAGAAGCTGCAGCAGCAGAGAATTGCAGCAGGCAGCAAGGAATGGCCGTCGTCACGCATGGTGGTGGGGTGGAGGAGTACTAGTCTGGTGAAGCCGGCGCGTGCGTCCCCTGAGGGGAAGCTCTTCTTGTCAGCCTCTGACATTCTGTGCAGGCAGATGCCTTACACGCGCAGGATACTGTTCTATCGCCTGCAACAACAAAAGGAAACACAAGAAGAAGGAAAAGAAAGAGGAGGAGGAGATGGAGAAGCTAATAATGGTGGCGATGATAGTGAGGACGATAGCAGCTCATCATCATTACAGTTATCGTATGAGGCTTTCCTGTCCCGCCTCAAAGGCAGCCTCTCTCTCGTGCTGGCGCACTTCTACCCCTTCGCCGGCCGCCTCAGATATGATGATGCAGTAGATAGCGACGATGAATATACTGGCGACGATCCAGCTGGGGCCCCTGGCCGCCTCCACGTGGACTGCAACGACATGGGTGCCGAGCTTGTGGAGGTCCACGCCCGGCTGGACGGCCATGCGGATAGCTTTGAGGAGCTTCAGTTGACCAACTTCGAGATGACGCAGCCCTTGTTTGACCAGCTCGTCCCCTTGGCTCACTTCTCCTCCGACCACCACCTCCTCGTCGCACCCCTCCTCTCCATCCAGGTAGGTGAAACACACACACACTCTCTCTTGTTACCATGTACGTTTCTTCACATACTCTCTCTCTCTCTCTCTCTCTAAATAAAAAGAGGAATGGATTGTCACATCCATTTGGCTTGCCTTTATGGTGGTGGAATGGGAATGGGAATGGTCATGCATGGGACTCTAATTTTCACGATTGGAGCCACATGGGTTCAAAACTTGGATTTGAGGGAACTACATTAGAGGCATCTTAGAATTGTTCCTACCATATAAAAGTCATTCGCTTTCCCCGATCAATAGGCTTCCATCTTGGAATCATTTCTACCATGTAGAGCAATTATTGTTATTACTATCACATCATATACACCTTCGAATTAAGCAAGAAGTGCTCATTTGGTCCATTGATGTGATTGATGATTAATTGATTATGCCACCTATTACCTCAATTCGTGTGCAGAGCATGTAGGTATCCTAGCACCAATATTTAAAAAATGTTTAAACTTGAGGCCTTTCAACTATCAATTCATTCAAAACTTTTTTCTAGTGCATATTGACTAAGTTAAATTACATTTACTAAAATATTTGTGTTGCTTACAACCTTTTGAAATATTTTGTGGACAGGTGACATGTTTTGATCATGGTTCAGGTGTTGCACTTGGGCTTGCACATAGCCATGTCATTGCAGATGGTAACTCCATGTGGCATTTTATGAAATCATGGGCTCAATGTGCAAGATGTGAAACTATTTCTCTCTTGCCAACACATACAAGGTCACTTCTCAAGGTCCAAACACCATCAATAGAGAAGGCAATGTTCAAAGTTGAGAATATTGATGAGCACAACGATATGAAGCAAATAGGAAAACCTCTAAGTAGGGTTGAAAAAGTATTTTCCTATACCAAAGATATGGTGGGGCTACTCAAAAAAATGGTGCATGGAAAATTTAGCTCATATGAGCTTGTTTGTGCCCATATATGGAAATGCACCACAAAGGCAAGAGGCACTTTATCAAACAAAAAGATAGGCTTTCTAAGTGTTGTCAACATGAGAAGTAGGATGGAACCAATGCTTCCACAAAGCTTCTTTGGTAATGCATTGATGTGGACCATAGCAACTTGCACAGTTGGAGAACTTTTAAATGAAGACCTTCGTATGACAGCTATGCGCATTCGTGCTTCCATATCTTGTTGCACCAACTCAACTTATTGGGGTTTTCTACATTGGCTAGAGGCATCTCAACACAATGAAGACATTTTCTTCTCTACATGTACACTCAATACAGCTCGAATGCGTGTATCTAGCTCACCAAAATTTCCCATCTTTGATATAGATTTTGGGTGGGGTAAGCCGCTCGCTGCTCGATGTGCATCTATTCATGAAGCTGGCAATGTAGCTTTCTTCCCAAGTAGTGAAGGTGTTGGGAGTATTGATGCATGCATAGCACTTCCTCAACACACCATGGAACGATTTGAGCTTGAGAACTCTGTCGTTTTTAAGGAGGCTACCAATCGATTTCTTGCCAACTCAAATACTCATTATAACTACCATTTTAAGAGTATCAAATCAGGTGTTAAAAACATGGTGCAAGCTCATAAGGTAGCTCTAGCTGCATCTTAGTGGATCTCCACTATCTCAATCTTCTCAAAGCTATTGATAATAGGTTCAATTTATTGGGTTGTTTCAAGTGAACAAGCAATGAACTCAAGATTGCTTCTACATTCGCCAAAACAAACCAATTTCAATTTGTGGATTATATAGCAATGTTTGGGTCCTTTTTTGTTGTACCTATGACATGTCTTTCAAATAAGGAGAATCCCTTGATGTTTTGACTAATTTGAAGAGTTAGT
The DNA here is from genome assembly GCF_053477565.2 of Lygodium microphyllum. Classification (NCBI taxonomy): domain Eukaryota; kingdom Viridiplantae; phylum Streptophyta; class Polypodiopsida; order Schizaeales; family Lygodiaceae; genus Lygodium; species Lygodium microphyllum. Next base: position 19,646,857 of record NC_141142.1, read on the forward strand.
TAGAATTTCTTTTCTCTCAGAAATATTTCTATTGCTCCAAGAATTCCAATTTGGTGGATATGATATAGTATCTTGTCATCCCAATGGAAAGAGTTATATCAACTTGTTAGTATTGCCCTTTAGAGCATATGCTTATATAATGGTGCAAGTCCTAAAAATTTACCCTTCGTTAACTTCAATTAAGTGGCCCACTTAGCTTTGAAATGTGTGGATATCTTGCTTCTTGAGAATGAAGAGTTTATTTTTAGAAAATTAAAGAAAAAGAGTACACACACACACACACACACACACAAAGAAAGGGCAATGCTCTTGTGCATGATAGTGCACCCTTGTTTTAGAAAGTAAATTGTTTTTGTCTAGTCTTTAACTAGAAAATAGAAATATATTATGTAGTAGCTAGAAAGCATGGAAGTTGTTATGCTACAAATTATAATCAAATTACTACCTCGATATTGATTAATTTTAAAAGGATATTTTCTCTTTTGGGGCTAAGATTATGGCCAACTACGTGAGCTAAACTACATGCACAATTTTGTTATGTTTCCTAATAAATGGTCACATGATCTCTTTAAAATCCAAAAAGTTCTTGTATATCACTACACTTGAACAAGTTTGCACTCTATAGATAGTTAGACTACAAACTTTGTACACTATTCCATTCCATACTTTGAAACTTTGTGTGCCAAATTTTACTAATTTGCAACCTGACGGAATAGCCTATCATGTGAATCAATTGATTAGCCTAGTAAAAACTATGAAACTACAAAATAATCGAGTTATAGTTTGACTCAAAAGGGAAAAAAAAGCAAAGAGCATACATCCAAGTAAAGGTAAAAATTTGTGTAAAGATATTTGCCAATAGCTCTATTGCATAAAAGGTTAAGACATGAGTAAGGTGCCAAGTAAGGATTTGGTACTATGGAACAATTGAAATTCATGTAGAGCCATGAGTTCAAGACACAATTCTCGTGCATTTCTGCTTCTAGAGTTGTTTAGGATCCCCTAATGGAGGATGATGTGCTTTTCTTATAATGGAATTCGTCTATTTTCTCTCTCAATATTTCATCACTCTCTCTATATAAAAGTCATTATAAGGAAAGTCCCTATGTATTTCTAGCTCTTATAGTAGTTATGACATGCCACTAGTAAACAAGCCGATGTACTCCGCATTTTATAAATAGTGATTACCATAAGTTCAAGATGGTCTTAATTCTTTAATATATCCCACATTCATAACAAAACACTCAAGATAATGATGTAACTCATACATTAATTAGAGATTTTGATAGTTGCTAATTTAGAGCCATTTTTATGACATTTTTCATGCAACCTAGATGGTTTTACTTATATAAAAGTAATATAATTTACAAAACTAATAAAAAATTAATCAAATTGTTGGATTTGATGATGCAAAGGAGTAAGCTAGATTACGTTGAGATATTTTTCATCTGAATTTTTAACAAACAATAAGTTAAATGTGTTGATGATAGTTGAAAGATTAGAAATTTTATAGAAAGTGGTGGCAATTTAGAGTTTGGGGATGGTTTGAAGTGTTTGTGGGAAGAATTTAGCATCTATCCATGCAACTTGTGCAAAAGAACCTTCAACGAGGTTAGAAATGGGTTTGTGATGTGGAAAGGTGGTAAGCAAACTGGTTTCAGTGGGAAAAGAGTAGGTTTGAATTGGGCATATTCAAGAAGTTGACTCATGGGAAGTAACGAATTGAATAAAACACAAGAAATTCCATAAGAACATAGTGCTATGATGCAAGAGAGTTGTTGATTTCTACTCTTCATGTTGTAATATATCACATCAACAAACCACATCATTCTCTTGATCTCCCTCTTCTCCTCTCCACAATGATACATTTATTGGCAGGATTCATGAAGAAATGGGGACAACACGATTAAGATAATTATATGGATATAACTTTTATGATCTATTTTGAATAAAAGAATGAGTTTTATGATAATGTGGATTGGTATGTAGGTTTTTGCTAGTTCAAAAAGTTAAATTGAATGAATGTGATGGATTGATTTTATAAAATGCATAGAAATGATAAAATATAGTCTAGAAATTGCAATTTTAGACACCATTTATCAAAAGATATAGGAATTTCAGTGTCTAAGATGACAATTTTTACACATAACTAGTGGAAATTAAGTAAATCAATAAAATATCAAGTATGAAATATCAAAATATAGTTAGAATATGTTATGGAAAGCACATAAATGAACTTTGATCTAGATTTATAGAATAATGATTAAAGAGATGTCTAATTATTCGCATGAAAAATGGCATTTTCAACATTTTTAAAAGGAAATTAGTGAATATTAAGATAAAGGGAATGAATCTAGAGCTAAAATTTGTGTGTGAGTTCTATGAGTCACGATAAGTCTTTCTTGTGAAGGGTTTTGATTAACAAAGTATTGAATAGTAGTATTATAAATATGTTCTAACTTTTGTAAAATAATTTAGAAAATTAATAACTCAAAATGGGGATTGAATTTCAAAAAACTTTAAAAAATAAGCTGTGGATTATTTGTGGGTTAGAGTTTGTGGATGAAACTTCATGATGTTTAGAATTTATATAAAAGAAGTTTATTTTTTAAATGGGTTTTCAAATTGAAATAGTAATTAGTGGTTATTAGGCATTAAATTGGAACATTAATGAAAGTTAAAGTTGAAGTAAGGCTTTTATATCACAATCCATATTCAATTTGAATGATGAAATAATTGGAATTAGGATACTAGTAGCTTCAGTTCAAATTGGAGAGCTAGTTAGTAAGACTTAGGATCTTTTAATTAACATATGTGGAAATACTAAACTTGGAGCACATGTAGTAACCGTACCATTTATATGGCTAATTTAGGGTTCATAAGACTTTATTAGTTCACCCTTGATCCTTAATTAATACAATGACCTTACATATAGTCATTTTTCCTACGTATGTGGGGGAACTTTTAGGGGACTATCAACTTTCATTTTTACTACTTCAGAGAGATCTTGGAAACAATAGCAATGATATCCTACTATTCATTGAATTTTTGTATACTTTACAATGGAATGACCTAAACAATCGATTTAGCTTCTTAACTATGAGAGCACTACAAGTCATACAATTAAAAGCACAAGAGTGGAACCATCAATACTTGCTTTGCTATATTGGTCAATCTCATAATTAAAGTTAAGGCTAGATAATTTTGCATGCTATATTGCAATAATAAAAATATATTCATATTTTACATTGAATAAAAAGTAAAATAGCTAGGTAGGATGTAGTGTTCATTATGGTTATTCAATGTCGAGATGAAACAAAGCTTCAAATTAACCACCACCACTACACTTTTGGCAATATTCTTTCATGCCTCTCTTGTACTAGTTGATTGATATTGAGATACCATTGAAGTGATTTTTGAAACCAAGTCAACCTCATGGAAAGCACTTTGAAATCCTTTATTGATCCTCTCCTTAGAAGCATCAACAAAACACACTCATACACCTTAGTCTAGCTAGGTAGTGAAGAATCATTGTCAGTAATCTTGCACTTTAGGTTCTTCTATTGAGGTGCTTCCTTTGTCTTTATTGGGTGTGGGTCTTTGTGTTTGTGGGTGGCTTGTGTTCTTGTGTTCATGAAGTTGGAAATCATTGTCACTAATGTTGCACTTTAGTTTCTTCTATTGAGGTACTTCCTTTGTCTTTATCTTGTATTTGGGTGTGGGTCTTTGTGTTTGTGGGTGGCTTGCATTCTTGTGTTTGTGAAGCTGGAATTCATGCCTTGCCTTAGTGTGAGAGCTTTCAACACACACGCACGCACGCACGCACACGCGCACGCGCACGCGCACGCACACGCCCACGCACACACACACGCACACACACACACACACATGCAAAATACATATGGATAGAGGGCATTTAGGAAGGGTTACGCAACATACCCATGTTAAATAAACATATTCTCCAATGCATACCTACATTAAAGTAGAAACTTTTTCTCAAGATTAACTCACAACATCTTAATAAGGCTTCACAACATGAATTTGCATGATTGCTAATACAACTTGAGCTACCTACTATAGAAAGTGTAAAGAGCATAGAGTGGTTGTTGGAATCTTAAGGGTAATGGTACATTTCATAGAGTCTAGAGCATACTCACATATTTTTCCAACTAGACATTTGAAATTATATGTGCCCTTGACATAGTTGAGTTTTAGGACTTTCATAAAAATCAAAGCTAAAGACCCTTTAGTTGTATATCATGTTGATGACCTATTATGTGAAGGGGATTAATTATCAATATGTAAGTCTTTTTAATGGCCTTGATGAGAGGTGAATGGTAGGACATTGGACAATGCTCTTGTTGATTCAAGTACTCAACCCTACCAGTGATCACTATCTCTCACCTAGTAGGCTCATGCTCTACCTCCAAAAAGACCAAGGTTCTCTTTCTCTCTCTATCCAAAGAAAGCACGTATGATTCAAGTTGCAATAGAGCTATTTAATTATCTTCTCACATTGTAGTTTGAAGCTTGAAAGTATAGGTATGATCATGATTTGAGTTGGTTCACTCACTATGCAAGATGAAGAGAACATTGATGGAAGTTTTCAATGTTTTTCTGAGAAGTTAGTGGTGTTAGCATACACATTGGTACATTTTTCTAAGAAGTTAGTGTTGTTAGAATACACAACAATATGTGTCTAGAAACAAGCACTAGTATGATTGCATATACTTACACATACCAACATATATACTAACGATTATTCCAACACAATTAAAATTTTTCTTAATGTAAATTCCAACGCATATGAAAGTGCAACGGACTTACATTCAAGCTTGATGGACCTATGCAAGGTGACTCCATGTGGTGGAACCACGAGTCAATCCAAGGTATGCATTGAGGTGTGAGGTGTAACCATAGCTTTGAAAAAGTTAGTAAGGGTACATTGTCATTGCTCCCAAAGATACACTCTCAAGATTGTAAGACTTGATCTCTATGTCATGACAATTCCAAAAGGAAGAGTCCAAGGCACCATTGACTTGGGAAGTGTTCCAAACATCATATGGAAGTCCTACTATGTCAAGGAGATTACTTATCACTATGTAACTCTATCACATGGGTTCAACAAAAGGGATTTTTGAATCCCCTATTTATGCACATGTTGACCGAGTGTTGGCCTCAATGAAAGGTCAATGGTGGGACATGGGACAACACTTCTATTGATTCAAGTACTCAACTCTACCAATGATCAACTATCTCTCACTTAATTGGCTCATGGTCTTGCTCCAAAAAAACTAAGCTTCTCTTTCTCCCTCTATCTTAAGAAAGCAAATCAATCATTGATGATTCAAGTTTTAGTAGAGTTATTTACTTATATTTTCACATTGTAGTCCGAAGCTCAAAAGTATAGGTATGCTCAGGATTTGATTTGGTACACTCACTATGTGAGATGAAGATAATTTAGATGGAATTTTTGAAGGTTTTTCTGAGAAATTAGTGGTGTTAGCATACACATTGGTGTATGGCTCAAAACAAGCACTAGTATGATTGCCTATACTTCCACATGCCAATGCATATACTGATGATTATTCCAACACAATTATAAAAGTTTCTTGATGCAAGTTCCAACACATAAGAACTCGATGGAATTACCTTCAAGCTCAATGGTCCTATCTAAGGGGACTCCATGTGGTAGAACCATTGCTTAGTCCATGGTATGATTTGAGGTGTTAGGTATAGATGTAGCTCTAAAATTTTTAGTAAGGGTGCATTATCATGGCTCCCCAAGATACCTCCTTAGGGCTATAACGAGTAATCTATATGTTGTTACAACTGCAAAAGGAAGAGTCCGAGGCAGCATTTACTTGGGAAATGTTCCAAATTTGGCAGTGAAAGCACTCTCTAATCTCATAGTACATCAAAAACCTACATGTATGTTGCTCTCTAGTCTTTGGCTCAAGCTAGTAAAATTAGTATATTTGGTCCTCTTGGGGAAGCAACATTTTATCATGACCACTCTATATCCATAAACTAATGTGGCATGTGCTAAGCTAACCAATGGTACATTGCACACCCTATAGTGCTATTGGCCTAGATGGCCATATAGTGATCAATATGTCATAGGTTGCTTCCTATCAGCTATGTGTGTTGGCATAAGCAACTTGTCAATCTTGTACCTAGTCATCTTGGTAGTGTGTATATCCTTGTCCATCATTTTTATTCTATGTGCATGTCCAACACACACATAGCTATCTTGGAGAAAGTTTATCAAATAGTATTATGTAGATTCTTGAAGACATGCCAAAGCAAAATTTTGCTACCTTACTCTACGACCATACATATCACAAATGTCCTCGACAAGCCTAAGGAAAAGGGCATTGGGGATAATTTTATTGAAGGTCTTTTGTGTCTTTTTGATTTCCCTAAGTGCATTCATCTACTACCTAACCACCTTTATCATAGACTTTTGAGCCCTCTCTTTTGCAGAGTTGGCAAATGCATGGGAAAATGCCCCTTGTTTGCCCTTTTCAAAGTTTCCAACTCTCTAGGAATTGCCCTCAAAAGTCAAAATACTAGAGATTGGATCCTCTGTGCTCTTCTCGTAGGTTCCCTTGGTGTCTTTAGCACCTAGCCTTGAATTGCATCTTGTGAGTGTTGAGTGTCTCCTAGTTTCTTTGGTGTCTCTCACTCCTAGCCTTCCTAAGGACTTTTCCCTTGGCCAGCATGTTCTTAATTGATAGGTACCCCATCTCCCATTTTTTTGTTAGGATTCTTCCCTCTTATCAAGGCTTTCATGCTTAGCATTAACCAGTGGTTGATTTCTCTATTCTTGATTTTCCCTCTGGTCTTGTGTGCCCTAAGATTTTATATCAACTTGCCCCTATGGAAATTTATGTGTAGTGTGTTTGATTCTTGCCATTGAGTCTATACCATGTGTCTACAATAGTGCAATTTAGACACTTGACATGTTAACTATTGAAATCTTTAAAAACAAAATGCACTATAGAACCCAGACCCTACAATGCACAAGGGTAGCATTATATAGTCTAGGAATGTGTACCTACATGCAGTAGCGTCTGGGTGGGTAGAAAGAAACACAATATATTAAAACAAGGTTTTTAGTATTTATGTGATATTTGCATGATCTCTATACATGAAAGGAAATTGAGGTGATCTTCAAGGTGAGACAATGAATATTATTTGCCACTCATGGTCTCTACAAAAGATAACCAAAAATTCCAACTTAAACATTTTATACAAAGGAAAATGTAATCAAATCCTCTATTGAGAGCATCTTATGAATTCTAATCGATCTAGTTCCTCTCATCTAAGTTTGCCGTCCATATATAGCTTGGATGTGCTAAAATATCCAATATAGGTTAGGCTACCATGGTCCTCTATGATCAAGAGTGATGGTCTTTAATCTCCATAGTAGTTGCTTCCTCCACATGTTGAGCACATGTCCCCTTACCCAGAAGAAGGCCCATCACAATGAGCTTCATACTAATACTTTCTCTCATTTTCTCGCTCCATAATCCCTAAGAATGCCAATGCATGACCTAGAGAGGAGAGGGTCTAATAAGAATTTATGTACCACAATGGTTGACAAAACCTACTTTGCTACTACCACCTTCCCTACTAGAGAGAGAGAGTTTTCATCACTACTACAAAGGTCCTAAAATTCTCCTCATCTCCATCTAGGTAAATATTTGTGTCATCTAAAAATTCTAGGTTTGAAAACTCCTCAAAATCTAGGATAGGAAGTCTGATGCCTCAAATACTTGTAGCTCTATCCCACACAACGAGTGCATGGCTTTGTAACATATGAGAAAAGAAGAGGTGCAAACTAAACTCTAAATGTTGAATCTAGCACATCACCCTTTCAACACTCTGATCTGAAAGCATGCATGGAGGGATTTCCATAATGGCCAAATGCCTTGTCATGCATAGTAGGGTCCATGACTAGGAAATTCCTCGATGAGTTGCTTCATTTGGCTAATGCATGACCTAAACAAGGCCTAATAAGAAGTTATTGTAAGACATAGTGGCTAACAAAACCAAATTTGCTACTATCACCCTCCTTGCTAGACATAGTCTTAATGTTTTCCAATACAATAGCTTATGGCTTGTGTTGAGTGGTAGGGGTGCCAACTACTACTCTAAAGAAATATTATGCTTACATAACAGCCTAAGTATCTCATTGAAGTGCCCTAAAGGACCCAAGTGAAATCCTCATGTGGCTTCCAATCTAGTTACTAAGTGTCACAAACCCAAAATCCATAGGATTTGTGCCAATTAATAAAAGCTTCTAAACCTCTATAAAATATCTCCATCATAGCTACAAAGGTCCCAAAATTCTCATCATCCCCATCTAGGTAAAAAGCTACATCATTGACAAATTCTACATCCAACAACTCCTCAAACTCTAGGATGGGAAGTTTGATGCCTTGGATACTTGTAGCACAAAAAGGAGCTCATGGCCTTTCCAACAAATAAGAAAAGAAGAGGGGCAATGTGACATCCTTGTCTCAGTGACCTCTAAATGGTGAATCTAGCTCATCACAACACAACAATATTTGGACTTCAGGATGCACATAAAGACATTCTTGCAATGGTGAAATGCAATGTAACATGCATTAGAGTTTGACTCCAAAATGTGGGAATGGAAAGGGATGAAGTTCATCTTTTCTACATGCACGAAATTGACCTAAAAATGTATCAATGCTTGCCTCAAACATTGGATGACACAACCATTAGACATAGAGGATGGTAGAAATTTGATAACAATGAGTTGAATAAAATATATATGTTGATCTCACACACATGTAAATCCACATCATGCCAAGGACACATGTCCATGGATGCAAGAATTATGGAGTGAAATTTGCCACATGTCATCATTTTGTGTTACCGTGTGTGCACATATCCAAAATTCATGGCCAACTATTTGCCATGTGGCAAGCATGCCATGTTTTTCGAGATACCATTTAACTTACGACTTTATGCTCACATGGTACATGCTATATGTTCACACCATCTTGGGTCAAATTACAAGTATAGCATCTTTAGAGTGCAAGGTTGATTGAATCCAAACGAGGTCAAGGAGCACACTTTAGAGGTACCTCACTTCCTTACTTTGTTAATGCAATGAACTTTGCCACATGTCATCATTTTGTGTTACCGTGTGTGCACATATCCAAAATTCATGGCCAACTGTTTGCCATGTGGCAAGCATGCCATGTTTTTCAAGATACCATTTGACTTATGACTTTATGCTCACATGGTACATGCTATATATTCACACCATCTTGGGTCAAATTACAAGTATAGCATCTTTAGAGCGCAAGGTTGATTGAATCGAAAGAAGGTCAAGGAGCACACTTTAGAGGTACCTCACTTCCCTACTTTGTTAATGCAATGAACTTTAAAATGTTTCCTTGGCTTTCATTTAGTTGTATGCTACCGCTTAGAATGTACAACACACAAGGAGACATTTTGAGAGTGTCAAAATGGCTATTTGCACCCCATAGGGTCTAGGCTAGGTACTTTAGGTTTTGTTTTCTTAGAAATCAACCAAAGCGTGTTCTTTGGACAAGCGCCCTATTTCCAGTAAGATTGAGGATGGTGTTGTACATAGTGAGCTGTTTATAGTAGGTTTCTAAAGGGGATAATCCTTACCTATAAGGAAGGTTGAGGATGGCCTTCTCAAGGGGGCACCCTTACCTACTAGGAAGGTGTTCATAGTATAGATGTTTGCAGATGACAATATCAACATAGTAGGATCTAAGTAAATAACCTTGAACACCTTAATGGAGGTTATGAGTTTTTCTCAATATAGTTTCAATCCATGATCATTGCCATCAAGTTAAAGGTTTTATGCCTTCTCTTAGAGGGCCTCCCCACTTGGCATTTTGGGGAAGATATTCAAAGGTCCTTCACACTATGTTTGTCCTACATTCAAAGGTGGATGACCACAATCATAACCTTGGCCTTAGCATACCATGCATTGTAATAATTCCCTCTCTAGGAGTACAATGCTCATGGTGTTGAGCATCTAATAAAAGATCATAGACTCCATTAAATTCCAAATCATTTTTGTAATATTTCTTTGATATCATCTAGCTCATAATGATATACTACAGGCAATGTTGAGACCTTCATTTTCCTAGATAATACATCACCCACAACATTCTTTTTGCCTTCCACATAAGTTCTCTAAAATTGAAGCATGGAAAAGAAATTTTTTCATTGCATATGCTTATCAAAATCTTAGTCAAAGAAAGAAAATATCAAAGAGTTTGATTATCTTTGTGCCTCAAAAGTATTATCCTTTGCAATAGTGTTTTCATGTGGAAAGAGCATGATTTACAACAATTAGCTCTTTCTCATTAACTTACAAAATTCTCTTTGCACCCTACTATGAAAATTTACATTTTTACAATGCAACTTGGATAATGGTTGATTCAGTTTTTAGAGCTTATATCCATGGAGCTTTAATGGTAGGTTGGCCTAAAGGTTCCTATGCCACAATGGTATGCAATGATAGGTTGGTATTAAATATGTGGTAGTAGACTATAAGTTGTTTTGTGACCATTGGGCATTGCAATAGCATTGAAATCCATAGCATTGCAATCCATGATCATTTCAAACAAGATAAAGGTTTTGTGCCTTCATTTATAAGACTTTCCCTCTTGGCATGTAGGGAAAAGATTCAGAATGCTTAAGTTGAGAATATTTTTTCCCTACATAGGTTACCCATTGGGCTTGCATCTATCTTTCTTAGAGGCTTGATTGGCTCATGCAAGGTTGAAAAAGAAGTTGAATGCCTAGAGAGGTCAATGTATGGGGCTTGAAGGAACCTCATAGTGATGAGAAATAACTCTTAAAAACTATGTCCTACATACAAAGGTGCATGACCACAGTCATAACTTTGGCCGTTACAGGTCATGCATCATAACTCCATTAAATTCCAAATGCTCTATATATTGTCTTCCATGTCATCTAGCTCATAATGATATCCTATAGGCACTACTAAGACCTTTAGTTTCCTAGACAATACATCGACCACAACATTCTTTTTACCTTCCACATCTAATATCTTAAATTGGAACATGGATTAGAAATTTTCCCATTGCATATGTTTCTCAGGAACTTAGTTTAAGTAAGAAAATATCTTAGAGTTTTGATGATCTTTTTACACAAAAAGATTAGGCCTTGCAAGTAGTGTTTTTAACACTACAAGGAAACAAAGCAATAGCGACGCCGATTAGCGATGCATAATAGCAGCATCGATGCTAATAGCGACACAAATAGTGACGTCCCACAAAGAAAAAAAAAAGAGTCAAAACCCGAGTGCGTTTCATTTCGTGCATTCGTAAAATTTTTCAAGAGGGAGAGCGAGAGCGACCTTTTTGCATAGAGGGTGAGAGAGGGAGAGGAAGAAGGCTTCTCACTGTCATTGCCGCCACCATCGCACCGTCATTCACGAAGGAGAGGAGGAGCCGTCGTCGCGAAGAGGAGCTGCAAAACCCTTCTGCAAATCTTTATGGTGAGTCCATTTTCTCTCTCTCTTTTACTTATTTAGGGTTTAATTTGTGTATATTGAGAGAGGGAGAGGAAATGAGAGAGAAAGAGAGGGAGAGGGAGAGGGAGAGGGACGGGGAGGAGAGGGAGAGGGAGAGGGAGGGAGAGAAAGAGAAAGAGAAAGAGAGGGAGAGGGAAGGAGAGAAAGAGAAAGAGAGGGAGAGGGAGGGGGAGGAAATGAAAGAGGGGGAGGGAGGGGGAGTGCATTCTCTCTCTCTTTTACTTTTTTTAATATAATTTGTGTATATTGAGAGAGGGAGAGGAAATGAGAGAGAAAGAGACGGATAGGGAGAGGGAGAGGGAGAGGGAGGAAATGGGAGAGGGAGGGAGAGAGAGAGAGAGAAAAAGAGGGAGAGGGAGGAAATGAGAGAGGGAGAGGGAGGGAGAGAGAGAGAGAGAGAGAGAGAGAGAGAAAGAGAGGGAGAGGAAGAGGGAGGAAATGGAAGAGGGAGGGGGATGAAATGAGAGAACGAGAGGGAGGGAGAGTGCATTCTCTCTCTCTTTTATTATTATTTGTATAATTTGTATATATTAAGAGAGGGAGAGGAAATGAGAGAGAGGGAGAGGGAGGGAGAGGGAGAGGGAGGGAGAGAGAGAGAGAGATAAAGAGAGGGAAAGAGAGGGAAAGAGAGGGAGAGGGAGGAAATGGGAGAGGGAGGGGGAGGAAATGAGAGGGAGAGGGAGGGAGGGAGAGAGAAAGAGAGGGAGAGGGAGAGGGGGAGGAAATGGGGAAGGGAGAGGGAGGGAGACACTACAAGATATAGACCTTATACCGACGTTTAAAGCGACGAAAATACAAATAACAAAATTTGCCCCCGTCGTGGCAAAAAGCGTCGTATTGACGACACCATAGAAACGTCGCTATTTGCAACGCATATAGCGATGCAAATAGTGAAAATATGCGACGCATGTAGCGATGCAAATAGCGACGGATATAGCGATGCAACTAGTAAATTTGCGACGCACATAGCGACGCCAATAGCAACACGAGCAGTAAATTTGCGATGCAAATAGCGACGGTAACAGGAAAAAAAAAATTTATGGCAGGGCAGAGGCATACAAAATAGTTTCTACACTACTGCATACAAAGCGCTTGCAAACAAAAAGAATGTATACTGAAATCATAAAACTGATACATTAAATAAATACATGATCGCATAAAATGCGATTGGTACAATCATGAAAGGATATCACTAATACATAGAAAATGTCTACATAGACCAGGTGACTAAAAACTAAAGGTGTGTGAGCTCCAAGGATCCAAGGGCGAGCTACAAATCCTCGTCCCCCGAAAGCTCGTCCCGCTGCAAAGGAGCATCGAACGGATTCTGCAGAAAAAGAAACAACACATCAATCCACCATACAATAATGCATTCAAATATCTCATGGTAACTATGGACAAGAATGATGAGTGACTTACAGGGCACCGCGTCTATACAATCGGTCGATCAATGCATTGAGACCATGCCTCTCTGCATATCGAGTCTCAAGGCCTTGCGGATCACGATTTGTAATGGAGTGCTGCAAAGAAAACAAAATGCTAACTGTTAGAAACATGATTGTCAGTATAAAGAATATCTCAAAAAAACAAACAAGCAAAACAAAAGAGAAACTTACAAAGTCCTCCAAATATGTCCTTTGGCTGCCACTCCCAAGATGATGGACCACTCCGGCCTCCAGTCGTGCCCTCGCCGCCTCTCGTTGTTGCTGACTCCAACGTCCTGGCGAATCTGTAGCCTCCTCCCTCAGTCAGTGCCAGTCGTCTGCATCTAACCACTCGGGCTTTGCAGTCCCACTCTTGATTGCCTTGCATGCATCGGATCCTCTATGTTACATGTATGCACGCATGCAATCCATCATCCAGCCCGTAGAGAATCTATCTACTGCGGCTGGCACCAGAAACTCCTCATGCAAGGATGCTACTATGTAGTCCTTGCTCCCCTCCGGTATGTTCTTCCAGTGATCCAAGACGTTGTGCCGAAAAACTTGTTGGCACAACTCTCTCATGCGAGCCATCACCCTCATTCCCTCATCATTCATGATGATGGCGCCTGACCTACTATCAACCAGGTATCCATAACCCCTAGGAGTCTGCCTAAGATGGGTCCTCTCCTATCTCCATCCACACTCCTGGGCATATCCAAGAGACCCCTCTACATCCGGTGTACCGACGGGGGTAACCTCTCTCGGAGTGGCACTCAAAGGGGTGCCACCTGCTGACGGCTGTGCAAAAGCCGAAGTAACTGGAGTAGACGTCCCCACAGGTGTGACAAATCGTGGAGGTGACGCAGCTCCAGTTGAACAACGAGACAGAGACACCATATCCGTGTCTCCACAGCAGCATCCCCCTGATCCCGATGCAGTCCCTCCCTCTGGCCCAAGTCGTGAGCGTCGAGATTGTCTGCTCAAAGCTGAAGCATCTGATCGCGCTGAAGCAGATCTAGCAGAGCGCCCTGACGAAGAACGAGACAGCTCTTGGTCTGTCATCTCTCTGAATCTCGCGAGTTGGTCTGGAGACATGCGTGCCATCATGTCCTGAAACTCCTCATCGCTCATCCCTTGACTCATCCTGAAAATGTCACCTGCACAGATAAAAAATAGTGTTAGAATAATCAATTTAAACTATACAAAGCACAGTAATATAAATCATTTTTGAAAAATCTCTCTTAAAATGCATATCTTATGTACCTTTATGGAAGATCTAAACAACGAATTGAGTAATACAATTCTCCAAGAATGAAGTATCCTATGGTCCCATGTTAATCTCCTGACACAACTCTGCATACACTAGAAGGTTGATAGACATGTCACCACAAAAGAATGAGTCTGCCTCGTTCTCAAAAAATTCTTGGACTCCTGTATTTCCATCATTGTTAGCCGATACGGGCTCCAAGCTTGCGGTGGTCTCCACCCCTTGTAATATCGACCCCTCTATTTTCATATTATCTTTATCTATGCCCGAAACATCGCTTTGATCATATACTCTCACACTTCAAGGAGTTGAAGGTATAACATACCACCATCGAGGTTGTTGGGGGTTTGGATAGAAGATTACTTGTTCACAAACACGTACAAAGCGAGTTCAAATCATTGTGACATAAACCATGTCGTATTACAATTAGCAAGCAAATGACTCTATGCACCTGTTCACAATGGGCCGGCAACACAAAGGTGTCATGCAAATCCATTCATTTTTTTTCGGAATCTATTTCGAGAAATCCAGATGGACCTCCTCGAACTGTTGCTCCACCTCCTCCAAGTACCACTTTGAAACACTGCACATCGAATAGTATCATGGAGAAGCTACGGTAATCCACCGTAATAATACTTTGCAAGTTCCCAAAATACTCCATCTCATCCACAACCGTGTTCGGATCCGTTGCTCATTGCCGGCTCTCTTGCTCAAACCTTGCCATGACACCACAGTCCATTATGAAGCGCATTTTGTCAATACGCTCCACGCGAAAATGCCATCCGTGCGACCATGCTGCACTATATATTTTGTACTGTACATTGAAACACTCAAATTAGATGTCGCATATAAAATTTAGATACGACATATTCTAAACCCCTCATCACCTTTGGACTACATCCCCTCGAGAACTCCCACTCCTCCATTGAGACCTCTGTCCCTCCGCTGGATGCTGCGGTCAAGGCTCCATGCAACCATCGTGTTGACATAAATCATGGTATCTCCTCCATGCCTTCGCGATATCGAAGCAGTCGATGATGCGTACTGCGTCGGAATTCAGCTCACGCTTCCTCTCAATCTTGGCTTGCAATCTGATACTTTGCGAAGCCACGTCTCCATGGAGGCATGGTGCAACATACAAAAGCGATTCACCTTCTCTTCCATTGAGGCATCCATTCTTTTTTCTACCCCATGTCCAACCACCACATCTCCAGTCAGTCTATCATCGTCCTTTAGTGTCCATAGCATTTCATTGTCTCGTTCCACCGTTAGTAGCCATTGTGAGATATGCACTAACGTCTCTGACACTAACCAACCTTCCGCCATGCTACCTTTTGAACAAGCTCGTTGTCGCACAAAGCCTTTCAGGGTTTTCATGAAGCGCTCCAAGAAGAACATCCATCACGTATGGACAGGTCCAGCAATCTCCACTTCGCCAACAAGATGCACAAGAAGGTGAACTTATATTGTGAGCATGCTAGTGGGCAGGTATTTCTCAAAGAGACAGACCGTCTCCCCTACTCCCCGCCTCGCGGATTCAATAGAGGACGTCTTAATCTCTTTCTGTGAGATCCATTGTACTAAAGTCAACAACTTGTAAATGGCCCCGCGAATTTCTAGAGTAAGGCATCCTGCGATAGCGATCAGTAGGACAAACTGCCACAATGAGAAATCATTATGAATAATGGCCACTTTTCAAATTGCAAAATGCCCATGCTAATTACAATCCATTCTGTTCACAAACCTGACATATCTTATGCTAATCATGGGATTTTAGCCCCGACAATTGGTCATCTTTAGAAAATGCGGACTTGAGAGAACGCATCATACCCGTCAGAGTGCGGATAGACTTGATTACTTGCTTCATAATGCGCTCTTCTTTGGTGGACAAAACCCAAGGAGCACGAGGAAGCTACACTCCCCCTTCAGCACTCGACTGCGGCCAAAGCGCCTTCATCTTACCTACCTCCTTCAAATCTATTCGTGACCCTATAGTGTCTCTCTTTCCTGTGATGTGATCCCATAGCAAGCTACCCACATTCTTGAAAATATGCATGGGATCCAACAAGTGGTTGACCTGTAAGTGGGTCCAATATGGCAACTCGTAGAAAACTGAGAACCATCGTGTTCCATTTGGATGTAATTCTGGGTTTACCATTTTCAGCTCGTACTAGCTTGCAGCATTCATACGTGTTGGAGGTTGTCCAAGAAAACCTTCCCTGAGTTCATGATCCTCCGACAAGAAAGCGGCGTGTCCTTGATATACCATCTTCTTCATGGTTCGTGACCTTCGGGAGTCTAATTGTGGCCCACACAATGGACATGCATGATAACCTGAGGTAACGAGACCTGTAAGGCGAGCCACGATCTAGTGAATACTTGATTGAATGAAAAAAAATATAGATATTACCAGCGAGAACGGAGGTCTGCTCACCTGAGCACTCTCCCAATCCCGAAAAGTCATGCATCGTCCACATGAGAATGGCTCCAATGTTGGCTGACTGCCGACCATCACGCCTGCTCATATCTTGCACAGTGACCCCCTCCTCCCACAAAATCTTAAGCTCATCACTAATGGACGAAGATACACATCCATATTTTTTACTTTGTAGCAGTCCAGGACGAGCAAGCTAAGGATGAGACGTCCTTTCTTCGTAGAAAGCCATGGAGGGATGTTGTAGTTGACAAGCACTATAGGCCACACATTGTAAGAAGTCGAGCGCAAACTGAATGGATTCACACCATCCATGGCGAGACCGAGCCGAAGATTCCTTGGCTCTCGTGCAAAGCCTAGGAAGGTAGAGTCAATGTGGCTCCATGCGCGCGAATCTGCTGATATTCGTTGAACTCCATCCGTGGACCTATTCTGCACATGCCACATTGTCAAGCTTGCCATGCCAGACGTGCGAAACATGTGGTTTTATGCGGGGGATGAGCGGAAAGTGTCTGAGAACTTTTTGAGGGATGGTTTGCCCTTGCAAGTCCTGTCGATACTTGTGAGCACCACACTTTGGACATGTCTCCATAGTCTCGTATTCATCTCGAAATAGTATGCAGTCGTTGATACATGCATGGATGTTATTGTAGTCCATGCCAAGCTTCCGTAAAACATGTCGTGCATCATCACGAGACTCAGGCATGGTATTTGCAGTTGTAATATATGATATTTCAATAACTTGAAAAAAATCATAAAACACATTGAAAAAGCACAAATGTTTGCAATAATACTGGTAAAAAAAAATCAATGAAGCCTATGTGCAAGGTACCCGAATAACTCAATCACACTCGTATCGCTCCAACCGTATTTCACTTGCACACTTAAGAGTACAAGCAATGTCTTCAACCGAGATACTCAGCACCCATCATATAATGGTATGGATGCTTCCTCTCTAAGCGGGTCAGATGTCTCAACATCTATGGGAATCAATGCATCAATCATTGCCTCCATCTCAGGCTCTAAAATTGTAGGTAGGTCGGGAAGGTTGTCTGTCTCCTCTGGCATTGACGGTATAGATGGGCCTCGCGAGTGGTGGATTGGCTTCTGCAATCCATTCATCGCACATCCACGAACTCTTCTAATTGGCCGCAAAGGGTGCACTCCCCCTTGGGTTGAGACATCACCCCCCTGGATAGAAAATTTACCAACAAGACCCAATCTTATTGTGTATGGTTTTCAATTAGCTTGCGAGTACAATGTATGATTAATATTAACTTCAAATTATTATTTGCTGAAAATCCGCAATCGCCTGATCAATGATCTCAGATTGAAACTCGCCAAATCGTCGTATGTGTTCTACAGACAATCGGCGTTTTCGTCTAATTGCCAACTTGCATTGAGAGCAAAGACATGGGACACGCTGATTAAGATACGTCTCGCAATCTTGAACAATAAGACCTTCTTCGTTTTCCATCTTATCTACATTACAGCAAACGAGGCTTAAATGGATAGCTTTATGGAGATGTACGTCAAGTTACAAGTTGACCATAAATCTTGCATTGTACATAGTAGTTGAGAGATTTATTGATGTTATATCTCGGCCTTGTATCATGCTCAAGGATTTGTTTGTCCCGGTAGATAATTATTCGTTATTGTAAAAAACTGCACTAGAGGGCTTTGAGTATAAGTAATCCATTTATGAGCATCATTGAGGATCTCTTAGTTTAATAATAAATCAGTCTCAACAAAAAGAATCTTAGAAATGTGGTTTTTTTGTCCTAGGATCACGTATTAAAATTAATGCCATCTATGAAATTTATCAACTATAGTAATAAAATTTATTTCAATCAATTATACTCATAGTCATAAGACCTGAGGGAGAATATCATATACTCAAGTTAAGGGATTCTTCTTCTATAACAATACTTTTGGGTTCATTTTGATGAAGTACCGTAATGACCATTAGCTAGGGTATCATCTTCTTTTAGTCCTTCCGTTGACTAGTTAGCATGATTTCTAATTTGTTATGCCTATAAAGTTAATACAAAAACAATGAATTATGCATATCACAATTAGATCCCCTACTTGGACATTATGAAGGACATGACCAATTTTAAGCCATCTTAAAGAGTCACCAATGTACATGGCCCATGGCAAAGCACATTGCATACCATTATCGATAAGTCTATTATCGTGCATCTTAAATCTCCTAATTAGACTTTATAAATGATATGACTAATTTTTAGCCCCCTTAAGGAGTCACTGTAATGGTACCCATAAAAAAAGTAAAGTGGATACCATTACCATAATCATGGATATGCTATCATTCCAATATATGTTATCTTTCTCTTTCTCTCCCTCTCCCTCCCTCTCTTTCTCTTTCTCTCGTATTTCCTCTCCCTCTCACAATTTATCTTAACACTCTCCAAAAGCAAAAAGGAGAGGGAGAGAGAGACTGCACTCTCCCTCCCTCTCCCTCTCCCTCTCCCTCTCTTTCTCATTCTCTCCCTCTCTCATTTCCTTCCCCTCTCTCTCCCTCTCCCTCTCTTTCTCTCTTTCTCTCTCATTTCCTCTCCTAAAAAAGAAAAAAAGAAAGTGATTCAAACATTAAACAAGCAAGAGAGAGAGTGAGAGAGAGAATGAACTCTCCCTCCCTCTCCCTCTCCCTCTCCCTCTCTTTCTCTTTCTCTCCCTCTCTCATTTCCTTCCCCTCCCTCTCCCTCTCCCTCTCTTTCTCTCCCTCTCTTTCTCTCTTTCTCTCTCATTTCCTAAACAAGCAAAAAATAAAGTGATTTAAACATTAAACAAGCAAAAGGGAGAGGGAGAGAGACAATGCACTCTCCCTCCCTCTCCCTCTCCCTCTCTTTCTCTTTCTCTCCCTCTCTTATTTCCTTCCCCTCTCTCTCCCTCTCCCCCTCTTTCTCTCCCTCTCTTTCTCTCTCATTTCCTCTCCTAAACAAGCAAAAAATAAAGTGATTTAAACATTAAACAAGCAAAAGGGAGAGGGAGAGAGAGAATGCACTCTCCCTCTCTTTCCCTTTCTCTCCCTCTCTCATTTCCTCCCCCTCCCCCTCCCCCTCCCTCTTTCTCTTTCTCTTTCTCTTTCTCTCCCTCTCTCTCCCTCTCTCATTTCCTCTCCTAAACAAGCAAAAAAGAAAGTGATTTAAACATTAAACAAGCAAAAGGGAGAGGGAGAGAGAGAATGCACTCTCCCTCTCCCTCTCTTTCTCTTTCTCTCTCTCCCTCTCCCTCTCCCTCTGCCTCTCTTTCTCTTTCTCTCTCATTTCCTCTCCTAAACAAGCAAAAGAGAAAGTGATTTAAACCTTAAACAAGCAAAAGAAAGAGAGAGGGAGACTCACCGATGAGATATGGCGAGCGTGGGGCGGCTCCTCTTTGCGATGAAGGCTCCTCCTCTCCTTCGCGAATAATGGTGGCGGCAGCGGCAGCGGCGGCAAGTCTTCTTCCTCTCCTTCTCTCACGACGGTCGCTCTCTCCCTCGCTTTGCTCTCAAAACTCACAAGCCGCAAATGCGAAATGAAAACCGTGCTTGGTTTCGATTGCTTTTTTTTCTTGTGGAGCGTCGCAATGCAAATAGCGACGCAAATAGTGACGCTATTAGCGACGCCAATAGCGACGCCGCTATCTGTCGTTGCTAATCGGAATCGCTACTAGCTCAAATCCTTGTAGTGAGAGAGAAAGAGAGGGGGAGGGAGAGGAAATGAGAGAGGGAGAGGGAGACATTAAACATAGTAGGGAAATGAGAGAGGGAGAGGGAGAGAGATGAGAGAGGGAGAGAGAGGGAGAGAGAGGGAAAGGGGGAGGAAATGGGAAAGGAAGAGGGAGAGGGAGGGAGAGAGAAAGAGAGGGGGAGCGAGAGGGAGAGGGAGGGAGAGGAATTGAGAGAGGGAGAGGGATAGAGGGAGGGAGGGAGACATTAAACATAATAGGAAAATGAGAGAGGGAGATGAGAGAGGGAGAGGGAGAGAGAGAGGGGGGAGACGAAAACATAATAGGGAGATGAGAGAGGGAGAGGGGGGGAGACGAAAACATAATAGGGAAATGAGAGAGGGAGAGGGAGGGAGAAGAAATGAGAGAAGGAGAGGAAGAGAGCAAAAGGAAATGAGAGAGGGAGAGGAGAGAGAAAAAGAGAGAAAAGATGTTAAACATAATAGGAAAAGAGAGAAAGAGTGTGCGGGTGAGGGTGAGGGAGGGAGAGGAAATGAGAGAGGGAGAGGAAGAGAGAAAAGAAATGAGACAGGGAGAGGAGAGAGAAAAAGAAATGAGAGAGAGAGAAAAAGAGAGAAAAATCATTAAACCTAATGGGGAAAGAGAGAAAGAGAGGGTTAGGGTGAGGGAGGGAGAGGAAATGAGACAGGGAGAGAAAGAGAGAGAAAAGGAAATGAGAGAGGGAGAGGAGAGAGAAAAAGAGAAAAAAATCATTAAACCTAATAGAGAAAGAGAGAAAGAGAGGGTGGGGGTGAGAGAGGGAGAGAAAGAGAGAAAGAGAGAAAGGGAAAGGAGAGAGTGATAGGAGAGAGAAAAAGAAATGAGAGAGAGAGAGGAGATAGAAAAAGAGAGAAAAATCATTAAACCTAATAGGGAAAGAGAGAGAGCGTCAGGGTGAGGGAGGGAGAGGAAATGAGAGAGGGAAAGAAAGAGAGAAAAGGAAATGAGAGAGGGAGAGGAGAGAGAAAAAGAGAAAAAAATCATTAAACCTAATAGAGAAAGAGAGGGTGAGGGTGAGGGAGGGAGAGGAAATGAGAGAGGGAGAGAAAGAGAAAGGGAAATGAGAGAGGGAGTGGAGAGAGAAAGAGAGGAAGAGGAGAGAGAAAAAGAGAGAAAAATCAGTAAACCTAATAGGGAATGAGAGAAAGAGAGGGTCAGGGTGAGGGAGGGAGAGGAAATGAGAGAGGAAATGTTTTTCATACAATGAAGGCAATTAGCCTATCAGTATGAGAAACATTCATTTTTCGTAACATAATCCCAAAAATAACTTTGGATATTCCATAAAAATCAATATCTTCTTAAAAAGACAAATACAGAAAACTAAAACAACATCATTCATATGCTTCGCAAAACTAAAACAACATCACCACAAGATCTCTTAGGAAAATCATCTTCAACTATTAATTTTAATTAATGAATATAATATAAAATCACTTGCAAGGAAGGACACTATTTTACCATTAATCCTCTTTCTTCTATAGAATAGTCTTAGGAACAAATTTCTGCTCTAACAAGCATATATTTGAGGATAATAACTATTTTAAGGTTTATTCCATGAGTAGTGATAGTATATATGCAACCATCAAGCTAGAGATCATGCTTTGGTATGTGTGGAGATCCCAATCTCATGCCCTCATAGAGATTGTAGTGTGCAATAGTGTGGAGAGAAGATGGGTGAGTTGTAAATGGTAAATGATAATTCTATTGATGATGGAGAGAAGATGAGGTGAATCGCCAATCCTATTCTTAGTGAGTGCAACCTACCCATAGTCATGGTCGTCGTCGTCTTCATCGTGGTCATGGTCGTAGTCATGGTCGTGGTCATGGTCCTGGTCCTGGTCGTGGTCGTGGTCCTAGTCGTGGTCATGGTCATAGTCATAGTCGTGGTCGTGGTTGTGGTCGTAGTTGTAGTCATAACGTAGAAAAAAAGAGAGAGAGATGGAAGGAGAGGATAACAATTTAAGAAATTAAGAAAAAAGAGAGAGATGGAAGGAGACGCTAACAATTTAAGAAAAAAAAAGAATGATAACAAAAACAAATTGTTTATTGTAATGTAGACATAATGGAAAACGATGAAGGTCGCGTTGTTCAAGATCGCGAGGCGTATCTTAATCAACGTGTCCCATGTCCTTGCTCTCAATGCAAGCTGGCAATTAGAAGAAAATGTCAATTGTCTATAGAACACATACGACGATTTGGCGAGTTTCAATCTGAGTTCATTGATCATGGATTTTCAACAAACCGTAAGAAAAGTTAATATCAATCATGCATTGTACTCGCAAGCTAATCAAATACCATATACAATAAGATTGGGTCGATATTATGGCAAAGATTTGAGCTAGTAGTGACGCCAATTAGCAACGGCGGATAGCGGTGTCGCTAATAGTATCGCTATTGGCGTCGCTAATAGCATCGCTATTTGTACAAATAGCGACGCAAATAGCGACGCTCCACAAGGAAAAAAAGCTTCTCTATCATACTATTCGATGTGCAGTGGTTCAAAGTGGTACTTGGAGGAGCTAGAGCAACAGTTCGACGAGGTCCATCTGGATTTCTCGAAATAGATTCTGAAAAAAAATAGACTGATTTGCGCGACACCTTTGTGTTGCCAGTCCATTGTGAACAGGTGTATAGAGTCATTTGCTTGCTAATTGTAATACGACAATGGTTTATGTCACAATGGTTTGAACCCCCGACAACCTCGATGGTGGTATGTTATACCTTCAACTCCTCGAAGTGCGAGAGTATATGATCAAAGCGATGTTCTGGGTATAGATGAAGATAATATGCAAATAGAGGGGTCGATATTACAAGGGGTGGAGGCCACCGCAAGCTTGGAGCCCTCATCGGCTAACAATGATGGAAATACAAGAGTCCAAGAGTTTTTTGAGAACGAGGCAGACTCATTCTTTTGTGGTGACATGTCTATCGACCTTCTAGTGTATGCAGAGTTGTGTCAGGAGATTAACATGGGACCATAGGATACTTCATTCTTGGAGAATTATATTACTCAATTCATTGTTTAGATCTTCCATAAAGGTAGATAAGATATGCATTTTAAGAGGGATTTTTCAAAAATGATTTATATTACTGTGCTTTGTATAGTTGAAATTGATTATTCTAACACTATTTTTTATCTGTGCAGGTGACATTTTCAGGATGAGTCGAGGGATGAGCGATGAGGAGTTTCAGGACATGATGACACGCATGTCTCCAAACCAGCTCATGAGATTCAGAGAGATGGCAGACCAGGAGCTGTCTCATTTTTCCTCAGGGCGCCCTGCTAGATCTACTTCAGCGCGATTAGATGCTTCAGTTTCGAGCAAAAGATCTCGACACTCACGACTTGGGCCAGAGGGAGGGACTGCATCGGGATCAAGGGGATGCTGCTCTGGAGATACGGATGCGGTGTCTCCGTCTCATCGTTCAGCTGGAGTTGCGTCACCTCTAGGATTTTCACACCTGTGGGGACGTCTACTCCAGTTACTCTGGCTTTTGCGTAGCCGTCAGCACGTGGCACCCCTTTTGGTGGCACCCCTTTGAGTGCCACCCCGAGAGAGGTTACCCTTGTCGGTACACCGGATGTAGAGGGGTCTCCTGGATATGCCCAGGAGTGATGACCAGGAAATCAATGCAAATAAAGGCACAAAAATGTGCTCACATGGAAACAATTTTTTGTAAAATGACTCATTGCAATTGTACCCCTTTGTAAAATTTCAAATATGAAGCAATGTAAAATGTGTAGTCCAAAAGGCTCACATTAAAAAAAATGTTGAAAGGAAAGGAAAGGTCAAACCCTTTTGTCTCATGCTAAAAATTGAAAGGTCTTTAGACCTTAGCCAATGTATGCAAATTTGATTTTTTATAATTCAAGAAAGGAAAAGGAGGTGGTTACAGCCGTGGGATTTGGGGAGGTGGGAGGTTGAGGTGGTTACACCCTCTCTTCCTTTATCTTCTCCTCTCACGGTTCATTTCTCCCTCTCTCATTTTGGCACAACACTTGCCTTCTTGTTCTTGTTTCCCTCTCTTGTGCTCCTTTGCAAGATCTCATGGAGAGTGAGGAAGAGGAAGAGGGTGAGGATGGAAGAATTGTTCAATTTCTTGTGTGCCTTCCTCTTGTGTGTTTGGAGAGTATGGTTCTTGGTGAGAAGAATGAGAGTTTTCTTGCAGGTTTTGTGGCCAGCAAATGTATTTGCAGCCTCTCTTGGCCGGTTTGTGGTTCTATTTGTGCCGTGGCAGGGTGCTCTTCATTTGGTGCACTGGCCGGGAAATTGAGGAGGTTATGGAGCTTGCAAGAAAGAATGGGCTTTGAAGTACCATTTCAGCCATTACAAGTTTCAAAGGATGCTGTTAAAGGTCAATGTGCATACTAAAGAATGTATCAAGAAGAAAAGAATAGAAGGTTACACACAGTGATGTCCGCCTTGCTCACCTTCCTCAAGGACATTGTATAAAGTCGTGATGCAGGGTTAATGGCACCGCCATTCTTGACGATGGCCAGCGGATCCTAATAGACAAGAAGGTGGCGGCGAGGGGGGGAGGCGGACTGCACAGAGAGCAGAGACTCTGATGCAAGTACGAGGCACAGCAGCATCAAGGACACCATGAGCACACTGTAATCTCTCATCGTCTGATGGACCGTGACCAGCGTCTCATGATAGTCACCTGCGTGATGAGGCAGTTCTGGTGAAGCATATAGACTTGCTCTCTCTCTCTCTCTTCCCGGCTCCTTGAGCCTCCCAGCGGTTATCTCGAGAGATTCAGCTGCCCTTTCGCTTGACAACATCGGCAACTCCATCGCCTTCTCCTCACGACATCCGTCTGTCTTTTTTCACGTTGTCTTTTCCTCCATACGTCCACGCAAGCCAATCATCCATCGGTGCCTGAAAAAAACATTATCCTTTCCTTCTTTATTTCTAACGTTGGCTATTACAAACAGATATATTTTTCAATTAACAAAAAACCTTAAGGATTGATATTTCCACAACTACTTTGTTGGTAGTTCATATGCTATTTCTTTTCTATCTTGAATTCATTCTTTCTTCCACCCACAATACCCTCCAACACACCAAGATTTATTTTTCCTTTTCTTTTGTTGTTTTTGGCAATAAAACCCACATCTTTTTTCCTTTTTAACAACAACTGGGTGGGAGAACTCTAAATCAATATCTTTTGTAAGGGTGTACTTCATTTATATATCTTTTTCGAGTTTTCTTATGTGCTTCATTGGTGGTTATCTTTCATTCTATATTGAGTGTGATGTTGCTCTTGTTCACAAATTGTTGAAAAGCCCTATCTTTCGAGTTTTTGTTTGGAGTGTTTTATAACCTAGGCTCAACGTCCTAGTTGTGATTCTATTTTGTGTGTTATTTCCCTCCTTATCCAATAGCAATTCAAAGATGATGAAGAAAAAAATGAAGACCGAAGATTGAAGATGAAGATTTTGCAAGAGCTGATTGTGGTTCTTCTTCAATTTTGTTTGCGGGGACGCTTCACACTTAAGTGTGGGAGGAAATGATGACCAGGAAATCAATGCAAATAAAGGCACAAAAATGTGCTCACATGGAAACTATTTTTTGTAAAATGACTCATTGCAATTGTACCCCTTTGTAAAATTTCAAATATGAAGCAATGTAAAATGTGTAGTCCAAAAGGCTCACATTAAAAAAAATGTTGAAAGGAAAGGAAAGGTCAAACCCTTTTGTCTCATGCTAAAAATTGAAAGGTCTTTAGACCTTAGCCAATGTATGCAAATTTGATTTTTTATAATTCAAGAAAGGAAAAGGAGGTGGTTACAGCCGTGGGATTTGGGGAGGTGGGAGGTTGAGGTGGTTACACCCTCTCTTTCTTTATCTTCTCCTCTCACGGTTCATTTCTCCCTCTCTCATTTTGGCACAACACTTGCCTTCTTGTTCTTGTTTCCCTCTCTTGTGCTCCTTTGCAAGATCTCATGGAGAGTGAGGAAGAGGAAGAGGGTGAGGATGGAAGAATTGTTCAATTTCTTGTGTGCCTTCCTCTTGTGTGTTTGGAGAGTATGGTTCTTGGTGAGAAGAATGAGAGTTTTCTTGCAGGTTTTGTGGCCAGCAAATGTATTTGCAGCCTCTCTTGGCCGGTTCGTGGTTCTATTTGTGCCGTAGCAGGGTGCTCTTCAAGGAGCGTGGATGGAGATGGGAGAGGACCCATCTTAGGCAAACTCATAGGGGTTATGAATACCTGGTTAATAGTAGGTCAGGAGCAATCATCATGAATGATGAGGGGAGGAGGGTGATGGCTCGCACGAGAGAGTTGTGCCAACAAGTTTTTCGGCATAACGTCTTGGATCATTGGAAGAATATACCGGAGGGAAGCAAGGACTACATAGTAGCATCCTTGCATGAGGAGTTTCCGGTGCCAACCGTAGTAGATAGATTCTCTATGGGCTGGATGATGGATTGCATGCATGCATGCATGTCACATAGACGATTCGACGCACGCAAGGCAATCAAGAGTGGGGCTGCAAAGCCCGAGTGGTTAGATGCAGACGACTGACATCGACTGAGGGAGGAGGCTACAGATTCGCCAAGACGTTGGAGTCAGCAGAGGCGGCGAGGGCACGACTCAAGGCCGGAGTGGTCCATCATCTTGGGAGTGGCGGCCAGAGGACATATTTGGAGGACTTTGTAAGTTTCTCTTTTGTTTTGCTTGTTTGTTTTTTTGAAATATTCTTTGTACTGACAATCATGTTTCTAACAGTTAGCATTTTGTTTTCTTTGCAGCACTCCATTACAAATCGCGATCCGCAAGGCCTTAAGACTCGATATGCAGAGAGGCACGGTCTCAATGCATTGATCGACCGATTGTATAGACGCGGCGGCCCTATAAGTCACTCATCTTTCTTGTCTGTAGTTACCATGAGATATTTGAATGCATTATTGTATGGTGGATTGATGTGTTGTTTCTTTTTTTGCAGAATCCGTTCGATGCTCCTTTGCAGCGGGACGAGCTTTCGGGGGATGAGGATTTATAGCTCACCCTTGGATCCTTGGAGCTCACACACCTTTAGTTTTTAGTCGCCTGATCTATGTAGACATTTTCTATGTATTAGTGATATCCTTTCATGATTGTACCGATCGCATTTTATGCGATCATGTATTTATTTCATGTATCAATTTTATGATTTCAGTATACATTCTTTTTGTTTGCAAGCACTTTGTATGCAGTAGTGCAGAAACTATTTTGTATGGCTCTCATACAGCACATAGTGCTATATGTGGCAGGGCAGCTTGTTGCCCTGCCACAAAATTTTTTTTCCCCTGTCACCATCGCTATTTGCGTCACAAATTTACTGCTCGTGTCACTATTGGCATCGCTATGTGCATTGCAAATTTGGTTGCATCGCTATATGCATCGCTATTTGCGGTTCTATATGCATCGCAAATGCAATGCATATAGCGACGTTTCTATGGCATCGTCAATAACGATGCTTTTTACGATGATGGGGGCAAATTTTGTTGTTTGTATTTTCGTCACTTTAAACGTCGGTATAAGGTCTATATCTTGTAGTGGATATGGCAAATTTTCTATCCAGGGAGGTGATGTCTCGTCCCAAGGAGGAGTGCACCATTTGTGGCCAATTAAAAGAGTTTGTGGGTATGCGATGGATGGAGTGCATGAGCCAATCCACCACTTGCAAGGCCAATCTATACTGTCAATGCCAGAGGAGACAAGCAACCTTCCAAACATACCTACAATCTTGGAGCCTGAGATGGAGGCAATGATCGATGCATTGATTCCCATGGATGCCGAGACTTCTGATCCGCTTAGAGAGGAAGCATCCATATCATTATATGAGGGTGCCGAGTATCTCGCCCGAAGACACTGCTTGCACTCTTAAGTGTACAAGCAAAATATGGGTGGAGCAATGCGAGTGTGACTGAGTTGTTCAGGTACCTTGTACATATGCTTTGTTGATTTTTTTTTCGGCACTATTATTTAAAAAAATTATGCTTTTTCAGGGTATTTATGATTTTTTTCAGGTTATTGAAATATCATATATTACCACCTGCAAATACCATGCTTGAGTCTCGTGATGATGCACGACATGTTTTACAAAAGCTTGAAATGTACTACAATAACATTCATGCATGTATCAATGATTGTATACTGTTTCGAGGAGAATACAAGACTATGGGCAAAGTGCGGTTCTCACAGGTATTGATAGGACTTTCAAGGGCAAACCATCCCTCAAAAAGTTCTCAGACATTTTTTGCTTATCCCCCGCATAAACCACATGTTTCCTACGTCCGGCATGGCAAGCTTGACAATGTGGCATGCACAAAATAGGTCCACGGATGGAGTTCAACGAATATCAGCGGATTCACGTGCATGGAGCCACATTGCTTCTACCTTTCTAGGCTTTGCCTGAGAGCCAAGGAATCTTCAGCTTGGTCTTGCAATGGATGGCTTGAACCCATTCGGTTTGCGCTCAACTTCTTACAGTGTGTTGCCTATAGTCCTTGTCAACTACAATATCCCTTGATGGCTTTCTACGAAGAAAGGACATCTCATCCTTAGCTTACTCAGCCCTGGCCGCTACAAAGTAAAAAATATGGATGTGTATCTTTGTCCATTAGTCGATGAGCTTAAGATTTTGTGGGAGGAGGGGGTCATTGTGCAAGATATGAGCAAGTGTGATGGTCGGCGGTCTGCCAATATTCGAGTCATTCTTATGTGGACGATGCATGACTTTCCGGGATTCGAAGAGTGCTCACGTGAACATGCCTCCATTCTCATTGGTAATATCTATATTTTATCTCGTTCAAGCTTGTATTTACTTACAGGTAACCACTTGTTGGATCCCATGCATATTTTCAAGAATTGGGCAGCTTGCTATGGCATCACAAGAAAGAGAGAGACTATAGGGATACGAATGGATTTGAAGGAGGTAGGTAAGATGGAGGTGCTTTGGCCGTAGTCGAGTGTTGATGGTCGCGTGCAGCTACCTCGCGCTCCTTGGGTTTTGTCCATTAAAAAAGAGCGCATTGTGAAGCAAGTAGTCAAGTCTATCTGCACTCCGATGGGTATGATGCGTTCTCTTAGGTCTGCATTTTCTAAAGACGACCAGTTATTGGGGCTAAAATCCCATGACTGGCATAAGATATGTCAGGTTTCTACTATGAATGGATTGTAATTGGCGTGCACATTTTGCTATTTGGAGTATAGCCATTATTCATAATGCTTTCTTATTTGTGGTAGTTTGTACCATCGATTGCGATCGCATGATGTCTTACTCCAGAAATACGTGGGGCCATTTACAAGTTGTCGACTTTGGTGCAATGGATCTCACAAAAGGATATTAAGACGTCCTCTATTAAATCTATCAGATAGGGAGCAGTGGAGACGGTCTGTCTATTTGAGAAATACCTACCCACCAGCATGCTCACGATACAAATCCACCTTCTTGTGCATCTTGTAGATGAAGTGAAGATTGCTGGACTTGTCTATATACAATGGATGTTCTTCTTGGAGCGCTTCATGAAAACCCTGAAAGGCTTTGTGCGACAACGAGCTCGGCCAAAAGGTAGCATGGCTGAAGGTTGGTTGGTGTCTGAGGCGCTAGTGCATATTTCACAATGGCTACCAATGGTGGATCCAGACAACAAAATGCTATGGTCGCTAAAGGACGATGATAGAATGACTGGAGATGTGGTGGTTGGAAATGGGGTAGAAAAAAGAATTGATGTCTCAATGGAGGAGAAGGTGAATCGCTTTTGTATGTTGCACCATGCCTTCGTGGCTCGCCAAGTACCAGATCACTAGGCAAGATCGAGAGGAAGCGTGATTTGAATTCCGACGTAGTACACGCCATTGATTCGATATCCCGATGGCATGGAGGAGATGCCACGGTTCATGTCAACACGATGGTTGCATGGAGCTTTGACCACAACATCTCGTGAAGGGACAAAGGTCTCAATGGAGGAGTGGGAATTCTCGAGGGGATGTAGTCCAAAGGTGATGAGGTGTTTAGGATTTGTCGTATCTACATTTTATATGCGTCATCTAATTTGAGTGCTTCAATGTATAATACAAAATATATAGTGCAGCGTGGTCATGGGACGACATTTTCGCGTGGACCGTATTGACAAAATGCGCTCCACAATGGATTGTGGTATCATGGCAAGGTTCAAGCAAGAGAGTCAGCGACGAGTGGCGGATCCAAACACGATTATAGATAAGATGGATTATTTTGGGAACTTGCAAAGTATTGTTACGCTGGATTACCGTAGCTTCTCCATAATACTATTTGATGTGCAGTGGTTCAAAGTGGTACTTCGAGGAGCTAGAGCAACAGTTCGACAAGGTCCATCTAGATTTCTTGAAATAGATTCCAAAAAAAAAAGGACGGATTTGTGCGACACATTTGTGTTGCCGGCCCATTGTGAACATGTGCATGGACTCATTTGTTTGTTAATTGTATTACGACATGATACATGTCACAATAGTTTAAACTCTTTTGTACATGTTTGTGAATATGTAATCTTCTATCCAAACCCCCGAGAACCTCAATGGTGGTATGTTATATCTTCAACTCCTCGAAGTGAGAGAGTATATGATCAAAGCGATGTTCCGAGCATAGATGAAGACAATATGCAAATAGAGGGGTCGATATTGCAAGGGGTGGAGGCCATCGAAAGATTGAAGCCAGAATCGGCTAACAATGATGGAAATACAGGAGTCCAAGAATTCTTTGAGAACGAGGTAGACTCATCCTTTTGTGGTGACATGTCTATCGATCTTCCAGTGTATGCAGAATTGTGTCAAGAGGTTGACATGGGACCATATGATACTTCATACTTGGAGCATCCACTTACTCAATTCGTTGACAAATCGCTTATAAGGCTACATAAGATATGCATTTTAAGTGAGATTTTTTTATAGGATTTATATTACTTTGCTTTGTATGATTTAAATTGATTATTCTAACATTATTTTTTATCTATGCAGGTGACATTTTCAGGATGAGTCCAGGGATGAGCGATGAGGAGTTACAGGATATCTTCACGCGCATGTCTCCAGACTAGATCGCGAGATTGAGAGACATGGCAGACCAGGAGCTATCTCAGTCTTCGTCAGGCCGCTCTGCTAGATCTACTTCAACACGATCGGATGCTCCAGCTTCGAGCATACGAGCTCAACGCTACAGACTTGGGCCAGAGGGAGGGAGTACTTCAGGGTCAGGGGGATGCTGCACAGATACGGAGGCAATGAGCCAGTGGTTGACATGGGATACAGGTGTGACTCCTCGCTGTCGTGATGGTTCCAAGGAGCATGGCTTAGGCTCGGGTGGATGTTGTGGAGGCATGGACGCGGTGTCTTTGTCTCGTTGTTCAAGTGGAATTGCATCACCTCCAGGATTTGTCACACTTGTGGGGATGTCTACTCCAGCTACTCCCCGACTTTTGCTCAACCATCTGCAGGTGGTGGCACCCCTATGGGTGCTACTCTGACAGATATTACCCTGGTCAGTACACCGGATACACAGGGGTCTCCTGGATATGCCCAGGAGCGTGGACACAAATGGGAGAGGACCCATCTTAGGCATACCCCAAGGGGATATGCATATCTAGTCGATGATAGGTCAAGAGCCATCATCATGAATGATGAGGGGAGGAGGGTGATGGCTCACATGAGAGAGTTGTACCAACAAGTTTTTCAGCACAACGTCTTAGATCATTGGACAAACATATCGGAGGAGAGTAAGGACTACTTAGTAGCATCCTTACATTAGGAGTTTCTGGCTCCAACTTTAGTAGATAGATTTTCTATGGATTGGATGATGGATTCATGCATGCATATATGTCACACAGACGATCCGACGCACACAAGGCAATCAAGAGTGGGGCTGCAAAGCCCGAGTGGTTAGACGTGGACAATTGGCGGCGACTAAGGGAGGAGGCTACAGATTCTCCAGGACATTGGAATCAGCAACACGAGGCGGCAAGGGCATGACTCGAGGCTGGAGTGGTCCATTATCTTGGGAGTGGCGGCCATATGACATATTTGGAGAACTTTGTAAGTTTTTCTTTTGTTTTGCTTGTTTATTTTTTTGCAATATCCTTTGTACTGACAATCATGTTTCTAACAGTTAGCATTTTGTTTTCTTTGCAGCACTCCTCCATTACAAATTGCGATCCGACCGGCCTTGAGACTCGATATGCAGAGAGGCATGGTCTCACTTCATTGATCGACCGATTGTATAGACGTGGTGGCTCTGTATGTCACTCATCTTTCTTGTCCTTAGTTACCATGTTTAATTAGAATGCATTATTGTATGGTGGACTGATGTGTTGTTGTTTCTTTTTTTGCAGAGTCCGTTCGATACTCCTTTGCGGCGGGACGAGCTTTCGGACGGCGAGGTTATGTAGCTCGCCCTTGGATCCCTGGAGCTCACACACCTTTATTTTTTGGTCGCCTGATCTGTGTGGATATTTTCTATGTATTAGTGATATCTTGTCATGATTATAGCAATCGCTTATTATGCGATCATGTATTTATTTCATGTATCAGTGTTATGATTTCAATATACTTTGTATTTGTTTGCATAAGCATTGTACATAGTGCATAAACTATTTTGTATGGCTCAAATAAAGCATGCAGTGCTACTGTCATAAAATTTTTTTCCTTGTTACCATCACAAATTTACTGCTCGCGTCGTTATTGGCGTCGTTATGTTCGTCGCAAACCGTCGGTATCAACGTCGCAAATACTGATGCCAATACCGACGCTGATACCAATTGTTCTATGGCATCGCCAATAATGATGCTTTTTGAGACAACGGGGGAAATTTTTGTTATTTACATTTTCGTCGCTTTTAACGTCGGTATAAGGTCTATATCTTGTAGTGTAAGTGGAAAGAGAATGATTTAACAAGCAACACTTTCTCATAAATCTATAAAATTGTATGTAAACCCTATTATGCAGCTTTCCCTTTTTACAAAGAAAATTGGTGTCAGGAAGGGAACTATGAGGAGACAAAAAGAAGAGAGAATATTGCAAAGGAGAGAGAAAGACTAGAAATGGAGAGAAAAAGAGAGAGAAGCCATGACAACTGCCAAGAGAAGGTGAGATGAAAGAGATTACCTTGGTTATTATTGAATGATTTAAAAAATGGAATCCTGTTACAACTTATACCTAGCGAGTGTGGCTAGTATTTTATTTTTTTCAAATTATAACGTATTTCTAGTCCTTTACATTCCATCCCCACCCAAAGGTTTTTGCCCTTTAAAAGAAATAGACTTATTATAATGGCTAGAGTGATTTTTTTTTTGAAGAATCTCACGAATTTGGCTGAATTGAAGATTGAAGAATGAACCTCTTTAATGTACAACATCTAGATGTCTTCAAAATTAAGTCTTGGCTACAATCTTTTTAAAAAGATGAATGTAACCAGTAGTCATCTTCTAGTTTAATACAAATCCTATTGAACAAAGTCTAAAATAACTTTTCATAGGCTAGTCCTAAACGAGGAGTACTATGAATCAAAATGAAGCTCTTTTAAAATTCTTTCATCTGTGTGGGTTGGACATTACTATAGTTGAGTAAAATTTTGTCTAATAATAGAAGGCTTCCTACAAGTTGTTTGTAGCAAAATAGGGCCAACTATAACTAGCTCTCAACAAAAAAATCATCTTGAAGATAGGGAAACTCCTCCAATATCGATGCAAGCATCTAAGAAACTTCCTCCAATATTAAACCCTTCCATTTGATCAAGTATTCAATGATTAAAGATTTTATTCTCACTACCCTATGACTTTCTCAAGGATATATTGTACATTTCTCTCTTTATCTATAGGCTCCAAATGATAAGCCAATTCTCCTATGCTTGAGAATCATATATAGTCCATAAAAAATATATGCAATCTTATAATTTGAGCCATTCTTCAAAGTAGAGTATCGAGATTAAGCACTTTTAGCAATGCTAACTCTCCTTCTTGAAACTCCTTGGGATGCCTTTTTTTATCAACATACAACTTCATATGCTCTTGGGTTTTCTTGACATTTAACTTGCACTATTGAAGAAGGTCCTATATACAATTCAATTCTTATTTCCCTTGAAGATTAATCTTCTCACTAAATAAGACTATAGGAAGAAGCATTTTATAACCATACAAGGCCTCAAAGAGAGAAACACCAATGTTGGAATGGGTAGTACCACACATAATGCATATCATGATAGAAATGTCTAAGATAAGTTTCCAACTACTTTGTTGAGTGTTGAAATGACTTGTTTTTTGGCTGATTTTTGTTGTTTTTGAGAGCTGAATGGTTGATTTTATGAGATGATTGATTGGTTTGAAAGTAGTTTGAGAGTGTTTTGGATGATATTGATTGTGTTTTGGAAGTTCATAATGTTTATTAGTAGAGATATGAGATTCTGTGATGTTTTGATTGGTTTTGATTCGTTCTGTTTACCTTTTGTATAGCTTCTATTTTGTTCTGTTTTGTTTTGATTGTCTTCTGTAAGGAGGGATGGAGTATTGATTGATAGGGATTGAGATCTTGTGAAAGCTTATTGAATAGTTTTTGAGAGTTTGGAATGGTTTGAGTATGAGTTATGAGGTTTTGATGACCTTCTGTAGGTCTTCTGTAGAGCTTCTGTCTCTGTACTGTAGCTGTTCTGTTACTGTTCTGTAGACTGTTCTGTATGCTTCTGTATGTGTTCTGTAGAATGTATGTGTAGCTTGGGAAAGTTTTCTAGCCTTGGAAAGAGGTGAATACAAGTGCAAAAGAGCTGAAAGAAGTAGCTGTTGAAGACTCAAGTGAAGACTGGAGTGAAGTGACAGTAGTGAGCTATGAAAGGACACTGTAGTGGCTCTGGTGACTCTTCATATCAGACATACCTCTTGGGAGGGGTATCCACGACCTAAGAAGGATTATTGAGAGTTATTATGAGAGATTTTAGTGAGGAAATGATGTATTATTGATGGAGAGAGAGAGAGAGAGTCATAGATAGCCAATTCTACTAAAATAGAGTGATTGTATATGAGAGATTGAGAGAGAAGACTATGAAGATATTGAAGATGAATACTATGTGATGTATTTCCATTCAAAGATGGTGTATTCATTTGCTTTCTTTGTTATATTGATGTATTTTGTGAAGATATTGAAGAATATGGTTGATTCTATCAAATCCGTGGGAGATCTACATGATGCTGTATGAAGATTTGTTGTGCCTGGTATTCTTTTCTTCATTGTGATCATATGAAACATAATAAACAATCTTGTTGGTGTTACAAGATAGACTTTCTTGCAAGAGAATTCCCTTTTCCTTGGTGTTCCTCTTGGGGCTCCACACTTACGAAATTTTTTTGTCTACCCGTCAATCTGAGGATGGTATTCTATAGATGGAGCTAACTTGGTCACCATTGAGATGAAAATCACATGCCAAAAATTGCTCATAGATTTGATGTTCCTATCATGAATAACAACTAGAAATAATCCATGCAATTTAAAGATATACTCCATAAACTAATTGGTAACTTATGATGCAATAAAGTGAGCCTTGGTAGGGATCAAATGGGCAAGCTACTATTCCATCCATAACCACATAGATATTGTTCCATTACTTCTTGATTGTAGCCAAGCTAGTAACAAAATCCATGGTTATGTGAGTCCACTTGCCTTTAGGGGTAGGTAAGGGCTGCAACAAGCCACCTAGCTTGAGTGTTGTCCTTATTTGGCTAAGATGGCACACATCTAGAAACATAATCTTTCACATCCTTCCATAAGCTCTTCTAGTGAAAGCTCTTGGAAATCTTGTCATAGGTCTTAAAAACATGTAAGTGTCTAGCTCTATGGGTGAATAATGCATCTGCTCCATGATATTTTGTTTGAAATAAGAAGTATAAGGGATGATAATCTTGTCATTGAACCAAATGAGGCTATTTATAAATTGAAAACAAGAGTTTTCCTCCATGATCCCTTGATGCAATTTCTAAAATGCATGCATTCATTCCTCATCCAACTGATAGGATCCTACCAACTCTCCAATCCAATCACTATGAAGCTCAATAATGGCTGAAACTTTACATGCCCACATTGTAAAGAGACAATTAGCCATTATATCATATTTTCCCCTCGTATGAGTAATGCCAAAATAATAGTTTTATAGTGTAGACACCCACCTATGCTACTTGGGAGCAAGAT
This sequence comes from Lygodium microphyllum, assembly GCF_053477565.2. Lineage (NCBI taxonomy): Eukaryota > Viridiplantae > Streptophyta > Polypodiopsida > Schizaeales > Lygodiaceae > Lygodium > Lygodium microphyllum. The sequence continues at coordinate 19,683,480 of NC_141142.1, forward strand.
TTTTATTGGGAGAGAAAATACTTAAGGAACTTATGACCACTTTTAACCCTTAATTGATTGTAATATAAAGAACGGTACCATTTTTTTATAGTATGGAGGATAGACAACATTTCTTGGTCATAGACATTCATTGCCATCTCTTTTTCTATAAGCTTGTAACTTTGAAATGGAATAACTCCATACTCCTATAATAAGAATATATCTATGCCTCTTCCATTGGCATCATAGTAAATGGTAAACTCCTTAGAGAAGTCTCGACACAAACCAAAATAGGAGCAAAGTAAGCAATTCCTTCAACTAATTGAAGCTTTGATTAGTGACAATGGCATTCCAAAAGAAATATTTCTTCTTGAGTGTATTAGTCAAAGGAGCTACAATAGTCATATAATGCTTTAAAAATCTATGACAAAATAATGAAAAATTAGGAAATCCACAAAGAAAAGTAGTATTTGTAGGAGTTGGCCAATCTCTAATACATTGTACCTGTTCAGGATTAGCTTAATTCCCTCCTCGGTGACAATATATTATAAATGTTCCACCCTTGTCTACATGAAATAACATTTGGTCTCCTTAGCAAAGAGCCTATGGTGCCTCATTATATCAAATACCATCCTTATTTACAGTAGAAGATTCTTCAATGATCTGCTATAAATAAGGATATCATCGAACAATACCAAGAAAAACTTAAAGAGGAATGGCTATAGTATCTTGTTCATAAGGCAATGTAGGTGGGGTGTTAGTCAATCCAAGTGACATAATTAACAAAATGGTAGAGCCCTCAATTAGTCCATGAATGTTGTTTTTATGGCATTACCCTCTCTTACATGAATTTGGTGGTAGCCTAATCTCAAGTTCGTGAAATTCTTTTTGCTTCATCACTCTCTCTTACATGAATTTGATTGTAACCTAATCTCAAGTTTATCTTTGTAGATTAAATTTTTCCCTTGAGCTCATCGAGTAAATCATCTACTCTGGGAATGGGATACATATTCATTATTGTTATCTTATTAAGGTCCTTGTAATCAATGCACATCCTAAAGGAAGCATCCTTCTTCTTGATCAACAAGATCAAGATTACATAAGGTGAAGAACTAGCTCAACAAATCCCATATCTAATAATTATTTGATTTATGTAGCAACTCTTGTTCACATTTTGATGACCTTTAAGATAGCTTATTTATTGGTTTTGAGTGAGCTTCCAAGTCTACACGGCAATCAATTGCTCTCTTAGTAGGTAAAGTTATAGGTACCCAAAATAACTTCTTGTAGTCCTCAAGAAGAGCTTTCAATACCGAAATATTTATTTATTTTTTGGACTAATCCAATATCTTTTTGTTTAGGTGAAATAAAAATATTTGAAAGCACTTCTTAAATGCACGAAGAAGCTTAGTGGGTGGTGGTAAGCTGAGAATCTACTTAATCATGGATTCCTTGAAAATGGATGAGTCGTCCCTCATCAGACAAACTCCATGTAAAGCTATTAAAGAATATGTAGTTATCTTGCCTAATTTCATTAATCAATCACACCCTAGTACCACATTTATAGGACCCATCTCTAAAGCAATTAAGTCCACATGTATATCATAATTTTCAACCAAATACAAGGGGAATTTGAGCACATTTGGGTGCTTTCTCTTGTCCATTAGTTATTTGAACCTTAATGGCCTAATGTAAATTAGTGGGAAAACTATGCAAACAATCCATTGCTTGTCTATTTACAAAGGTACATACTATCACTATCCACCAAAATGTATACATTATTTCCACTGATATCTCCATGTTTCCTTAGTATACATTGTTGAGATGACAAGCTCAACACATGCGGACATTGATGATGGACCGCCTCGTTAGATGGGTCCACACTTCTACACTTAGCACGTCGGTGGTCATTATGCATCTCACATGGCCATTGACTCATTACTTATTATATTCAGGTCGTTACACCTATTTACAGTTGGCATAGTTATAGCGCCAGTCGACTAGTGTAGTCGGTTATTCATTGTTTGACTTAGTAGGCCACTTTCCTTTTATGTTGTATCTTATCTATACTTTGTGTACATTGTAAAGGGGGTGGAAGAAGAAGAAAAAATCAGCAAGAAAACGTTTTGGCCTCCATCTCTCTTCTTGTCTCTTGAGTGAGCTTCTCCTTGTGCATTTTGTGTGTGTTCGGTGCAGCATCACTACAAGGGAATGGGGCAATAGCAACGCCGATTACCGACGGTGAATATAGGCGTCGCTATTGGTGTCGCAATTGGCGTCGTGATGGCAATAGTGACGCCGCAGGGAAAAAAAGCGTGGCCGAAACCAGAGCGCCGTTTTCATTTTCTTTTCTTTGCCTTTTGAGAGCGAGAGCGAGGGAGAGAGCGAGGGAGAGAGCCAAGGCTTTGTGAGAGAAGAAGAGGAAGAGACTTGCTGCTGCCGCCGTCGCTGCCACCGCCACCGCCGTTATTCGCGAAGGAGAGGAGGAGCCCTCGTTGCAAAGAGAAGCCGCCCACGCTCGCCATATCTCATTGGTGAGTCTCCCTCTCTCTTTCTTTTACTTGTTGAAGGTTTAAATCATTCTCTTTTGTTTGTTTAGGAGAGGAAATGAAAGAGAATGAGAGGGAGAGGGAGAGAGAGGGAGAGAAAGAGAAAGAGAGGGAGAGGGAGAGGGAGAGGGAGAGGGAGAGGGAGAGGGAGAGTGCATTCTCTCTCTCTCTCTCCCTTTTGCTTGTTTAATGTTTAAATTACTTTCTTTTTTGCTTGTTTAGGAGAGGAAACGAGAGAGTAAGAGAGAAAGAGAGGGAGAGGGAGAGGGAGAGGAAAAGAAAGAGAAAGAGAAAGAGAAATAGAGGGAGAGGGAGAGGGAGGGGGAGGAAATAGGAGAGGGAGAGAAAGAGAAAGAGAGGGAGAAGGAGGGAGAGTGCATTCTCTCTCTCCCTCCCTCTCCCTTTTGCTTGATTAATGTTTGAATCACTTTATTTTTTGCTTCTTTAGGAGAGGAAATGAGAGAGAAAGAGAGTGAGAGGGAGAGGAAGGGGAAGGAAATGAGAGAGGGATAGAAAGAGAAAGAGAGGGAGAGTGCATTGTATCTCTCCCTCTCCCTTTTGCTTGGAGGATGTTTAAATCACTTTATTTTTTGCTTGTTTAGGAAATTAGAGAGAAAGAGAGATAGAGAGGGAGAGGGAGAAAAAGAGAAAGAGAGGGAGAGGGAGAGGGAGAGGGAGAGGGAGAGGGAGAGGGAGAGGGAGGGGGAGGGGAAGGAAATGAGAGAGGGAGAGAAAGAGGGAGAGGGAGGGAGGGAGAGGGAGAGGGAGAAAGAGGGAGGGAGAGGGAGAGGGAGAGGGAGGGGGAGGGAGGAAATGAGAGAGGGAGAGAAAGAGAACGAGAGGGAGAGGGAGGGTGAGAGAAAGAGAGGAAGAAAGGGAGAGGGAGAGAAAGAGAGGGAGAGGGAGGGGAAGGAAATTTAAGATAATATACGTATTGATAATGGTATGCAATGTGCTTTGCATACGGCCACGTACTTCATCAAAATGAACCCAAAATTATTGTTATAGAAGAAGAAACCCTTAAATGGAGTATAGGATAATTTCTCTCAGGTCTTATGACTATGAGTAGAATTGATTGAAATAAATTTTATTACTATAGTTATAAAATTTCATAGATGGCGCGCATTAATTTTAAAATGGATTACTTATACTCAAAGCCGAGATATAACAAAAAATTATCTACCGGGACAAACAAATCGTTGAGCATGATACAAGGCCGAGATATAACATCGGAAAATCTCTCGACTACTATATACAATGCAAGGTTTATGGTCAACTTGCAACTTGACGTACATCTCCATAAAGCTATCCATTTAAGCCTCGTTTGTTGTAATATAGATAAGATGGCAAACGAAGAAGGTCTTATTGTTCAAGACCGCGAGTCGTATCTTAATCAATGTGTCCCATGTCCTTGCTCTCAATGCAAGTTGGCAATTAGACGAAAACGCTGATTGTCTATAGAACACGTACGACGATTTGGCGAGTTTCAATCTGAGATCATTGATCAGGCGATTGCAGATTTTTAGCAAATGGTAATTTGAAGTTAGCATTTCTCATGCATTGTTCTCTCAAGCTAATTGAAAACCATACACAATAAGATTGGGTCTTGTTGGCAAATTTTGTATCCAGGGGGGTGATGTCTCGACCCAAGGGGGAGTGCACCCTTTGCGGCCAATTAGAAGAGTTCGTGGACGTGCGATGGATGGATTGCAGGAGCCAATCGACCACTCGCAAGGCCCATCTATACCGTCAATGCCAGAGGAGACAGACAACCTTCCCGACTTGCCTATAATCTTGGAGCCTGAGATGGAGGCAATGATCAATGCATTGATTCCCATGGATGTTGAGACATCTGACCCGCTTAGAGAGGAAGCATCCATACCATTATATGATGGGTGCCGAGTATCTCGGTTGAAGACATTGCTTGCACTCTTAAGTGTGCAAGCAAAATACGGTTGGAGCGATACGAGTATGACTGAGTTATTCAGGTACCTTGCACACAGACTTCATTGTTTTTTTTTTAATAGTATTATTGCAAACATGGATGGATTTTTCAAGGTGTTTTATGATTTTTTCAGGTTATTGAAATATCATATATTGCCACCTGCAAACACCATGCCTGAGTCTCGTGATGATGCACGACATGTTTTACGGAAGCTTGGCATGGACTACAATAACATCCATGCATGTATCAACGACTGCATATTGTTTCAAGATGAATACGAGACTATGGAGACATGTCCAAAGTGTGGTGCTCACAGGTATCGACAGGACTTGCAAGGGCAGACCATCCCTCAAAAAGTCCTCAGACACTTTTCGCTCATCCCCCGCATAAACCACATGTTTCGCACGTCTGCCATGGCAAGCTTGACAACGTGGCATGTGCAGAATAGGTCCACGGATGGAGTGCAACAAATATCAGCAGATTCGCGCGCATGGAGCCACATTGACTCTACCTTCCCAAGCTTTGCGCGAGAGCCAAGGAATCTTCGGCTCGGTCTCGCCATGGATGGTGTGAACCCATTCGGTCTACGCTCGACTTCTTACAGTGTGTGGCCTATAGTGCTTGTCAACTACAACATTCCTCCATGGCTTTCTACAAAGAAAGGACATCTCATCCTTAGCTTGCTCGTCCCGGGCCGCTACAAAGTAAAAAATATGGACATGTTTCTTCATCCATTAGTCGATGAGCTTAAGATTTTGTGGGAGGAGGGGGTCACGGTGCAAGATATGAGCAGGCGCAATGGTCGGCGGTCAGCCAACACTCGAGCCATTCTCATGTGGACGATGCATGACTTTCTGGGATTGGGAGAGTGCTCAGGTGAGCAGACCTTTGTTCTCGCCAGTAATATCTATATTTTATTTCATTCAATCAAGTATTCACTAGGTCGTGGATCGCCTTGCAGGTTTTCTTGCACGACCTCCAGCACGTATGAACGCTGCAAGCTGGTACGAGCTGAAAATGGTAAACCCGGAATCACATCCAAATGGAATGCGACGGTTCTCAGTTTTCTATGAGTTGCCATATTGGACCCACTTACAGGTCAACCACTTGTTGGATCCCATGCATATTTTCAAAAATGTGGGCAGCTTGCTATGGGACCACATCACAGGAAAGAGAGACACTATAGGGTCACGAATGGATTTAAAGGAGGTAGGTAAGATGGAGGCGCTTTGGCCGTAGTCGAGTGCTGAAGGGGTAGTGCAGCTTCCTCGCGCTCCCTGGGTTTTGTCTACCAAAGAAGAGCACATTGTGAAGCAAGTAATCAAGTCTATCCGCACTCCGACGGGTATGATGCGTTCTCTCAGGTCCGCATTTTCTAAAGATGACCAAATGTCTGGGCTAAAATCCCATCATTGGCATAAGATATGTCAGGTTTGTGAACAGAATGGATTTTAATTAGCGTGAACATTTTGAAATTTGAAAAGTGACCATTATTCTTAATGCTTTCTCATTTGTGGCAGTTTGTCCTACCGATCGCGATCGCGGGATGCCTAACTCCAGAAATTCGCAGGGCCATTTACAAGTTGTCGACTTTGGTGCAATGGATCTCACAGAAAGAGATTAAGACGTCCTCTATTGAATCTGCAAGGCGGGGAGTAGTTGAGACGGTCTGTCTCTTTGAGAAATACCTGCCCACTAGCATGCTCACGATACAAGTTCACCTTCTTGTGCATCTTGTGGACAAAAAGGAGATTACTGGACCTGTCCATACACGATGGATGTTCTTCTTGGAGCGCTTCATGAAAACCCTGAAAGGCTTTGTGCTGTCGACAACGAGCTCGTCCGGAAGGTAGCATGGCTGAAGGTTGGTTGGTGTCAGAGGCGTTAGTGCATATCTCACAATGGCTACCAATGGTGGAACTAGACAATGAAATGCTATGGACGCTGAAGGACGATGACAGGCTGACTAGAGATGTGGTGGTTGGAAATGGGGTAGAAAAAAAGAATGGATGCCTCAATGGAAGAGAAGGTGAATCGCTTTTGTATGTTGCACCATGCCTCCATGGAGACGTGGCTCGCCAAGTACCAGATTGCAAGGCAAGATCGAGAGGAAGCGCGAGCTAAATTTCGACGCAGTACACATCACCGACTGATTCGATATCCCGAAGGCATGGAGGAGATGCCGTGGTTTATGTCAACACGATGGTTGCATGGAGCCTTGACCGCAGCATCCAGCGAAGGGACAGAGGTCTCAATGGAGGAGTGGGAGTTCTCGAGGGAATGTATTCCAAAGGTAATGAGGGGTTTAGAATGTGTCGTATCTAAATTTGCTTGCTACATCTAATTTGAGTGTTTCAATGTGCAGTACCAAATATATAGTGCAGCGTGGTCGCGCGGACGGCATTTTCGGGTGGAGCGTATTGACAAAATGCGCTCCACAATGGACTATGGTATCATGGCAAGGTTTGAGCAAGAGAGCCGGCGACGAGCAACGGATCTGAACACGGTTGTGGATGAGATGGAGTATTTTGGGAACTTGCCAAGTATTATTACGGTGGATTACGGCTTCTCCATGATAATATTCGATGTGCAGTGGTTCAAAGTGGTACTTGGAGGAGCTGGCGCAATAGTTCGATGAGGTCCATCTGGATTTCTCGAAATAGATTTCGAAAAAAAATGGATGGATTTGCGCGACACCTTTGTGTTGCCGGTCCATTGTGAATAGGTACAACTAGTCATTTGCTTGCTAATTGTAATACAACATGGTTTATGTCACAATGGTTTGAAGCCGCTTTGTAAGTGTTTGTGAACATGTAATCTTCTATCCAAATCCCCGACAACCTCGATGGTGGTATGTTATACCTTCAACTCCTTGAGGTGCGAGAGTATACGATCAAAGCGATGTTCCAGGCATAGATGAAGAAAATATGCAAATAGAGGGATCGAAATTACAAGGGGTGGAGGCCACCGCAAGCTTGGAGCCCGCATCGGCTAACAATGATGGAAATACAGAAGTCGTAGAATTTTTTGAGAACGAGGCAGACTCGTTCTTTTGTGGTGACATGTCTATCGACCTTCCAGTGTATGCAGAGTTGTGTCAGGAGATTAACATGGGACCATAGAATACTTCATTCTTGGAGAATTGTATTACTCAATTCGTTGTTTAGATATTCCATAAAGGTAGATAAGATATGCATTTTAAGAGGGATTTTTTAAAAATGATTTATATTAATGTGCTTTGTATAGTTTAAATTGATTATTCTAACATCATTTTTTTATCTGTGCAGGTATCGACATTTTCAAGATGAGTCGAGGGATGAGCGATGAGAAGTTTCAAGAGATGATGGCACGCATGTCTCCAGATCAGCTCACGAGATTCAGAGAGATGACAGATCAGGAGCTGTCTCGTTCTTCGTCAGGGCGCTCTGCTAGATCAGCTTAAGCGTGATCAGATGCTTCAGCTTCGAGCAGACGATCTCGACGCTCGCGACTTGGGCCAAAGGGAGGAACTGCGACTGCAGGAGGATTAGGGGGGTGCTGCTGTGGAGACACGGACGCGGTGTCTCCGTCTCGTCGTTTAGCTGGAGCTCGGTCACCTCCAGGAATTGTCACACCTGTGGGGATGTCCACTCCAGTTACTCCGTCGTTTGCGCAGCCGTCGGCAGATGGCATGCCTTTTGGTGGCACTCCTTTTGGTGGCACCCCCTTTGGTGGCACCCCTTTGAGTGGCACTCCAGGAGAGGGTACCCCCGTCCGTACACTGGATGTACAGGGGTCTCCTAGATATGCCCAGGAGCGTGGACGGAGATGGGAGAGAGCCCATACAAGGCACACTCCTAGGGATTATGGATACCTAGTGGATAGCAGGTCAGGAGCCATCATCATGAATGATGAGGGGAGGAGGGTGATGGCTCGCATGAGGGAGTTGTGCCAACAAGTTTTTCGGCACAACGTCCTGGATCATTGGAGGAACATACCGGAGGGGAGCAAGGAGTACATAGTAGCATCCTTGCACGAGGAGTTTCCGGTGCCATCTGCAGTGGATAGATTCTCTATGGGCTGGATGATGGATTGCATGCGTGCATACATGTCACATAGACGATCCAACGCACGCAAGGCAATCAAGAGTGGGGCTCCAAAGCCCGAGTGGTTAGATGCAGACGACTGGCGCCAACTGAGAGAGGAGGCTACAAATTCGCCAGGACGTTGGAGTCAGCAGCGGGAGGCGGCGAGGGCACGAATCGAGGCCAGATCGGTACATCATCTTGGGAGTGGCAGCCACAGGACATATTTGGAGGACTTTGTAAGTTTCTCTTTTGTTTTGCTTATTTGTTTTTTTGAGATATTCTTTGTACTGACAATCATGTTTCTAACAGTTAGCATTTTGTTTTCTTTGCAGCACTCTATTACAAATCGCGATCCGCAAGGCCTTGAGACTCGATATGCAGAGAGGCACGGTCTCAGATCATTGATCGACCGATTGTATAGACGCGGCGGCCCAGTAAGTCACTCATCTTTCTTGTCCGTAGTTACCATGAGATATTTGAATGCATTATTGTATGGTGGATTAATATGTTGTTTCTTTTTTTGCAGAATCCGTTTGATACTCCTTTGCAGCGGGAAGAGCTTTCGGGGGACGAGGATTTGTAGCTCGCCCTTGGATCCTTAGAGCTCACATACCTTTAGTTTTTAGTCGCCCGATCTATGTAGACATTTTCCATGTATTAGTGATATTGTTTTATGATTATACAAATCGCATTTTATGCGATATCATATATTTATTTCATCTATCAGTTTTATGATTTCAGTATACATTCTTTTTGTTTGCAAACGCTTTGTATGCAGCAGTGTAGAAACTATTTTGTATGGCTCTCATACAGCACACAGTGCTATATGTGGCAGGGCAACTTGCTGCCCTGCCACAAATTTTTTTTTTCTCTGTTACCGTCGCTATTTGCGTCGCAAATTTACTGCACACGTCGCTATTGTCGTCGCTATAAGCGTCGCAAATTCTCTGTAACCGTCGCTATATACGTCGCTACATGCATCGCTATATAGCGACGATTCTATGGCGTCATCAATAACGACGCTTTTTGTGATGACGGGGGCAAATTTTGTTGTTTGTATTTTTGTCGCTTTAAACGTCGCTATAAGTTCTATATCTTGTAGTGCATCTTGAGCAACCCCCTCCACCACGTGATTCTTGACATGGTATGAGAGCCGCGCCATTGAGAGAGGCTGATTTCGAAGGTTTAAGCAAAGGAGAAAAAGCAAGGTTCGAGCAAGCAAGCCACGGGTAAGAAGCTCTCCCATCCTTCAACTATTTCTCTTGGATAGTGCTTGTGGAGGCACTGGAAGCAGGGCAGAGCAAAAATCTCAGATTGCAGTGAGATTTGGTGTGCGCGAAGAGCGCTGTGTATTGTGCCATTTCAGGGCCCGTTTTAGAGCCGCAAGGTTGCGGACAGCAGTTTCAAGGTACGCTATGACTTCAACTGTATTGATCGAAAGTGGGTGTGCATGTTACATATTTCAGATCTGTAAGTTCAAAGGTGTTTATCAGTGAGTAAACACAAGGTTTATTTGCAAACAGGTTGCAGATTTCATGTATTGTTGAGCAGACAGTGAAAAAGGATGTCTAGTGTATTGCTGTGCACTACAGGACCAGGGTTGCAGAAGATTTGCTTGCTGTTGGTATTAATTTTGTGATAATGACAGAGAACAGTGGAAGCCCCATCATTGAGAAGCTCGACAAGAACAACTATCCTTCATGGAAGTTCCGTGTCACGAACTTCCTTATTGGAAAAGGCCTCTACGAGTTCGTTTCAGGTGAAGAAAAGGAGCCGGAGATGAGTGATCCTCCAACTGCAGAAGAGACAAAGGCACGGAAAGAATGGAATGCAAAGGATAAAAAGGTCATGTGTTGGTTGTCTGCAGTAATTGACAATAATATGCTGGGACACATTAGAAATGCAAAGAATTCATATCCAGCTTGGACCATACTTGAAAGTATGTTTTCTGTAAATACAAAGGCACGAAAGATTCAACTCAAGCAAGAGTTGAATACATTAAAGAAAGGGAAGATGTCTATCAATGAGTATGCACTGAAGGTAAGAAGCATTGCAGATGCATTGGCAGCAATTGATGCAATGCCCGATGATGATGATTTGGTGTCGTCTACCTTGGGTGGACTTAACAATGAAAAGGCTTGGAAGTCTTTTGTAACTTCCATATATGTCAGAAAACCATTTCCAGATTTCGATGAATTGGTCTCCCTTATGATCACTCAAGAGATCAACATGCAGAGTGAGACATCTGAAAGAAGTGGTGAACAGGTCCAAGCTTTCTACTCCAATTCTGGAAGGGGACATGGCAGGTTCTCTTCAAGAGGCCATGGTACAGGATGTGGTAGTGACAACTAGCAAAACAGATTGAATTAGCAATTTGGCGATATGCAGGTTTCAGGAGGTCATGGTAACTTTAGAGGTAGGGGGAGATTTAGAGGAAGAGGTGGATGGCAGAATAGAGGTTCTAACAACTCTGGTATTGTGTGCCACTACTGTGGCAAAACAGGTCATATTGCAGCCCAATGTTATGCTAAGAAAGATGATATCCACAGTGGTAAGTTGCAGCAAGGAAACTATGCATCGTCTTCACGACAGAATGAAGACAAAAATGAACGTTTGTTCGTTATGCAGCATATGCTGAATGCTGTTACAGGAAAGGGAACACATGAAGATGTTTGGTATGTTGATTCAGGTGCATCCAATCATATTACCAGCCATGCAGAATGGTTTGGAGAGATGCAGGATTTGCAGAATGCAGGTTATGTGCAGATGGGTGATGACTCATGCCACCCAATTTCACACATTGGAAAAGTTCCCTTGTCCTTGCATGATGGTAAGACAAAGAGTCTTTCAGATGTATTACATGTGCCATCTATTACAAAGAACTTGGTGTCAGTCAGTCAAATGGTAGAGCAAGGGCTGCAAGTCAGATTTAATGCAAAGGGCTGCTTTGTAGAAGACTTCAATGACAAGTGCAGGTTGGTAGCAAAGGGAAGTAGAGTTGGACGTGTGTTCACTCTAGATGCTGGAATTCCTACTATGAATGCTGCTATGTATGCCAAAGGAAAAGGTGTTGTTGCAAACATTGAAATTTGGCACAAACGCATTGGACATGCAAATGTACAAAGGCTGAAATTAATGCAGTCCAAAGGGTTGGTTACAGGTTTGCCTACATTTAAAGTTGCAGATATTCAGAAGGTATGTGAAGCATGTCAGTTTGGTAAGCAGGCAAGACAACCCTTTTCACATGACAGAGATGTAAGCAGAAATATTCTTGATGTTGTGCATACAGACATTTGGGGGCCTACATAAAATGTATCTCTTGGAGGTAGTTCATACTTCGTCACATTCATTGATGATTATTCTAGAAAGCTGTGGGTATATTTTATGAAGGAAAAGAGTGAAGCTTTTGAGCACTTTAGAACTTTCAAGGCTGCAGTTGAAAGAGAAACAGGCTTGAAAGTAAAGTGCTTGAGGTCAGATGGAGGGGGAGAGTACCTCTCCAATGAGTTTAGTGATTTTCTGAGGTCTCATGGGATAAAGAGACAGTTCACATGCAGGTATACCCCACAGCAAAATGGGGTTGCAGAAAGAAAAAACAGGCATATTGGAGAAGTTGCACACGCCTTGATGGCTGAAAAGAATATGCCTAAGCATTTTTTGTCTGAGACTGTTCTTACTACTGTTTATATTATGAACAAAACTCCCATAGCTGTAGTTCATGGTATGACCCTCGAAGAATGTTTTACAGGTAAGAATCTTGATGTTTCACACTTGAAAGTATTTGGCTGCATTGCATATGTTCATGTGCCAGATGAGTTGCGGAAGAAACTGGATCCAAAGGCTGAAAAGTGTGTCTTTATTGGATACTCTTTAGAGCAGAAAGGATATCGCTGTTACAACCCTATCACATGTAAGTTCAGAGTGAGCAGGGATGTCATCTTTGATGAAATGAGCAGTTGGTATGCATCTAGTGGTGATGCATTGGATGATGATGATGATCATGACACATGTGCAGGCTGAAAAGCAAGAATCACGAACTCTTAGCAGACCAGAGACATCATCTGGTAGTCCTTGGTCTGGGAGACTAAGGAGTACCTATACATCTTCGGGTACATCTAGTAGCACTACAGGTAAAGACAAAGGAAATAATAAAGTGTCAGAAGGCATTGATGCAGTTCTTGATAGAGACTCTAGTGGCTCAGAGAGCTTAGATGATGAGCTTGGCATTCCTTCGGTGAGGACTCCAGGTGTGCAGAGAGCACGCGTCAATGCAAAGACTCCATTGAGTGATCCAGTGGTACACAGGTCTAGCAGGGTAAGATACCCTGTTAAAAGATTTGGTTTTGAAGGTTATGCAGCTCACCATTATGCTTATATGGTGAAACTAGTTGAGGATGTTGAGCCCACATGTTATGAGGAGACTGTTGGTCATGCTCATTGGGATGCATCAATGGATGAGGAGATGGCTGCATTAGAGGCTAATAAGACTTCGGATCTAGTATCATTGCCGAAGGGAAAGAAAGCTATTGGATGTAAGTGGGTTTATAAGATTAAGCACAATGCAGATGATTCTATTAGCAGGTACAAAGCTAGGCTGGTTGCAAAAGGCTATGCCTAGACATATGGCATAGATTATGATGAAACCTTCAGTCCAGTTGCTAGGATGGCAACTGTCAGATATGTGATTGCTTTGGCAGTAGCCAAAGGTTGGAGGTTGTAGCAAATGGATGTAAAGAATGCCTTCTTGCATGGTGATTTGCAGGACGAAGTGTATATGGATCAGCCAGCAGGTTATGAAGATTTAGAGCATCCCACGTATGTGTGCAGGTTGAAGAAGGCACTCTATAGGCTCAAGCAAGCACCTAGAGCATGGTCTGACAAGATTAGAGAATATCTTGTCAATATTGACTTTTATGTTTCTGATGCCGATCACTCACTTTATGTGAGAAAGGGAGATGCAGGTTTGGTCATCATAGTCATCTATGTGGATGACTTGATTATTACAGATGATAGTGATAGTGGGATTGCTGAAGTCAAGGGCTGTTTGAAGATGAAGTTTGAGATGAAGGATTTAGGTGAGCTAAGGTACTTCCTTGGCATTCAAGTGATCAGATGTGATGATGGTATATGGCTGTCCCAAAGACAATATGGCTTGGATATGTTGTCCAAGTATGGTATGACTGCATGCAAACCACTTTCAGTCCCGTTGAAGCAGAATGTAAAGTTGAGTGCTAATGTTGGGGATGAGATAGAAGACCCTACTATGTTCAGGAGGATAGTGGGGAGTTTGATCTACATGACCATTACAAGGCCAAACTTGAGCTACGTTGTTGGTCTTGTGAGTCAGTTTATGCAAGTACCTAGAAAGACACATTTGGATGCAGTCAGACGCATATTGAGATATGTGAAGTCCACATTACATTATGGACTTTTCTATGAGGCAGGTACATATGTACAGGTATTTGGATACACAGATGCAGATTGGGCTGGTAGTATGTCTGATAGAAGATCTACCAGCGAATACATGTTCTCTCTTGGTAGTGCAGCAGTTGCATGGAGCAGCAAAAAGCAATCTATAGTTGCTTTGTCGAGTACAGAGGCTGAGTATAGAGGTGTTGCTGTTGCAGCATGTGAGGTAGTATGGCTGCAAAAGTTATTGGCTGATTTGGATGTCCAGGTGGAAGGTCCAGTTGTCATTTATTGTGACAACATGAGTAGTATACAGTTGGCTAGGAACCCTGTGTTCCATGCCAGAACAAAACATATTGAGGTACACTACAACTTTGTGAGAGAGAAGGTACTAGCAGGTGAGATTGACTTGGTGTATGTCAGCACAAAGGATCAGATAGCTGACATCTTCACGAAGGCATTGGGTACAGAGAAGCTTCAAAAGTTTCGAAGCTTACTTGGAGTTGTAGAGATGCAGTTGAGCTTGAGGGGGAGTGTTGAGATGACAAGCTCAACATATGCGGACATTGATGATGGACCTCCTGGTTAGATGGGTCCACACATCTATACTTAGCACGCCGGTGGTCATTATGCATCTCACATGGCCACTGACTCATTACTTATTATATTCACGTCGTTACACCTATTTACAGCTGGCATAGTTATAGCGCCAGTCGACTAGTGTAGTCGGTTATTCATTGTTTGACTTAGTAGGCCACTTTCCTTTTATGTGGTATCTTATCTATACTTTGTGTACATTGTAAAGGGGGTGGAAGAAGAAGAAGAAATCAGCAAGAAAACGTTTTGGCCTCCATCTCTCTTCTTGTCTCTTGAGTGAGCTTCTCCTTGTGCATTCTGTGTGTATTCGGCGCAGCATCTTGAACAACCCCCTCCACCACGCGATTCTTGACATACATGGACTCCTAGAACTTGTCCATGTATCCATGGAGATTGAACAGGTTGAAGTGGTAGTATTAAGGGAGTTCCTGCCACCTGGTCCCGGCTCGCCTTTCGCCCTCCCACCGCCACGTGTACAGTCACGTTGCATATATCCAAGATTCTGAAATGAATGCAATGAAAAGCAGTGAGAGCACTTTGAGGATCAGATTGTGTTGCTAGGGAATAAGAAGCTTATTACTCTCACAAGTTGATGGCTCTGAAGGAGTGAATCTATAAGAAATCATCCATTTCATGTGCATTCAAAAGGTACTTAAAAATACCATTTCTTTACATGCTATAAGGTAATAGAATGATCTATTTTTCATAAAGAACTTATAAAAATGTATCAAAATTGTAATTAAAAAGATCCTTTTGAAAATGTAATCCTATAATTATTTCTAAATAAAATAACCCTTATGTTAATTGCATGTGGTACACTTATATGTTTTGAGGTGCACCCTCGAAGATTGGTTGGTGGTGAGCTACTTTCAATTTATAATAAAACTGCTCATATAGATGTCATACTCCTACTCATTTTTAGGCAGACACCTTGATAAATGCATCCTGTAGACTTATGATTTGTTTTGAGGTGCACCCTTGGAGATTGGTTGGTGGTGAGCCACTTTCAATTTATCATAAAACTGCTAGACTTATAGATGTCACACTGCTACTCATTTTTAGGCTGAGGCCTTGATAAATGCACTATGTAGACTTAGGAATGAACGTCATCCGCATGTGGATGGATTAAACATATTGTGTCAAGGCTTTAGGAGGTGTTGGCTACTAAATCTAGAGTGTTCTAACTAGATATTTGAAATTATGTGTGCCCTTGACATAGTTGAGTTTTAGGACTTTCATAAAAATCAAAGCTAAAGACCCTTTAGTTGTATATCATGTTGCTGACCTATTATGTCAAGGGGATTAATTATCAATATTTAAGTCTCTCACATGGCCTTGATGAGAGGTGAATGGTGGGACATTGGACAACACTCTTGTTGATTCAAGTACTCAATCCTACCAGTCTCACCTAGTAGGTCATGCTCTACCTCCAAAAAAACCAAGGTTCTCTATCTCTCTCTATCCAAAGAAAGCATGGATGATTGAAGTTGAAATACAAATATTTAATTATCTTCTCACATTGTAGTTCGAAGCTTGAAAGTATAGGTATGATCATGATTTGAGTTGGTTCACTCACTATGCAAGATGAAGAGAACATTGATGGAAGTTTTCAATGTTTTTCTGAGAAGTTAGTGATGTTAGCATACACATCGGTATATTTTTCTAAGAAGTTAGTGTTGTTAGAATACACAACAATATGTGTATAGAAATAAGCACTAGTATGATTGTGTATACTTCCACATATCAACATATATACTAACGATTATTCCAACACAATTAAATTTTTTATTAATGTAAATTCCAACGCATATAAAAGCTCAACGGACTTACATTCAAGCTTGACATACCTATGTAAGATGACTCCATGTGGTGGAACCACGAGTCAATCCAAGGTATGCATTGAGGTGTCAGGTGTAACTATAGCTTTGAAAAAGTTAGTAACGGTACATTGTCATGGCTCCCAAAGATACACCTCTCAAGATTGTAAGAGTTTATCTCTATGTCATTACAATTCCAAAAGGAAGAGTCCAAGGAACCATTGACTTGGGAAGTGTTCCAAACAGCATATGGAAGTCCTACTATGTCAAGGAGATTACTTATCACTATGTAACTCTATCACATGGGTTCAACAAAAGGGATTTTTGAATCCCCTATTTATACACATGTTGACCGAGTGTTGGCCTCAATGAGAGGCCAATGGTGGGACAAGGGACAACACTTCTATTGATTCAAGTACTCAACTTTACCAATGATCAACTATCTCTCACTTAATTGGCTCATGGTCTTGCTCCAAAAAAACTAAGCTTCTCTTTCTCTCTCTATCTTAAGAAAGAAAAAAAAGCATGGATGATTCAAGTTTTAGTAGAGTTATTTACTTATATTTTCACATTGTAGTCCAAAGCTCAAAAGTATAGGTATGCTCAAGATTTGAGTTGGTACACTCACTATGTGAGATGAAGATAATTTAGATGGAATTTTTGAAGGTTTTCTGAGAAATTAGTGGTGTTAGCATACACATTGGTGTATGGCTCAAAACAAGCACTAGTATGATTGCCTATACTTCCACATGCCAATGCATATACTTATGATTATTCCAACACAATTATAAAAGTTTCTTGATGCAAGTTCCAACATATAAGAACTCAATGGAATTACCTTCAAGATCAATCTTCCTATCTAAGGGGACTCCATGTGGTGGAACCATTGCTTAGTCCATGGTATGATTTGAGGTGTTAGGTATAGTTGTAGCTCTAAAATGTTTAGTAAGGGTGCATTATCATGGCTCCCCAAGATACCTCCTTAGGGCTATAACAAGTAATCTCTATGTTGTTACAACTGCAAAAGGAAGAGTCCGAGGCACCATTTACTTGGGAAATGTTCCAAATTTGGCAGTGAAAGCACTCCCTAATCTCATAGTACATCAAAAACCTACATGTATGATGCTCTCTAGTCTATGGCTCAAGCTAGTAAAATTAGTGTATTTGGTCCTCTTGGGAAAGCAACATTTTATCGTGACCACTCTATATCCATAAACTAATGTGGCATGTGCTAAGCTAACCAATGGTACATTGCACACCCTATAGTGCTATTGGCCTAGATGGCTCAATATGTCATAGGTTGCTTCCTGTCGGCAATTTGTGTTGGCATAAGCAACTTGTCAAACTTGTACCTGGTCATCTTGGTAGTGTGTATATCCTTGTCCATCATTTTTATTCTATGTGCATGTGAAACACACACATAGTTATCTTGGAGAAAGTCTATCAAATAGTATTATGTAGATTCTTGAAGACATGCCAAAGCAAAATTTTGCTACCATACTCTACGACCATACATATCACAAATGTCCTCGACAAGCTTGAGGAAAAGGGCCTTGGGGATAAGTTTATTGAAGGTCTATTGTGTCTTTTTGATTTCCCTAAGTGCATTCATCTACTACCTAGCCACCCTTATCATAGACTTTTGAGCCCTCTCTTTTGCAGAGTTGGCCGATTCATGGGAAAATATCCCTTGTTTGCCCTTTTCAAAGTTTCCAACTCTCTAGGACTTGGCCTCAAAAGTCAAAATACTAGAGATTGGATCCTCTGTGCTTGTCTCGTAGGTTCCCTTGGTGTCTTTAGCACCTAGCCTTGAATTGCATCTTGTGAGTGTTGAGTGTCTCCTAGTTTCTTTGGTGTCTCTCGCTCCTAGCCTTCCTTAGGACTTTTCCCTTGACTAGCATGTTCTAAATTGATAGGTGCCCCATCTCCCATTTTTTTGTTAGGATTTGTATCTTCCCTCTTATCAAGGCTTTCATGCTTAGCATTAACCAGTAGTTGATTTCTCTATTCTTGATTTTCCCTCTGGTCTTGTGTGCCCTACACTTTTATATCAATTTGCCTCTATGGAAATTTCTATGTAGTGTGTTTGATTCTTGCCATTGAGTCTATACCATGTGTCTACAATAGTGCAATTTAGACACTTGACATGTTAACTATTGAAATCCTAAAAAATAAATGCACTATAGAACCTAGACCCTATAATGCACAAGGGTAGTATTCAATAGTCTAGGAATGTGTACCTACATGCAGTAGCGTCTGGGTGGGTAGAAAGAAACACAATATATTGAAACAAGGTTTTTAGTATTTATGTGATATTTGCATGATCTCTATGCATGAAAGGAAATTGAGGTGATCTACAAGGTGCAACAATGAATATTATTTGCCACTCATGGTCTCTACAAAAGATAACCAACAACTCCAAATTAAACATTTTATACAAAGGAAAATGTAATCAAATCCTCTATTGAGAGCATCTTATAAGTTCTAATCGATTTAGTTCCTCTCATCTAAGTTTGCTATCCATCTATAGCTTGGATGTGCTAAAATATCCAATATAGGTTAGGCTACCATGGTCCTTTATGATCAAGAGTTACGGTCTTTAATCTCCATAGTAGTTGCTTCCTCCACATGTTGAGCACATGTCCCCTAACCCACAAGAAGGCCCATCACAATGAGCTTCATACTAATACTTTCTCTCATTTTCTAGGACCATAATCCCTAAGAATGCCAATGCATGACCTAGAGAGGGTCTAGTAAGAATTTACGTACCACAATGGTTGAAAAAACCTACTTTGCTACTACCACCTTCCCTACTAGAGAGAGAGAGTCTCCATCACTACTACAAAGGTCCTAAAATTCTCCTCATCTCCATCTAGGTAAATATTTATGTCATCTAAAAATTCTACGTTTGAAAGCTCCTCAAAATCTAGGATAGGAATTCTGATGCTTCAAATACTTGTAGCTCTATCCCACACAATGAGCGCATGGATTTGCAACATATGAGAAAAGAAGAGGTGCAAATTAAACTCTAAATGTTGAATCTAGCACATCACCCTTTCAACACTCTAATCTGATAGTATGCATGGAGGCATTTCCATAATGGCCAAATGCCTTGTCATGCATAGTAGGGTCCCCGACTAAGAAATTCCTCGTTGAGTTGCTTCATTTGGCTAATGCATGACCTAGACAAGGCCTTGTAAGAAGTTATTGTAAGACATAGTGGCTAACAAAACCAAATTTGCTACTATCACCCTCCTTGCTAGACATAGTCTTAATGTTTTCCAATACAATAGCTTATGGCTTGTGTTGAGTAGTAGGGGTGCGAACTACTACTCTAAAGAAATACCATGCTTACATGACAGCCTAACTATCTCATTGAAGTGACCTAAAGGACCCAAGTGAAATCCTCATGTGGCTTCCAATCTAGTTACTAAGTGTCACAAACCCAAAATCCATAGGATTTGTGCCAATTGATAGAAGCTTCTAAACCTCTATAAAATATCTCCATCATAGCTACAAAGGTCCTAAAATTCTGATCATCCCCATCTAGGTAAATAGCTACAGCATCGACAAATTCTACATCCAACAACTCCTCAAACTCTAGGATGGGAAGTTTGATGCCTTGGATACTTGTAGCACAAAAAGGAGCTCATGGAATTTCCAACAAATAAGAAAATAAGAGGGGCAAGGTGACATCCTCGTCTCAGTAACCTCTAAATGGTGAATCTAGCTCATCACAACACAACAAGATCTGGACTTCACAATGCACATAAAGGCATCCTTGCAATGGTGAAATGCAATGTAACATGCGATAGAGTTTGACTCCAAAAAGTGGGAATGGCAAGGGATGAAGTTCATCTTTTCTACATGCATGAAATTGACCTAAAAATGCATCAATGCTTGCCTCAAACATTGGATGACACAACCATTAGACATAGAGGATGGTAGAAATGTGATAATGAGTCCCAAACAATGAGTTGAATAAAATATATATGTTGATCTCACACACATATGAATCCACATCATGCCAAGGACACATGTCCATGGATGCAAGAATTATGGAGTGACATTTGCCACATGTCATCATTTTGTGTTACCGTGTGTGCACACATCCAAAATTCATGGCCAACTGTTTGCCATGTGGCAAGCATGCCATGTTTTTCGAGATACCATTTGACTTATGACTTTATTCTCACATGGTACATGCTATATATTCACACCATCTTGGGTCAAATTAAAAGTATAGCATCTTTGGAGCACAAGGTTGATTGAATCCAAAGAAGGTCAAGGAGTACACTTTAGAGGTACCTCAGTTCCCTACTTTGTTAATGCAATGAACTTTAAAATGTTTCCTTAGCTTGCATTTAGTTGGATGCTACCGCTTAGAACGTACAACACACAAGGAGACATTTTGAGAGTGTCAGAATGGCTATTTGCACGCCATAGGGTCCATGCTAGGTACTTTAGGTTTTGTTTTCTTAGAAATCAGCCAAAGCGTGTTCTTTGGACAAGCGCCCTATTTCCAGTAAGATTGAGGATGGTGTTGTACATAGTAAGCTCTTTATAGTAGGTTTTTGAAGGGGATAATCCTTACCTATAAGGAAGATTGAGGATGGCCTTCTCAAGGGGGCACCCTTACCTACTAGGAAGGTGTTCATAGTATAGATGTTTGTAGATGACAATATCAACATAATAGGGTCTAAGTAAATAACCTTGAACACCTTAATGGAGGTTATGAGGACTTCTCAATGTAGTTGCAATCCATGATTATTGCCATCAAGTTAAAGGTTTTATGCCTTCCCTTAGACGGCCTCCCCACTTGGCATTTTGGGGAAGATATTCAAAGGTCCTTCACACTATGTTTGTCCTACATTCAAAGGTGGATGACCACAATCATAACGTTGGCCTTGGCATATCATGCATTGTAATAATTCCCTCTCTAGGAGTACAATGTTCATGGTGTTAACCATCTAATAATAGATCATAGACTCCATTAAATTCCAAATAGGGTCCAGGTCACAAAATAAAGGCACATGGAACATTAAATCTAGCTCATAATGATATCCTATAGGTCTTATGTTGTGGTCGATGTTTTGTGTTCCATGTCATCTAGCTCATAATGATATCCTATAGGCACTACTAAGACCTTCAGTTTCCTAGACAAAACATCGACCACAACATTCTTTTTACCTTCCACATCTAATATCTTAAATTGGAACATGGATTAGAAATTTGCCCATTGCATATGTTTCTCAGGAACTTAGTCTAAGTAAGAAAATATCTTAGAGTTTTGATGATCTTTTTGGACAAAAAGATCAGGTCTTGCAAGTAGTGTTTTTAAGTGAAAGAGCATGATTTACAACAAGCAACATTTTCTCATAAATCTATAAAATTGTATGTAAACCCTATTATGCAGCTTTGCCTTTTTACAAAGAAAATTCGTGTCAAGAAGGGAACTATGACGAGACAAAAAGAAGAGAGAATATTGCAAAGGAGAGGGAAAGACTAGAAATGGAGAGAAAAAGAGAGAGAAGCCATGACAACTGCCAAGAGAAGGTGAGATGAAAGAGATTACCTTGGTTATTATTGAATGATTTAAAAAATGGAAGTCTATTACAACTTATACCTAGCGAGTGTGGCTAGTATTTTATTTCTTCCAAATTATTACATATTTCTAGTCCTTTACATTCCATCTCCACCCAAAGGTTTTTGCCCTTTAAAAAAAATATGAACTTATTATAATGGCTAAAGTGTTATTTTTTAAAAAAAGAATCTCAAGAATTTGGCTGAATTGAAGATTGAAGAATGAACCTCTTTAATGTACAACATCTAGATGTCTTCAAAATTAAGTCTTGGCTACAATCTTTTTCAAAAGATGAATGCATCCAATAGGCATCTTCTAATTTAATACAAATCCTATTGAACAAAGTCTAAAATAACTTTTCATAGACTAGTCCTAACAAGGAGTACTATGAGTCAAAATGAAGCTCTTTTAAAATTCTTTCATCTGTGTGGGTTGGACATTCCTATAGTTAACTAAAATTTTGTTTAAAAATAGAAGGTTTCCTACAAGCTGTTTGTAGCAAAATAGGGCCAACTATAACTAGCTCTCAACAAAAAGAGCATCTTGAAGATAGGGAAACTCCTCCAATATTAAACCCTTCCATTTGATCAAGTATTCAATGATTAAAGATTTTATTCTCACTACCCTATGACTTTCTCAAGGATATATTGTACATTGCCCTCTTTATCTATAGGTTCCAAATGATAAGCCAAGTCTCCTATGCTTGAGAATCATATATAGTCCATAAAAAATATATGCAATCTTATCATTTGAGCCATTCTTCAAAATAGAGTACCGAGATTAAGCACTTTTAGCAATGCTAACTCTCCTTCTTGAAACTACTTGGGGTGCCTTTTTTTATCAACATACAACTTCATATGCTCTTGGGTTTTCTTGACATTTAACTTGCACTATTGAAGAAGATCCTATATACAATTCAATTCTTATTTCCCTTGAAGATTAATCTTCTCACTAAATAAGACTATAGGAAGTAGCATTTTATAACCATACAAGGCCTCAAAGAGAGAAACACCAATGTTGGAATGGGTAGTACCACACATAATGCATATCATGATAGAAATGTCTAAGATATGTTTCCAACCACTTATGAACTTTTTTTGTCTACCTGCCAATCTGAGGATGGTATTCTATAGATGCAGCTAACTTGGTCACCATTGAGCTGAAAATCACATGTTGAAAGTTGCTCATAATTTGATGTTCCTATCATGAATAACAACTAGAAAGAATCCATGCAATTTAAAGATATACTTCATAAACTAATTGGTAACGTATGATGCAATAAAGTGAGTCTTGGTAGGGATAAAATGGGCAAGCTACTATTCCATCCATAACCACATAGATACTGTTCCATTCCTTCTTGATTGTAGCCAAGCTAGTAACAAAATCCATGGTTATGTGAGTCCACTTGCCTTTAAGGGTAGGTAAGGGCTGCAACAAGCCACCTAGCTTGAGTGTTGTCCTTATTTTGCTAAGATGGCACACATCTAGAAACATAATCTTTCACATCCTTCCATAAGCTCTTCTAGTGAAAGCTCTTGGAAATCTTGTCATAGGTCTTAAAAACACGTAAGTGTCTAGTTCTATGGGTGAAAAATGCATCTGCTCCATGATCTTTTGTTTGAAATAAGAAGTATAAGGGATGATAATCTTGTCATTGAACCAAATGAGGCTATTTATAAATTGAAAACAAGAGTTTTCCTCCATGATCCCTTAATGCAATTTCTAAAATGCATACATTCATTCCTCATCCAACTGATAGGATCCTACCAACTCTCCAATCCAATCACTATGAAGCTTAATAATGGCTGAAACTTTACATGCCCACATTGTAGAGAGAGAATTAGCCACTATATCATATTTTCCCCTCATATGAGTAATTTTTATAGTGTAGATACCCACCTATGCTACTTGGGAGCAAGATTTTGATTGGGAGAGAAAATACTTAAGGAATTTATGACCACTTTTAACCCTTAATTGATTGTAATATAAAGAATGGTACCATTTCTTTATATTATGGAGGATAGACAACATTTCTTGGTCATAGACATTCATTGCCATCTCTTTTTCTAGGAGCTTGTAACTTTGAAATGGAATAACTCCATACTCCTATAATAAGACTACATCTATACCTCTTTCATTGGCATCATAGTAAATGGTAAACTCCTTAGAGAAGTCTAGACAAACCAAAATAGGAGCAAAGTAAGCAATTCCTTCAACTAATTGAAGCTTTGATTAGTAACAATGGCATCCCAAAAGAAATATTTCTTCTTGAGTGTATCAGTCAAAGGAGCTACAATAGTCACATAATGCTTAATAAATCTATGACAAAATAATGAAAAATTAGGAAACCCACAAAGAAAAGTAGTATTTGTAGGAGTTGGCCAATATCTAATACATTGTACATTTTCTAGATTAGCTTAATTCCCTCCTCGGTGACAATATATTATAAATGTTCCACCCTTGTCTACATGAAATAACATTTGGTCTCCTTAGCAAATAGCATATGGTGCCTCATTATATCAAATACCATCCTCATTTACAGTAGAAGATTCTTCAATGATTTGCTATAAATAAGGATATCATCGAACAATACCAAGAAAAACTTAAAGAGGAATGGATATAGTATCTTGTTCATAAGGCAAAGTAGGTAGGGTGTTAGTCAATCCAAGTGACATAATTAACAAAATGGTAGAGCCCTCAATTAGTCCATGAATGTTGTTTTTATGGCATTACCCTCTCTTACATGAGTTTGGTGGTAGCCTAATCTCAAGTCCGCGAAATTCTTTTTACTTCATCACTCTCTCTTACATGAGTTTGATGTCAACCTAATCTCAAGTTTATCTTTGTAGATTAATTTTTTCCCTTGAGCTCACCGAGTAAATCATCTACTCTGGGAATGGGATACATATTCTTTATTGGGAATGGGAATGGGATACATATTCTTTATTGTTATCTTATTAAGGTCCTTGTAATCAATGCACATCCTAAAGGAAACATCCTTCATCTTGATCAACAAGATCAAGGTTACATAAGGTGAAGAACTAGTTCAATAAATCCCATATCTAATAATTCTTTGATTTTAGCAAATTTATCGTGTTCATATTTGGATGACCTTTAAGATAGCTTATTCACTGGTTTTGAGTGAGCTTCCAAGTCTACACAGCAATCAATTGCTCTCTTAGTAGGTAAAGTTATAGGTACCCAAAATAACTTCTTGCAGTCCTCAAGAAGAGCTTTCAATATTGAATTATTTATTTATTTTTTGGACTAATCCAATATCTTTTTGTTTAGGTGGAATAATAATATTTGAAATCACTTCTTAAATGCATGAAGAAGCTTAGTGGGTGGTGATAAGTTGAAAATCTACTTAATTATGGATTCCTTGAAAATGGATGAGTCGTCCCTCATTGAACAAACTCCATGTAAAGCTATTAAAGAATCCGTAGTTATCTTGCCTAATTTCATTAATCAATGACACCCTAGTACCACATTTAGAGGATCCATGTCTAAAGCAATTAAGTGCACGTGTATATCATAATTTTCAACCAAATACAAGGGGACTTTGAGCACATTCGGGTGCTTTCTCTTGTCCATTAGTTATCTGAACCTTAATGGGCTGATGTAAATCAGTGGGAAAACTATGCAAACAATCCATTGCTTATCTATTTACAAAGGTACATACTATCACTATTCGCCAAAATGTATACATTCTTTCCACTGATATCTCCATGTTTCCTTAGTATACATGGACTCCTAGAACTTGTCCATGTATCCACGGAGATTGAGTAGGTTGAAGTGGTAGTATTAAGGGAGATTTGGAATCACTTTTGGGCCTTGTAAGAATTTCCATGTCATCATCCTAATAAAAAAAGGGGATCCATGGATAACTATATCCATTATATCTCAAAAATATATTATATAACATACCATTGGAAATTGTCTTAATGAGAGGATTCTAATGCACCAACCATTGAAAAATTTGAAGCATATATGCTCCAGTTATGGATTCTTGACAAAAAAACAACCTCAAAAGTTTTGTGATGATGGCATCACCCTCATTTGTCCTTATGGAATATTCCCTAGAATTGCGAAGAGCTAAAAAGGCCCAAAAGTTAGTCCAAATTTCCCCTAATGTAGGCAAGGGCTCATTACTCTTTTGTCCACTAAGATCAAAAGGAATGTGACCACCCATACTGAAAGGAAATCTCTCTTGAGGATCATAAAATGATCTTGTACCCACCACTATCATAATCAAAGCCATCATTTTTAGCATTTTCAAGCATGAGTGTCACTTCTTCTTCATCACATCACTCCTCTCTGACAAACATGGTGTTAACTTTTTCTTCCTTGTAAACATATTTTTTTGCATGGTTAATACTATATTTTTCCCCATATTTGAGGCATAGGTATTTTTCTTTGCTCTTTTGAAGTGATCCATGGGAATGAATTTTTGTCCACTACTAGCTAAAGTATTTTGTGGCCTATTATCTCCTTGCTTGCTCTCAATTTTGGGACTGGTAGTTGCTTTAAAGTTCCATTACTACCTCATTGCATTGAAAGGCTGATACTTTAGGACTACCATATGACATGCTAGTGCCTCCAAAGTTTCCCCCAAAGTGACCCTATTTGTTAGTAACTTTGGGTTGTCCAAATGATGGCTAAATAGTAACATCCCTTCTATGTTTTTGAGCATATCTTTCAGTTAATTCTATTGCCTAGAAGAGAGTGGATGGTTTCTAGGCCATCACAACTATTGAAAGACTAGGATTCAAACTGTGAATGTATGTATTTATGAACCTTGGAGTCATCACTAACACTCTCCACATACATTACTAAATACAAAAACTAATTGGTGTATTCTCTTACTATCATGCTTCTTTGATCCAATTGGTGCTACCTTCTAGCCAACTTTTCCTTCTCAATCGGGAAAATAAATACTTGGGCCATCTAATCCTTAAATTCTTACCAACCATGAATCTCTTGGTTCTCTTCACATATCTCCACCACATACGTGAAGAGTAGAAAAATGAATTTTCTATTTGTCTAACCTTGGATAAATATCAAAACAAGACTCAAGATTTTATGTGTGTTCCTCTAGATCAAATGGGATTGTTCAAAATTACTATGGTTAGGATTGCTCGAAATTACTACTAGGAAACATTGAGATATACTAGAATCATGAATTGATTTTCACTAAAGAATATGGGAATTGATGGAGGGATAGACTCTATATATTGCATATGTAAAAAATTATATTAAAAACAATGTTTCTATGGTTATATCTATTTTTGGATTTGAGAAAGAAGATATATTTATATTAACGTTTCATGCTTGTATCAGCCAAACCTATTATGGAATATGCTATTTTAGGATGTTGGCATTGCTAGCCCAATACTCCTTAGTAGTCTATTGTGAAGTGCGGAAAAAATTACATATGGGTGGGGGGTCCTATGCTCCTAAGGGAGATATATATTTATTTTATTTTAATCACTTGGAAAACTGGAGAGAGGGAAAAGGACCAAGTGATAAGTACCCCTATTATGTAGGATGATTCCTAAGGTTTAGGAAACCTTAGAGGAGCTATGAGCCAATAAATTCCCTATTGACTACAGATAGAGTGTAATCACATACAACCCACTAATCCTGCAAGATTGGAAGGTCCTAACCTAGGCTGAATAGTGTCTTTTTGTGGAAAGATAATTTTGTAACTCTATGTAGAGTAAAGGTTTTGATTACTATTATGAAATGACGTATTTGATTTTGAATTGTTTATTATGCGCTAAGGATTGATTTTAATAAATCAGGTTTAATGAAATAATAAAAGAAAGCTACTTTTAGGTGTCCAAACATTGTGGTAGTATGCTCAACTAATTAGAAAACTAATGAAAATCCAATCGAGAAAAATCTGAGGCTTCCATCTCGATAATTGATTGCTTATGGCTAGGTGGAACTGACAAGTTAGGTAAGTTTCCACCAACACTAGATAAAGCTAATTGGATCATGATATCCCCAATGTCAAAAGGACTAGTTCTAATTCTTAACACCATTTTAGGGGACTATGGTTGAGATTTTATCTTATGAATAGGAGGATAGAGTTCTATTCTCCCCCGTCTCTCACTTTCTTCAAACCAAGTGTAGTGTGAACCCTACTCTTACCTTTGATTGATTAGAAAGTGATCTTTTTTAGGTGGGCAGCACTAGATGGCTTTTCGGAGTGACTTGTCCATGCTCTATGTGTAGTAAAACCAGGATTTCCATGTTCAGCTAAGCTTGATGTTTCCTACAAGGGGTTAAGCGGTGTTGTGCATCAATGCAAATTTTGATCAACTACTAGAGGACTCCTTGGGCCTGATGGAGGAGGCACCTCACATACTACTTGAGAATTGTTGCATGGATACTCAAAATGGCTTCCTCACTTCTATACGATTGTTCAACAACTTTATAACTACTATATTAGGAATCTCTTTGAATCAAAATATTCTTGGATGAGAATTCAAATTTAGAGGCTAAAATACATGTCTTGGTTGACTTTTGTCATATTATCCTTATCTGCCAATTGCAATACTATGAGATGTGAGATTAGAGCCATTAGCTTATCCAAAGAGTCTTTAGTGGATTGGGCCATGTGATTGATTGCATCTTTGGTTTGTGTACTTGAATGAGCCATCTACTTAAATATTTAGTCAACTTTGGACACCAATTCAAGATGCCTAACTGAATGTCTGGTCTTTTGATTGCACAAAGTTGCATTAAGAGTACTATAAGCCCCATACCCTTGTGACTCCTCATGATATTCCTCTTGTGGATGCTTAACCAAGAATATCTAATTTGTTACTATACATTATTATTAGCCTTGTTCTTACCCTTGTTCCCTATTACAATGCTTGCGAAACACTAGAAAGATTTTGAAATTCCATATTTCTCTTGTAACCACCTATAAAAGACCCATTTAGAAAATTTGGGAATTTTTCAAGTGCCAATTTTTAATGAAATTGGAAAATTATACAAATAATGTTGCTAGTATTAATATAATATACTTGCTTTTCCTTAGCAAATACATTAATATCTATATCTTTTGTTTATGATTTATATTGATTAAGTTACTTTTTGTTTAATCCACATCCTTAAAGACTAAACTCATATTTCAAAGTAAACACTTGAGCTCCATCTTTATTATCTAAAGTGGTTTTTGCAAACCTTTTTGTAACATTTCCCGTGCCTCTCCCCCATGAGAACCCCCCTTTCAAATTTTTTAAATTTAGTTCAATTTTTTTTACCTCTCTCTCTCCCCTTGCCGAGAGCATTTCGGGGAGAGAGAGAGAGAGGGAGTAGAGTGGGAGAGGGGGCATGCAATCACTAGGTGTAGGGGTGGCGGCTCCATCTCCCCCCATGAACCACCCCCTCCCCACTCTATAAGGGGACCCCCCCCCCCCGATGGTCTCTAGCACCGCCCCCCTGCTCCGTCTTCAATGCCGCCCCCTGCCCCCACCTGACACGCCATGCCACCCCCTCCTCCGCCTGAAACGCCGCCAGGCTGCCAGGACCACCACCACCCTCATCATCATCATTTTCATCATCATCACCACTCTCAGCACGATTGAGGAGGAGGAGACTCTATTAGGGTCGACTGTCAAAAAACAAAAAACTAAAGAAGCTTCTTAAGAAGCTTCCACTAAAAGCTTCTTAGGGGTGCTTCACCCGCAGATCATGTGAAGGACACAACTTGTTGTGAAGGGAGTTCCCTTGCGGGAAGGAAGGATTGCCAACTTGCAGAAAATTTCAGCACACCCTCCACCTGCCCGACTTATTCCCAAATCCCAAAAAGAAACTTGCTTGACATTGTTTTCTTTTATGTCAGTGCCTAAGTTACGTGAAGGAACCTGTGTTTAAATTGATTAATTAAGGAAGTTGCCTTTGCATGTCAAACATAATGTGGTAGGTAACTAGATAACTAAGCAATCTGAGGAAAGTGCAGTGGACGTGACTTGGGTCCGTCCTACGAAGGGTGGTCTTGGTTAGCTAGGAACTTTTCTCAAAAGACGTGATAATGAGACTGTGAAGACCTAGAGTCAGTAGAGTTAGAATCCCAATTTATGTTGTTTTAGGGGAGCGGAATGGGACTATACCTTATGGGCAAAGAGGTTGAGCTTCGCATCCCTCTCGTTTTCCATTCTCCATGAACCAAGTGCAGCATAAATCTGCTTCGACTCTGTTGTTCCTACGCAAAGTGGCTCATTTGGAGCTCTACGCTAGCTACTTCCTAGAGACTTGGCTGATAGGAAAAAAACAAACCCTGACTTTATGTCGGTCCTAAGTGGGAACGGCCGGATACTTCTGCTTTGGGGCAGACACGGGAAGACCTAGATCGAAAACCCTGTGACATTCCTTGCGAGCGCGAGGTGACGCTTCCTAGACTCTCTTCCTGATGGGCTGCTAAGACGTATCCCAGAGGTGGACAAGCGGACAGGTTACAGTTGGTATCAGAGCGAACCAACGAGATCTAAATATTATAAGGGAACTTAATGGAGGAAAATAAAGGGAATAAGAGGATATACAGGGGAGGGTGAGTAGAATAGAGCAGTGCTTTCTATTGAAAACATTTCTTTACTCACTTGTGGATGCTGGGTTGCAGAGTCACGAAGCATGGAGCAAGTTCTTGGTGTTCCAGGTCATGTTCATGACTGCAATGCATGCTTCGAATTATTGTCAGATACTTGGCATGATGAATATTCTGGACTGCATCTAAAATTTTTTGCGCCTGTATGAGGAGCGGAGATGGATGGGAGACTCAGGAATATACTACATAGCAACCCACCGACTCGCATACCTTTAGACCAACTTGAAGAGAATCAAGTGGATGGAGGATTTAAAGATCGTGAAGCTGTTCATCTTTGTCAAAGCTCGTGTAAACACAACTTTGCATGTTAGCAGTCGTCGATAAGTCAAGCAAAACAAGTATGTCTATGAAGAAGTGACCCAAGTGATCTCTGCTGATGACAGAATCAAAGTGTTAGGGCGCTATGAGAAGAATGGGTATGAAAGGAAGGGATACCCCAAGCTTCCTATGACTTACCATTTTCTGAAAATCCATGACCCCACTCCATATTATTATTTTGTCCCTGTAGCCAATTGTAACACAATCCTATTTTCCCCAAACTAATGTATCGATCAGCCTATCCTACTTATCCAAAATAAATGTACTCAAAGGGATATGCCTTCATGAATAAATAAGACTTTTTACAAATGTCTATCTTGATCATAAATGTTAACTAAGGTGTTAAGTGATTAAATCACTTAGCCAAAAAGCTGTACTAGTCATATTAACATAATATGAGAACGTATGATAAGATGTTAACGTAAAGAATCTTATTGTTAGATGCAACCCCAAGTGCAGGTTTCAAATCTGACTCTTGCACTAAGTCTAGTTGCAGCTCGAGAGAAGAAATTCCTTCTCAAACAAATTAAGCCACCCAAGTTTGATGGGAAGGGAAGGTCTGTTCAAGCCAACGCCGAGATCTGGATTGAGTCCATGGAGGACTATTTTGAGGCAACAGGAACTGCACCTACTAACCAAGTCATGCTTGCTAAACTTAAGCTAACAGGCGAAGCGAAACTTTGGTGGAAACAGTGGTGCAAAGACCAAGTGATCTCGGAGGGGACAATCACTTGGAATAAACTTAAGGAAGTTGTGCCACTTGCCTATTGCACACAAAAGATGAATGAATTCTATGACTTGAAGCAGCTACGATTATCCCTTGAAGCATATTATTCAAAGTTCATCTCACTCCTAAAGTATGCACCTCCAATGGATATGACACATCAAGTGTCAAAATTCTGTATTAGGTTGAATCCACCCATAAGCACTCGTTTGGAATCAATGTGCCCAATGGACCTACAAGATGCACTCATTCGAGGTGCTCCAATAATACAGGAGGTGCAGACCAAACCAAGGAACAACACGACTTGGCCTTACAAGGATCAAAATAAGGGCATGTCTAAGGCTCAGACTAAGAGAGCACACGGTCAAAATTAGAGCCAAAGAAAGAAAGCTAGAGTCAATGCTGTCAACAACTTTGTTCCAACACAAAGCAATGATCGCAACCCACA
Source organism: Lygodium microphyllum (assembly GCF_053477565.2). Taxonomy (NCBI): domain Eukaryota; kingdom Viridiplantae; phylum Streptophyta; class Polypodiopsida; order Schizaeales; family Lygodiaceae; genus Lygodium; species Lygodium microphyllum. The sequence goes on from NC_141142.1 coordinate 19,715,534, forward strand.
TTGCTTCCATTGCAATGATCCGGGACACTTCAAGAGGGAGTGTCCCAAGCTGGGTAGAGGGCATCGCCAAGGGCAATTCCAAGGTCAAAATAGAGCCGCTCATGGCCAAGGAACCACCATTATGGCCAGAGGGAGAATCTCCAATGTTTCCATCAGGGAGTTGGACAATGAAGAAGATTCATCCATGGATGCTGACATTGAGAGGGCAATGGTTCATGCCACTCTTCATAAGAAGGGTCCGAATTGCCAATTCTTGGTGATTCAATCTCCATCAAAATATAAAGGTAAAAGCTTCAAAACCTTGATTGACTGTGGCAGCACATATTCCTTCATTTCACCAATCTGTGCAAAAAGATTAGGGATAGCCACAATAGATCCACCTACTTTACTTGTGGAATTAGCAAATGGTCGTGAGGTCACTTGTACTAAGCAAACTGCTAAGGTGAAATTACTACTGGGTGGGAAGCCAACTTCTGTGAGATTCTGGGTAATGAACCTAGGTGTCCACGAATGTTTACTCAAAATGGATTGGCTAATACCCAATGATACCCACATCCACTGTGGGAAGGGCAAAGCCTCCTTCCGCAATTTTGAAGGGGAACTAGTCACGACTCAAGGTGAGGCTAGTAAGCCAAAAATACAGTTGGCAAAAGCAACACATATATTAAAAGGTGTTCAAAAGGGTCTACCTGTCTATCTGATTAAACTGAACAAGCTAGATCAAAATCAGGAATCTGGAGAAGAACATTCATGGTTAAAGGAATATGCAGACGTATTCCTTGAAGATCTGATGAAACTTCCTCCCCAAAGGGAATTTGACCACAAAATCAAACTTGCACCAGGAGCTGCACCGCTCACAAAGCGGCCATATAAGATGTCCATTTTGGAAGCTATCGAACTGAAAGAGCAACTCAAGCAACTGTTAGATCAAGTCTACATCCGTCCTAGCAATTCTCCATGGGGAGCTCCAGTATTATTCCAAAAGAAGAAAGATGGAATGCTTCGCCTATGCATTGACTACAGAGGGTTGAACCGAGCAACCATAAAAAATAAATGCCCCATTCCAAGAATAGATGAATTACTTGACCATCTTCAAGGGGCAAAGATCTTCTCATAAATAGATCTCAGATCTGGATATTATTAGATAAGGATCAAAGAAGAAGATATCCCAAATACTGCATTCAGTACAAGGTATGTACACTTCGAATTCCTAGTGATGTCATTCGGGCTGACGAATGCTCCTGCTACCTTCAACAAGTTAATGCACGATATCTTTAGGCCCTATCTTGATGACTTCGTTCTCGTCTTTTTCGACGATACCCTAGTCTACTCAAAACAGGGAAATGATCATGAACCCTAGCTTTGCATTGTTCTTGAAACAATGAGAGTACACAAGCTTTATGCCAAGAAGAAGAAGTACACATTTTTCAAGCAACAAACTGAATATCTAGGATTCATTGTATCAACAGAAGGAATTTCAGTAGATCCAGACATTCTAGAATGGCCAACATCAACTTCTATCAAAGAAATACGTAGTTTTCTTGGGTTGACAGGGTGGTACAGAATTTTCATTGAAGATTATGCTTTGATTGCAATACCTCTGACTGATCTACTAAAAAAGCAAGTAGCAATTGTATGGTCACTTGCTGAACAAACCAGCTTTGACAAACTAAAGCAAAGCTTAGTATCAGCACCCATCCTAAAACTTCTTGATCTTAGTAAGGAGTTGAAGTGGGAACTGATGCTAGCGCACTTGCTTTAGGATGTGTACTTATGCAAGAAGGTCATCCCGTAGCATATTCTTCAAGAAAATTTAAGAGCCATGAAAGAAATTATGCTACCCATGACCTAGAGCTGTTAGCTGTCATCCATGCTCTTAAACTTTGAAGACATTACTTGCTAGGTAACAAATTTTCCTTAGCAACAGACCACAAGAGTCTTAAATGGATTTTCACCCAGAATGAGCTCAATATGAGACAACGTTGATGAATCAAAGTGCTGGAAGAATATGATTTTGAAATCAAATATAGGCTTGGTAAAGAGAATGTAGTTGGCGATGCACTCACTCACAAGGCATTTCTAAATTCTCTCATTTTGCAAGATCCATCAACAGCAAGATCTCTAGCCACAAAGGTATCAATGCTAAACAACCCGATTCTCGAGCTAGCAAAAAAATGGGCATATCATGACCTAGTCTATCAGAATATGCTAAGGGAGATCCCCATCAAGGATCAAGACCCAAAGCTAAAGACAAAGTATCAAGAATTCTCCGTCAGTAGTGGACTTGTCTACTGTAGGACAAGGTTGTGTATTCCCGCAAGCCAAACTCTCAAGCAGAAGATACTTTGGGAAGCCCATGACTCCCCTTTCTCAGGACATCCTAGTTATGCCAATACACTTAACATGGTCAGAAAGAGCTATTTTTGGGAAAGGCTCAAGGGAGACGTACTTAAATATGTCACGAAATGTTTGTCTTGTCAACGCATTAAGGCAAAACATGTTAAAATTCCTGGGAAATTGCAACCACTTGACATTCCACAAATGATATGGGAGTTCATTAGTATGGACTTTATTGTTGGCTTACCCCAAGTTCAAGGAGGATATAACTCTATTTTGGTTGTAGTAGATATGCTCACCAAGGTCGCACATCTCATCCCTATCAAGATGAACTATAAAGCTTCAGACATTGCAAGATTATTCATCAAGGAAATATTCAAACTTCATGGGTTACCCAGAAGAATCATTAGTGATCATGACTCTCTTTTCACATCACACTTTTGGAGGGCTATCTTTGAGGCTATTGGAACTCAACTCTGTTTCAACACAGCTTACCATCCCCAAACTGATGGTCAAACAAAATGAGTCAATTGAAGATATGCTTAGGGCATACTACTATCGCGAACCCAAAAGGTGGATTCAATACTTAGCACTAGTTGAGTTTGCTTACAATGCTTCTTACCAACAGAGTATTTAGATGACCCCTTTCCAAGCATTGTATGGGCATGATTGTCATATCCCTTTGAACTTCTCGGATCCAACTTTGAGGGTAGAAGATTCAAGAAAGATGTTGGAAGACATGGATGATCAAATCAAATCAATAAGTCAAGACATTCAAGCTGCCAAGGATAGACAAAAGGCCTACGCTGACTTGAAATGGCAAGACAGATCCTTCATTGAAGGTGATATGGTCTTCATCCGTGTACACCCTAAAAAGAGTTCACTATCCTTGGGAGAGTACAAGAAGTTAAGTCCGAGGTATTGTGGACCTTATCAGATTATCAAGTGCCTAGGGCCTAATGCTTACAGACTATAGCTATCTGCAACTCTAAAGATTCATAATGTATTCCATGTTAGCCTATTGAAAAAGTATCTACCTAATCTAAATCACCTACTTGATGATCAACAAATTGTAATACCTAGCCAAGGAGTCCTTGAGCTATGGCCTAATGGAATCCTAGATGTTAGGGAGAGGCATTTGAGATCAAGGACCTTGAGAGAATACCTCATCCAGTGGAAAGATTACCTCAAAGAGGATGCCACCTGGATGGATGAAAATACTCTCAACCAACAATACCCCCAGATCTTCTCAAGACATCTCGATTCCTCTAAGGGGGGGAGAGGATGTAGCATTTCCCGTGCCTCTCCCATGAGAACCCTCCCCTTTCAAAATTTTTAAATTTAGTTCAAATTTTTTCTTAGTATTGCGCTTGCAGAGTTAATCCAACATTCTTGTACTTAGATCGTTTATGTTGCAAGTAAGAGAGGGTACTAGGTCTTAGGACAAGAACACTCGTAATATCGTCAAACAAAGGATGTTAAGTGACCAAGCGAGTTGCTTGCAAACTGTCGTTACGACCTTAGACTACAGAACAAGGATGTTTTCCTAGTCTAAGATAAATCGATAGGTTAAACTCTAGGCTGGATTATCGATCAACGCCTATCCCTTGGATATTTGGAGAGGATAATTTTAGACAAGCATCGGATTGTCTGATTAGACAATCTTACTAGGGACAAGTGGTCCATAAGGGAAAATTACGTGATCTTAGGGCTCTCATCTTAAAGATCGAAGGACCAAACATTAAGATCTGAAAAGAGATCCTAGAGCCAAATCAATCTTCAGCCTAGTGGGACTAGGATTTTTGGATTGGGGTCAATGGAACTCCCAAATCCTATACCTTGATCGAAGGTATTCTTAATCAAAGAATACCATATGATAGGAGATGTAATTCCTCAAGATAAGTACGGCTACCTATCTTGTGCAAAAAGTCTGCAAGGTCATATGCTATTGCAACTAAATCATAAGATGCTACTACTACATCTTAGGCCAAGGAAGGCGAGATCTAATTACAAGTTAGATTCGTTAAGAGTCAAGTAGTCACCCTACTACAACTCTCTCTTAGGACCGATTCGTCAAACTTAGGAAAATTGTGAATTGACAAGGAGAAAATTGACCAACTAAGCATGACGGGATTGTCCAATTTTTATTTGACTATAGTACAAGGAGACCTAAGGTAATGATAATTGGGGTCAGTAGGGTATAAACCCTAACCCAAAGAAAAAGGGTAAACAAGCAACCTAGCTTGCCAAGCCCTTGGAATCTCCCCAATCACGAACGATCTAGGATCAAATGCTCGGCGTATTCGCGAAGAAGGAATCACACCTTAGCACTTGGTCATACAAATGACCACTGAAATGATCGTAATCGTACACTTAACGTACATTGTTTGAACTTCTTGCTCAAGGAACTAGTTCAAGGCAAAACACTTAATGCTTCAGGTTAATAGCCTGGAGGGAGAGGCAGGTTCAGTTACCTTCAACTGTGTGCCTGGCCGTATTCAAGGGGGTTGTTAACTGTGCTGGGTACATGGACTGAACTTGTTGCGAGAGGTCTCTCAGTAGGTGCTTCTTGGAGCGGGAGGACGCTTGGGTGCCAAGAGAGGCTCTGGCCATAAATTCCTTGCCTTTGGATCCTGCACAAGAGGCAAACGTGACTCGATATGGGATCTCGCAGCCCATGTACTAGTCTACGGGCGAAACTTGGAGCAGCAATCCTGATGATTGCTGGGATAGCCTTCGGGTAAGATATTTGATGTATTCCAGACTATGATAAATAAAGATCAAATATTTAAAAAATGAACTTGCTTGACATTGTTTTCTTTTATGTCAGTGCCTAATTTACGTGAAGGAACATGTGTTTAAATTGATTAATTAAGGAAGCTGCCTTTGCATGTCAAACATAATGTGGTAAGTAATTAGATAACTAAGTAACCCGAGGAAAGTGCAGTGGACATGACTTGGGTCCGTCCTACGAAAGGGTGGTCCCGGTTAGCTGGGAACGTTTCTCAAAAGACATGATAAAAAAACTGTGAAGACCTAGAGTCGGTAGAGTTAGAATCCCGATTTATGCTGTTTTAGGGGAGCGGAATGGGACTATGCCTTATGGGCAGAGAGGTTGAGCTTCACATCCCTCTCGTTTCCCATTCTCCATGAACCAAGTGCAACATCAACCCGCTTGGACTCTGTTGTTCCTATGCAAAGTGGTTCATCTGGAGCTCGACGCTAGCTACTTCCTAGAGACTTGGCTGATAGGAAAAAAAAAACTTGACTTCAGGTTTTTTTTTCCTAGAGACTTGGCTGATAGGGAAAAAAAAAACCTGACTTCAGGTCAGTCCTAAGTGGGAACGGCCGAATACTTCCGCTTCAAGGCAGACTCGGAAAGACCTAGATCACAAACCCTGTGACATTCCTTGCGAGTGCTAGGTGGCGCTTCCTAAACTCTCTTCCCGATGGGCTGGTAAGACGTGTCCCACAGGTGGACAAGCGGATACGTTACACTTTTACCTATTGTGCAAATTTAACCTTACTATAGATAATTGCATTCAAGGAATTTAATTAGTCTAATGCCTCTCACAATGATCAAACTTTAATTTTGAACATGTTGACCACCTTGTAGGGAACCTAATTTCTCAAAATTTTTGCTTTAATTTTACTTTGATTCTTGTAGCGCAAAATCAAGATGGATAATTCAAGTTTGTATTTTAAAACTTGTATTGACTTTCAAAATAAGACAACCCAACAATGTCGCATGCGGTTACATGAGGATTGTGGTTGCTATAAGGATTGAGCCTGAAGTAAGGTGGTTGTTATATTATATTATTGGGTATTTTTTGCTAGTACTTGATCTTAACCTTTACATCTTTTGGTAAACAAAAAAGCTTAGACTTGCATGAGACTACATGAGGCTCATTCTTAAGATTGAGACTCATATAAGGTGGTTCTTGTTTTACAGTGTTGGGTGTTATCACCCACGTTTAAACGTGATCAAGAAACAAGTCAAAAGAGTTCTAATGACACTCCATCTTGAAATTGAGCCTCATGAAAAATGATGATATTTGTGCTATATTTTTGGGGATTGTCACTCACCTTTGGCCTTGATCTTTGACATCGAAGATGAGAAACAAGGTAGTAGAATTTGCATAAAGTTGCATGAGGCTCAATCTTGAAATTGAGTCGCGTGTAAAATGACTGCTACAATAGACTAGTAAACATTATATATAGGGAGATAGGGACATTTACAAACAAATTTCCTTTGAAAATACTACTTTTGATTTTTCTATTGAAAGTCATTAGAAAGTGGATGTGGAGGACACCATGCATGCATATGGACCTTCAATTATTGCATGTATGTAAGTGGATGTGGAGGATGGCAAGCATGCCCATGGATGTTCATGGTATTGCATGTGAGTAAAGATGACACTAACATTGATAGTCTCCTAAAGGAGCAATTGGTACAACATGTGCATGGATAAGGGTATTATTATCAAAGAGGGCTTACAAGAGATGGGCCAATTAGAGAAATGGAAGAAAATAAAACTAGCACATTAGGGCCAAAACTTTTCAAAAAGGCACTCGAAAGAAAATGATTAAGTTGCTAATTAGAGGAGGTTTAGAAGAGAAAAACCCTCCAAGTTTAGCTGCCTGAATATGATTAATGAGAGAATGTATGATTCACTTAAGAGGTCGGTAATTAAATATCTTCAATCTTTGATGGATGTTAAGTGTCACCTTCTCAGATTTATTCTCTTGAAAATTGCAAAATCTTGTATTTTTTAATTTTCCCACCAAAATATGCCACTCATTTGTTCCTCGACATTCATTTTCTGGGTCTCTCTTTCCTGTGGTTCTATTTCCTTCTCTGTGATATTATTGCCCCGTTTAGGTTTCCCTATCAAAATGTTTACATGTATCTCTTCTAGCAATACAAGCGCAGCCCCACCATGCAAGTATAAACTTACTATTCAATTAGATCTTGTCTATTCATATTGGAGGAGCATACACCATTGAGCATTGTTGGACAAGGAAAGAAGCATGTAGACTTATGGATGGATGGAAATATTTATCCTCTGGACCCTTCTACATGTAAACATCCTCCTTTTTACAATATTCATGACTTCATAAGGTATGTTGTTGATGGTTGTGATGGGATGGATGCTTGGCTATTGCATGAGGTTATATTCTACATCTTTTACATTTAGAGAACAAATGCATGAAATGGAGGAAGCATTAACATTAGCACAAAAAACTATTTTTGAGCTGATGGACAAGGTTAATAATCTAGAAAACTCTAATTAGTCATTGCAAGAAAAATTATTGCTCTTGAAAGAAACTCCAATAGGATTTAGACAAAGAAAAAGACCACTTAAAAATATAATGGACTTGTGTAGTCGGGTGAAGAAAAGGAGACTAAATCTTGCAAAGAGATGTGTCTCTAATATTTTAGGAATTAATATTCGAGAGAATGATGAGAGGATTAAAATTATTAAAGAAACCATGACAAAGAAGGGCATTATAAGGATTCTTAAATCACCTGAAAATGTAGACTTGAGAAGCCAAACTCTGAAAGAGTTAGTGAAAGATTTAAAAGGAACAATCAAACCAAATGAAGTAGTGGAGACATGTGACAGTATGGATATCAATTATGGAGGTTATCATGATCTCTCCAAATTGTGGTTTACAAATGTTAAATGTCATAGAATAAGTGCATTTTGTTTGCCTTGGCCTTTTGGAGTTTCAATTGCTAGAACATCTATGAATCGTAAGATTCCAGATGTTTTTGGGAAGTATATCCATATAGAAGGATCTATGCCCTATGAAAAACATAAAACAAAGGCCTTTTTTGAATACAACACATTTAATAATATTTGGATTGATCTTAAAAGAGTCCATATTGCAATGGTCCATATGTATAAATTTATTGTCCAAGAATGTGGTGGTATTTTGAAGTTCGCACTAAAATTGGATGAAGCACATATTCAAAAGGGACAAAAGATAAAAAGAGTCAGCATCTATATCATGAATAGGGCATTGGATTACAATACTAGTAGGGGGCAAGAACAACAGTTTAAGATACAATCCGAGACGGAGCTTTGGTGGATTGGTGCGGCCCAAGTACCTACTGAAAGTCATGAAATATTAAAATGGTTATTCTCTCATACAGGTACTCCTGATATTATAAAGTTTCAAAGTGAAGGTGAAATGTTGATAGTCGATGGTGTTGGTAGTTTTAATGTTGAATGGCACATGAGTGTTGACTTAAAAACTATCAAATCTATGCTTGGAGTAATTAATGGGGCCAATGCAAAATATCATTGTATTTATTGCATGGAGAGTTTGGGATCCAAAGAATGGAGTACTTTGCGACTAGCAAGAAGAGCCCCAACTCAGAACTCTATAGATTTGAGCAAGCTCAAAAATGTGGATGGCTTGTGGGATCCTATTCTCTCGATCTCTCTAAGGAATGTTCATATTTGTACATTACACGTAGAAATTATAATAATAGATAAGTTACTTAGATTGCATCTTGACTATGCATATTCAATAAAACCAGTAGCTTTGTCAGATGACTGCATTGATAAATGTGAGGTTTTACTATCAAAAATGGGTTTTCATGGAGGTCAAGTTCACCTAAGAAAGGATCCAATGGAAATCAAGAGAGGTCTTAGCAGATGTCTCTATGGGGGGTGCAAAAGCTAGACGATTTCTAAGAAATCATACTAGTAAACAAATAAACACATTGTGGCAATGCTAGAGAGAGTTGTGTGCAATCACAACAAATGTGGCTAGCACACCACGAATTGCATTCCTACGAATGGAGATTTGGAGACACATTGACATATTTTTAAAAATGCTCATGGAACAAAAGATAACATCTAACTATTCGAAAGAGTACAAACATTCAATTGTGAATCTTGTTCAAGCAATTAAGGAAGCTTGGGGAGAAAAGGATATTACTTTCTACTTGGCAAGATATACATAAATTTGAACCTTTATACTTTGAAACCAAGGGTTAATGATTTATATTGATTATATCTTGTTGGGTTGTCATAGCATATTCTTCTTATTCATGGGCCATATTTTGTGAAAGAGCAAGGGCCCCTAGCAACTTACAGTAGCCCAGGTATGGAGAAATCTCACTATCAAGCACGTATGTGTTTCTTTCGGAGCAGTAGACATGGAGGAGGAGCAACAAAAACCAATGCCCTTCAGGAGTTATTCAATTGGTTTCTTCGAAGACAACTCCAAAGATGGAGAACACAATAAATATGGTGGAATCTAAAATACAAACACTATTTTCAAAATATTATATACATTGCTAGCTTTTAAGAGTCTTTACATCCTCGTCCTCCTCATGCATTTTTCCTCTATGACGTAAAAACTTTCTTCTCTTGTATCCAACTATGGATTTGATATCTGTTTTGTTTGATGCTAAAACCTAAGATGAGTATGAAAGGAAGTATCTAGCTGTGGAGGCACAGAAGCTGGGACCATAACCAAATATTCAAATGGTTGTTGTCTTTTCCAAAAACATAACTTTGTGCACATTGTATTGCAAACCTGAGTATCCAAGCATCCTTGTAAGTGCTTTAACACAGACAATTGGCCATGAGGCCTCCTCTAAGAAAGTGCTATGCAAAACCAACAAAATATTGGAATCAATCCTCGATATGTAATGCCCAAGTGCAACATCCTTTAGAGAACTACCACCAACTCTCAATCCTTTGGCTCTTCCCAAGAAATTATTCTCATTTGCAATCTCCAACTGTAAAAGCAATAGTCAAAATGAAAAAAATGAAAATATATATGTGGTTTCACAAAAACAAAAGAATGCATTACCATTTGATTTTCATCACTCTCAAGTTTGCTTGGATTCCATAAGCTAATTGATGTCTCCTTGATATCATTCAGCTCCTTTACATATTCTGACTCCTCCCTTTTGAAATTGGAGATTCCAAGCTTCTCTTGAAATTGGTCAAACTCTTTGTCAGCAGCCTGTAACTCTCTCTCAGCATCTTTAACCTTTCTTAAACATATAGACAGTTTGGAGCAACGCATGGAAGGAGATGGAGACATTCGATGCGGGAGAAATGGGAAAGAAAAGTGCGCAAAAATTTTTGGATGGCCTTAAATAGGCGCGAGGGCGAAAGAAAGAACATTCTAGAAACCCTACTCAAACGGCCAGTGAGAACATGACATGTGGACATCAGCACCCTTAAGTACATAAGTACTTCTCAGTTGATATGAATGCGAATTCACACCTTATGTCGCAACTGCGGTTCATCCGACAATACTGATGTATCCAATTGATAGTTTCCATACGTCCGACATTGGTGACGTCGAAAGATGCCGTATGTCTGATATTGGTGATGTCCAATTTACTGTGATAGCATACTTTGCCAACTTTAGAAACAACAGTTCATTGCGTTGTATTTGAGCTATAGAGGTTCAGAGTTTTCTAAAACAACACGATAGCATACTTCACTGCGGATCCAAGAATCCTTCATCACATTGTATTGGAGCTAAAGAGCCTCTTGTCTTGTTCTTGTGCTACACTGTGGGTGGGGAAAATACAAAGCAAGGGCGTGCAAAAAGAAACACAAGGGACTCGTGCATTCACATTGTGTTGGAATTGCCAATACGAAGCAATATTGGAAAAGTAGGAATTCAAATTCGCTCAATCACATTGTATTGGGCCTACCTTTATTCCAAAGTGAGGAGCAAGAGTTCAAGGCCTAGACATTTATTCGGCTTTCATCTAGTCTCTATTTCAGCACAATGGGAGTCAGTTGTCTTCATATTTAGCTTCCTTATCGCGCCCTGTTGGTTTCAATGTGTTGGTTTCAATGGTGAGGACAAAACAAACTGCAAGGAAGGTCTTGGTGAAGAAATCTTCTAAAGAAGGTGCTGAGAAAATTATTGAGGAAACAGCTGAAGAAATTGTTGTCCCTATCACACCATCTGGCAAAGTATGTGAGGGTGAATCCTCAGAGAACAAGTCATTTGGTAAGGTTGAGCCCTCAAATTCTCCTCAGGAGCAGCTTGCCAAGGAAGCCCTTGTGAGGAATAAGAGAAAGTCAAGATGGTTTTACATGCAGAGGTGTTTTGCAAAGATCAGGAAAGCTCAAAAGTCAACTAGTCACCTTATTCCTAAGGCTGCATTTTTTAGAATAGTCAAGGAGATATCTGATAGATTTTCCTCTGTTGCTTCTGTGGATGACCTCAATAAGAGATGGTAGTTGTCTGTCCTACTATGCTTGCAAGAGGCAACAGAGGATTTTCTAATAGATTTTATGAATGATGCTTATATTGCAGCTGCCCATGCACATCAAATTACATTAATGAATAAAGACTTTAGTATGGTTAGCAAACTTAGATATAGGTTTGACAAAGTTTTGAAGTCTCTTCCATCGACCGATCAAAAGGAATTTGAAATCCTCAATGTTCCACCCAAGAGAAAGCAGAAAGAGCCACTAGTACCAAGATTGAAGAGGTTACCTATTTGTATCCTACAAGGGTTGCAAGTGAGCAGGAGGTTGTCTTGGAGGAGAAAAGGAAAGAGGTAATAGAAAATGAGGATCTGATCTGGCAAAGAAAGATTTTTTCTCTTGGCCTAGTGAACTATGAGAGAATGGGCAAAGTGTATGGACAAATGGTCGTGAATGTTTCTGTTAGTCTTGAGAAAGACCACTACCTCAGCATCTCTAGAGGATAAAATCCTATTTGAGAAAAGGGATACTCAACTAACAGATTTAGTAGTTTATTGTTGTTTGAGGTAAGGTCTTTTGCTTCTCTTTATTTATAATGAAATTTTCCAAGGGTCCTTATATTCCACTCATTGTCTTATTCATTCTTTACTTTGTATACAGGGCATATGTTACTTCTCTTAGTATTGATATTGCTAAGGGTATATTTGTTATTGATCCACTTCTCTCTATGGATCTATTTTCAAAATCTGATTCAAATATTGCAAGGTTTTATAAGCACTTTGATAGTGTCACAAACCATCATATTTTTTTTCCATATATTGAAATGTACTTTCTTCAACATTCTATCTCTTGATGATTTGTCTTTAGGGTTATTTCTCACTTGTGTTTTGGTTTCAAAGGAGATTGAAGCCTAATCTATATCGACATTCTTGCAAGAGAGATCATTTTTATGAATTCTCTTTTAGGAATCCATGGCCAATCAAAGATGTATTGTCAATATACACTTTTTATTTTATATTTTACTAGATAAAGTTTATAATATTTTCTAATAAATTAATATATGCAGTGCTGCTAGACTTGTTACTACCCACTTGGACACCAGCTTTGAAAGTATTGTTGATCCTCAAAGACCTTTCAAGTTTCTACTTCAAGAGGTTGCATTGCAAAATGACATACATAGTTGTGGCTGGAGAGTGGTTTCAAATGCTTGGAGGACAATAGATTCAAAGTTACTGAATGTAGAGGGGGTGAATGTAAGTCTCTTATCCTTTATCCTCTTTATAGTGAAAGTCTCTTGCTACTTCAAATAACTTGTGTGCTTTGTTACAGTGCAGAGACTACCTTGATTCATACATGTGGTGGATAAGGGAGAGGTGTATTGAACTAGTTTTAGATAGGGCAATTACACCAGTGGACCCAAATTCCCCTCTCCCAGCTAAAAATTCCAAAGGACAGGCAACAACCAAAGGCAAATGTTTGTATCTTTTGTAATCCAAACCTATGATAAGAGATTGTGGAGATGTATTATAGGATTAACCCAATGATTGAGGGCACACATTGTACCTTATAAAGTCACCTTCGTGGTCAGATTCCTTGACTTTCCAACATAGACCTAAAATTTTATCCAAATCTTCATTTGAAAAATTTTGGTTTAGCCATGAAACCTTCGTCCATTGTAAACATGTTGTTTTAAAGCAAGCTACAAAAACATGCAAGGGTAAAAACCACGATAAGCATACTCTTCTCGAGATCCTTCCAGGAGTCATAGCCTTTTGAATATCTTGAGCAATCTTAAGTTTAAAACTCTCCATTGTTGCTTTGTCAGGAAGCTCCCAATCCAAAGATGAGAGGCTTGGTAACTGCAGATCTTCAAGGTATCCATACACACCTACTCTTGAAGGAACCACATATTGTGCATAATACACAAATATTCCACTTTCATGAAAAACACTCGTGGTCTGATCAGCATAAATAATGTTTGCGAATTCTTTATGAATGGCATGGAATGTTCCGATGAGGCTCTCCATAGGTTTCCACTCAAAATGTGTTGATGGAAAGATATCTACAACCAACAGTCCATTATTTAGCATATGCTTCAATCAAAACCATATACTCACGTATATTTTTACAATAGAGACTTACAGTGTGCTTGCTGGGAAAAACATTCCTGTGGATCCAAGGGCATATCTCTAGCCATGTAAACATGTTGCACCAAAGCAAACCAGCCTTGAGGCATGGTTTTCAAGGAAAAGATACGTCCCTTCCAATGATATTTAATATCCCCTTGTTTTGTTTTTTTCACTTTGTGAGAGCCCCTGCAAGATGGTAGCATTGTAACCCAATCATTTATAGTAAATGTTTTGGGCTCCCATTCTCCATTTGTGCTCTTGCTATACATGGTGCAAGAGTTTATGGAATGAGGACGCCTTGTGGACGCCATGTAAAAGACAACGAGTATGTAGACAATGTGCAGAGAAAGAAAACTAAAGAGAGAGGTCAAGAAGACAAATTAAATATACTACGAGTGGCAATAACTTTGAAAATTCTCTCGATTTTCAAAATGGTCTTAATTAACTTAACTTTCTCATGTCTTCGTCAGAGGTTTTGTCAACTTCTATTAGTTAATAGGGGCCATTGGGACTTGTCAGGGTGGTTTGAAGATTTCGGCTAAATACAAAATGAACTCTACTATCTCAAAAGCAAAGGAGATAAGAATACCATATTTTTGTCCATGTGGAAAAATCTCTTTGGCCCTTTCCTTAATCCACGGATTAACAAAAGTGCCATTTTTAACGTTTTTCAGCCCTAATGAATAAATGCAAGCTTGAGACTATGATCACCTCCCCCAAGCCCCAAAGGAAGTGAATGCTTGGTGAAAGTTGGAATTGAAGATGATACAAGTGCAACCAAATGCCAACAGCATGGCCTAGATCATGTGCTCCTAAAACAAGATCAATGTTGTCTTGTCCTTCACCAATCTACACCTCTTGATGGCAATGTTTGACAAGACTAGGGCCTTGACAACTACATTTCATTTGACTATGACTCCATCTAGGTCATGTACAAGAAGATGCACTACATGCACTAGTCGATACAATCCAATGTTTCCAAGACCAGACACATGAGTCTCAACCTCAAATGTAGCTACTAAACCTCCTCCAACTACACCAAACTTGTCATTTGCATGAGTTTTCTATGGGATGTTGACATTGGCCACTCCCTAATCCACCTCTACATCACCCTCATGTGCCTAGACTTCTTCAATGGCAACTCATTCTACCACCCCTTATGGGGCTCCCTTGTCCCTAACAACATTTACTCCGACATGCACCCTTTCTTGTAGCCTCAAGGCCATGCATTAAGCCATCATGTGGCTCAAGAATGAGAATTGCACCCTCCTTCCACATCTCAAAAAAACTTGGTCTTACATGCTCAAACATGCACTGTCGCTTATGGCCCTCAAGGACGTTCATTAAGGCATCACCATGTCCTTACACAAGGTCTCATAAGAATATCATATTTATGATTTCAGCCAAATGA
The DNA here is from genome assembly GCF_053477565.2 of Lygodium microphyllum. Classification (NCBI taxonomy): domain Eukaryota; kingdom Viridiplantae; phylum Streptophyta; class Polypodiopsida; order Schizaeales; family Lygodiaceae; genus Lygodium; species Lygodium microphyllum. Next base: position 19,730,617 of record NC_141142.1, read on the forward strand.
AATGCTCCTTAAAGAACATGTGACCAACAAGAAATATATCTATTCTAGCTTCTTGCATTTTAGTAATCTTATACGTATACATAATTTCTAGAAAACCAAGTTGATTTATAAGTTAAGATTGCTTATGTTGACTTACATATTGTCAAGTATCCTCCAAAACTCTAGTATATAACTAGAAAATAGATTTGTGTCAAATTTTTGAATATGTGCCAAAATTTCTAAATTGGTACTTGTTATCCCAAGCTTATGGTACATTGATCTGCATGGATCAACAAGCTCATATCATCAATGCTCCACTCATTATCCCTTTGTGAGGGATAAATCAACATGCATGGTTCCTTGCATGGCCTTTAAGACTTAAGGGGTGTGCAAATTTCCTTCTCAAGCTGGGTTGTGCACCCCCTTTGAGATCCTAGTTGCAAGGGAGGGTCACGTCTCTTTTGTCTTATATCTTACTTGGCATCCACTTTTTTCTTGCGGGTACTTGAAGGTACCAAGAGCACACTAGACAAAGAAATCAAGTATGAAACTGATTTTCCAAATAAAAGCTTTCAAGATTGATTATGTGCAAGTGTTGAATTGAAACAATGGATTGAGATGAGGGCTCGGGGGGGTCAGTCATGAATATATGTATATATAACGTGAGTTCAAAATAAGGGGTTTTTAAAACACCATTTTTATACAGTTTCTACATACAGAAGGATTTCATATAAAGAGGTTACTTACAGATTGAATAGAAAAGGGTTGCATTTTATTCAAGAAAAATTCACAGATTAGGATATTTATAAATAGGCCATGAACACACTTTATATAGAGAATATATATATATAGTGAACCCCCTGAGGATGAGAGCTTACTCTAGCAATTCAATGACTCTAATTACTAGCTTACCATCACATATTTCTTTTTGGAATAGTAAAGAATCCAAGTACACAAAAATTCTCCATTTTAAAAAAGATAAGATTTCCTACTCCTAAAGAATGAATCATCCACGAAATAGCTTTGTAGGACCTCTCTCAATCACTCATCCAAGGTGAGAAAATTCTTAATTTTATAAACATAATTGGTTAATCATGAAAATAACCATTAGGGGAGTTTTGAGGTCTCAAAAATATCTTTTAGGAGATAGAGAGAGAGTGCTCTAGACCAATAGGAGCAAAGCCTCCATAATAAAACTTCTATTTTAACAAAAGTAAAAATTTATTTTACAAAAAGATATATACATAAAAATGTTATGAATTTCTATTATCAATATTTATTTTTAGCCTCTTATATTCGAGATTATGACATTCTTTCCATTAGTAGCATACAATTTTGGTCACTTTTATTGATGACATATCTACATTAATGATAACGATCAATTAAATCTAAATTCAACTTAGTAAAAAGCTTGATGCTCATTTTTTCCGTCCTTTCTTTTATCCCTCTCGCGTTTTTCCCTCCTTTTGTTAGCCTAGTCCTCTCTCTCTCTCTCTCTCTCTCTCTCTCTCTCTCTCTCTCTGTGCCATGAATGTAGAAATTCAACTTTCAACAAGGTGTCCAAGCTCCCAAATCACATCCATATCAATGTTTAACTCATTTCATATAGATGAAAGATGGATTCCTACTATCATTAGCAAAGGTAGTTGGATCACCATCATGCAACAAGTAAAATGTGGGAAAATACGAAGATATGAGAGCTCATTTATCTTTTCTTGGAAGGGTAGAATTTGATATTTTAAGCTTGGAGTAAATAAGAATAGCATAAAAGTGATATTGGTGCAGCATGTGTTTATGTATAAAGAGCTATATTTGGAACCTAGAACGTCAAATATTCCAATGCATAGACCAAATTATAAGAATTTGATTCTTAAAGTCTTTATTTTCTTAAACTTGGTTTAATTTTTTCCATTATAACATTTTTTTGTCTTGTAGATGGCTACCCCTCTAATCTTGAGGAATGGCAACCAGTCAAATCTATTTTTGATATTATTGATGTTATGCATTGTTCGATTGGAGAAGAAATATACAAAGGTAGAATGAAGACAAAGCTTGCAGAGAATGTAATATTTTTTTATCACTATTCTTATATTATCCCCATGTAGCGCAGTCAATGGGGGTGAATATCCCTCCTTCCTTTGCAAGATTTTTCAAGCTTTGAGTGGCCTTTGCCAAGTCCAACTACTAGTGAGGGCTATAGATATAAAACATTTTCTTAGATGAAGAGAATATTAAAACCTAATATCTCAAGTAGGCTAAGCAAAGTTAAAATTTTAATACCTATTATTATACTTTTTCATTTCTTTTCTAATGCTAAGATAGGAACATCAAAGGCCATGCTTTCATTGAAGAGATTAACATATGATAATGTCATATAATTTGTTGATGAAGGATGAGACATTAGGAAAAAAGAAAAATTTATATGTAAGATATATCAAGACTCTATAGCTTGTAAATATATGGTTACTACTCAAAATTTTATCCTTGGCTTTTATTATAGTGGATGGCATTATATCAGTGGTAGTCTCGTTGCTTTAGACCAAAATCTTGATAATTTTAGCAAAGATTCTCTAGTGGATCTTGATGTGTGGTTCAATGAGGAAATTATTGTAGTCTTAAAGGTTAGATAATCATGTACGCTACATTAAGTGAGGATGGATTTATAGAATGAAGATATTGAACTACCATGCTCATTTGTGCTCCAACTCAATAACAAATGAGTAAGTTGTTATATCATATTATATCCACTTAGGTGTATATCTGATTCCACTTCCTGATTAACAAAACATTTGTAATATATTTTTTGTAGATATCAATGAAGAGAGAGAAGAATATAAAATGCAAGGATATTGATGAAAATATCTCTTTACCATCAATATAAAATACATGTTCAAATTTTGTGAAAATTTTCTATCAAACATTTCTATGACTTATATGCACAAGGGCTTACAAGCAATATGGCAAAGCTACTTCTTTTTTCGAGGTCATCCTTTTCTTAGAAGAAGGGACATATTTTTTAGAAGTCATTTTTCCTTTCGTTGATGCTAGGTGTGGTTGTAGAATGGTCCACATATAGCTAGTTCTAGTGTCACTATATAAAATCATGCCACTATACACATAGCTAGTTCTAGTGTCACTATAGAAAATTGTACATGAGATTTCCATCTCATATGACTCCTCGTCAAAGAAAGTTTAGAATATGATTATAGAATGGTCGAGTAGGGATGAAAGTCAACCTTAGTGATCTGATGGAGCAAGTGGAAGGGCGTTCACTCAAAAGATAAAAGTTACTCTAGGGATAATAGCCTAATCTTCCCCAAGAGTTTGCATCGATGGGAAGGTTTTGCACCTCGATGTCAGCTCTTTTCCACCTGTAACGTGTCCACTTGTATCTTCAGGACACGTCTTAGCAGTCCATCGAAAAGGATTCTAGAAAGCTCTGCCCAGCACTCCCATGGAATGTTACGGGTTTTGCGATCTAGGGTTTTCCGCGTCTGCCACGTAGCGGAAGTATTCTGGCCATTCCCACTTAGGATCGACCTGAATTAGGGTTTTCTTTATTGGTCATTTCCTAACGGCAACTAGCATCGAACCCAAGCGAACTACTTTACGCAAAAACGGCATGTCCGAAGTGGACTCACGCTGCACTTGGTTCAAGGAGAATGGGAAACGAGAGGGATGCAAAGCTCAACCTCTCTGCCATAAGGCATAGTCCCATTCCGTTCCCCTAAAATAGCTTAAATCGGGTTTAATCATAACTCTAGGTCAACGCTTTTGTTGTTCTGTTCTTTGACGATCTTCCTGCTGTCCATCGTGATTTGAGAAAAGTTCCCCGCCAACCGGGACCACCCATCTATAGGACAGACCCATGGCCCATCCTCCGCACTTTCCTCGGGTTGTTTTAGTTATTTAATTACCTAACACATTAGTTGGACATGCAACAACCAGCTTCTTTAATTAACCCATTAGGCACTAGTTCCTTCACGTAATCTTATCACTTGACATAGAAAAACAATATCAGACAAGTTCATTATTAACAGGTTATCATATTTATCTTTGAAATACAAAGAATTCAGCCCGTAGGCTTATCCATAATGCACCCGAAGGCTATCCAGCAAAACACAGGGATTACTAATCGAAGTCTCTGCCCGTAGACTAGTATGCGGGCCTCGAGATCCAATCCCGAGTCACGTTAGCCTCTTGTGCAGGGCCCGAAAGGTGAGGGATTTACAGCGAGAGCCCCCCCGGCACCCAAGCGTCCTCTTGCTCCAAGTAGCGCTCAATGCAGCGACCTCTCGCGGTGGGTTCGGTCCACTTTCCCGGTGCGGTCAACAACCTCCTTGGTTAGGGTCAGGCAAGCAGTCAGGGGTAACTGAAGCTGCCTCTCCCTTCAGGCCTTCAACATGAAGTAAAGATATTCATTTATCTTTTAATTCATTGATCAAACATAGCCAAATAGTGCTCTCAAATCTGTAGCAAGCACAAACATTTCCATTGATCATTTTTGTTTGCAAAATGCTAAGGAATGAATCCTTCCTTTCGAATGCGTCCAGCACTCGATCCAGGATGACTTGCAACTTGGCAAGATTTCCTATATCCTGGGTTAGGGCATACCCTATTAACCTGACTCGGTCAAACCTTAAGTTCATTGGTTACTTCAATTTATCGGCTAGTCTTTAGTTTCCAATCAATCTTCTTTACTCAAGAAAGACCACTAAATTAGGATGATTATTCATCCTCTTGCAAGATAACTTGCGTAAGGACATGCCAACTTCATTGTAAGAATTTGGTCATTCCCTTGTGATCCAATCACAAGATCATATGACTCCACACTTATTATGCAAGTGTCACATCGAACTATGGGAAAATGGAGTCATGAAACAATCTATTTCAGGTTACTAGGCTGATGTCGTTAGGTCTAGGGTTTCCAAGTTTCATCTTGTAAGATTCTTAGGGACAAACCCTAGCTTACTTTCTAGTTACATTTTCACTGTCCCTACATTCAGTGAATGTGGGCAAGTATTTAAGGTATAGGAATATCAGTTTTAACAATACGTACAATTAGGTCACATATTAAATTCCCTAGTGAATTCTTTAGAATTCAAATTTTTCTAAACAAGTACTCCTCGGTTTAGGAGTTTTAGATTTATGCCAATTTGGTTAACTCTAGAAGATAATTTCGAGATTACTTTCACAAGATTCGTTGTCTATGATTTTTCAACCCTAACTTATTGATTTGAGGTTAGGCATAGGTTAGGTTAATTTCAACTAATCTTTCCTTTACTTTGCAAACAAAATTCATGCTAAATAAGCAACCTTTTACTTGATAATTTATGCAGTTGACAAACGATAATTTCATAGAGTTTATGCATCGTAAGAATCATTTCAAGATTTGCACTTTCCATGATGATTCATTGCGAAGAGGATATTGGTTAATAGTGTGAGATGCAGTTTATACTTCTAGGCTTAACCGAAGTATACTATTTTAATAGGTAATAATCCAGCTTATAATTCATTTCAGTGCATAAAGCTATTTGCTAGACATGCATTTATACTTCCTTTATTTTGCATGTTTTATTAAAAGTATTAATGACTAAGTTCCTTCATCATGAACAACTAGGATAAAAATATATCCTATTTCTAAAAATTAACCTTGCATTATTGAATTACAACAATATCAAATAAAAATTAGGAAGGAAAACATGGGATTGGGGTGAGATATCTACGTGGATGCCCGGAGATGACCCTCCCGCGGTTGTGCCTTGGACTTTCTTAGGAGGCATCGCAATTGTAGTCTTTCGGACATGGAAGCAGCTTTACAACTCCTCTTTGTTTTCCACCGTCGCTCCCTTACACCGTTCGTCGGAAGTAGTTTTAGAAGGCTCCCTCCTTGAAGTAGGGATTTCGAAGAAAGGGTGTTTCAAAATCTTTTGCCGATAAGACCCATTAAAGCCATGGGAGGGGCTTAATGGCCTTGTAATGGCTCGCACAAACGGGGAATAAATAAAGTGTGGAATCCCTTACGAGGCTTCTGAGTGGGAAAGGAAGGTGTCAAATGACCCTCAATCACTCTCTTTTCTTTTTTTCGAGTGGGGAAAAAAACAAGGCTCCAAGGGTATTTTTCATGGGAAAGGAAAGGGCTAAGGTGAAATTTTCTTGGGGAGAAAATGGACTTATAGAATCCTAAGGGAGGAGCTTCCAAGGGGACAAAGTAGCCTTTAAAGGCTATACCTTTCAGAATGAGGGAAAAGGTCTAAGGGCCTTTAAAGACAAACTCGGAGGGAGGAGGGGGTAATCCTAAAACCCATAGGAAGGGGGCTAAGGGAAATTAAACACGAGGGGGGGGGGAGGGTGTAATAAGACCTTTAAGGCCTTAGATCTTTTTGGGGAAATAGGGGCTTATGAAGCTCCTTTTTAGAAGCTTCTAGGAGCTTCCACGTGTGGCAGGAGGGAAAAAGACAGTGGAAATGTGGACGCGTGCTGACAAAGTGGTCGCAGGCTACAATGGCGGAGGTCAATGATAGCCTGGTGGTACACGGCGTCTCCACCTCTCCCCTCTCACAACAGCAGCAGCAGCCTCTCCACCTCCCTCATGATCCTCTCATAGTAGTAGCAGGTGCAGCCTTTTTTTTTTTCCTTCGTCTTTTTTTCCCTCATGGCAGTAGCCCCCCTCTGTTTAAATAGGGGAGGGGAGGGGGATCCTCCCTCTCTACGTGTCGAGAGGCATGGCACTCCCACACCTGCGAGCTCCCACCGAGGAGCTTCCGCATCGTTTCTATTCCCCTCCCCTTCCAGCACAACAGTCGGCTGGGGAGGGGAATAAGAAAAAAAAATTGCATTAACCTAAAGAAATTATCAAATTTGCCATATCATTATCCCCATTACTTAAAAGTGGGTTCATGCGGGTAGTTTCTTGGTATATATTACACCACCTAAGATTATAGTATGTCTCCTTGAGGGGTCCACCTGTAAGAAATCTTCTATGTAATGTGTGTTCAAAGGATATTAAGAAATACCCTTTCTTTACATGCTATAAGGCCCTAAAATGACGCCTTTTACTTTACTAAACTTACGATTTTTTTTCAAATTGTAATTAAAATTTTCTTTTGTAAATATAATCCTATACATTTAAGTAAATATAATATCCTTTCTTTAAAACTCACATGGTATCTTACATAATCTATAAGGTGGATTTCTCATGTACATACCAAGGGTTGGGCTATTTGCCCATTAAAGTACTATATACCAAATTTTGCTCTAACAAGCACTATATTTGAAGCATCAATGTTCAATTAAAGACACACACGACCAAAGAGTTGGTACAAAATGCTACTAATTACCCTATTTTTTGTTTCTCTAAAATTTTCACTTCTATGTTTTTGGATAATCTTACAATATACAATACCGAAATTGGTATTATGGGTCTTAAAATATGGAATTGAAAGGTTTCAAAATTTGATACTATAAGTGCAAAAATTGGTACTATGGGTATCAAAATATAGAACTAAAAGATTTTAAAACTTTGGTGCTATAAGTACCAAAATTCAAACTCTATGTACCATTTTTTTATATTGGGGATATTGATTTACCAGTGCCAATTTTAGTGCTGTAAGCACTCTATAAGCACGAATTTTGGCATTGTCAGTACTAATTTTGGTACTATAAGTTCCATTTTTTGGTATTACAAGTGTCAATTTTGGGATTATAATATCTAAAGTGAGATTATAAGTATTAAAGTGAGTATTGTATATGGAGTGGAGGAAGGCAAATATAGACATAATGACATAGAAACACTTCTAATATCCAAAGAGAGATTATAAATACTAAAGTGGATATCATATACAATGTTGAGGAAGGAAAATGTAGACATGATAACATAGAAACCCATCAAAAATAAATTGTATTCCATAATTAGGAAACGTATAGATTTACCCACGTGCCTCATTGTAGAGGTGGATAGGGGTAACATGGATTCATCCTCTTCATCTCCTTCATCATATGGCATACTATTATATATATTCTCATAAACCTCAAAGGTTAACCTATACTAGTTTTGGAGTCCAAATATAGGCTCCATTGGGAAGCATATGGCTCTTACAAGTGAGGTCAAGAAGACTATATGTATCACATCTTCCCTCTACTTGGTCATAGTAGAAGCTTTCAACCATAAGTCTACCTCTAACAATTCTTCTACGCCACTTATTCTTTTGTGCTCTCTCTATCTGGTATATTGCTTTGGTGGATTTTAGAAGGTAGAAGTCCTTGGTGGCCTCGGTTGTCGTCACTGCAAAGTGATCCCCAATTGACAATATTTCAAACAACATCTCTGGATTTCCCCCATACATTAGTAGGTTAACATCTTGACTCATTGCCACAATATTCATATTGTTGTCATTCTCCCTGTCCCCTTCTTCTTCCTCACTGTCTTTAAGCTCTTGCAATAGTACAATGGATACATATTTCCATTCTTCTATGTATTGCCTATTCTTAGATCTCTTCCATAGCACACTTACACATTGATCACAAAAGCATGAGAATGTTGGAATATGGGAAACACATGGGTTGACTATTGAATATCCATCAATGCATTGGAATGTGCGAGAGTCATGAGCCTTCTTAAAATCCCATTGGAGAGTCAATTGCACATCATCTTGTGAAACTAGACAGAAAACTCTTTGTGTATTGCACCTATGTGATTATCCTTTGTGCACAAATCTTGCATTGAGAAAATCAACCACATTAGTCGCACACCTCATAGGTACTACATTCAATTTCAACTACTTGTGTGTAAGTGTCCTCTTGATCAAAGCCCTAGCACCATTGTGCTCTCTTTTTTCATGTCCCAATGTAGAAAAGTTATGCATCATATGCAAGCCTATCAAGTGATAGTACCTTGCAACAAAGTAGAAAGGTCTCCATGCCTTGAATTGTGATGCAACACCATCTGACCATACCCAATGATATCATAAGCAATGCCCTTGCTATTTTAGCCACTTTTTATGACGCAAAAACCAATGCTATATGGACAATGTATCATGTACCTTGTCATCAAATATGTAAAAAGGTAGTGTCTTTTCAATGGTGCATGCTAAGTTTCTCACATATGTGATGTGCACAAGAATTGTTACTTGGATTGACTAGCAATGCATGGATTGAATATCATTTTGCATTTTAAATGTGTGATTCTCATTGGCAACTCAATAACTAATACAACAACATCATTTAAAAACTAAAGCATGCAATCTTTAAACTTTTGTGCATGCCATTGAAAGACAAAGTTATACTTAACGAAACTATTATGATGATCTAAAATTAGGTCAAGAAAGTATCACTTGTCATTATTGAGAAAACCAAGTCCTTTCTCTTCTTCTCTCTTCCAATGACATCAAATTTTCTAGTATCAACATCCATGAAAACCTTACATGTACCTCCCAATTATCCATTGAAATCTCATCTAGGTAGAATGTCATGCTTGAACAATATCCAAAGAAGCATTTATTTGCATGGTACTCATTTCTTATTTTAGAGTAAATGGAGAAGGATAACAAAATTGCAAAAAAAAATTTACAAAGGTGCAAGAAAACTCCCATGGGTTACATGAAATTAAATAGTGACTACAACCCTATCCTTGAATGATAGAGCGTGATAAGATGTATACAAGCATTAAGGTTCATCATTGTGGCAAATCGGAGTTGGAAGCATGAGAGAGTGTGCATAAGAGGGAGTAGAGAGCTCAAGTACAAGAAGAAGATATTTCTTAGTTAGTTGTTCAAGGTACAACTAGTACACTCTCCTCAATGCGAGTGTGTACTTCAGGTAGTTTATACAGCCTCTGGAGAAGTTAGGGTTAGGGCTTCCCCTTTCTCCCCTATCCTCCAGTCCATTTATTTCTAGCTACCCTTATCCTTTCCAGTGTAAAGAGAGTTCCCATGATTATTTCTTCAACCACCCCCCTAAATGCCAGGTGGCATTGGATAAAGCATGGTAGGATGCCCTCCCCCCCATTAATCCACAATGAGATGCCTTTATAAATCAGGCTACAAAAGAAGGTTATAGGTAGAGAGTGTTACAAGAATCAAAATATTGGATCATATGTGGATTGGGAGACAAAGTTGGCCTCCAATCCCTAAGGTACTTTGGGAACACTAGGACACTTACTAGTGATATACCCAGTCTTTTTGCATTTATTACATTTCATTTTTTCAGGATATTTCCTCTAGCAATTGCTTACAATATGCTATTTTTTATGACAGAAGGAGCACTTTGTAGAAGCTGTATGGACTAACACCTACTCAAGGGAAGCAAATGCTGAAGTCCCTTCATTATTGTTCCTCTTCTCTTCATCTAGGCATGACTGGATGGTACTCTCGACAACAGTATGCCCTAAGCATATCTTGAATGACTTGATTGGCTCATTCTGTTTGACCATTAGTTTCGAGATGGTAAGATGTGCTGAAACAGAGTTGAGTTCCAATAGCCTCAAAGATAGCCCTTCAGAAGCGTGATGTGAAAAGAGAGTCACAATCACTAATGATTCTTCTGGGTAACCCATGAAGTTTGAATATCTCCTTGATGAATAATCTTGTGATGTCTAAAGCTTTATAGTTTGTATTGACAGGGATGAGATGTGCGACCTTGGTGAGTATATCTACTACAACCAAAATAGAGTTATATCCTCCTTGAACTTGGGGTAAGCCAACAATAAAGTCCATACTAATGAACTCCCATTTCATTTGTGGAATGTCAAGTGGTTGCAATTTCCCAGGAATTTTAACATGTTCTGCCTTAATGCATTGAGAAGACAAACATTCCATGACATATTTGAGTACGTCTCCCTTGAGCCTTTCCCAAAAATAGCTCTTCAATTTTCTTGAAGAATATGCTACAGGATGACTTTGTTGCATAAGTACACATCCTAAAGCAAGTGTGCTAGCATCAGTTACCACTTCAAACTCCTTACTAAGATCAAAAAGTTTCAGGATGGGTGCTAATACTAAGCTTAGCTTTATTTTGTCAGAGCTGGTCTGTTTAGCCGGTGACCATACAATTGCTATTTGCTTGCACCCATTCATGATGAATATGCAATTGCCATCCTTCTGAAGTCTGTGAAGAAGTTCTTTCCAACCCTTGTTACTACCCTTACTAATATCGTGAACCCAACCTTGGCAAACCCAAAAGGTGGATTCAATACTTACCACTGGTTGAGTTTGCATACAATGCTTCTTACCAACAGAGTATTCACATGACCCCTTTCCAAGCATTGTATGGGCATGATTGTTAGACCCCTTTGAACTTCTCGGATCCAAATTTGAGGGTAGAAGCTTCAAGACAGATGCTCGAAGACATGGAAGATAAAATCAAATCAATAAGACAAGACATCCAAGCTACCAAGGATAGACAGAAGGCTTACACTAACTTGAAACGGCAAGACAGATCCTTCATCGAAGGTGATATGGTCTTCATCCGTGTATGCCCTAAAAAGAGTTCACTATCCTTGGGAGAGTACAAGAAGCTAATTCCGAGGTATTGTGGACCTTATAAGATCATCAAGTGCCTAGGGCCTAATGCTTACAGACTACAGCGGTCCACAACTCTAAAGATCCATAATGTATTCCATGTTAGCCTATTGAAAAAGTATCTACCTAATTTGAATCATGTACTTGACGATTAGCAAATTGTAATGCCTAGCCAAGGAGTCCTTGAGCTACGGCCTGATAGAATCCTAGATGTTAGGGAGAGGAATTTGAGATCAAGGACCTTGAGAGAATACCTCATCCAGTGGAAAGATTATCTTGAAGAGGATGCCACTTGGATGGATGAAAATACTCTCAATCACTGACAATACCCCCAGATCTTCTCAAGATGAAGACATCTTGATTCCTCTAAGGGGGAGAGGATGTAACATCTCTCTCGTGCCTCCCCCATGAGAACCCCCTTTTTAAAATTTTAATTTTAATTCAAAAAAAAATTTCTCTCTCTCTCCCCTACTGACAACATGTCGGGGAGAGAGAGAGAGAGAGAGAGAGAGAGGGAGTAGAGTGGTAGAGGGGGGCATGCATCCCCAGGTGTAGGGGTGGCGACCGTTAAATGGTGGTCTCCCCCCTCGTGAAGCCCCCCCTCCCCACTATATGAGGGGAAGCCCCCCTCCTCCCCCTGGTCGTCTTTAGCGCCACCAACCCCTCCCCTGCTCCGCCTATGTGCCACGCCCCCTGCTCCGCCTGACGTCCCATGCCCCCTACTCTGCCAACACTCCGCCAGCTGCCAAACACCACTGCCATCATCTTCACCACCATATCGTGATTGAGGAGGAGGAGATGTTGTCGCCTGACAGAAAAAAAAGAAGCTAAAGAAGCTTCTTAAGAAGCTTCCACAAAGAGCCTTCTTAAGGGTGCTTCACCCGTGGAATCGCGTAAGGGATGCAATTGTCTAAGAAGGGAGTTTCCTTGCGGGAAGGGAGGACTGCCAGCTTGCAGAAAATTTTTGCACACCCTCCACCTAGCCGTCTTATTCCCAAGTCCCGATTGCGATGGCCCCAAAGCGCGGCACAAGAGGAGCACACGTGGGAGTAAGAGAAGCGCATGTAGGATTCCCCACCCGAAGCGCAAGAATTGATAATACCCCTTCTGTAGATGTTCAGGTAGTTGCATTTTTGAGTATACGGTTCAAGTGTTAAAAGATGCACTTATGCAATAATGTCCTAGTTGCATCTCACCTATAGGTTAAATATAAATTGTGATCTCCTTGTGCACTGGAAGGTTTGCATTGGGTGATTTATGTTGGAAAAAATGAATTATGTTGTGCAATAAAAATCCCTTGTGACGACTGTAAATAGGTTAATTCATAGAAGGATGTTTAATTAAAGAATAGATAGCTACTAAGGGGAGGAATAAAAGAGTTATATTTTATTTAGAATTCCCATAAGAACTGTATTCTTATTCGTGGACTTGCATGGGAAAAGACAAGATTATGTTTTTATAACATTATAAATTTACATAGCATAACTTGCATACATAAGCAACTTGCATGCATAAGTAGATGTATGAAAAGAAAAAGGGGTTATATTTCATTTGATGAAAAGCATATAGGATGCAATAGGCATGAAATGATAGATACATTCAATATGAAAGATAGGTTAAAACGTTGCTTAGTATTGCACTTGCAGAGTTAATTCAGCATTCTCATACTTAGATTGTTCTATGTTGGGAGTAATGAGAGGGTACTAGTCCTTAGGAAATGAATACTACTATTATCGACAAACAAAGGGATGTAATACCTCAAGATAGGCAGTGCTACCTATCTCGTGCAACTAGTCTACAAGGTCAAGTGCTATTGCAACTAAATCATAAGATGCTAGTACTACATCTTAGGCCAAGGGAGGCGAGATCTAATGATAAGCCAGATTCGTTAAGAAGTCGAGTAGTCGCCCTACTACAACCCTCTCTCTTGGGGACCGATTTGTCAAACTTAGGGAAATTGTGAATTGCCAAGAAGCAAATTGACCAACCAAGGACGATGGGGTTGTCCAAGTTCTATTTGACTATAGTACAAGGAGACCTAAGCTAATGATAGTTGGGGTCGGTAGGGTACAAACCCTAACCCAAAAAAAAGGGGAAACAAGCAACCTAGCTTGCCAAGCCCTTGGAATCTTGCCAAGTCATGAACGATCTAGGATCGAATGTTGGGAGCATTCGGGAAAAAGAAATCACACCTTAGCAGTTGGTTGTATGAATGACCACAAAAATGAGTGTGATTGTACACTTAGGTACATTGTTTGAACTTCTTTGCTCAAGGAACTAATTCAAGGCCACATACTTAATGCTTTAGGTTAATAGCATTGAGGGAGAGGTAGGTTTAGTTACCTTCGACTGCCTACGTGGCCCTATCCAAGGGGGTTGTTAGCCGCATCAGGTACATGGACTGAACTCGTCGCGAGAGGTATCTTCGTGGGTGTTGCTTGGAATGGGAGGACGCTTGGGTACCAAGGGAGGCTCTGGCCGTAAATTCATTGTCTCCAGACCCCACACAAGAGGCCGACCTGATTGGAGATGGGTTCTCGAGGCTCGTGTACTAGTCTACGGGTGAAACTTGAAGCAACAATCCTGTTGATTTGCTAGGATAGCCTTCAGGCATGATACTTGATGTATTCCAAGACTATGATAAATAAAGGTCAAATATTTGGAAAAGGAAGTGCTTGACATTGCTTTTTTTAATGTCAGTGCCTAAGTTTTGTAAAGGAACCTGTGTTTAAATTGATTAATTAAGTAAGTTGCCTTTGCATGTCAAATATAATGTGGTTTGTAATTAGATAACTAAGTAACCCGAGGAAAGTGTGGTGGATGCGGCTTGGGTCCATCCTACGGAAGGGTGGTCCCGGTTAGCTGGGAACTTTTCTCAAAAGACGTGATAATGAAACTCTGAAGAGCTAGAGTCAATATAGTTAAAATCCCGATTTATGATGTTTTAGGGGAGCGGAATGCGACTATGCCTTATGGGTAGAAAGGCTGAGCTTCGCATCTCTCTCGTTTCCCATTCTCCATGAACCAAGTGCAGCATAAATCAGCTTCGACTATGTTGTTCCTATGCAAAGTGGTTCATGTGAAGCTTGACACTAGCCACTTCCTAGAGACTTGGCTGGTAGGAAAAAAACCCTGACTTTTGGTCGTCCTAAGTGGGAAGGGCTGAATACTTCCTTTTCGAAGTAGACTTAGGAAGGGCCGAATACTTCCTCTTGGAGGCAGACTCGGGAAGACCTAGATCGCAAACCCTGAGACATTCCTTGCGAGTGCGAGGTGGCACTTTCTAAACTATCTTCCCGATGGGCTGCTAAGACGTGTCCCACAAGTGGACAAGCCGACACGTCACAGATGAGCTTGAGAGGCTCTATGGCACTATAGGGATGAACTCCAAGATCTTTCTAAAGATTGAGTTTTTTAGCTTGGAGTATGAATAGGGAAAAGATCTCAGCAAGTTTATTTCACATATGAAGGGCCTCATGGTACAACTAGCCTCCATTCAAGCACCCGTTCATGATGAAGATGCAATTGCCATCCTTTTGAAGTCTGTGAATAAGTTCTTTCCAACCCTTGTTACTACCCTTACTAATATCTTGAACCCCACCTTGGCAAGTAGCATCCAATCATGCCTAGATGAAGAGAAGAGGAACAATAATGAAGGAACTTCGGCATTTACTTTCCTTGAGCAGGTGTTAGTCCATACAGCTTCTACAAAGTGCTCCTTCTGTCATAAAAAATGGCATATTATAAGCAATTGCTGGAAGAAATATCTTGAAAAGATGAAATGTAATAAATGCAAAAAGTTCGGGCATATCACCAATAAGTGTCCCAGTGTTCTCGAAGTACCTTTGGAATTGGAGGCCAACTTTGTCTCCCAATCCACAGATGATCGAATATTTTGATTCTTATAACACTCTCTACCTATAACCTTATTTTGTAGCTTGATTTATAAAGGCATCTCATTGTGGATTAAGGGGGGGAGGGCATCCTACCATGCTTTATCCAATGCCACCTGGCATTTCGAGGATGGTTGAAGAAATAAGCATGGGAACTCTCCTTACACTGGAAAGGATAAGGGTAGCTAGAAATAAATGGACTAGAGCATAGGGGAGCAAGGGAAAACCCTAACCCTAACTTCTCCAAAGGCTACATAAACTGCCTAAAGTACACACTCGCAATTGAGGAGAGTGTACTAGTTGTACCTTGAACAACTAACTAAGAAAGATCTTCTTCTTGTACTTGAGCTCTCTCACTCCCTCTTATGCACACTCTCTCATGCTTCCAACTCTGATTTGCCACAATGATGAACCTTAATGCTTGTATACATCTTATTACGCTCTATCATTCAAGGATAGGGTTGTAGTCACTATTTAATTTCATGTAACCCATGGGAGTTTTCTTGCACCTTTGTAACTTTTTTTTTTGCAATGTTGTTATCCTTATCCATTTACTCTAAAATAAGCAATGAGTACCATGCAAAGAAATGCTTCTTTGGATATTGTTCCCATTATGGTGTAACAAGTATGACATTCTACCTAGATTAGATTTCAATGGATAGTTGGGAGGTGCATGTAAGGTTTTCATGGATGTTGATACAGAAAAACTTGATGTCGTTGGAAGAGAGAAGAAGAGAAAGGACTTGGTTTTTCTAATAATGACAAGTGCTACTTTCTTGACCTATTTTAGATCATCCTAATAGTTTCGTTAAGTATAACTTTGTCTTTCAATGGCATGCACAAAAGTTTAAAGATTGCATGCTTTAGTTTTTAAATGATGTTGTTGTATTAGTTATTGAGTTGCCGATGAGAATCACACATTTAAAATGCAAAATGATATTCAATCCATGCGTTGGTGGTCAACCCAAGTAAGAATTCTTGTGCACATCACATATGTGAGAAACTTAGCATGCGCCATTGAAAAGACACTACCTTTTTACATATTTGATGACAAGCTACATGATACATTGTCCATATAGCATTGCTTTATGCTTCATCAAAAGTGGCTAAAATAGCAAGGGCATTACTTATGATATCATTGGGTATGGTCAAATGGTGTTGCATCACAATTCAAGGCATGGAGACCTTTCTACTTTGTTGCAAGGTACTATCACCTGATAGGCTTGCATATGATGCGTAACTTCTCTACATTGGGACATGGAAAAAGAGAGCACAATGGTGCTAGGGCTCTGATCAAGAGGACACTTACACACAAGTAGTTGAAATTGAATGTAGTACCTATGAAGTGTGTGACTAATGTGGTTAATTTTCTAAATGCAAGATTTGTACACAAAGGATAATCACATAGGTACAATACACAAAGATTTTTATGTCTAGTTTTGCAAGATGATGTGCAATTGACTCTCCAATGGGATTGTAAGAAGCCTTATGACTCTCGCACATTCCAATGCATTGATGGATATTCGATAGTCAACCCATGTGTTTGCCATCTTCCAACATTCTCATGCTTTTGTGATCAATGTGTAAGTGGGCTAAGGAAGAGATGTAAGAATAGGCAATACATAGAAGAATGGAAATATGTATCCATTGTACTATTGCAAGAGCTTAAAGATAGTGAGGAAGAGGAAGGGGATGGGGAGAATGACAACAATATGAATACTGTGGCAATGAGTCAAGATGTTAACCTACTAATATATGGGGGAAATCCTGAGATGTTGTTTGAAACATTGTTGATTGGGGATCACTTTGCAGTGATGACAACCAAGGCCACCAAGGACTTCTACCTTCTGAATTCCACCAAAGCAATATACCAGATAGAGAGAGCACAAAAGAATAAGTGGTGTAGAAGAATTGTTAGAGGTAGACTTATGGTTGAAAGCTTCTACTATGACCAAGTAGAGGGAAGACGTGATACATATAGTCTTCTTGACCACACCTCTGATCATGATCTACTCCCACCTTGTAAGAGCCATATGCTTCCCAATGGAGCCTATACTTGGACTCCAAAACTAGTATAGCTTAACCTTTGAGGTCTATGAGAATATATATAATAGTATGCCATATGATGATGGAGCTAAAGAGGATGAATCCATGTTACCCCTATCCACCTCAACCAATGAGGTACGTGGGTAAATCTGTACTTTTCCTAATTATGGAATAAAACTTATTTTTGATGGGTTTCTATGTTATCATGTCTACATTTGCCTTCCTCAACTTTGTATATGATATCCACTTTAGTATTTGTAATCTCACTTTGGATATTAGAAGCGTTTCTATGTCATTATGTCTATATTTGCCTTCCTCCACTCCATATACAATACTCACTTCAGTACTTAGAATCTCACTTTAGATATTATAATCCCAAAATTGACACTTGTAGTACCAAAAAATGGAACTTATAGTACCAAAATTAGTACTTACAATGCCGAAATTTGTGCTTACAGAGTGCTTACAACACTAAAATTGGCACTGGTAAATCGATATCCCCAATATAAAAAAATGGTACTTAGAGTTTGAATTTTGGTACTTATAGTATCAAAGTTTTAAAATCTTTTAGTTCTATATTTTGATACCCATAGTACCAATTTTGGCACTTATAGTATCAAATTTTGAAACCTTTCAATTCCATATTTTAAGACCTATAATACCAATTTTGGTATTGTATATTGTAAGATTATCCAAAAACATAGAAGTGAAAATTTTAGAGAAACAAAAAATAGTGTAGTAGCATTTTGTACCAACTCCTTGGTCATGGTGTCTTTAATTGAACATTGATGCTTCAAATATAGTGCTTGTTAGAGCAAAACTTGGTATATACTACTTTAATGGGCAAATAGCCCAACCCTTCGGATGTACACGAGCAATCCACCTTATAGAACATGTAAGATACCATGTGAGTTTAAAAGAAAGGAGATTATATTTACTTAAATTTATAGGATTATATTTAAAAAATAAATTTTTAATTACAATTTGAAAAAAAAATCATAAGTTTAGTAAAGTAAAAAGCGTCATTTTAGGGCCTTATACCATGTAAAGAAAGGGTATTTCTTAATATCCTTTGAACACACATTACATAGAAGATTTCTTATAGGTGGACCCCTCAAGGGGACATACTATCATCTTAGGTGGCAAAGAGCTAACATCGAGGTGCCAAACCTTTCCATCGATGCAAACTCTTGGGGAAGATCGGGCTATTATCCCTAGAGTAACTTTTATCTTTTGAGTGAATGCCCTTCCACTTGCTCCATCAGACCGCTAAGGTTTACTTTCATCCCTATTTGACCATTCTATAATCATATTCTAAACTTTCTTTGACGAGGAGTCATATGAGATGGAAATCTCATGTACAATTTTCTATAGTGACACTAGAACTAGCTATGTGTATAGTGGCATGATTTTATATAGTGACACTAGAACTAGCTATATGTGGACCCTTCTACAACCACACCCAAAGAACCTAACTCTGCCTTATATTAAATAGTGACTTGGCACCTAATAGTACCAAATTTGTTCATGTTTAATATTAGGTTGTTAAAAGACCCACTAATGAAAACTTTAGAGAGGTATAACATAAGCTACTTCAAAATCCTAGTTTTGTCACTTGGAATCTACATACTATTCATGTCACACTATAGTATCAAATATGGTACTATCAATTTTGCACTATAGTAACAAAGTTGAAGCTTACAATACTAAAATCAGTACTTATAGTTCCAAAATGGATACTTACAATTTCAAAGTTGACACTTGTAATTTCAAAATCAATACCAACAATACTAAATTTGCTGCTTAAAGTTTGAAATTGTGTAGTTATAGTATCAAATTTTGAAACCATTATGTTCCATATTTTTAGACCTACAGTATTAATTTTGTTAGGTATCTATAGTATTAATTTTGAAAGGTGCCTACAATACCATTTTAAAACATATAGTACCAATTTTGATACATACAATATTAACTTTGAAATATACAATACCAATTTTGATATTATACTTTGCAAGCCTATCCAAAAATAGAGAAGTGAGAATCTTATAGAAATAGGGTGGTCCATAACATTTTGTACCACCTCTTTGGTCATGTTTATCTCGAATCAAACCTTGTTACACCAAATATGGTGCCAATTAGAGTAGAATTTGGTGCCTAATAACACTAAATTTGGTATTGTGTAATGTCAGATAGTTAAAAGATATGTTTACAAAAACTTTAGAGAAGCACAATATAAGCTACTTCAAATTACTAGTTCTATCACTTTGAATCTATAGATTGTGCATGTCACACCACAATACCAAGTATGGCACTATCAATTTTGTACTATAATATCAATTTTTTTTCTATAGATACCATATTTGATACTAAATAATATCAAATTTGGTACTATGTAGTACCAAAGTTGGCAATGTGAAGTGCCAATCTGGCATCAAGCTAAGGTAACACAATTTTAGAAAAGCTACAACAAGAGGTATTTCAAAAACTTCTATCACTAGATAATACTATAAAAATCAAACAAAATGTTAGAAGTACATTAAAGATGGTGCATTGGATAAGACAATAAATACAATGGGTAGATTTCCCTTACAATATGCGTGCATATACAAAGTGTGGTCCATGGTACAATATATCACTCAATGTTAGTGCAATCAAATCAATAAAAGTATCGCTCCCATTGAATGAAATAATCAACGATGAGGGGGAAGATCTCATCTTCTAAATCAAATAGGGTTGCTTGTAGCTATATTCCATTTGGTAGGCATCCTCAATCCATCCAATCAGCCAAGGTTGAATTTAGGTCTTGCAAGTACACGGGGGTTTCTTGGGTCATAATATGAAGGTTCATAGGATTTGATAGCCGAAAAATTCTCATAGTTATTTTTGAGAGACTTGTATCTACAATCGTGTACAAGAATTGTTGTGGTAGCTTTATATCTTGGACGCTTTATCCAAACACTCCTCAACAGCTTCAAGAACATGGGCTTATTGTTGACCTTGTCTAGCAAATGTGGGATGTCATGAATAGAAGGTAGCCACCCCTCACAGTCCTAGCTAAATATTTCTATAAAAAACTATAGGTAGATCACTCATCATGCCAATATACCTACAAATAGCACGAGGTTAGAACATCACATGAAGTTATACATTTAAACATCCATGCTTTATAAAAATTTTGGGGAAAGTAAAATTTCAAGATTTATACCAGCTTTGGCCTTTGATAACAAAACCACACCATAATATTTGCTCTCCATCTCAAAGAGATGAGCACTTTCTCTGCATCACACCTCACCACATAGTGTAAGTGGCTATTGACACACACTATTCATGGTTTGCATTCAACTGGTAGGTAAAAATTCTACTTTGGTAGTGGTTTTGTTTAGGTATTCAAGAGTACACCATTGACACCAAATACTATTAGTCATCTGCTATGAGCAATTACATCCTTTCATAGCTTTGTGGTTGGTGATTTCTCATCTAGCCCCATCAAGGATTAATTATTACAATGCCAAAAGCAATAATGATTCAAGGAAGACAGAGATAGTGAAGGCATAACACACATTAAAATAGAGACCCAACTCACAACCAAAATCTCAAATAGTACCAAGTGTGGTTATAAAAAATTTCCATCTTGGTACTAGACAAGAGCAAATTTGAACGAAACCAATAATATTCCTCTGTTATAAAACCCAACGCAACTTTGGTACTCTAGTTTGAAACCAAATGTCTAGTCTAGGATCAATAAGAGTGCATAAGGCAAAATTTCAATACAAAAGTTAATTGAAGAAGATAGAGTATTCATATGCATTAAATTGATAAGCAACATGGTCAACTACAAAGAGCTGCTACAACAACATCTATAGTTTGCAAGTACATGGCTTGTTACAATGACCATGGGAGTGCTTCTTCCCTACTATAAAAGAAAACTCTAACAAGGTGCAATCACCTTCAAATTAGAATCTCCCTTGGCAACTCCTTCAATATCATCCTCTTTGCTATCAACTTGGCCATTGGCTCTCCCTTTGTCAATACTTATTCCCTTACTAGTCTCCTCACAATCCTATGTCCCCTCAGCCTCACCCACTAGCTTGATGCCATAATCAAGAACCATTCTCTCTTTGGCATCTTTTCCCTTCTATTTATGAGCCTCCCTATTCCCCCTCTCTTTGACATATTTTCCCCTCTCCTTGACATCCTCTCATTGCTACCCCCTTCTTTCCACCAGTAGCCCTTCTCCACTTTTAGCATCAATAGCATCCAGAACTTCCTTAGTCTCAATAGTATGTAGTAGCACCACATTACTGCAATATGATTTCTCAGCCTTAGTGTACTCCGCATCTGGCACGTCGTCATTGATAATCAAAGGTTTAATAGCACCAGCTCTTGGGTTGTCTTTTTCTCTGTTAGTTGTCCTCTCCTCCATATCAAAGATCCCCTAGTTGTCCCCCTCTAGCTCCCCCACATACCCCTTTCCTTCCCACGTCTTGTAGGACATCCTATGGGACTTCATTCCATTGTAAATAATATTAACTGTGTGCATTTATATCTGCGTGTGTGTGAATGAATGCTTGTGCATGTATGTGTGTCAAAAATATTGAAAAACCCAATGCCAGGAAGCTTGAATAAAACTACCAAGGAGTGTTAAATAAGCCGCCAGGGATAAAGAAAAATTCACGAACTCGAATTCCAAAGAGGAGACACATTACGTGTGGTCAAGATTTTAAGAAAACTGTGCTCTCTTAAGGAGACAGACGTGTACATTTTGCTGATAGTATCCTGAAGGTGAACAGAGATGGTGAGATAAAACAGCGGATACTTGTGATAACATATTGTGCTTTCTATACTCTAGACAACAGGTGGTGTAACCTTAAACGACGGATTTCTCTTTCTGCTATTGATCGGATTTATCTGAGGGAACTCAGTGACAACTTCTTTGCTATTATCGTACCAAGTGAATATGATTGTCTCCTAGCCAGTACCCGTAAAACGGAAATTGTGGAGATGCCTGTGGATGCTACAAAAAGCTTAGCTATGTAAAGCTATTCGGGGGGGGAAAATCATGAAATCAGGTCGTAAGGAAAATTGATTGGCATCCATGGCTTCCCTTCGAGCTGCTTCCCTCCTGTTCTGTGCACTTGCAGTCCATCCCGGGTGTGAGAAAATCAAAGAAAAGAGAAGAGGGAAACCTGCATTGAAGTTTCCCCCTTTGCCCATCTTAGCCCTCCATAACAAATTGTGTGCAACAGTCTAAAAGCGCATCATCTCTTCATATCGACCTCTTTCCAACACCAGGCCATCAAAAGACAATAAGGAGGTCGCTAGAATCGAAGATGAAGAGGCGATTGAAGTTGAAGAAAAGCCAATGAGTGTCAGAGAGGTAATCAGAGGAGGGAGTCGACAGCTTCATTGTCGATTGGTGGACAGGACCTGGCCACTTTAGAACCTTGAAAATTGGAGGTGAAACATGCGATCTTATTGTTTCATCCCTTGCACATGGGACTTAACTTGGTGGTGATAATGATGCAGAAGATAGAGAGTACATAGAAGCTATAGCAAGAAGTTTGAATCTTGGTATCAATGTAAGTGATTGCTAGAGCTGAGCAGAAGAAACTTTAACTTGGATGTAATAGACATTTACTTTATTCACAATCTAGAGATTCAGCTCTCGTTTGTCCCTTTAAAAGGTGATGATGCAAAGATGCAAGAACAACAGACCAGGTGCCTTCTTTTTCTGAAAACTAGATGTAGCTTGTCTCTGCACGGCAGCTCCAGCAACAAAGCTGAAGAAGGAGTAGAGATAGAGAAATAGAAGAGATATCTTCCAACATCATCAACTATGGAGAAGATGAAAGTTTTATGGAACCTAAGAATTTCAGCATTTCTAATCAATCTTGCTGCCATCATGGAAAAGGCTGATGAAACACTGCTACCTACTGTGTATAGAGAAATTGGCCTGGAACTTGGAGCAAGGTCTTCCCCTTGGGCATTTAGAGTAATTATTGAGCTTGAGATAGGAGCTTGAGAGTTGAATTTTCAACTTAAGATCGGGCGGCCTAAACCCAGTGGGCTGTTTGGATTCGATTTCATCTTGTATTTTGTAAACATCTCGACAGTAATACAATTGTTACTTGGCATCATATTCGTCTTGCTTATTCGCTTGATTGATCTTCTATCTTGAAATTCGTCAAGGTCCTCTGTGGACGCGACTTTGTTTTCGAAAACCCTTCGACATTGGTCAATAAAGTGACCATAAGAAATGTGGGTGCAGGTCATGTGGTTGATGAATTTGCAGAGGCTTTTGCAGGCAGAGCGATATATTCTTTGGGTAATCTTTACTCGGGTTATGATTAGTTTTAACTTGGAATTGAAAGCAAGGATATCACAACCATGAAACACAATATTAGTGAGTTTGGGAATCTCCCAATTCCCATTTTTTGAATACTAAAAAGGTAGCACCCAGATAACATGCCCATAAGTTTCTCAAAACCATATGATGTGACCTATCATTGGAAAGCTCTTGAAAAATGGAATCTATTGAGATATAGAGCGCTTGATTTGAAGCTATAGTGTTCAAGTTATAACAAATACAAAGATTTGATCACATGTCCCAAACTTATGGGAAATTCCCATATTCCCCAATATGGTGTTATGAAGACTCCTTTGGGGTTAGTACGGATGTATACTCTCCCATAGGGTGCAACAAACTCAATGACACACATGACAAATGCTATGAATAGGGTACTCGGGGATTTTATACCACAATTGACTATGCCCTTCTTGGATGAGTTCCAATCAAAGGGTGTGTAGTGGATGAAAAGAATGAAGAGATGGATGCACATGGATGCAGATAGTTTGTTGCAGACCATATTGTGGATTGTGAGAGGATTTTTACACGTCTAGAAGAGGTGCATTTAACTCTTCTCTGGACAAAAGTCTGTCTTTGGAGTTGAAGAGGTTTTGATTGTTGGGCATATTTGTGGGCCTTATGGGCGAAGGCCATGTTGAGAATCAGCAATCACACTCAAACAACCTCTTTGTATGGAGTCTCAGGGTCAAGGATATGCAGGCTAACTTATCCCATATGCACAATTGTGCCTACTGCAGTTTCCTACTTTCCTATAAAGCATTGTACTTGCTTCCTCTCTTAATGCAATGATAGTACTCTTTTCTTTTCAGTGAAGTGTCAATGTCATTGTCCACATACACAAGATTGTGTTTATGAGTCCAAGTCTCAATCTTGGAACCTAATTCACTTGTGTAATAAACAGTGTCCTTGTCTTCTCCATCATGAGTCCACAATTCTCATTTCATCCTCCATAGCTTCCGGTTTTGCCATGCTCTGGAAGATCACTTGGATTTTAAAAGAGTACAAGATTTTTGCAGATTTGGTATTCATTGACACTCAGTTAGTGTTTTTTAGCACTTGTGTCTCTCAACCAATTCTTCTGTTGCTCAAATCTAATAAGTCTGAAGTTGATTTGCTACTGTTCCCGTAAGTCTAACATGGGCAAAGACTCTCCAAATGCTCGATTCAAAGGAGTCGGGTTCCACACCTGGCAAACCCGCATCAAGCTCATCTTGATGAAAAAGGGTCTCTGGGCCATCACAAATGGCAAAGAGAAGAAACCTCGGGACGCGGACCTTGCAACTACTTGGCAAAAGAATGATGAGAGAGCCCAGGCCATTATCAAACTAGAGCTAGACGATAGTTATATACATCATGTGGATAACTGTGAGACCTCACAGGATACATGGAAAAGACTTGACACCCTGTTCGGTGCACAATCTAAATCATCAAAGTATGGTCTCCTAATTGAGTTCTTCAGGCTTGAAATGAAGTCCAGCACATCACTTGCCACACATCTCAATTACATGGAAGGACTCCTAACCCAACTTGCAAGAATCAACATTAAAATGGATGAAGATGTTTGCATCGGTGTTCTACTTAAGAGTTTGCCTCCTGAATATAATAATGTATCAACAAATTTAATCAACATACCAAATCCTGAACTTGTTGATATCCAAGCATCACTGTTAGAAGAAGAAAAGAAGCTAAAAACTAAAGAAGAACCAAGTATCTCTAGAGATGAGCATGCATTATATGTTGGCAACAGGTACAAAGGCAAGAAGGATCAGCTCTTTTGTGACTTCTGCAAAAGGATTGGACACACCGAGAAGTTCTGCCACGCAAGAAAGAGATCCCAAAAGGCCTATCTAGTCGCAGTCAAAGAAGAAGAAGAAAATGGAGCAAAGGAAGAAGAAGATGAAGATGAAGACCACCAGGATCGGAAGGACAAGACTCATCAGTCCTTGTACTCTCATAATTCTGATAGACTGTTTTAAAAGCTTTGTACTTCCTTGCCCTAATGCTTCCTGCCATAAGCTTTGTAAACTCCTTATGTAACTTGGCATTACAGTCCCTGTACACTTTGTGAGGTCCCTGTTACAGCCTCTGGATGTCCACCATGTTTATGGTACCCACACTTAGCTTTTTTGTGACAGCCTCTGGTGTTTTGCCATGTCTGTGGTATGCCCACACTTTGCAGGTGGTTCTCATTGCAGCCTCTACACACTTTGTGCCTTTTCTAGTTGTGATTGAGGAGGGGTGTTGAGAATCAGCAATCACACTCAAACAGCCTCTTTGTATGGAGTCTCAGGGTCAAGGATATGCAGGCTAACTTATCCCATATGCACAATGGTGCCTACTGTAGTTTCCTACTTTCCTATAAAGCATTGTACTTGCTTCCTTTCTTAATGCAATGATAGTACTCTTTTCTTTTCAGTGAAGTGTCAATGTCATTGTCCACATACACAAGATTGTGTTTATGAGTCCAAGTCTCAATCTTGAAACCTAATTCACTTGTGTAATAAACAGTGTCCTTGTCTTCTCCATCATGAGTCCACAATTCTCATTTCATCCTCCATAGCTTCCAGTTTTGCCATGCTCTAGATCCCGCATTTCTCACAGGCCATCACCAACAAAATAAGATGGGATTGATAGAATGCAAGATGTATGCACGAATGTATCAGAGGTGCGTAGATTCTTGGGTGCATGTGTGTTCTATTTGATATGGATTCCTCACTTTGCACATGTAGTCGTTGCTCTTTATCAGCTTCTAAAAAAAGGTCAGAAATTTCATTGGGAAAGGAAGCATAAGAAAGCAAAGAAGAAATTGAAGCAACTCTTAAAATCTACTCCTACATTGAGAAAGGCTGACTATTCACATGGAAAGCCTATCATTATTACTGTTGATACAAGCCCAATTGGGATTGGATGGGCAATTGGGCAAGCAAAGATATGCAATTCACTTTGGTGCTAAAGTATTGACTGAACGACAGAGAAGATATCCACAGGATAGAAGAGAATTATGGGAAATTGTGACAGACCTTAAATGTGATAAGGAGTATTTTATGGGTGCTCATGCAGTCATTGAGACCGACTGTTTGCCTGTATTGGGTATGATTACTAGTTGTGCTACTCTGGACATTACTATGCTCTGGTGGATTGCATACATCAAATCTTTGAACCCTAAATTTCAGCATATTGCAAGAAGAGATAACCCAGTGGTGGCAGACATGTTATCTCGCGCATGTTATGAGAATGAAGATGGGATGATGGATGAGGAGGAAAAAGATGAATTTCTTATGGCTGAAAATGATGTTGCAAGAGTGAATTTAGCAATGCAAGGTGTTGCTACAACATTAACAGAAGCTTGGACAACAAAGAGAAGACACTTTCGATGTTTTGTATCTTGTGTAGAAGTGTTTCTAGAAGACAAATATATAGGAGAGTGGTTGAAAATTGGTCAATACCTCAGTACATTAACAAAGAGATATGAATGGTCAGATGAGGAGTTTAAGAAAATCAAGAGGAAAGCATATGGGCTCTTTTTTAAAGATGGATACTTATGGAAAAATGCTAAAAAGAAATAGGGTATGCCATTGCTAGTTTTGGGTGACAGAGCTTCACAAGTAAAAGTAATGCAAGAATTTCATGAAAGCTTGTGGGCTGGTCATAGAGGTGTTTGGGATACTTTTACAAAGATCAAAGAAAGATATTGGTGACGGGGTATATATAAGGATGTTGCTCACTTTGTGGAAGCATATACGACATGTCAAATGTATTCATATGTGAGACATTGGATGGATTGCAATCCACATATCCATTGTCTCTTCAATTTAAGTGGGTGGTGGATTTGGTCACAATGCCTACAGGTCTTTGGCAAATGAGGTATCTTGTGCTTGCTCGTGAAGACTTGACTAATCAAATGGAAGGGAAATCTTTACGTACTAAGACAACAAATGCTGTGTGTCCTTTTCTCTTAGAAGAGATCTTTTGTCGGTATGGCTGTGTGGGAAAAATTACAGCAGACAAGGGTGAGTTGGATGCAGATGAAGCTCATGATTTCTTTGCACGGTTGGGGATAAAGCTTTCTTTAACTTCAACCTATAACCCTAAAGGAAATGGAAAAAGTGAAAGAGGTCACCCACCTATTGTGAAGGCATTGGCAAAAGCATGTGGAGAGAACGTAAAAGAGTGGCCACGATTGCTCCCTTATGCTTTGTGGGACGACAGAATAACTCATAGTGCTGTTACAGGATATATGCTTGCAGAATTGATGTATGGTCAAAAATCTATCATGCTGATAGAAGAGATGACAGTCACATGGAGTGTGTTACCTTGGGAGGAGTTGAATTGAGAGGAGTTGTTGGCCTTACACATTAGACAGTTGGAAAGAAAGTTAGAAGACATAGAGGCAGCAAAAACTACAAAGTTAAGGGCAGAAAGGATACAGAACAAGAAACGGTTTGACAAAAGACATAGACTGAGACCAAGAACCATACAAGATGGGGATTAGGTATTAGTTTACGATAGCAGTTTAGATAACTAGCATAGTGCCATGCATAAAGTTTCCAAAAGATGGTTTGGACCCTATATGGTAAGACATGCATTTGATAATGCTACTTATGCATTAAATGAGCTAGATGGGACAGCCATCAAAATTCCGGTAGCAAGGAAAAGAATCAAATTATTCAAAAGGTAGGAATCTATTACCTATGAGTTGCCAGAATTGGAAGAAAATAGTGGTCCTGATAGAGGGGCTAGGCAGGAAGATATGGAAGATGAAGAAGTAAAGGATATGGTTGCAGAGGATGAGGAGGACTTAGAATCCAGTGATAACTAGGATTTTGGCACATATACTAGAGGATGTGCAGGTTCAGAGGGGTTGGATGTTGCATAGTGTGAAAATTTATGGAATGCATCATCATCCGACTTCTTTATTGATCTAGAGAGTCAATGTGATCTGAGCTATTAGTACTAGTGTGAGTTGCATGGATTATCTAAAAATACTAGATTTTTGGATAATTTTAGTCTATTTTTTATATTATTTATTGTAAAAATCTGAAAATTTTAGAAAAAAAGCTTCTAGATTAGGATGGCGTGCAAAAAGCTAGTTGCTTTTTCAACCAATTAGGGGATTTTCACAAGAGGGATAGATTGATGAAATCGCGCACATCGCGATCACTGTAAACATGCTGAAAATTGCAAATTGAACTGAAAGAAGAAGGAGTAATCTAGGAGATCCGTGATCAGGTGTTTTCAAAGATTCTTTGCTGGCATATTCCACGGTGGATTCCGTGCCACGGTGGATTCCGTGAGGTTTTACGGTGGATTCCGTAAACTTAGATGACCAGGGCTCATACACAAAGAGAATTCTTTGTGCGAGAAGTTGATGGGGACGCCTGTCCTTTTCGGGCGTTTCATTAATTTAGTGTGTACATGGGTGATTCCATAGCGGGTGATTCCGCAAAATGCATATTAAATTAATAAACGTTTATGAGTTTAGAGTGCGCACTCGTAATAAATTAAGGTTAGGATTTATTTCTAACCAGTTGATTTATTTATGTAGCTGAAGACTGCTAGGTATTCACTTTTGTCAGTTTAATTGTATTATTTTACTAACGATTGTGAATGCTTCAGTTGATGTGTAGAGATAGCAGCAGTGGCAGAGGAAAGCATTGGAGTCTAGCGGGTATTCGACATTTGGACTATATTTTGATAGGCGCCACGCCTATATTTTGTTATGTCTATAGAGACATTGATTATTGATTATTATTTTGTATGCGCTTATGTGCCCGGATATGTTATTTCTATTTGGACATTGAGATTGGGCGTGCCAGACTCTATGGGCACCGTCCATTAGCTTTATTTTCCTATTTTTGTAGAAAGAAAACCTTAAAGCTAAAAGCTTGTCATATTTTTGTAATTGGGCTATTATTGAGCATGAAGATTGGAAATATACATAAAATACATGCTTTGTGAAGCGCTCACACAAGGCATGGGGGAGATTGAACCCAATTTGTCTCTTGCCTCTTGTCGTGCATGCTTTTACATGGTTTTTTGTGCAAAAAGGTAGAGTTCATTGTTCTTGGGGACCTTCAGGGATTCACCACGTGAGCTATCTTAGACCGATCTGCGCACCAGTGGTATCTGAGCGGAGCAGAGATCAAGAGCTTCCAATCGCTACCAATCTCGGGCGAAGGCGGAGCTCCAGGAACAAACGGGCTCTACAGTCAATCTCGTCGCAAACCGTCGATACAGGTAGACTTCTGGCGATCAAGAACCCCTGTTTCCACTGTCAGATCGCGAATGACCAGGCTCTGCAGGCGAAGGACCACGCATACATCTCCATCAACAAGTCGTGAAGAAACAGTGAGAAAATTCTTAATCTTCTTAATCAAAAGCTTAATTATAAAGCTTTATAAGCTTAAAGGAAGCTTAAGGCTTCTCAAATTCACCTCGGCGTGTCAGAGTGTGGCCCCGAAAAATCCGCGCGATCAAAAATGCCCCCCCCCACGAAATTTCACGCCGCCCTGTTAGTCCACCATTAAGCTTATTAAGCTTAAGCTTAATCACTTAAGCTTAAGTCACTGCAAGTTACACAGGGCAGACAAGTCGATATACTCCAGGTCCCGTACTTCTGAAGTCAAGTTCAGCAAGTTAGTTGAAATCAAGTTCTGCAAGTTCTGCAAGTCAGCCTAAGTTCAGCAAGTCAACAACTCTGCAAGTCTGCTAAGTCTGCAACTCTGCAAGTCAGACTAAATCAGAACTGACTAATGCTTAAAACTCATAGAAGACTTGTTCGTATGCAAAAACTCTGAACTGGAAAGTTGTTCGCAGCAAGCTGTTCTACCTATCTACAAGTTCGTTGAAGTACTTTCAGCAAACGGAGATAGAAATATTGCAGAATTTTTGAAAATTGAAGAAGAAATACCCAAAAATACATAGCCTTGTAACCCCAAATTTGAGCTACGCTCATCCTGCTAACCTGATTTTGAGAGAGAAAGGTTTGTTGAGTTTTACAGGATGACTAACCCACATATGGATGATCCTATGACTGAAGACGACTTACCTGAGCCTACCATGGAACAAAAGCTGGATCTAATCATGCTACAATTGGAAGAAGAGCGAAGGGCTAGGCAAGCATTGCAAGCGCAATTGACAAAACTTCAAAGAGCGTCCACCGATAAAGAAGAACCTCAAGCTGAAGATTTGATTCAACGTACCATCGACGCCACTCTTGAAGCACAAACCATTCGCAAGGAATCCAAGATAAGTAAACGAAGTTTCAAGTTTCGCACTTTCAATGGTATACGAGAAGGAAAGACTCTTTTATCATTCATTAGCCAGTTTGATGACTATTTCCATGAGGAAACTTATTCCGAAAAAGATAAAATCAAGTGTGTTACTAATCATCTGATAGACAGAGCATCACTTTGGTGGAATGTAGTCCGCAAGAGCATAGAATGTCCTGCTACTTGGGAAGATTTCAAGAAGAAGTTCATGCAGAATTTCCTTCCACCGCAATTTCATGAGAAGGCTATCAAGCAATGGGATTTACTTCAACAGCGAGATCGTGAGCCTATTTCACAGTATACAGAGCGTTTTTGGAATGCACTCCTACAGCTACGCATGCTTGAAGACGTACCAGAGACGACACATAAGCGGAAGTATATGTCTGGACTTCTTGGACATTACTACGCTGAAGTGAACATGTTCAAGCCTGCTACCCTTGAAGACGCCATCTCCTTAGCTCACGACACTAAAGATAAGTTACGCAGAAGGGATAGACGACCACAGTAATTCCAAGCCAACGGTAATTATGGATCTAAACAATTCAATTACAATTTTAGAAGGTTTAATCCAGGTCGTTTCTCATCATCATCTTTCCGCAAGAATTGGCCTAAACCACCTGCATTACCATCCAATGTCAATCCAAATCCTAAGCCTATTCCACAAGCAAATCCAAATGTACCCAGACTTCTAGCCATTGCAAATAATGTAACCAAAGCCAAGCCAATAGTATGCTACAAGTGTCACCAGCCAGGGCATCTCGCAGCAAATTGTCATTCAAAGAAGCCACCAGCACATAACAACTACCTTGGAGCCATGGACGAAGACGAGCATGAGGATATGCTAGATTTCACTGAAGATGAGGATGATCCTACTACTACTTCTGACACTTTACCAGGTATGCCTACTCCACATTCATTGTTGACTATGAAATGTATGGTGCATGGAAAAGAAAGAACTATATTGCATGATGACGGTAGTACCCATGATTTTATTTCAGCAAAATTGGTAAATGAATTGAAATTGCATACAGTACCTACGCATTATCGCATAAAAGCTGCATTTTTAGGCACTAGGTACAATGGTACACAAGAAGTACAAGATTTAGAAATTCAAATTGGTCCATACATTGAAAGAAGAAATTTCTTAGTTGTCCCATTACAGTCAAGCGACATTATTTTAGGAATGCCATGGAGACACCAGCATAATCCAAATATAGATTATTCCACGCACACAATGAATATTAATTTTCAAGGAAAATCTATTACATTATATGGTATGCATGCATCTCATATTTTTCCACTGCTTTCGCATACTCAAGCAAAACGTGCACTACGCAAGAATACTAAATCATATCTCATTTGGGTGAATGAACTGCACGCAAAGGAAAATCATATGCACCCTAGGCATAAGGAATTTCTTGCATATTTTAAAGACTGTTTTGCAGAAGACCTACCACCAGGTTTACCACCATCACGTCCAGAAGACCATAAGATTGATCTAATACCTGGCACACAACCACCTTGCAAAGCACCATATAGGCACAATCAAATAGAGCAAAAAGAAATCCAGAGTCAAGTTGAAGAATTACTAAATAGAGGCTTAAATCGACCTAGCAGTTCCCCATTCGGTGCACCTGTACTCCTAGTCAAGAAAAAGAATAATACTTATCGTATGTGTATTGACTACCGAGCATTAAATAAAATCACTGTAAAGAATAGGTATCCTATACCTAGAGTTGATGACCTTATGGACAAACTGCAAGGATCTTCTATATTTAGTAAAATTGACCTTAAGTCTGGATATCATCAGGTGAGGCTAGATAGATCCGACATATTTAAGACTACATTCAGGACACAGTTTGGCCATTACAAATTCTTAGTCATGCCATTCGGATTAACTAATGCACCTGCTACTTTCAGTAGAATGATGAACCGTATCTTCCTGAAATATCAGTATTGTGTGATTGTTTTCTTTGATGATATTTTGGTGTTTAGTCAAAGTGAAAAAGAGCATTATGAACATTTATCATTAGTTTTTCAATTACTGAAAGAAAATCAATTGTTTGCAAATCCTGACAAGAGTGAATTCTTTAAGACAGAAATAGAATATTTAGGACATATTGTATCAAAAGAAGGAATTAAAGTTGATCCTAAGAAAATTGATGCAATATTGCATTGGCCTGTTCCTAAAAATGTACATGAATTACGCTCATTCCTTGGTCTTGCTAGTTTCTATAGGAAGTTTGTACGTAATTTTTCATTACTTGCTTTACCATTAACAAAACTTCTTAAGAAAGGAATTGTTTATCAATGGACTGAAACTCAGCAGAAATCCTTTGATTTACTGAAACGTGCATTAACTAATGCCCCTGTTCTACAATTGCCTGACTTTAATAGACCATTCTTTCTAGTTGTGACCAATGCTAGCGGATCAGGAATAGAAGCCGTACTAATGCAAGACAACCATCCAATAGCATATTCTAGTTCTAAGCTGAAACCCTCTGAGCTCAAATATTCCACTTATGACAAAGAACTATTAGCAGTTGTACAAGCATTAAAACAATGGAAGCATTATTTAATGGGTTCAGAATTCATGATAAAGACCGACCAGCAAAGCATTAGACATCTACTTAGCCAACCCCAAATTTCTGACCGTCATATCAAATGGGCTTCCTTCATTCAAAGTTTTCATCCTATCATTCAATACCAACCTGGAAAAGAAAATGTAGTTGCTGATGCATTGAGTAGAAGACCTGCAATTCATAATATTTCTATCATATCTTTTGATTCTTTGATTGCTATGAAAGATACATATCACCAGGATATTACTTTTCATTCTGATTGGCAAAAATTAGTTCAAAAATAATTTCATTCCTGTTGATTGATTATCATATAATGATGGATTTATGTTCTTTGAAAAGAGACTGTGTGTTACTATTCCATTCCGATCTTTTGTTTTGAATGAAATTCATTGTCCCCCATATCAAGGTCATAGAGGTATCATTTCTACATTACGCATGTTAACTGAAGATTTTTATTGGTCGCATATGGATGCAGATGTATCTAATTTCGTTTCTGAATGTTTGATTTGTCAAAGAATAAAGAGACATCATGGTAAACAGTATGGATTATTAATGCCTTTGTCTATTCCATCTAAACCTTGGGAACATATTTCTATGGATTTCATTACTGGTTTACCAAATACTAAATCTAACCATGACATGATTTGGACAATTGTAGATAGATTTAGTAAGCAAGCATATTTCATTGCATGTAAGAAAACTTTAACAGCATCACAAGCAGCACAGTTATTTTTGAAAACTGTTTTTACTAACCATGGATTGCCAAAAGCGATTATTTCATATCGAGATTCTAGATTTTGTAACAATTTTTGGATTACACTGTTTGCAAATCTAGGCAAAAAGATTGATTTCTCATATGCATTTCATCCAGAAACAAATGGACAAACAGAAGCCACAAATAGCACCATTTTAGATCTTTTACGTGCATATACTATCTCTAAACCTCAGACATGGGATACTCATTTACATTTATTACAGTTTGCATATAACAATACACCGCACATATCTACAAAGAAAGCACCTTTTGAAGTCATTTATGGATATAGATTATCTACACCTGTTGCATCTTTGTCTAATAGAATTCAGAGTGCTGATGATATTGCTACTATGCATAACAGTATTTTTGATGAGGTTAAGGATATGATTGCTAAAGCCCAACAATCATATACCAAACAAGCCAACAAGAAAAGACAAGCCATGAATTTCAAAGTTGATGATTATGTTTGGCTTAGAATAGAAAAGCGTAGACTGCAAAGTGTAGATAGACACCCAGTTGTCAAATTAGCTCCTAGATTCTATGGACCATTTAGAATTATTCATAAGATTAATGATAATGCATTCAAGTTAGAATTGCCATCTCATTGGAAAATTCATAATACATTTCACATTAGTTTATTGAGACCATTTAGAGGCCAATTACCTATCCACCCTATTTATGAAAACCCACCTTTATTAGAAGAAGAGACTGAAATACTTGAACCAGAAGCCATCATAGACACTGACTACATGACCACTAGAACTGGCCGAAGGTATTCTAGATATCTAGTAAAATTTAAGAACCATCCTGTAGAGGAAGCACAATGGATGCACGCTAGAGACTTAAATGCTTTCCCCACTCTGTTAGCTCCACATTGAGCTAATAGCAATTGAGGTCAATTGCTATCCCACCCCGGGGGTATGCTGGCATATTCCACGGTGGATTCCGTGCCACGGTGGATTCCGTGAGGTTTTACGGTGGATTCTGTAAACTTAGATGACCGGGGCTCATACACAAAGAGGATTCTTTGTGCGAGAAGTTGATGGGGACGCCTGTCCTTTTCGGGCGTTTCATTAATTTAGTGTGTACATGGGTGATTCCATAGCGGGTGATTCCGCAAAATGCATATTAAATTAATAAACGTTTATGAGTTTAGAGTGCGCACTCGTAATAAATTAAGGTTAGGATTTATTTCTAACCAGTTGATTTATTTATGTAGCTGAAGACTGCTAGGTATTCACTTTTGTCAGTTTAATTGTATTATTTTACTAACGATTGTGAATGCTTCAGTTGATGTGTAGAGATAGCAGCAGTGGCGGAGAAAAGCATTGGAGTCTAGCGGGTATTCGACATTTGGACTATATTTTGATAGGCGCGCCACGCCTATATTTTGTTATGTCTATAGAGACATTGATTATTGATTATTATTTTGTATGCGCTTATGTGCCCGGATATGTTATTTCTATTTGGACATTGAGATTGGGCGTGCCAGACTCTATGGGCACCGTCCATTAGCTTTATTTTCCTATTTTTGTAGAAAGCAAACTCAAAAGCTAAAAGCTTGTCATATTTTTATAATTGGGCTATTATTGAGCATGAAGATTGGAAATATACATAAAATACATGCTTTGTGAAGCGCTCACACAAGGCATGGGGGAGACTGAACCCAATTTGTCTCTTGCCTCTTGTCATGCATGCTTTTACATGGTTTTTTGTGCAAAAAGGTAGAGTTCATTGTTCTTGGGGACCTTCAGGGATTCACCACGTGAGCTATCTGCGACCAATCTGCGCACCATTCTTATATCTATGCTACGCAAGCACATAGGCTTGCACTTATGGATAAAGACATGATAATTCTCAAGAGATTGAGATACATGTTTTCAAAGGTCCTTGAGCCAATCCCTCCTTTTTGATGTAAAGGCTTTCAACATTTTAAATGTGCCTCCATACAGAAAGAAGAAAAATGATCCAGGTCTTCAGGTTGAAGATGTCACCCATGAAAAAGACACAAGACAACATGAGAAAGAGGAAAAGGCCATAGAAGAGCATGTAGATAAATTGAGGCAGTATAAAAGAAAAAAGGAAGAAGAAAAGGAAGTAGAACAACTCCCATCTTTTGAAGAGGAGTTATCTACCCTTCTTGAAAGGGCTGACCCTAAGGGCTTCAATGTTTCTTGCTTTTTACCTGTTGATATTAGAAAAAGATCTAATATGGTATTTTTGGACTACGATTGTGTTCAAAATCTCAAGAATAAAGTGAGAGAAGTAAATGACTCTATTCTTCTTGCTGGGATGAGGTATATAGTACACCGAAATTTGTTTTTACTCACTACATTTTTATAGCAATAGACTTTCATGCTGATGCTTAGTATCTCCATTCCTTTGGTAGGTCTGTAATGCATGAGCTCCCCTTTGATATACAACAAAAGATTGAGGTTCTTGATCCATCTATCTCATACTATATGAGGAGTGAACTTGATGCAAGTGCATTTGACCATTGGTTCAATTTAATTGACTTTGAAACTTTGGAGGTTCTTCTAATTCCATATAATGAAAAGTAGGTAATTTGATATTTTGTTAGATTTTATGAGATCTTGTTTTTCTAGATTATTGAAATATTTTGGTTTCTAGTTCTCATTGGAGCCTAATTGGAATAGATTGTGTGGAGAGACAATGTTTCCTCATCAATTCTATAAAAGGAAGCCATGGAAATACTAAGTTGTATAAGTTATATAATCTAGGGTCTCCTTGATATTTTGATTATTTTTTTGCAGGTACTCTAAATATTTTGATCTTTCTTTTGTAATTACTCTAAATTTCATTGCCTTTTTGGTACAAATTTGTAAAAAATTTTATTGAAGTGTTAGAGAAAAAGCCTCCCATGCCTTCTGACTTACTTGTAACAATGCAATATAAACAAGTTGCGGTAAGGTCTCGATCAATATGGTTGGAACATACTAAGAAATTTTATTCTAAAAACTACCATAAACAAGTTTCATAGTTTACTTTATTGTTGATTGCAGTGTCCTCATCAAGATGATAGCTACTCTTGTGGTGGCTGGAGAGTAGTTGTAAATGCTAGAAGATTGGTTCAGTTTATTTATCTCAATGATGATAAATTTGTAAAGGTAATGCGAAACATACTAAACTTTAAGATAGAGGTTTATTGCAAAATAGTCCATTGATGATAATAATATAGTCCATTGTAAAAAATAACAATGAACTACAAATCTTTTCTTAAAAATGTATGACAATTTACAAGGGATCGCTATATAAGTGAGCGTGTTTGGTATATGAGAGCAAAGCTTGTGAAGTACATAATGGTCAATTGTATACAACCGACAAGAATGGATAATAGTAGGGGCTTGGACATTGAAGGAGAGGAGGTGCATGTAACTATAACAGGTGAAGCTATGCCTTCAACGCCCAAGGCGACCAAAGCATCAAAGATAGGCAAAAGGACTCCTAGAAAGGATGTTCCTTCTCCTAAGAAAAGCTCTCAAAAAAAGTAGTTTTGCCTCATTGATTGTAAGCCCTTGTATATAAGTTATGAAGATGGATGAGAAAAATTTGTCACAAAATTTGTACATGTATTTTATATTGATAGTAAAGAGATATTTTCTTCAATATCCTTGCATTGTATATTCTTTTCTCTCCTCGTTTGATATCTATTTAAAAAAATGTTACAAATTTTTATTAATCAAGAAGTGAAAAGATATACACCTAAGTGGATATAATATGATATAAAAACTTACTTGTTTGTTATTAAGTTAGAACACAAATGAGTATGGTAGTTCAATATCTTCATTCTATAAATCCATCATCACTTGATGTAGCATTGAGGATTGCAATAATGTCCTCATTGTACCAAATATCAAGATCCACTATAGGATCCTTGCTAAAATTATCAAGATTTTGGTCTAAAGCAACTAGACTACCACCAACATAATGCCATCTACTATAATAAAAGATAATTATGAAATTTTGAGTAGCAATCATATATTTACAAGCTATAGAGTCTTGATCTATCTTACATAGAATTTTTCCTTTTGTCCTAGTGTCCCATCCCTCATCAATAAATCGTATAACATGATCATATGTTAGTCTCTTCACTGAAAGCATGGCCTTTGATCAAAGTGAGAATATTGATTCCCATTAGCTACGCTCATGGGGACAATATAAGAATCGTCATAGAATAATATTCCATTCTCTGCAAGCTTTTTCTTCTTTCTACCTTTGTACATCTCTTCTCAAATCAAGCCATGCATCACATCAATCACATCAACAATAGACTCAACCAATTACCATTCCTCAATATTAGAGGGATAGACATCTATAAGACAAATGAACAATTGTTATAATGGAAAACCTTAAACCAAGTTCAAGAAAAGAAAGACTTTAAGAATCAAATCCTTACAATTTGGTTTATGCATTGGAAGATTTGAACTTCCATGTTCAAATATAGCTCTCTATGCATAAACACATATTGCACCAAAACCAATTTTATGCTATTCTTATTTACTCCAAGCTTGAAATCTTGGATTCTACACTTCCAAGTAGGGATGAACGACCTCTCATATCTTTGTCTTTTCCCATGTTTTTCCTGTTGCATGGTGATCCAACTGCCTTTGCTAATGATTGTAGGAATCCATCTTCCATCTTTTTGGAATGAGTTAAACACTGATATGGATGTGATTTGGAAGCTTGGACACCTTATTCAAGGTCAAATTTCTGTATCCATGGCAAAGAGAGAGAGAGAGAGAGAGAGAGAGAGAGAGAGAGAGAGGACTAAGCTACCACAAAGAAGAGAAAAACACAAGAGGGATAAAAGAAATGAGGAAAAAAATAAGTGCTAAGATCTTTACTAATTTGAATATAGATAAAACATGTCATTATCATTAATCTAGATATATCATTAAATAAAAGTGGCCGGGATTGTATATCATTGATGTAAAGAATGTCATAATCACGAATATAGGAGACTAAAAATAGATATTGATAATACAAAGTTGTAATATTATTATATATGTATCTTTTTGTAAAATGATTATTTTGTGTTTTTTAAAATAGAGCTTCCGTTACGGAGCCTCTACTCCTATTGGTCTAGAGCACTTTCTCTCTATCTTCTAAAAGGCATTTTTGAGATCTCAAAACTCCCCTAATGATTGCAGATAGTCTTTACTATCTCCTAACAAGTTTTCATTTCTAGTACTGTTAGATTTGTTACTACCCACTTGGATGCTAGTTTTAAAAATATTGCTAACTCTGAGAGACATTTAAGTTTCTCCTTAAGATGTCCCACTACAAAGTGATGTACATAGTTGTGGATGGAGAGTTATCTCAATTGTTTGTAGGACTATAGATTCAAAGTTGTTGAACATAGATGGGATGAATGTAAGTCTTTTATCTTTTTCTTTTAAGTTAAAATTCTCTTGTATTCTCAATTGAGTTGTTGTGTGCCTTATTTTAGTACAAAGATCACCCCAAGTCACATATTTTGTGGATAAGGGAGAGGTATATTGAGATAATTTTGGATAGGGCAATTACACAAGTCAACCATGACTCCCCTCTTCCTCCTGAATCTTTCAAGGCAAAGCCAAGAGATAGGTGAAAATCTACAAGCAGTACAGACACTGCTAAGGCAACCAACAAAAAGTCTTTTATTGCCTCCCCAAAGAAAGATGTGCCGAAGCTTTCTCCTTTGAAGTTTGATCCATCTCCCCTAAAGCCTCAAGGGAAGAGGGTACTTGTGAATTCAATTTCCTCCAGCAACAAAAAAAACATGTAGTAAGGAGCCTAGTGATAATGAATGAAACTGATGAAGATGAACCTATGTCAAAGAAGGAGAAAAGTTCAAAGGAAGGAAAACTGAAGATTAGAAGGATGAATAACCTTGTATTCAAACAACGACAAGCATATTCTTCTAGATACCCTTTTAGGCATCATGGCCTTTTGAATGCCTTTGACTATTCTAAGCTTGAAGCTCTTTATCGTTACATCATCATGAGTCTCCCAATTGAAGGATGCAAGGTTTGGCAATAGTAAATCCTCAACATGCCCATATACACCTTCCCTTAAAAGAACCACATATTGAGCATATTATATAAAAATTCTACCTTCACTAAAAAACATGTGGTTTGATCAATATATATAATGTC
Source organism: Lygodium microphyllum (assembly GCF_053477565.2). NCBI lineage: Eukaryota > Viridiplantae > Streptophyta > Polypodiopsida > Schizaeales > Lygodiaceae > Lygodium > Lygodium microphyllum. Next base: position 19,771,186 of record NC_141142.1, read on the forward strand.
TGCAAATTCTTTATGTGTTGCATAGAGCGTGCCACTAAGACTCTCCATGGGTTGCCATTTAGAACTTGTTAAGAAAAAGATGTCTAACACCAATAATCCACTATTTACTTGGTGCTTTAACGAAAAAATATTCACATACAATATTCAACTCAAAATTAAACTTACAATAGCTTTGTTGAGGAAAATGTTCATTTGGAGGCAAGTGCATTTTCTTTGCCATGTAAACATGTTGCACCCTAGAAAACCACCCCTGAGCTATGATTTTGAGACCAATGGTACGTCCCTTCCCATAATACTTGATATCCTCTCATTTTTTTTCTCTTTACCTTGTGAGGGCCCTTGCAAAATGGCAACATGGTAATCCAATTGTTTATACTAAACATTTTGGGCTTCCATTTTTCATCTACACTTTTGTTAAAGATAGTGCAAGAGTTTATAGAATGAGAAGGATGTGTTGTGGAAGCCATAGAAAAAAGAGAGCACACCAATGTGCAAAGAAGGAAACTTAGAGAGGAGATGTCAATGAACCCAAATCGAATGTCAAGAAGGCTAATAAAAATATACTTGCTGATAAGAATAATGCTCAAATGTGTCTCGTAAGTTACAAAATCGATAGTATTAATTGCATCTTGTTTTTATCTTATCTTTTGTCAGCCTTTATTAGCTTTATGAGCTTTGAAACTACGAAAACTTGTCAAATCTCACAGATTTTGGGCAGAAAAGAGGAAAAATCCACAAAATGATCTCTACTATCTCCTAAGTAGAGGAGACAAGAATACCATATTTTTGCACATGTGGCAAACTCTCATTGGCTCTTTTCTTAATCCAATGATTAACACAAGTGCTATTTTTAAAGCATTTTAGCCCTAATGTTTGTGGCAAGATTGTGCAAGACTTCTATCGCATAGAAAGTAGGAGATGTTTTTGGCATAGTGTAAAGACAACATACACAATTACTTTACTTAAGAATAAATTCATGCTTTAAAGTGTGTTACATAGGCCTTTTTGGTAGACTTGATGATTGATGCTTAGTGTTATGTAATACACTCGAAGTGTATTACTATAACTCAGAAGGACTTTCAACGTGTAAGAAATCTTCAAGTAGTAAAGGATGCATTTGTTCCAATGGAATGAACATAGTTTGTAATGTTATATTTTTTGGAATAGTGTTCTTCTTGTGCTCTAGACATGTGACTATGTCCCAATGCAAAACTGATTTACTTTCCTAAAAATATGAATTAGTTTTTGCTCTTGTCCTTTACTCTCAACTTCAATGTGCATCTTCGCTGTAGTTTTTACTAGCACTATCAATTTCAATAGAAAAAACATGTGAAAATTTGCCATTTCTCATTGCAAACTTTACTCTGTATAGTCTATGTAGTGCAAAGTTTCTAAGGGCTTGCAGTCAGAAGGTTCATCTCTCGATTATTGATCCATCCATAATTTTGGTGCAAGATAATTTAAAAGTACAAAGCTATATTGAAATTCAATAAAACTTCACATGCACACCAATTAAGTGGCCAAGAGCCCAATATATTTTTTTGGCAAGAAAAAAGCCAAGAGATCCCTTGCCCAAACTTTGGCATTTCAATTTTTATATCACAAAAGTGGCTTGAGACACTACAAGACTTCACAAGTCAAAAAATGGCTCCAGACAACAGACTTTAGATAAGGGTTCTCTTGGCCTTTTTTTGCCAAAAAAAAATATTGGGCTATTGGCCACCTAACAAGTGTATGTGTGAATTTTTGTCACATTCCAATAAAAGGTTATGGATTCATGATCACATGGTGGACCATGCGTACAAAGCTACATTGACCTGATTCCTAGGTTCAAAAGGGTTAGAAGTTCATTCTTCTTCTCATTTTCACATATTTCTTTCAATACTTCCTCCATTCTCACATTTATGATCTCTGTCTCTTCTCCATTATATCATTCTTGAGCTTGTATGGCACACATCAAGCAAGTCGCTCATCATTTTGCCCCGATGATGCCATGGCCCACATGTAGCATGAGGTGGATCCTCCTATGGTGTAGCAGCAAGTTCTTTTCCTTAACCACAAATACCACCATAGAGAAGAAGAGGAGATGGAGACCAAGAACTGTTATCCTTTGGGAGATAAGACGAATCTAGCATGGGTAAAATCTTCTCATCCTAAAAATTTTATTCTAGAAGGTTGTTTGAGAAATATTACATAATATGTAGTTAAAAAGGTTGGAAATACTTTGGGGGCGAGTGATTGATAGCTCATTGCCATGTAAGTGGATAATACACAGCTAGAAACCATCCATATAAAGTGCATCACAATCACAAATAAAGACATGAACTTTATCGTTTGGCTTTGACACAGCAAGGGGACTCCTCCATAGGTTTTTTCCATGAGAGATACAGAACCATTATACTTGGAAAGCCAAAATATTTTGTATGCTATGAACATTTGTGTGTGTGTGTGTGTAATGTGATGTGTGTGTGATTTGTACTCTATTTAATTAGTTTAGATAAAGATTTTTTTTTTTGTTTCTTGAAATGCATGATGCTTATTTTTTGTTTAACATACCCACACATCAAAAGTAGTAATAGGTACATATACGAGTTGCATTATCATTTACACACAATGCGAGTATACATATTACATGCTGATATAATTTAAATCGGATTATATTAACATATACAAATGCATCATTAACATACCACACATTATCATCACACTTACACAAATCACATATTTATTCAATGAATATTCATTTATAAGAACAAAATAAAATGCATATTCATCAAGAAAAATACATGCGATGTTTGATAATGATGACAAATACACAAAGCTGATAGCCAACAAGAAATCTCACTTGTTTCTTGGCTTTTTCATTGGTGAAGAGGAGGGGCCAATTTCCAATGAAATAGAAGTTTCCTCTTTGCTTCAAAACTAATATGCTTCCCCTTTAGCTCTTCCTCCAAGAGAAACAAGTTTGACACTTTTGTGAGCTCATCTAATGTAGTGAGTACATACGCTGCTCCACCACACTCTTGGTCAAATAGGTAGAGAAGCTTTGATCACTTCACTAGTGCCACCTTCTTCAAGCTAGATATCACAGGTATTACTTGAAAAGGTCCAAACTTGGTCAGGACCCGAATTTTCATGATTATATCCTCTCCTCATTGTGAGTACTTCTTATGGAAGACCACCAATTCAGTAAAAATGTTGCCAATGTACTCCTTTGAATCCTTCCATCGATTCACATATCGAGATCCTCCTTGCCTTGATGTAAACTCATCTATGTATAGTATATCATGTGAATGACATAGTCAAATCAAATAATATGATCAGTAATTGATCTAGAGTTATTGAAATGTGACGAAACCAGGGTGCATTAAGTTCAATGAGTCTATCATGAAATCTTGGCAAAAAAGGATACATGCAACTATCTTGTCTAAAGTCTATGTATCTAGGGCCACTTTCTTACTAGACTTCGGACATGGCAGTTGCATGCATCATTTTTTGCCAAGATTTCACTAACAAACTCCAGTCGGGGGACCCAGTGCACCCTATGGTCAAGTTTTGTCGCATAAAAATGTATGAGAGTTAGAAATCTTGCCTTTTCTATATCATATTATATCTTTGTTTCCTCATGTATCAATGAGGCACCTCTCCAAGCATAGGGATCCATAAACTCCTTGGTAGGAAGTTGGGGTCTTTGTTTGAACTTATGTTGGAGTGCTTCAAACTTACATTCAACACAAGGTAATCTTCTTCAGCCAATGCAATTTTCTTATGTGTTGCCATGATGGCACTCACTATATCTAAGCTTGTGCCCATTAGGGGAAATATGGACTTAGAAAGGGCCTCATAAGAAATGGATCAGGAGGGTTACTTTTTCTAATCTTAGAAGACAATTGGGGCAACATGCCATGATGAGGGGCAAAGGAGGTTTTGAGAAGAATTAAGGGTTGTTTTCTTAAAAAATATAAAAAATGCAAGCTCAAAATATTTAGCTAAATATGGCACAACAACATTAGCCTTGTGGTTTAGTGATAGGACCATAGGTCTTTGACCCACTGGTTGGCACTTCAAACCTTGCACGCACAACGCAAAACAAAATCATTTGTTTGTGCCTTCTAACCTTACAGGATGCGTGCTAAATGCACTTTGGGAAGTTTGTCTCCACATTTTCTACTCCAGAATGCAATTTGTTGCATTTTTAAATTACAAAACCACCAAATTTTGAGAAAAAATATATTTTTGGGTCAAAATGAAGTTTGTCTCCATGTTTTCTAGTCCACAATGCAATACCACCAACTTTTGAGAAAAACTATATTTTTGGGTCAAAAGGGAAAAAGATAGTGGATAAAATGTGCACACTACCCCCTCTCCCATTGGTTTGCCTCAAATCTAAGTGATTAAAAAATGAGATTAAGTGCTAAGCTAAAGGGCCATTTTTTAGTACATATTCTCCCTAATGATCATATCTTCCAGCCTTTGCCATCATTGGATGCATATCCACATAATCATAATCAATGAGATATTCTATCGAATCCTTGACCAAGATGGACAACAACTCTTCTTGCTTCATTTCCAAGTTTTGTAATACATCTGATAGAAGTAAGTACTGCGTGCCATTTACTTCAATGGATATCAAGGAGGCAAGGTTGGGTTTGCAGACTTGTGGCTCTTCTAAAGAGGATGGCACCGTGAGAGCCTTTAACAATATTTAACCAAAAAGATGGGCTAAATGCATAATAGTTGAGACATCAAATGGACTTCTACTTTTTTATGAAGCTTCAACCTCCTTGGCCAACTATCTCTCGTGTAGACTTCTCAATACTCCAAACTCTAACCAACAATGTATCGATTCTTCCTACCCAAGAAAGAAAAGAACAAAAGACTAGTGTTGAGGTATACTAAACTCAAGAACTTACCTTCCCACATTATATGTTTAAATCTCGAATGTTAGAAGATGGTCCCATGATCCTAATGTCACATCCCTCATGTCCTTCGCATCCACCACCATGTATGCCTATGTTGAGAGAAGAACATAGAGAAGAAGGGGAAGATGTAGATGGAAAAGAGCTTTACCATTCCAAGCCCCTCACTTTGTCATAGCTCAATTCTCCCACACAACCTCAAAGTCAACTTGTCGAGATGGGAAGAAACATAATAAAAGAAAGAGATTGAGAAGAGCTTCACTATTCCTAGTCTCTCACTCAAACACATTCTCTCTTTCTCACTCTCATGCAATGGTTGCATAAAATAAAGGATAGAAAAAGAAGAACAATTGCACAAAAATTGCAATAACATGAATCCAACAACATGGACAAACACATGTACCCTTATATACATAAAAATTAGGGTTAGGGTTAGATCCCTTATGAATTAGGGCTTAAGTTTACACCCTCTTTTTCACTTTAGGATTTCTACCACTTTAAGGATACCCTACCCACTGTGATAAAACAATTTTTGTATCCTTTTAGCTTAGGAAAAATACCTTAATTGGGACTTGAGTATAAAAGGCTTAGTTGAAGACTTAGTTGAGTATCGATAAAAGGTAAACTCATCCATTAGGGCTACAAATCATGGACAAAAGGATGGTAATGATGGCAACATACATGAAGAATCATAATGGCCAAGAGACCCTATTGATGAGGTACATATATCTGAAGTGAATGGATTACTTGACCCAAATGAATTCCAATTACTTTCTCATAGGATTGAATGCATGAATGAGGGTATCATTCAATTGAACCAATAAATTGATGACAAGTTTGGAAAAAGGTTCAATCACTTTGAGAAGTTTCAATAGAATAATCAATTGTTGGACATTAAGTTTGATCAGTTAATTTCCATTCTCAACAACTTGGGTAGTAAGTGGAAAAGCACTCCACCTTTCAATGATAATGGGACATCAATTCCACATGACAATGTGAAGTCAAGGGCAACCCATCAGTTTATGCACTCAACCTATGAGCAAGTTGGTCCATCAAGAGTTAAGGTAATATTTCAACCTCCTTCTAACTCTTGGAATAGGGGAAGACCAAAGTCTGAATCTTCAAAAGATAATGGACAACCTAAAAAAGCTTAGTATGCTGAAAAAGAAGAAGAAATTCATGGGTGTGACTCATTCTAAAAGGAATTTTATACACAAAACTCACAAATACCTAATGCAAGGAATAGACAAGGTCCACACCTTCATACAGATTCGAGAAGAGAGAATAGAGTTAAGTATAATGATGATCTTGAGGAGATGATTTCTCCTATTTAGTCCCCTCATAGTCATCAGCCACATGGTACTAACTCACTTGGTCATTACTCATTTGGCAACAAGAAGAAGGGTCGGCAATCCTTTAACAACAACCATGGATAACCAATATTGGATAATCTCTCTCTAAGACAGTAATCAAGAGGTTCACCCAACAACAATGGTCATCATTACCACTATGATAGAGAGTAAAATAGAAAATCAGTATACCATAGTTTAAAGGGAAAAACCCCTCACACCAACAGAGCTTGAAGAATGGATTAATAAATTGGAAATGTATTTTAGTCTCTATCCATGCCATGATGAGGCAAAGATTTGTTATATAGCTTTACATTTAGAGGGATACGCACATATATGGTAGAGATACATGATGAAAATTGGGCAACTCTTTCATACATGGGAGAACTTTAAATCAACTATGACATAGGTTTTTGTATGCCAATCAAAAAAAGAAGGTTGGAAAGAAAGTGGCATGATCTTAGACAGCAAGGCTCTACGGTTAGGGATCATTCTAGCTACTTTCTAAACCTTTCCATGTATGTTGAGGGCATTTCTAATTCAACCAAGTTGAATAACTATTTTTTTGGATTAGGTCCAATCCTTTTAGGGCAGAGGTGGGGGCATCAAAGTCTATGAATGTACATGTAGCCATATAGTATGTTGAATGCTACAGCCAGAAATGTAGAAGAGAATGAGCTCTTTTCAGCCCACGACAGGAGCTACTTATCACTCAAATCAACCAATAAGGTTTGAACAGTAATTAAGCTAGAAAAGAAAGGCTTCTATATATGAGAATATGGCTTCAAATACTTTCAACAAGATTCCTACATTCCCTAGAGCATATACTTACAAGCAAGGGAATAACTTTAGGCATAATGCTTATCCAAATGGGTACTTCAAGAGAGCTGAAAGTAGAGCTAAACATGCATCTAATACCGTTAGCGGTAAGTCCTTCTCTAATGACAAGCTGAAATAATTATGTTTCAAATGTGGAGAAAAATGGTCACTTGATCATAAACAAAAGTGCAAAGCTAATAGGGAAAATTTTAATATGGTGATCGTAGAAGATTTAGATGAAGATGAAGCCCATGAAGAGGGTCAAATGTAAGATGAAGCTAGGAGGTCTTAGAGTTAGTCAACAAGTTTCCATTTGATCCTAGTTGTCCATAGGCATGATTAATTCTAAGGTTGCTCATATTCTTATCGATACGAGCAACACATATAGCTTTGTAAATACCAAATCATTATTTGACTTGAAGGTATGACCTCAAGAGATGGACATCCCACTAAAGGTACATGCTGTTAATGGAACTTAAGAGTTGAGCAAGGAGATATACCTACAAACACCCATTGAGCTATCATAGTCTTGTACCATTATGATAGACTTGATTGTCCTAGAATATATGGGTCCTATTGACATTATTATTGGCTGTGATTGGCTTAAAAAGATTGGAATTTTTTCCTTGGATCTTAATTAGATGTTTATGGAGTTTACTCTTGGAAGGGGCAGCATGTAACACTTAATGGCATAGAGAGAAAACAAGTGGAAGTAATTAGAAAAAAGAAGATGAAGAGATAGATCAATGCAATTTCTTGCATTTTCACACTTTTCCTCTCAAAGATGGATGAAAATCGACAATATTCAGTACCTAAAGAGAACGATCCATGTTTTTGTAAACTTTTGGAAGAGTTTAAATACATATTTCAGCCTCCTACATCATTATCAACTAAGAGAGAAGTGGACCATCCTATTGATTTGACACTTGATACTAAACCTATCAACAAACTCCCTTATAGGTTGCCAAAGCACGAAAGAGAAGAATTGGAGAAATAGGATAAAGACTTGCTAGAAATAGGTTTTTATTTAGCCTAGTCAGTCACCCTTTGCTTCTTCCATAGTACTTGTTAAGAAGAAAGATGGATCCTGCAAATATGCATCAATTATAGGGACCTCAACAATAGCACTATAAAGAACGAGTATCCAATTCCCTACATTGATTATTTGTTGGATGAACTCAAGGATGCAAAGTTATTTACCAAGATTGACTTGAGGTCAGGTTATCACCAAATCAAGATGAAGGAAGGTAATGAGTACAAGATGGATTTTAGAACAGAAAGGGATCCCTGCCACTTCTTGGTTATGATTAGGGAGAATATGAAATTAAAAAGGGCTCTTTAGCTTAAGAAATAATGACTCTCCTAATGAGAAGAGATGCGAGGTGGACCAATGGGAGAGAGGATAGTGTGTATATTTTATCTCCCCTTTTTTCCTTGTTCCTACCACTTATGGCATTGTTTCCCTAGGTCTCATTTATTCCTCCCTTCCCCTTTTACCATCCCATGCCATGTGGGTGTCATTGGGCATCCAAAAAGGTCACCCAAAATTTCAAAATTTACCTCCTTCAAAGAGGATTTTCCTCCCCTCTCTTCCCTAAATCCTCTTCTTATGTCATATACAATCAAAAAAGAAATTTTTGGTTGCCATTGATTATTGAGAGCGGAGTTTTGAGCTCGGGATGTGCCTAAAATTTTCCAAAATATATGAAATTTAGGGGAAAAATATTCAATGTCGAAGATGGCGGCTCCAGCTAGGACAATTTTAAGCGTCAAGTGCTTTAAAGGCGCCCGAGCGACACTTGTTGATTTTTGATAATTTTTCAGACTATCGTGCAGGTTGTTTCTAGCCAATGCGGGATGTCAAGCCGGACGCCCAAGATTTTTCAGAGCTCAATTTGGAGCCCGGACGGGGAAATGGCCACAAAATGGTCAAAATATGAAAAGGTGGACACTTGGGAGGCAAAAATTGGGCATGCCTTTTGATTTTGGACCACCCCCCCCTTTCAAAATTTTAAGCATACAAGGTGAAAAAACGTGGAGAGAGAATGAGGGATGAAGGCGCCATCTTCACGCCCCATTTTTGCGCCTCCATGGATGGAAATGGAGATGGCAGGCTGTGAGTATCCCATACAACCGATCTTGGGGCTGATCTTCTCCCTCTTAGCCAATCTTATCGCCTATTTTTGCCTGTCAAATGATGGCCTAAATGAAGAGAGCCAATTCTAGTCTTTCTCTCTCCTCCCTCTCTCTCCCTTAAGGGGCTATTCTTCTATGGTGGAAGAGAAGAGAATGAAGAATGGTGGAGGAAAGCTTCTCTGGATGAAACCGGATTGCTTTCGAATGGACGAAGACATGAAGAGTGCTATTCTTGAAGATGCTAAGCATTAAATGCATGCTGGAAATCAGTCTTGTAATCAAAACCAAGAAACTGAGACCCGAAAATAAGCGGTAATTCTATTTTTACAAAGAAAAATGATCTTTTTATGCTATTTGCTTTATGAAACCTTATTCATATAGGATGAAAGTTCATTATGATATTGTTTGCCATGATTTTAAACTGTTTGTAACTTGAAAATTAGAAAATATAAGGCTACATGGCCGAAATTAGTGTTAAAACCCGTAAAACACGCGTTTTAAGGGTAAAATTGGATTTTTTGCTATATAAATGAGAAATATGATATGTCACACCAACTAAATTTGAGTTTCTGCTGTCAATGAACCTAGGGGCCACAACCCACAATCAAATTTTCATTTTCAATCATTGTTTATTAAAGAAAATAGGGAGAAATGCCTAAAAATGGAAAAAAAATGGGTTTAGAATTAGAAAAAAATGGAAAATGGACTGAGAAAAATTAGAGAAAATTATATCTATGTTTGTGCAATGTATAACAATGGCAAAGCATGAGGTTGGCCTCGATTTGTCCCCGTTTCTATGTTTTGTGTGTATTTATTGTTCTTTTAAAAGAGAAATGCATAGAAACCCTATCTAACCGATCAATGATACAAAATGCTAAGAGTTGGATGAAGAGGGGTTGAAACATTGAAAGATAAAGAAAATATTTGATTTATGCATTGCACTTGGCATATAGGAAACGGTTTAAATAAAGAGGATGGTAGCATGAGCATATGGCTCCGTGCCTCCTTTCAACGCAACACACGCTACTAAAATTCATGGAAAGAATGCTTTATGCACCATGCACGGTGCTGATATTTCTTTTGTCTGAGCACATAGTCATACACCATTTGCATTAAGCATAATAATTAAAATGTATCAAAAAAATCTCCTAGATGCATGGCACCTGTCTTCCTTAGGTTGTGACCAACGATGAGCGTGAGAGGATGTCCTAAGCTGTAGGCTAGCCATTGGGTCCTAAGGGAAAATTGTAGTGAGGAATGGTACATCCTAGAACGTAAAATATTGGTATCTTGAGAGGATTTTGTGCTCATTTGTGTTATATATTTAGCAGCGCATCAAAGGGCCAATCCCTGCGATGTAGGAGAGCTACAGTGGGGCTCCGACTATTAGTCGGTGGAGTGCCTTCTATGTGTGTATGATGAGGTATTATGCCTATGTACTTTGGGATCTCCCTCTGAGGAGTTTAAGGGAAACATTGGACTATAAACTATAAATGCATGAATTAAGCTTTAGGGCAGTTTGTCCTTTAGCATTAGATTGACGCTCCTGGTCCACAAGGCCGTGAGGGTGTTTGTGTGTCATGAGCATTAGGTCCGGCTAGTGCCATAGCCAGTGCCGGTCCATTTCAGGTCCCATCAATGGTGCGTCTGCCGGGAGCTGCCTATAAGTGGCGGTTTTCGAATCTAGGGTTTCAAGGGACCCTAAATTATCCATAAAATGGGGTTTTTTCAAGGATGGAAAAACTTGGCTTTCCCCATACAAAACTTACTAATGGACTTAGTCAGTTATGTAGAGCATGAGTCCTCTGTAGAAGATAATTTATGTGACAAAAAGAGTAGCCAATTAGTGGTTACCCCATCCTCTAATACGATGGCATGGGCCGAGGTTCGCCTTGGTGTGGTCTCTACCCAAGAGAAATCATGTTTAACCATCCATCAACTTAGAGGGCATGAAACAAGCATGTTGGAAACTAGGATAGTTATGGCATCAACAAGGCACCATGCTAAAGCCATAATGCCATGGGAAAGTGCTGATATACGATGGAATATGCTTGTGGTTGAAACATCCCGTGTAATGGGCCACCATGACGACATAGTAGGCATCACAAGGATGTTAGAAGCCCTAGCTGTCAAGGGAAAACCGTTGCTTAAAAGGCACGGTTCCCAAGTTTTAAGAAGTGGTAATGATAAATCTGCTTTAGATAAGGACCAAAAGCTCTTATATAAACCTGTTATGGACTTTCCTTTTAAAGGGAAAGGTATGGAAGACCCTCTAAGAGGGGATCAAAAGGACATGTTGAAATTTATAGGACTCCCTAGACCACTCAGTGAGTTGGCAAAAAGGGATGTCAATGAGGGTAATAACCTCCCTACACCGAAAAGGGTGGGGATGGAAGAGGTTAAAGATCCTAAGAGGCTGGACCCAGATCATGATGAATATGAATATTTTAATGACCCAGTGTTGATCCCAAAAGGGAGGACTGAATGTCCTCCCCTTTATAGGGATCTCCTAGTGTTTTATGGGTTGCCAAATGAGGAACCAATGATTCATTTAAGAGAATATGACCTAACTTGCATTGCAAGTGCGTTTGATGATATACATTGGATGCTTGTATTCCCAATTACCCTAAAGGGAGAGGCAACGAAATGGTACTGGAGCCTCCTAAGAGGGTCGATCAAATCATTTGAGGAGTCTTGTGATAGATTTCTAGATGAGTATGAAAAGAAGGAGTCTTATCCTTCTATTAAATAGTATGCTAGAGCCTTTGATAGTACTCTTAGGCTTTGGCTAAGAAGAGCTAGTGCACTACTAGATGATGTGCTATGTGAGCTCTTTCTGAGTGGCTTAGAGATTAATACGCAAATCCAAGTGGAACTGTAGAATCCTAAGTCATTAAGGGAAGAAAAAATGCATGCAATTGATTATGAGGGTCATATTCAGAGATGTTGGGAAAACTTTTGGAGTTTTCCCCGCTCAGTACAAGTGCATCCTAGCTTCCAACCATTCCTGCAAGAAGACAGCTCACTTGTTGATACCAAGGTAGCCTATGAGGAGAACCTTGGTGGCCAAAATTTCAAAGCAGAAAATGGCCATCCTATGAGTAGTAATGACATGCCTATCAGTGAAAAGGTTCCAAGCCATGTAAGTCCCATTAGGGCTTGCAACACTTCCACGAAAGGTAGTTGTGATGGCAATATGGATCGCACCAATGGGCCTATGAGTGTTAATAAGCATTCTGTGTGTGGTTCTAATTTTGTTGCTAGTAAGGCTCTTGCGAGACCTTTGGTGTTGGAATCATGTTTCCAGGTGGATGTTGTTCCCTCCAGTGAAAGCATGGTTCTTATGGAAGAAAATTTGCAGTGTGGACGTAAACAAGTAAAGACATCTTTTGTAAAGAGGATGCAAAATGCTAAAAGTCAACCTGTGCTTCACAAAGGTCATAAGGATGTGAGGCCATTTGGCCATAGGAATAAGTTTGCATTGAGTTCGTTAGACCAGTGTAGTAAATTGAGGGAATGCAAGAATATTAAGGGAAATGTGAGATGGGTTTGGAGACCCAAAATCTCCAAAAGTGTGGTAGGAGTGTTAGATGCAAGGCCAAGGATCCCATCTGGATATATTTTGTCAAACCCCCAAGAGGATAAGACTGGATATACATCTGACAATATACACTTCCTTGGGATACACCCATGTGATGTGCCTAGGCCTGAAGCTCTACCTAGTTTGGGTTGCAGCACTGATTTACGTGAAAACCCAAATGGGGGAGGTTCAAATGAGTACGAAGCTATGATTCTTTCTCCCAAAGGAGCCACTCAGTTGCTTGAACGACCAGTTTATTTGGATTACAATAAATGTGGGGCATGCGAGCCCACTGAGGCCATTGATTCAACTCATAGTGCCCCATAAGGGATTGGCCTTATTGATGAGTTATTTGTGGAAAGGCTTGGACTTGTAGCTCTACAAAAACCTAAGATAAAAAAATACAAGATCAAGTTTTTAGCTAACTTGCATGAGTAGCATGGGGCTAGTCGGCCTATGTTATGCTATCCTTGGCACCCTGGGTAGTCTGATAGGGTGTGATGTATATGCCAAGGACATCAGTATTACGTGGACTAAAATGACCTATCTAGTTTTAAGCTAGGAAGGCTAGCTACTTTGGATATTACATCTAGATTTCATTAGCCCAAGAGGGCCGATCAGTTTTTGTAGTGAAGTGTTTTATTTCATTAGGCCAAGAGGGCCAGTTGTCTGTTTAGTACAGGTGCGGTTAATGATTTCTTGTTGTAGTCTTGTGTTAGACAAGTTCGAAGAAGAGCTTGGAAGGAGCCTTTGTCGCGTGGACGCTTCTCGTGGCCATATCCAGGTCATATCTCTCCTTTACGAGTCCCGTGTTTTTATGTTGTATGTGTCTATGTACTTGTAGAGGATTTTCTTTTCTTGTTGGGGACTGGCGTTCAAGGCATGAAGTCCCAGGTTTAGGTTAGGTATGTCTGAGGGAGGTCTGAGTAGTCGTTGCCTCTTGTCAAGACATTGCCAAACATCAAAAGACCTATTTTGGAAGGGAGTCCTAGTGACTCTGTTCTGCTAGCCTGCTAGGCAGCCGTTCTAGGAGTTCTTGTTAGTTGTGAGGCAGTTAAAGAAGCCTATCGAAGAAGAAAATAATGATGATGAAAAGAAACCCTGAATATCTCAAAAGGAAAATAAATATATACAAAGGTGTGTAAAAAGGGGTTCTAACCCCTATCAAAAATTTGAAAAGAAATGAAAATTTATGAGCAGTTGATCATCGCCTTGTGAAGGCCTGGTAGGTTCCTAGGGATGAGTCAGACCCGCAGCTGATGCCTTGTCTCACTAGGGGTGGCGTCTTGCTGGAAATGAATAAAGTAAGGAAGATTGGAGCAAAAATAAAAGTGAGAGTCAGAAAAGGATTAAGTGTCGCCTTGCGAGGGCTTGGCAGGTTCTTGGGTACCGAGACAGGACCTGAGATCAATGCCCTGTTCTCCTTGGGTCACTACGCTCAGCTCCCTCCTTTTTACATGCCCGAGTATAGAAAATAAAAACTTAAAAGAAGTAATGTGTTAAAGAAAATACATATTGATCAGGCTATAGGAGTCCTCGCCTAGTAGGAGCTCCTGGTTGTGTTGTCCTTAGTTAGGTAGGTAGTTCAGACCACCACTTAGGGCAACCTCTTTGATAGTTCTTTTTAGTCTGGCCGTGTTAGAGCAGTCGGTTAGTGACTAGCTGCGGACCTTCTATCAAATTATGCTAGGCCTACTCCTTGTGGATTTCATGCCTTGGTTTTGTCAGGGGGTAGGGTGAGCATTGTGTTGTATTTAGTATGTATTTCTTTTGTATCAACTTGATGGTTCCTTTGGTTGTTTTTGTGCAGATCTGTTGTGGGATTCGGTGTGCTGAGTAACCCTATCCCGTGGTCACCAATGGGAGCGGAGTTTTGAGCTCGGGATGTGCCCAAAATTCTCAAAAAAATCCAAAATTTAGAGGAAAAATATTCAACATCGAAGGTGGCGGCTCCATCTAGGACGATTTTAAGCGTCGTGCTTTAAAGGTGCCCCGAGCGACACTTGTTGATTTTTGATAATTTTTCAGACTGCCGTGCAGGTTGTCAGGAGTTTCCAGCCAATGCGGGACGTCAAGTCGGACGCCCAGCATTTTTCAGAGCTAATTTGGGGCCCGGACAGGGAAATGGACACAAAATGGTCAAGATATGAAAAGGTGGATACTTGGGACACCAAAATTGGGCATGCCTTTTGAGTTTGGACCCCTCCCCCCCCTTCAAAATTTTAAGCATACAAGGTGAAAAAACGTGGAGAGAGAATGAGGGATGAAGGCGCGATCTTCACACCCCATTTTTGCGCTTCCATGGATGGAGATAGAGATGGCAGGCTGTGAGTAAACCATACAACCGATCTTGGGGCTGATCTTCTTCCTCTTGGCCGATCTTATCGCATGTCTTCGCCTGTCAAATGATGGCCTAAATGAAGAGAGCCAATTCTAGTCTTTCTCTCTCCTCCCTCTCTCCCCCTTAAGGGGCTGTTCTTGTGTGGAAGAGAAGACAATGAAGAATGGTGGAGGAAAGCTTATCCGGATGAGACCGGATTGCTTCCGGATGGATGAAGAAATGAAGAGTGATGTTCTTGAAGATGTTGAGCATTAAATGCATGCTGGAAATCAGTCTTGTAATCAAGACCAAGAAACCGAGACCTAAAAATAAGCGGTAATGCTATTTTTACAAAGAAAAATGATCTTTTTATGCTATTTGCTTTATGAAACCTTGTTCATATGGGATGAAATTACATTATGATATTTTTTGCCATGATTTTCAACTATTTGCAACCTGAAAATCAGAAAATATAAGGCTACATGGCCGAAATTAGTGTTAGAACCCGTAAAACACGCGTTTTAAGGGTAAAATTGGATTTTTTGCTATATAAATGAGAAATATGATATGTCACACCAACTAAATTTGAGTTTCTACTATCAATGAACCTAAGGGCCATAGCCCACAATCAAATTTTCATTTTCAATCATTATTTATTAAAGAAAATAGGGAAAAATGCCTAAAAATGGAAAAAAATGGGTTTAAAATTAGAAAAAAATGAAAAATGGGCTGAGGAAAATTAGAGAAAATTATATCTATGTTTGTGCAATGTATACCAATGGCAAAGCATGAGGTTGGCCTCGGTTTGTCCCCCTTTCTATGTTTTGTGTGTATTTATTGTTCTTTTAAAAGGGAAATGCATAGAAACCCTTTTGAACCGATCAATGATACAAAATGCTAAGAGTTGGATGAAGAGGGGCTGAAACACTGAAAGATAAAGAAAAGATTTGATTTATGCATTGCACTTGGCATATAGGAAACGGCTTAAATAAAGAGGATGGTAGTATGAGCATATGGCTCCGTGCCTCCTTTCAACGCACCACGCGCTAGTAAAATTCATAGAAAGAATGCTTTATGCACCATGCACGATGCTGATCTTTCTTTTGTCTGAGCACATAGTCATACACGATTCGCATTAAGCATAATAATTAAAAGATATCAAAAAAATCTCCTGGATGCATGGCACCTGTCTTCCTTAGGTTGTGACCAACGATGAGCGTGAGAGAATGTCCTAAGCTATAGGTTAGCCGTTGGGTCCTAAGGGAAAATTGTAGTGAGGAATGGTACATCCTGGAACATAAAATATTGGTACCTTGAGAGGAGTTTGTGCTCGTTTGTGTTATATGTTTATCAGCGCATCAAAGGGCCAATCCCTGTGATGTAGGAGAGCTATAGTGGGGCTCTAACTATTAGTCAATGGAGTGCCTCCTATGGGTGTATGACGAGGCGTTATGCCTATGTGCTTTGGGATCTCTCTCTGAGGAGTTTAAGGGAAACGTTGGACTATAAACTATAAACACATGAATTAAGCTTTAGGGCAGTTTGTCCTTTAGCATTAGATTGACGCTCCTGGTCCGCGAGGCCGTGAGGGTGTTTGTGTGTCATGAACATGAGGTCTGGCTAGTGCCATAGCCAGTGCCGGCCCATTTCAAGTCCCATCAATTATATTTAATGGTTGAACTATCTTTTCTAAAGTTTATCTTATTATGTTTTCCATGAAAGAGCAAGAATCTTCTAGCCTTACCCCACCAATAGATGTATTTTTGCGGTCAAATTTTCATCCTTGGACATATGGGGATCTAGTTCAATGATAACATTATCTCCATGCAAGACAATTAAATATAGAACTTTTTTTATCTTGGTTATAACATATTTTCTAATAACTAATAAGGCTTTAGATTCCAAACAAATTGGCTTAAAGTGTGTGTCTTTGACATGCCTAGAGGGAGATCTACTCTAAATTTTTGGATTCAACTCTAAAGCTAGAAACATGTAGTAGAGGCATGGACATCTAGAGTTGACTCCCTTTGACAAATCATACATCCATTTGAGTGTCTTCAAATTCCCTACTATGTGCCATTCCACCTTGTAGTTCCCAAATCTCTTGACAAATATCTCTTCTCCTTCTTGCTGTCTCTTAATCACATCCGATATTGAAGCTTGATGGAGAATCCAATATAGTATATCAAAATCCTCTTTATCTATTTCAAAAGCTCCTAATTGTTGGTTATTGTATTCAAATCGAATATTAAGTAACAATGAATCATTGCATGAACTTGATGAAAGTGTTCTACTCATCAAGGTAATAGAGACCCTTTTTAATTTTGTACTCTTCAAAATCTCACTTTCATCATCAACATGTGTAATAATAATCACAAACTTGGTTGCTCCATGTGTCTCTTCTAGAGACAAATCAAAGAATTTGATAATCAAACATTGCATGGTAGGCAAGTCAAGAAAAATATTGTTAGATTCATTAAAAAGAACCTCTTTTTTCTTGCCCTTGAAGATGGTCTTGATATGGAAAGGCTCACCCAAAACTTTCATCACATTATTATTAACTCTTTGTATGATAGTATTAAACACATATGGACTTGGAAGTAAAAGATTGTATACCTAACCTTGTTTCATATTTGATTATATTAGCTAAAAAATTTATGTATATATATCTCAACTAATACCAATACTATCTAAAGTCTTTTGCACTTGCTCAGTATCTAAAGAATATTACTTAATGAAAGAATCCAAGTATTGTCTACTAAAAAGAACCTCTTTTTTCTTGCCCTTGAAGATGGTCTTAATATGGAAAGGATCACCTAAAACTTTCGTCACTTTACTATTAACTCTTTGTATGATAGTATGAAACACATATGGACTTGTAGTAAAAATTTGTATACATGACCTTGTTTCATATTTGATTGCATTAAGTGAATTTTTTTTGTATATGTATATCAACTAATACCAATACTATCTAAATTCTTTTGCACTTGCTCAGTATCTAAAGAATGATACTTAATGAAAGAATCCAAGTATTGTCTCTTTACTTTTTTGAATTTCTTCCTTTCAAGAATATCCTTTGGGAGTGTTGAAGGTAGAGGGTGATAATAAAATTGAGATCACTTTGAAGCATCTCTCTCAATTGCATTTGGTTGAAGAAGAGACTTAAAGAAGATCAATATTACAAACCAAATGATATTATAAACAAAGTCATATTCAACATTTCTCAAGTAGAAAAATATACCTTACTTCTTCGATTCTTTTAGTGCATCCATGTCCTTTTCCTTTGAGATTCTCAATGTTTTTCAAATATCTTTGTCAATTTGAATACCTAAATTAGTTTGCTTTCATTGGTGTGCTTTGATATGTTTCTCCAATGAATGGATCTTCTATTGACAATGTTCTAATTTTTGTAAAACCTCATTCTTTGCTTTGTTAATAAGTGATTCTCTAATCTAATAACATAATTTTTTATAACAAGATCATGTATAGCCTCAAAATCCATTATAAACCATCAATAATAAATCTTATTAATAAATATCTATTGTATAGAGGAGGTGTGTTGTTTTTTATGGGAACTTTGGGGTATAATCTTCCATCCAACTAAAGATTAAGATTTTTATTTCCTTCAAATCTAAGCATATATTTCATGGACTCCAAAATAGTATTGAATTTTTTT
Source organism: Lygodium microphyllum (assembly GCF_053477565.2). Taxonomy (NCBI): domain Eukaryota; kingdom Viridiplantae; phylum Streptophyta; class Polypodiopsida; order Schizaeales; family Lygodiaceae; genus Lygodium; species Lygodium microphyllum. The sequence goes on from NC_141142.1 coordinate 19,789,985, forward strand.
CTATTCTTAATTGGTTCATACTCACTCTCTAGGTCAATGTGAAAATGATAAAGACTTATTTTATTAGCATGACAACTATAATGGGATGATTGGTCCATAGCTAAGGATGTGATCTAAAGATTTGTATGGAAAAAGTTGTATGAATTCAAAAAAGAAAAAGAATAAAGAAGAAACTAATAAGGAGCAAATGAAGGAAAGAAGACAATGAGAATGGGGGAGGTAATCAAAAGTTGGAAAATTTCAAGTTGAATATTCACTATCACTTTTACAAAGAGAAAGTAGGATCTTTATTAGGGAAATCATTGTCACCTTTATGGATGCTTAGATCTCTAGTTTAATTTAAGCCATAAGAATATGATGATAGCGACTTTTTAATTATTTTATATATGTTTATGTATTAAAAAGTAAACTTTTTGAAAAACCACAAAATGATTTTTCTTCTCAAATATTTTCTCTCTCTATGATCTCTTATAGGGATTTTCCAAGGCCTCAAAACTTCCCTACTATTTTTTATTCTCTCCATCATACTTGGCGTGGTCCCAATGGTCTCTAGGTTGACTTGTGGAATAACTTGATTAATAAGGTCATAGATAGGGTTGTTTTTTGTATTGAGAGATTGACTAGGACTAGTGTCTTTGCTGGTAGTGGGAAACTAAAGCTTGTCCTCCTCTTGACAAGCGCATGCACCTACATCACAGTCCGATTCTTAGGTTTCCTCTAGATGGTTCAGATTTTTGTGATTTTGTTGTTTTTGTTAATGTTTGCCTTGTCACCCTATGCCCTTCCTTAAAGATTTATCCTTATGGTTTTCGGTCGTCTTAGAAAGCAAAAGTTTCTTGAGGTAAATTGAGTGTGGGCCTACTTGCATTTCTTCTTGGCCTCTGGTTACAAACTAGTCTTGACACTCTCTTACATGGTTTCCTAGCTAACCCTTATGGCTCTTCCAATACTAAGATGACAACTTGCAGCACCCATCCACACAAGCCATGTACCAAATGCATGCTTCACTAGCCCCTTTTTCAAAAGAATTATCTTGTGCACATTCAAGGTGATAGTGGAAGCATAGTGCACCTTTGATAGGGCCTTCAATATAGAGAGTTGAGCCCTCTTGTCTGAGGTGAAAGTGACATGTACAATGGCAATGTCACCAATCAAGATTTGGTCAATGTACTGCCTTATGGAGACATTCTTCATGAAAACTCTCAGGTCCTTTTGGCAACTTACAAAGCCATCGATATCAAACATAGTCTATATTGAAAAAAGAAGTTAGCTCAAAATAGTATGCAAAGTAAGACAAAATGTCTAGATGGATGATTGTTACACTTCTTTCTTGTCATTGATAACAACCTTCGAGGTTTTGGGTCATGGTCAAGTCTTAACTTAACTTAGACTCATCCATTGAGGGGGCTTGTTGCTCTTTAAGGGGTACATGTCTTGCCACCAAGCTGGATTGCAATGTTTTGAACTCTTGGGTGCCAAATGTAGCATGCTCTACCAAGTCAATGGCATTTCCAAGAACCATGAGTACACCTTGAACATTCAATTTGTGGGTTACTATACTTCATAGGTAGGTCCTTAAACATGAGGAAAATTTCATTAGCAATTAGTAGCATTGGCAACACCTCATCCTTCCTCACTTCAAAAAAATTATTCACATTGTGAAGAGATAAAAAGTATTTGTTGTCGATGAAGACCTCACTCATGCTATCTATATGAAAATCTACATCTATGATAGATGGTGTGTCCCCTTGCTCACATGAGCCACTCCCCATGCTATTGTCCACAAGGACTATAGCTTTATTGACCATAAGGTTTAGAGATTTATATTTTTTGTAGCCCTTGCTACCTCTTTAGTGTTGTCTAGTGGTGAAGGGTTTAGGTTAGGGACATTTTTTAGCAAGTCTCACACTTCTCTCCAACACCTGAAAATGACTTAAAAGTTATATTGAGGCCAAAAACTACTAAGCCTTGTAAAGAAAAAACCCTTGTACTCTCCACGATAATATATATTCTTTTTTTTGCAATCTATCACTTGAAAATATCCTGTGTTTTTGTGTCCATGTGATAGTTTTTTTTTTTTGCCATCTATCACTTGAAAATATTTTGTATTTTTTGTGTCCTAGTCTTTTATGAACCCATGTTATAGTGGTAGATGTGTTGATATTTTCAAAAAGATAAAGATGATACAAATATAATACATATTTAAAGTGAAATAAAATTTCTATTTGATAGGCTAGATATGGTAGTTTTGTTCCAAAATGTCATCTTACCCTTTCATGCACTATAGCATCTAGGGACTCCTAAGAAGCTCATCTAGTTTTTTTTTTTTGGGTCAACTGTGGAACAAATTGGCATTTTTGGCCTGTCCAAGAATAATTTTTTCATGTCAAATTTTATATTTTTTAATTTTACTTCATCACTTAGATGACACATGCTAAGTTGTCATTCGACAAATGAGAACAGCTAAGTAGTCAGCTGCTTCGATAATTGAGTGCTTATTCTATTTAATCATCACATTTTTAATTGATGTTCCATATTAAAAATTACATCATCATATATAAATATAGTATGAGACATTTGAAATTGAATAAAAGTAATGATTTTTCATTTCATATTAGTTTACAAAATACATTATTGAAGTGTGCATTTGAAAAACTCTAAGTACTTCTCATCACTAATCTCTCTCTCCTCTCATCCTTCTAGCTAATCGCACATCTCTTTGTATGATCATCACTCACTTAGAATGAATTATGCATAGATACTAATCCTCAAAAAGGGTGATAAGGTAAGCTTTTGCGACCTCTTATATAGCTTCCAGTGTAAGTCCTTGCATGTGAAATTTATCTCTCTAAGAGTGGAGGATTTTCTTCATTATGTATGAAAAGGGCACTCTCTTAATCAACAAGTCTATGCTCTTTCAGTACTTGTGGATCTCCCTACTAAGGGTTTCCAAGTGATATTTTTTCCTACTCTTTAGCCTTTTCCCTAGGACTCATCTGGCTAGACCTCACTATACTTGCCATCTTTGCACTTGTTGGGATAGAGCTTGGGATTGAGGTTGGGGCTAAGGTGTAGGTTGCTTGACTAGGGTTGGTTATGGAGCATGGAGGAGGGGTACTAGAGAAGGAGGAGGAATTACTTTGGGTTGCTTAGTTCATATCTTAGGATGTCGCATGGGGCCCTTTCCACCTATTGAGTACCCCTCAATTGCATGTGCACTAGGATCAAGCATATCAATCCCACTCTAGGGTCTATTCATGTTGTGGTCAATGTATCCCTCACCATCATTAGGATGTCGCATGGGTTGCTTAGTTTGTAACTTAGGATGTCGCATGGGGTCCTTGCCACCTATTGAGTATCCCTCAGTTGCATGTGCACTAGGATCAAGCCTATCAATCCCACTCTAGGGTCTATTCATGTTGTGGTCAATGTAGCCCTCACCATCATTGGTGCCATCTTCTTCATTCATAGAAGTGTTATCCTCATTGTTCTCTGGATTTTTGTTGTCACACTCCTCATCTTCACTTCTTCATCTTCAAAATAGTCTTCTTTGCTCATGACCTCTTCTCAAGGTATCTAAGGCCAATCTAGGGAGTCTTTGAGCCTTTGCATGAACGAGGGGAAAAAGGACTGTAAGTTGGCAAAGTTGTGTTGTTGTTGGAGTCATCCCAGTAGCTAAAATGGGGGATTTTTTAGCCTTGCCATGGTGGATAATACTTGCCCTTGGCCTTGGCTTGGTAGTGAATTTTGTCATGATGTTTGCTTAGTGCGAGCCATGAGGTGGATTAGAATAGGGGGAAAAAAAGACAACGATAGAAGTATGAAATAAGAAATGAATTAAAATAGCTCTATTTATATAGAACATAGTATTAGGGTTTAAGGGGGATTCACACGTGGTTTTACATATTTGCCCATTTTGATCAATTTCTTTGCCTTGTCATGTGCCATGCTACATGTATATTCACTAAAAATGTGTTTCACCACCTTTCTTTGTTACATGCATGTATTTTCTACTTGAGAAATTTGGCCAATGTGGTAGCCATAGCATTCTCCAATGTGATGCATCAATCAAAGGTACATCTATAAAACCAATTGAGCATTTCTATGGGGTATCTTTTCCTAATGCAAGAATCTCCATTGGTAATTTTTTTATAAATATGCATCACAAGCTCGGTAATGAGGTTTCTCTATACATTGGGTGCTCCACATTTCCAAAGACATGTAATTCTCCAAAAAATATGATCCATGAGTATATTATATGTGCTACAAAAGTATGGAGTGTTGACATTATATTGGGAAAGTAAATGATATTAAATATAAAAGAACATATAAGCACTAAACTTGGAGACATACCATGTGGTAGGTGATGTTGGTTTCTCTCCCATGCATTGATAACTAGCTTTGTAAAATCTTTGTACTACTTTATGAAATTCAACTTGAGTGGAACAATCTATTGATAGTTTTACCATTATAAACTCTAGATTATCAAAATAATGTAAAACTTTAGCTTGAGTATTCTTAATTCTAGGGTCTCTTTCAAAATGTATACTACATTTGCACAAATCTCTCCACAACTCCCACTTTAAACCTTGATGGCTTGCTAGTCATATTTATAGTGAAAGTGATGGTGAGTGAGAGAGGGAGAGACAATAAGATAGAGAATGAATCACACACTTGTATTACACACTTGCATTGCAATACCTAAGAGTACACATATATATACAAGAAAGTTGTGCATATGGTAGGTCCTCTTACTGAAGTATTTACCATATGTTCTAGATCTATCTTATCTAGTTCTCTTAAATATCTAGATATTGTCTTCTTAGATATTCTCTAAGTACATGTTCATGAGTACATTCCATTATTCTAACATTCCCCCTCTTTAGAAATGGATAACAATATTTGCTAATATTCTTCCTCCCTTCTCAAAAGAAAATAGGATTTTCTTTTGCAGTACAAAGACTTTCTACCAATCATCTTGGCTATAAGAGAAGTAAGATTACAATGTTAAGTATAGCATGAGACCTTGTCCTTGTTGTTGCAAAAGATATACATAAATCTTTTCTTGCAATGATTCAATGGATGTAAGTTAATGGTGAAGATATTTGAACTTTGGTTAATGGTGGATACCTTGATGAAGAGTTGATCACCATTGTTCACTTCATGATAGATTTGAGAAGAGATGGGATCATTATGTAGATAGATGATGTATTGCAACTGGAACTTGAGAGTGGTGGAGTAAAAAAATGGTGAGAGAAAAGAATGAGATGGAGATATAATCACAATGTGACTAGATACCATAGTAAGAGAGAGATTGATAAGGTGCTTGTGACTTGATCTATCGAAATGTTGTTGCTGATGAGAACAAAAGTGTAAAATAGCATGTGATTGATAATGAATTTCAAGCATGTTATCTTTGAGAGGAGTCCAAGGGTTGGGTATAACATCTTTAGTATTAGCATACTTAGTGTTGGTGTACTCTTTTATCCATATACAAAGTAGTTTGTGCAAATTTGCACGTGTTATTTTATACTTTATCCATTCGTTTTCCCTCCTTTGGAAGGCTAAGATAGTTGACTGATTTGAGAAAAATACAATTTGTAGATGATGATTTGGGTAAGGTATGAGGTAGACCATTTCATAATGAGATTGAGAAAAAATTTGAAGAGTGAGTACTTTTGATTGTTGATGAGATTGTTGCCATGTAAGGTAAAATAATGATTGAGATTTGGGCATAAAATTAGAGCAATATGATTCTAGGAGGAAGATAACTATGTGGATGGTTTGATAGGGTAATATAGAAATAAATGATGATTTGATGGATTGAGGGTGATGGGAGATTTAAAAAAATAGTATGGATGGAATGTGATGGTAGGATAAAGTCATGTGTAGGGATTAAGGATTGCATATTTAGAAGTAGTGATGTGATAATGATGAATTCATGGAGATAGGATTTTGATGTAAACTTGGAAACATTCTGATGGTCCCAAATGTGTAGGAGGAAGCCAAGAGTGTGTGTGTAATTTCATTTGATTAAGATATTGTGGCATAAAGTTGAAGTGAAGCATGTATGTGACCATCAAAAGATGAGGATATTGAGTACATAGAGATAAGGACCAAGATATGATATTGAGATTGAACTAAAGTTTGGATAGTGAGTAGATGTGGAGGGACAAACGTAAGGAAATAGGATAGTACCCAGAGATGTAAGAGAAGTCAAAGCAATGTACTTAATGAGGGAGTGACCTTGAAGGTTGGTAGAAATATCCAATAAGATTTGATGAGAAACGATAAGGGTATCCACATTGTAAAGTGAGAGAGTGGCAAGGTTTTTCCATCCTTTTTCCACTAAAGTAGCTTCCAAATGTCTTGATAAAGAAAGTTCAATAAAGAGGCCACAAACAATGCCTTCTTGGGCCTTGAGATATTGGGTAAAAAGAGCATCCCCTTCTTCAATTATTGTTCCAATTGAGATGATGATCGAGCCTTCTATTTCAAGATTCAAGAGGAGAGATTGGTAGGGATGACAAAAATTGCAGTATTGAGAGTGATTGCGAGAGCAAAAATAACATTCTTAGATGGATGAGTTAAGAGCATGAGAGCACATAACAAAAGAGTCATGAGAGAGAGGTTGATATGAGGGGCCTTTATCTGGTAGAGAATTGGAGCTGTTCATCAAATAATTTTCTATGTAGTCCATTAGTTGATAGGAGAGAGTGAATAGTGGACTTCATGAGGATACAAGCATCCAACATATGTATTGCATTATGTGATTTGGCAAGGATAAGATAAGAGAGAAGGGGTGATGATGTGGATAAGGCTCAAAACAGAAAGATGGGAATAAATGAGATTAATGGGAGCTTGAAAACCTTAGAGTTAGGTGATAATAAGGTATAGAAAAAATATGTAGCTAGGAGAAAAAACCTTGAGAATAAGATGTGATGGTAGATGGCCCTAATGGGTAGTAGTTCTATGGGTCACAAAAGGATAGGTGGTATCAAGAGTCAAGACAAGACCTTAATATTGTGAAGAGTGAAAAAGGATAAGTGAGGTCACAAGGTTCTTACCATATGTAATTATTTCTTGTGGAGCCCACAACATTCATGGGATAGGCATGTAGATGTGCTTATGGCCAAGCTTCCAATTGAGGGCTCAATAATAGGCATGATGGTAGTAGTGCCAAATGTGATTGATGCAATTGTATTGATGCTGGTTGATGTTGCTTGGGTTGGTGTGAATGAAGGCTTGACTGCTTAAATGTGAATGGGAGGTCTATAAAGCATTAAACCTTAAAAATTTTAGAAGCCCTTTTAAATTTATCACAACATTGAGAAATATACCCCCTTGGGGGGTTCACTATATATATATATATATATATATATATATATATATATATATATATATATCCTTTATATAACGTGCGTTCATGGCCTATTTATAAATATCCTAATCTGTGAGTTTTTCTTGAATAAAACACAATTTTTTTTAATTCAATATCCAAGTAACCCCTTTATATGACACCCTTTCGTATGTAAAAAATGTATAAAAATGTTATTTTAAAAACCCCTTATTTTTGAACTCATGTTATACATACATATATTCATGAGTGACCCCCCTCCCCCCCAAGAAAATATAGATGATGTGTCAGATTGTGCCATTTGTTGGAGAGCCCATAGACCTGGTCGTTGAGAGTTTGAATGTTATGTGATCAGTGGTGCTGGTGGAGCTGAGGGCTAAGCTGGAGAGTGATGTAGATAGAGACACCTATGATTAGAAAGGGCTTCCAAGTTAGCAATTAAGAGCTGAAGCAAGGTGATAATAGACCTCAAAATAATTCAATAAACAATGGCAAGTTTATACCTATGGATCTTTTTAAAGAGTGTAAAGAGAAGGGTCTATGTTTCAAATGTGTTGAAAAATATACAGTTGAGCATGATCCAAGTGCACTTACAAGAATGTCAAGGCTAAGAATTACAACATGATCATACTTGAGGATGCGGATGATGAGGTCATTGAAGAACGGATAGTGAGTGCACAAGCTGAATTTGAAGAGCATGATGAGGATCTTGATCTCAATCAGTCTTATGACATTGCAAATGGATTTCTATTTGACCCTGAAAGGCATGTTCATTTTGATCCTGGTGAGATAGATTTACCTACTACTACCACTATCCTTTGTTCTATTTCCATGGATACTTGGACAAGTTCAAAGAGCCCTAATATACTTTGTATGAAGAGTACAATTCATGAAAAGGATGTGTTTAACTTGATAGACAGTGGCATTATGCACAGTTTTGTGAATAAGTCCATTGTGAATAGGTTACTTTGTTTTCTCACTAATTTACATCAGTCCATAAGAGTACAAGTAGCTAATGGAAAATAGGAAATAAACACTCAAATGTGTCCAGAGTTTCCCATATAATTAGGTGAAAATTATGAGGCACAAGTGAACCTAATTACTTTGAAAATGGGACCCATTGATATTGTGCTTAGGTGTGATTGGATGATAAATTTAAGGAAGATTGCTATGGATTTCTTGTAGTTGTACATGGAGTTTTTCATTGATTGAAAGCTTATCCATCTATAGGGAATTCCTAGTAAATTTGATTTTCAGCTTATCACCATAAAGTAGCTGAAGAAGGAGTTTAAGAGGCATTCTTAGATTTTTTGTTTTACACCTAAACAAAGAGGTTGATGATCAATCTAGGAATTCAACTGAGCATCTAGATTTGAAGGCTCTATTTGATGAGTGAAAGGACTTGTTTGAAGCGCATGTTTCATTACTTCCCAAGAGAGCAATGGATCACCCTATAGATTTGGAGCCACATTCAAAGCCAGCCAATAAGCCAACCTACAAATTGTCTAAATGTGAGTGTGAAGAAGTGGCAAGGAGATTCTAGAGATGGAGTTCATTGAGCCTAGTTTGTCACCTTATGCATCTTTGATCTTGTTGGTGAAGAAATGGAGCCCCAAGAGGAACACCAAGGAAAAGGGGTTTCTATTGCAAGAAAAGCAATCTTGTAACATCAACAAGCTTTTGTTTCATTCTTTTGAGAACCACAACAAGGAAAAGAATAAATCTTCACGCAGCATCATAGTAGATATCTCCCACGAATTTAATAGAATCAACCATAATCTTCAACATCTTCATAGAATCCATCAATAGAACAAGAAAAAAAAAAGACACCACTTTTGAATGGAAATAATCACATAGTATTCATCTTCATTGTCTTCATAGTTCTCTCTTTCAATCTCTCATAGAAGGATACATTGTTTTGATAGAATTGACTATCTCTGACTCTTTCTCTCTCTCTCTCTCTCTCTCTCTCTCTCTCTCTCTCTCTCTCTCTCTCTCTCTCTCTCTCTCTCTCTCTCTCTCTCTCTCTCTCTCAATCAATCAATGAATAGTACATCATCTGATTACTACAATACTCAATAATCACTCATAATAATCCTTCTTAGGTCGTGTATGCACCTCCCAAGAGATATGGGAGGTATGAAAGGGCATCAGAGCCACTACAGTGTCTCTTCATAGCTCACTACTGTCACTTCACTTCAGTCTACACTTGAGTCTTCAGTCTGCACTTGAGTCTTCAGCAGTTATTTCTTTCATTTATTTTAGCTCTTTTAAACTTAGATTCATCCTTTACAAAAGTTAGAAAAATTTCCCAAAGTACAACCTCATATCATAGAACACTTACAAAAGATCTACAGAGGATTTACAGAATAGAAATAGAGCAGAGACAAAATAGAGACAGAAGCTCTACAGAAGGTCTACAGAGGATCAACAGAAAACATCAAAACCTCATAACTCATACTAAAACAATTCCAAACTATCAATAAATGCTCAATAATATTTCAAAAGATCTCAACCTTCATCAATCATCAATCCATGCTTCATACAGAAGAAAATCAGAACAAAGCAGAAGCTAAACAGAAGGTATGAGAACCAATCAGAACCTCTACAGAACCTATCAGAACATCACAAAGCCTCATACTTCTACTGAGAATCATCATGAGCTTCTAAAACATAATCAATATAATCCAAAACACTTTCAAATACTTCCAAAAAAACCAATCATCACTCAAAATTCATAAAAAATCAACCATTTAGGCCTCAAAAACAACAAAAATCAGTCAAAAAGGCAGTCTTTTTCCACTCTCAACATATCCCCACACTTAGAAAGGAAGCGTCCTCGCGACCTAAGGAAAAAAGAATATAAGTTCAGTAAAGAGCTCAATTCAATCTTTTGTCTTCAACAGCACTTCATAAAATCAATCAATCACGATCCCAACAAGTAACCTATATATATGATAATACTACAACGAAAGAAAAACACCCTTGTGGATATTATCTCCATTTTTAAAAAATTTGTTAGCAAAAAAAACTCATAAAGGATATAAGAGTTTTCTTTAAATTAGCATAATATTCTGCTAGCTTTTAATCCAATATCTTCTTCATCAATCCAGCTTCAACTTCAGCTCCATTCAATAAAGATAAACAATATGCCCACACCACAACTCACACTACTTTACACAAACAATATCTGAATGGCATCTCTTTTAAAAAAAGAAAAGGTAGAGAGATGTATTCTGATCAAGCTTCAAAGTTACAAAGGATAATGGATCAGTGAAGATGATCCCTTTTAAAGGATTAATGATTTTTAAACCTTTCTAAGGATAAAGATTCATCCACAAAGGTTTTTGGAGGATTTTGCAAGAACTACAAACAACACATTCTCTCTAGTAGGATGACAAATCTGCTTAGCAAGCACAAAGCATGAAAATAAAGCACATCCAACTGATGGGTATCCACATTTATATTGACATCCAAACATAACGTTTGCACTTGCTTTTGATCACCATGAGAGTGACGGTGTATAAATGCTAGATACCATGAATAATGAGCAATCATTCTTACTAATGGATCCAAAGATTGAGAATGAAGCTGAGAAAAATGTAAATAGTTGTGAAAGGCTTGATTCGTAGTCTTCCATTCTCCTTGAATCACATGCCAACTAATTTGGGGTCCCATCAAAGAGTCTCCTATACTCCAGTTTATTCTTCTCAGAATTGTCTGATCAAAACCTTCATATTTTATAACCAACAGAGGGGGTGTCTGAATAAAAGATGAAAGACATGGGGATGGAATAAGGGATAAGGGATGAAGAGAGGGATAAGCAAAATCATAAAAAGAAGAATAAGATAAGGTAGGAGAATCCATCAATGTAGCAATATCAGAAAGAAAGCGAGTAAGGAAATGTGGTGGGAATATGGACAGGAAATGAAAAGATGGAGGAGGACAAGGAAGAAGGGGAGAAAATACCCAATCAATGATGAAAGGACATTGCGTAAAAATAGGAATATGGAGTGTGTCCTTAGGTTGAAATAAAAGGGGTAAAATGACATGTGGGGTATTCTGGAAAAGAGACAGATAAGTGTCATACCTATGAGCCATTTGTTGATAGTAAGTCAAGGATGGAACTAATGGTCCTAAGGCAGAACGTCTAGCATAGGCCTAAAAAAATAAAGGATCAAAAGGATGTTGCTTGGAAAGATAGGATAACAGATCCACCCTCAGTTGATTGACATTTTGCACATGAGAAAAAGTCTTTAACTGTAAGATCACAGAATCTAGCATAGGATGCCAATAATCCTCTGGACAATCAACTACTCTAGAAGAATACTTTTGAAACATTTCATCAATCTTAAGCTCCAATGGTGTACATAGAGTACTGCTTGCAAAACTACATCTCCAACATACTAAGAGAGGTCTTCATCATCTGGAATTAACAAGTCACCTCTGAGGTACATATAGGACATCAACATTGAATCTGGGGCTATCAAATCCTCAAACACCATCCTCACCACTTCAGACAATAGATCCACAGACCAGGTTCCACTCCAACCATACTTTGGAGGAGATAGATAAATCCATGGTTGAAAGTTTAACATAAAAGGCTAGCTTCTGTTGTTGATAATGAACAAAGAAAGAGTAGGCTGGAGGAACAAACTCCATAAACTGCTCAAAATTAGTCCATAAGATATCCATTCTAGACTACAATCTCTCAACCTTGGCATGAAATAAAGGACATAAAGTGGCATTTCGTTGAAGAGAAGCCAAGTCCTGCTAAGACATAGAAGGAATCATGGGGACATTGGGACTTGGAGGAATGGATCGTGATTGCACTAGTTGGTCCTTCAATTGTTTAATCTAGGAGGCTAGGGATTCCACTATATTGTGCGCAATCTGTAAATCTGATAGTTTGATGTCCAAAAGAGTCTTAAACTCTTGAGCTTCGTTGGACATTTTCTCTTTCTCTTCAGAAACCTTGGTGACCTCTGATTGAGCTTCTACTAACTAATTTTTCAAAGAAGATATGTATTCTCTTTGGATCTTAATCATTTTGGTTTGCTGCTCTATATGCTTATACAGATTAGAAAGAGTGTCTTTGGGAGAGGCTAGCTCTGTGGTTGCCTTATTCATGTGGTCTTTGGATTGCATCAATTCTTCATAAAAAGAAGAATATAACTATTGAGCACAAGCTGCCCACACTGAGAGTTCAATAGAACTCTGGATGCCTTTACAAAGGAAAGGAATGGCATCCCTGCCACTACGCGGTTCAGCGAAGGAATTGACATATCCAAAGAATCCTCTCGATGTGCCATGAATAAATTGTTGCATGTGAGGTAGGCAAGGAGTTCACTTCCAGAGGTAGTAGAAACTGACATTGAAGGAATGACCAATGGAATTGTATCTACTACATGCTTTAAGCGCTTACACTAAATGACTAGTGGAGGAGGGGAATCAATATCCTCTATGTCAATGGGTTCTGAGTATTCTGAAGGTGGAGGGGGAGGAACTAGATTAGATGGAGGAGGAGGTAAAACATGCTTCTTAAGGACTGAATATGTTAGAAAAGCATATAAATATGAACCAACGGCTACATTGGTAACATTTCCTCTAGTCACCTTAACAAAATGCTGAGGTAAGTGCTCCAGTCAATGTCAAACCCTTTCAAAACCATCCTGGAAGCTGTGAAGAGCTCCTTGAACAAGTAGTGAGATGGTGTCTTGGTAGGCATGAACTTGTCCTAAAGGAATTGGTAGACTAGCTTCCAGAAAGGATCAATGATCATTGAAAAAGACACTCTTGAAGTGTTAATCACCTTCTTGACATCAAGTACCTCTTTAGTTAGCTTCTGTAACAACTTGAGGACGTCTTCATTGGAGAATAAGTATCTGGTTGTGACAAAGGGTTTACCTTTGTAAGGGAGGGACAAAGCCTTCCCTAACCCTCGAGGTGTTAGGACCATGGAAGTACCACGAACCAAGCCTGATTTCTTACTATATGACGGGAGAAACTCATCATAGAGGGCTGGATCATCTGGAATTAGAGGCTCAAAATTCAGTAGGGAAGAATAATCTCTACTGATCAATGGGACATACTAAACATGAGGAGGTATACGAGGTGCCATTCAGATAGTAAACACACAACACAACTCACAAACAAAAGAGATGCTTGCAAAACCAGTAAAAAAGATCAAAGATTAAATATCAACCAAGGGTTTTGAAACGAGACTCAACCAACTATCCCCAAGCAAGGCACATCCTAGAAAACATTCGACATGACCTCTAGACATATGCAACTGGAAGCTTCATGCTATGCAACAGACATGCACCCGAGACCCCGTATAAGGCAGATAAAATGAAAAATAAATTCAGATCGTACCCTTAACTATATAAATCAACCAAATCAAGAACCACACACGTCATAACCAAAACACCATTGACCATTAGTTGACAAGAAAACACCATTCTGAAGACTACACGTGCCTATCCTGCAAAGGGTATTCATTTGAAAATGGGAATAAGAAAGTACAATGAGGGGAATGATTTTAGTGAAGGGGTTTTTTTAATAAATTATTAAAAATGGGTGAAATTTTATCAGGTTTTAAACCTTAATAAGAAATCATCGGTTCATTTTTAAATGGCTATTTACAATTTATTAAGGTAAAACGGTACTTTTAATGAATCTCGGACTTCGATACCCAGGCTGGGTCTCTAAATGTAGATTCATTAATTGAAAATTTGATGTGTCTGAGGCGCTCTTCTTTTTCAGCGCATGCATTTTTGTGACGACTGGTTCATTTTATTTAAAATTAAGGTGCCTCTGAAACGCATGTAGCGTGTGCAAAGTGAACGGTTGGTTGGTGTAGCCTTTGTCGAGCTTCCTCTGCGCCTTCTTCAAGACTGTCAGTTCTTTCATCTTCCAATATCTTGTCTAGAGCACATCATAATGCTGGTGTCGCTGGAGCAGAATGTCGAGTTTCCAGAAGTCAAGAAGCAAAGAAAGAAGAGATCGATTCTAGACAGGAAGGCTGGCCTCTTTGCGCAGAGACCAGTTGCTGCCTCTCGTCATCTTCCTTGTTCCACTATCTCCGTCCTCCCCTCAATAAGCAGCTGCCTGTTCTTCCTCTCGGAATTGTGCATACACATTGCCAACCTTCTTGAATTTGATAGAAAGGGCATCAAGCCCGTGTTTGAGGCTTCAACCTGCGTTTTCCCATCGCCGATTGACAGACGGCACCCGTCAGAATTAGTCTCCGCCCCCCTAGCTATTCGAATTCTCACCCACTGAAACCATAGCAGGGCAGACCTTACTGGCCTCCCTTTTTCGCTTTTTCCTTGAGTTTTTAGCTTCCTCCATCGGTTTTTGCCGCCACAGCTTGATATTCTTGGACAAATCTAAGAATATCTTTTGCTATTCTATCACCTTGTCTCTCTCTGAGACGGTGCAGAAAGCCAAGGGATCCCAACATTTGGTATTACCAAAGCAACCTTTAAACTCACTCCATAAAGTGATGTTCCTATGCCACATCCAAGGATCCCACCAGCAAACTGCCCCAGAATATACCAAGGAACATCAAGCCAAGGGAACTTCCCTACACTTGCAAACCTATTGTCACTGCTGGGTTGACATGTGCTCCAGATATGTGCCCAAATGAAAAGATGACAACGATGATGCCAAATGCAGCACACTCAGCATACATATCCACCACAGCAGTCCCAAACAGAATATCACTTTGCAACCAACCTAGTCTGACAATTGCTTCATGAACTTGTTGACTCTTAGCAAGTGCTCCTATGTCAGCACATGCTTTCAAGGCGCAGATAAATGAGACTGCATTGGGAGAGTGACCCTCAGATTGCATCTTATCAAATAACCTTAGCACCTCTTCACCTGGTCCTTGCTGTGCATACCCAGAAGGGAACCCGTTCAGCACTCCTTGAGCTTTTCCCATTGCACATGATATTCCTGAATTTACACCTTTGTCTTCATAGCTTAAATGTCAGCTTCTATAAAGCTTCCTTTGATTCCACGGTATCCTGCACTTTTCTTCGAGTTCATCATTAAAATTATCAGCTTGATAATGTCCATTGACATCAGTTTTTCATATTTTTCTAATACACACACACATCATGCATCCAAACAAATCATACATATGCACTAAGGGAATATATACATTGGATGCGGATTATCGTAATGCATCACACACAATGAATCACACGCAGAAAATAACACAAATGCAATGGAGGTGTGTATGACTCGGATGCGCAGCAACAGGACATCCACCCCCTCTAAACCTGCACATCCTCCGGATGTGCCAACTATCCAGGATCATTCAAGTCCACAAACAGGTCGAGTCCATCTTCTGTTTCTAGTAGACCTGTTTCTCCATCAGCTTCATCATCTATATTCTCTGCTTCTTCTGCTTGTCTTTCTTTTACCTGCTCTTCTTCTGTCAACGCTTCAAGTGCATATTCTTCATCTTCTCTTCTCTTGAAAATCTTGACTCGTTTTCTAGCAATGGGCACCCTCAATACTGTTCCATCTAGTTCAGCCAACTCATAGGTACCATTGTCAAAAACCTGTTTTACTTCATACGGTCCAAACCATCTTTGAACCATTTTTCTCATGCTACTATGCTGATTTTCTAGACTACTGTCGTAGAGTAGAACCCAATCTCCTTCTTTTATGGCTCTAGGCCTCAAGCGATGCCTTAAATCAAACCTGTCCTTATTTCTGAGACGGGCTGCCTTCAAACGATCAACTGCTAACTGTACATCTTCTGTCCTTCTCTCTAGTTGACGAATCCGAAGAGCTAGAAGCTCTTCCCTTGATAAATTCTCATGCCACGGAAGAACACTCCAAGTGAGAGCACAAATTTCTATAGGCATGACAGGTTTTTGCCCATACATCAACTCTGCAGGCATGTATCCAGTAGTCACACTATGTGTAGAGCGATCAGCCCACAACGCAAAAGGTAGTAATCTCGGCCAATCTCCAATCCGACCTCTACAAGCTTTTGCCAATGCTTTAACTATTGGCGGATGTCCTCTTTCACTCTTGCCATTTCCCTCTGGATTATAGGCAGTAGTAAGAGCCAATTTAATCCCAAGCCGTGAGAAGAATTCTCTAGCTTCATCTGCATCTAGCTCTCCACGATCAGCTGTAATCTTGCCTATACATCCATACCTGCAAAATATTTTTTCCAATAAGAATTTACATACTGTAGTGGTGGTCTTTGTTGGAAAATTCTTCCTTCAACATAGTTTGTAAGATCCTCCCTAGCCAAGACAAGATATCTCATCTGCCAAAGTCCCACAGGCAAAGTAACCAAGTCTACCACCCACTTATAATGCATACATAGTGGATAAGTCGGATGCAACTCATCACGATGTCGCACTAAAGAGTAAAGTTGGTAGTCCCTGCAAGTCTCCACAAAATGAGAAACATCTTTATACATCCCTTTCCACCAGTATCTTTCTTTAATTTTCTCATAGGTAGCCCACACACCTCTATGTCCAGCCCATGAGCTCTCATGAAACTCTCGCATAATCTGTATCTGCATCGCTACATCACAAACTACTCTCAAGGGCAAGCCTCCTCTCTTCTTTGGATTCTTCCAAAGAAAACCATCTTTCAAGAAATACCCATAAGCCTTCCTTCCGATTTTCTTGAATTCATCATCTGTCCAATCAGCTCTTCGAGTCAATGAACTTAGATACTGTCCAATTTGCAGCCACTCGTCAACATAAAGTTCTTCAATAAAGGCTTCAACAGTAGATACATAACAATCATGAACAAGGACAGAAGCAGCAAACTCTGTCTCATCATCTTCTGCAAGCATTGACTCCTCATCCTCATATCTCGCTCTAGATAGCATGTCAGCAACTGGATTATCTTTCCCTGCTATGTGTCGAAATTTTGGATTCAATGATTTGATATAGGCAATCCACCGAAGCATCGCTATATCTGGAGTCGAGCAACTAGTAATCATGCCAAGCAAAGGCAAACAATCTGTTTCCACAATAACTGAAGCTCCAATAAAATACCCTTTATCACACTTCAGTGCAGTGACTACTCCCCACAACTCTCTTTTGATCTGCGGATATCTCCTTTGTCGCTCATTAAGAACTTTAGCTCCAAAGTGGATTGCATACCTATTTCCATCAGCATCATCCTGTCCCACAGCCCAACCTATGCCAATAGGGCTAGTATCAACTGTCAACATGATCGGCCGTCCACACTGATAATCCGCCTTGCGTAGAGTAGGAGCTGATTGCAACAGCTTCTTGAGCTTACGCATGGCTTTTGAATGCTTCTCATCCCAATGAAATTTCTGCCCCTTTCGAAGCAGCTGATAGAGAACATCTGCTATATGAGCAAAATGAGGAATCCAAATCATGTAAAATACACAAGCTCCCACAAATCTCCGCATCTCTAAAGTAGTCGAGCAGTACTCTGCAATCCTGTTTATGGCATCCACCTTTGCAGGAGAAGGCTTTCTGCCATAATATCCAACCATATGCCCAACTATGATGACTTCATTAACACCAAAGACAGATTTTAGCCCTGAAAGTGTCAAATTTACCTCCTCTAATCGTGTCAATATTTGCTCACAAGCAATCAAGTGGTCAGCCACAAACTGTCTACATCCACGCAAATCAAGACTTTCATTCTTTTCTTCTTCTGCGCAACCCTTAATAGGCACATCATCTAGAAAAGGCATGGTATACCGCGGAATATAGTCTCGTAGAACTCTATGCATAGCATTCATCATATGAGCAACTGAGTTTGTGGCACCTTGAGGCAAGGTACACATCCTCACAAGACCAATAGGTGTCCGCATAGTAGTAATATCCCTGCTTTCTAAGGCAAGCTGAAACTGATCATAACCTGAATACAAGTCACCTAGAGAATAGATGGCTCGTCCTGCAAAAGCCTCAGCAAATTCATCCACAACTGGACCTGTTCCCACATTCTTGATTGTCACTTTGTTCACAGGCTGCATATCCTGAATAAATCTCAAAGTACCATTCTTCTTTGGTACAGTAAACCACCTGTTAGAATAGGGTGCAGAAGAGGGTTCCAAAATCCCCATTTTAATCTTCTCATTCAGCAATTCTATCAGCTTTGGCAAGTGTGCTTTAGGCACAGGTATAGGACGTATATTCCATGGTACATGAGGAATAGTGAAGATGACCATGGGTGCAACCAATTCGGGACTAATGCAGCCAATTTCATGTGGAAAGAAAGCAAATGCCTTACCATGACGTCCAAGCATCTCTCTAAAACATTCTTTTTCCACTGGAAGCAAGAATTCATCATTTCCAATCTTCAATTCTGCAAGAGTTTCAGCTGTAAACTTATGTCCAATATTTACAGGGTCCCTCAACATAGGCTGCTTCATAGCTTTTTCAATCAGTTCATCACTATCAGAAGGAAGCAGGCCTGCAACCGGCCTAACCTTCTTATCAACTGTTTTATATTTTGTGTCAACCTTGGCATCATTCAAGCACTCTTTTCTTTGCTGCAATTTCTGCAAATTTTCAGTAACTTTCAACTCTGTTGGCTGAAAAATTTCAGCCTTTCGCTCTATGGACTGTATGGGTGCAGCCTGAAACTCTGTATGCAGAAATTTTTCTGCATTCAACTCTGTTGGGGCTGAATGGATTCAGCCCTCGGTTCTATGGACTGCATAGATGCATCCTGAAACTCTGTATGCAAAAATTTTTCTGCATTCAACTCTGTTGGCTGAATGGATTCAGCCCTCTGCAATTCTGTTAGCTGATCAAGATCAGCCATAAATTCAGTTTGCTGAGTTTTCTCAGCCTCTAACTTTGTTTGCAGCATAAAACCAGAAATTTCCTGAAACATATCCAAGGTTTGCACAGGTATGATCTTTGAACCCTTACATACATCAGTTTTCAGCATTGCTCTCATCTCAAACAAAGTATCTGCATAAGACATCCCTTCATACAATCCATCTACATGCTCTTCTGCTTGCAAAATACCTGCATTCTTCAACTATTTCTCCTTACGACCAATGTACTGCCTGGCAGCTCTAGGCAAATCTGAAATTTTCTGATAACTCACTGAACTATCTGAAGAAAAACCAACAAAATTATTGGAGAAAGACTGGCTGCCAGGGGGCGAGATCTCCTCTTTTCTCCGCTCCGTACCACTGGCGTCTCGCAAGACAGCGGTATCTAATGAAAATCCAACTCCTTCGCAGGTAGTGGTGCCTCACGTAAGGAGTCCCTGTTTCTCGGATGATTTACCCCAACATTCATAAACTGAACAGCTCGCATACCATCTTTACTGTGTATCCGCACATAAGCTGACCCATCATCCATCACTTTCGTTTCCATTCTTGCTTCTGTAATGAAAGGCTGTCCAAGAATAATCGGATAAGAGCAAGAATCCTGAACAAAGCAATGATAATCCTCTTCAACATTACCAATAGAAATTCTGATACTCGGACAAGCATCATATATATCACCAGAAGTATTATTGGCGGCTCTCATGCGCCAGCCATGCTCTGCATCCATAGGCCACTTGCCACTCTCATAAACACCTCGAGCAATAAGATTAATCTCAGAACCATGATCAACTAAAGCGACCAATGGAATTTGTTTCTCTCCAATCCTTACCACTGTCTCAGTGGTTGCTCTAGCCCAATGACTTCGTGAAAAATGGCTGTGAGGAATGAGAATAGGGGTATCATCATCTTCATACTACATAGGCTGAACTGTTTTCTCTAATTGCGGATTAACAGAAGCATTCTCAACCATCACTGCATCATCATGCTCTTCCCCAAGAGCTCCATACCACAATCCTTGTAAAGCAGGTCCTTCCATCGCATGTCGTTTCCTCCACAAAAGATCCTGCATCTGATCATGTATTTCTCTTCTAGCAATCCCAAGAGCTTCTCCAACAGTAAAAGTAACTTCACTATTCAAAATTCTTTCATGAAAAATCTTACTCATATCTGTTTGCATATCAAGGTCTGACAAGAGCTTGAATCCTGGCTCTTTTCTTGGTTGTCTCTTTTCTTTCTGCTTGTCTCCCATTGGTTGATCAGAACCTGTTTGAGCTGGAGAATTTGACATAGGTGGAGCTGTAACAGGTGATGAAACAAAGTCACCCCCTCTAGTCTTTTTGGAGGTGCTGGGACCCTCCTCATCTCTTCTTCTCTTTTCCTCAACCATGGCATCTAAACCCTGCGTTTTAGCCATATAAGCAAAAATAGAATACCTGTCAACAGGAGAATCCCATCATGTTTCTCCTCGGATGCTAGAGCCCACACAAGTCATAGTAGATGCCTGAACTTTCCCTCTTCTCGCTATCTCCAAGGCAGAGGACCATAAAGCAGAGTCTCCATCAGATTTCTGCTCAAGCTGGACTCCAAAAGCTGAAGCATCTCCTCTAACACTCACATAAGCTGATCGCGCAGCCATATCATCAACAAGCTTCTTCATACCTCCCTTACCAAAGTTCGTGTCAAGAGGAGCGCTAGTCTCTGTCAGCCATATCTTCCCATCTTGTCCCCAAAACACTACATTCTTCTTACGTGCTTCTTGAAAAGCATCACAATCTCTGCAGTGTTGGTGCTCTGTACTATCACACCAAATACATTGTCGCCCTTTTCTTTGACCAGCTGGAAAAGCAGTCGCTGGAGCAGGTGCTACAGTAGGTACTGACATAAGTTGCTCCTTTAACTTACCAACTTCAGCTTTGACTGCTTCAATCATCAAATCCGCCAAGCCTTTAATAACATCATCTACAGATAAGGGCACTGGAGCAGCAGGAACTGGTGGATTCACAGCAGGAGGAGTAGGCTTAGGCAAAGAAGTTGCAGCAGGGGTAGAAGAAGAAATCTCCAAGGATTTTTCAGGAACTGATCCTGTATTACGATGCAATCTTACTCTCCTGCGCTGCTTCTTAACAAGAGCATTCACAGCATCAATGACATGTCTCCACTCAGTCTTTAAACCTGAATCAGTAGCTTGATCTTCCAAAAGATCATCCAACTTTTCCTGTAAATCAGCATCTGCAGCTTGTAAAAATAACTCCACTTTCTGCATCTCCAAAGCTTGCTTTTCACTCCCATCCAACTGATCATAACGGCTTTCAAACTCTCGCAGAAGAGCGGTAACAGAAAGTCCCTTATTAGGCATAGAAACCCATGCTAAAAAATTCCTGCGATTCATAAGACCTGTATCCTCCAGGAAATATTCATCTTTTAATGCCTTTTTAAATTCAGCCCAACCTGCATGTGCTTCTTGAATTTCTGCAATTCAGCCTTCAAGAGCGCGCACCACGATCCGCAAAAAGTAGCGGCTCCAAACATCTTGAGAAACCCCAAAAAACTTCATCTTTTCTTCATACAAATGCAGGTAAGTTGACACTTGCTGGCCATTAAACTGCTTCATCTCCTGTTGGACAGCTTTCAAGGCATCCATAGCATCACTGTCTCGTTTTGCATGAGCTTGCTGCTGCATATACATGGTAAATGACTGAAACAGGTTCTTCATGACATTATCATCTGTCATCTCTTCTTGCGAGTCTCCCATCTTGCTGAAAAAAAATGACGTAGCACTTTCACGTCGGGTTCACCAGAAATGTCGTAGATTTCATGTAAGGGCTGCAGAACACGGGGTTCAAGGTACAGCAAGGAAAGAGGCTAACAAGAAGATCTCAATAACTCAATTTTTGATGCCAAGATCATTATATTGCATGTCAAGTACATTACAAAAGAAGAGTCAAAATAAATGACAAAGCAAGACAATCTGTCCTCAGCTTTACAATAAGCATATGAGTTTGGTTTTCAGGGCACTAAATTGGCTCCAGACATATATACAGCTCAGGTCATCAGCTGAAACTTATTGCAGAGAGAAATGCAGTCTATAATGGCTTATAGTGAATCTGGTGCATCAAAATTTGTATCCATTTTCCTTGTTTGTATGGTATTCGCTATCCAGAAACGTCTGACACATACCAAATCCACTCGATTCTTTAAGGTATCAACAAAATTCCATACTGAGCAAGGAAGACTTGCCATACATTATCAACTGCATCATTCCTGTCTTGTAGACCATGGAGTGCACTCCTTAGAGCTTGCTTCACAACCTCTAATAGAAGCTTAACATGTAAAACAGAGCTTTTATGTCTCTGCTCTTTGTCCAGTTTTACTGCATTCTTCCCAAAGGGAGTCCACCTTGTCATTCATAAGGCCCAGATCAGTCTCTGTAATTGACTTCATATCGAACAAGCCCACCACCACTACCATATCGACTAACACCACACCATCCACTACCATAGCTATCATAGCGATTTAGATTTGCGAGGGCTCCACATGATCCACATCCTCCTCCCTGTGATCAGCTTCTTATTCGGCTTCCCTTATACTCATCACCTCTGTGTAGCCTTTGTCGAGCTTCCTCTGCGCCTTCTTCAAGACTGTCAGTTCTTTCATCTTCCAATATCTTGTCTAGAGCACATCATAATGCTGGTGTTGCTGGAGCAGAATGTCGAGTTTCCAGAAGTTGAGAAGCAAAGAAAGAAGAGATCGATTCTAGATAGGAAGGCTGGCCTCTTTGCGCAGAGACCAGTTGCTGCCTCTCGTCATCTTCCTCGTTCCACTATCTCCGTCCTCCCCTCAATAAGCAGCTGCATGTTCTTCCTCTCGGAATTGTGCATACACATTGTCAACCTTCTTGAATTTGATAGAAAGGGCATCAAGCTCGTGTTTGAGGCTTCAACCTGCGTTTTCCCATCGCCGATTGACAGACGGCACCCGTCAGAATTAGTCTCCGCCCCCCCAGCTATTCGAATTCTCACCCACCGAAACCATAGCAGGGCGGACCTTACTGGCCTCCCTTTTTTGCTTTTTCCCCGAGTTTTTAGCTTCCTCCATCGGTTTCTGCTGCCACAGCTTGATATTCTTGGACAAATCTAAGAATATCTTTTGCTATTCTATCACCTTGTCTCTCTCTGAGACGGTGCAGAAAGCCAAGGGATCCCAACATTTGGTATTACCAAAGCAACCTTTAAACTCACTCCATAAAGTGATGTTCCTATGCCACATCCAAGGATCCCACCAGCAAACTGCCCCAGAATATACCAAGGAACATCAAGCCAAGGGAACTTCCCTACACTTGCAAACCTATTGTCACTGCTGGGTTGACATGTGCTCCAGATATGTGCCCAAATGAAAAGATGACAACGATGATGCCAAATGCAGCACACTCAGCATACATATCCACCACAACAGTCCCAAACAGAATATCACTTTGCAACCAACCTAGTCTGACAATTGCTTCATGAACTTGTTGACTCTTAGCAAGTGCTCCTATGTCAGCACATGCTTTCAAGGCGCAGATAAATGAGACTGCATTGGGAGAGTGACCCTCAGATTGCATCTTATCAAATAACCTTAGCACCTCTTCACCTGGTCCTTGCTGTGCATACCCAGAAGGGAACCCGTTCAGCACTCCTTGAGCTTTTCCCATTGCACATGATATTCCTGAATTTACACCTTTGTCTTCATAGCTTAAATGTTAGCTTCTATAAAGCTTCCTTTGATTCCACGGTATCCTACACTTTTCTTCAAGTTCATCATTAAAATTATCAGCTTGATAATGTCCTTTGACATCAGTTTTTCATATTTTTCTAATACACACACACATCATGCATCCAAACAAATCATACACATGCACTAAGGGAATATATACATTGGATGCGGATTATCGTAATGCATCACACACAATGAATCACACGCAGAAAATAACACAAATGCAATGCAGGTGTATACGACTCGAATGCACAGCAACACGACAACGTGAAGACCAAAACTGCACCCTTGGAGGATTGGGGGGGAAAGGGAGGGAGGGTATGGCGTGGAAAGAGAAAGAGAGGGAGAGAGAGAGAGAGAGAGAGAGAGAGAGAGAAGGGGAGGGGAGAGAAACTGTCGGGTGGGGTATTTTTTATTTTTTAAAATAATTAATAATAATAATAAAATAAAGAGAAAAATGAAAAAAACCCCTCTTCCCACGCTTATGTGCGGGATGAGGTAAAAAAAATTGCAGTGGCGAGAAAGCAACGGGGGCCGGGATGGCGACGGGGAAGGCGCGGATGCCACGGGGGCATCATGAGGCTTGTAAAATAAAAAACACATACAGTCATGTGCAAGGCGAGGCATGGATGCCATGGGGGCATCACAAGGCACATAAAATAAAAAACACACACAGTCACACGTGAGGCGAGGTGCGTCGGGACATGATAAGATAAAGAAAATTTAATAATAGGCAAACCATGAGCCGGAAATGCGGTAAATAGGAAAACGGTGTCGGAAGTCGAGGGGAAGACAAGGAAAAGGGCAACAGGGTGTCCGAGAACAATTCAGGCCATTCACATGGGAAAAACTCAAAAATAAGGCCGAAGACACATACGACAATTAATATAAAAAAATCTGTTTGCGGAAATGAAATGCGAGAAAAATGAAAATTGTGAGAAAAGTCATGGCCAACATGCCTATTATGTCAGAACATAGTTCCGACAGAGATAAGACCCGTTCACATGGAAAAAACCAAAAAATCAACCTTGAAACGGGATGCAAAGATTAATATAAAAAGATTTGGTCACCGAAACGAAGGGCAGTAAAAAGGAAAAATGCCGGGGGGGGAGAAGGGGACTTACACGGCTAGCACATTAAAATGCATATCCAAGAGAATGAGGAGGGGTTCACATGTGAAAAATGTAAAAATCGAACCAAAAAACGCATACAGAAATTAATATAAAAAAATGCATCAGTCAGAACGAAGTGAGAGAAGAAGAAAAAATGTGCAAAAAAATGTCCATGACAATGCTATCACATCAGAACACAATGCCAAGCAAGAGAAACCCTGTTTGCATGGAAAAAAACCCAAAAACCGTATCCAAAACGGGATTCAAAAATTAATATTGAATGATCCGTGTACTAGAATGGAGGGAAATTAAAAGGAAAAATGTTAGGATAATATAATCGGTAGGGTTGTCACATCAAATTGCAGTGCGGATGTGGTTAGGAGGCGTTCACATGGAAAAAATAAGAAAATTGAGCTCGAAAACACCAAGAAAAATTAATAACAAAAAATCTAGAGGGCAAAATAGGGCGGAAGAAAAATGAGAAATGGCCAAGAAGGGTGGCTGGACAAGGCTATCTAGTCAGAATTGAATTCTGAAGAGAATAGGGCAGGTTGACATGGAAAAAGAGCAAAAGTATGCACGAAAAAGATACGAAACCACACAAAAATTAATTACGAACAAACCGTACAACAGAATAATAAATGGATAAAAGGAAATATGTCCAAAGGAAGGCATAGGATAGGGCTGGTATGTCAGATAATTGTTCCAAAACAATAAAGGAGTGTGCACATGGAGACCATACAACACGGCAGGGATGTCACATTACTAATTATGGTGAGGAAAGCCATCGATGGCAAAAGATAGAGCATGCAAGTCACAATCACTCATGTTGGAAATGAGAGAACAGTCACTCCCCCAAGCACTCACAGTACTTGATGAATACTGATTGAAACCCATATCTCAACCCCGGTATAGAAATCGACAAGGGGAATGGTGTAGGGGGAAGTATGCCCGTGTTCATAATTGTTGGTACAGTCATGAATCCCACCCGTCTAGCGCATAGATGCAAGGAGGAAGGCTAGGGAGCCTTGTAGTACAGTGCACAAAATAGGGTGACATGTCCTATGATCATGGTAGAGACCCATCCCGTGTATGCAGAGGGAAACGAAACGTACCTAACTCCAATTGTTGTAACGTCCCTCAACCTCACCTCTCATAATTGATTGAGGAGAAATACTAGTCACACTCAGCCCACCCTTTGTCTCACGCTTTGTTGGAGAATACAAGAGGGCAACCCGTTCCTTATACCCATTGATGTAAGCCTCACAGTCACTTGTGCAGAATTGTTGTATGCCTTCTATGCATTTGATGGTGCAACTGTGCATCCCACCCTGTGCCGACATACGGTGTGAGAAGGAAGGCCAAGGAGCCTTATAATGCAGTGCAGAGGAACATATCGTGCTTTGTGCATTGAGAGGCCCAACCTGTGCATACAACACTCCATTCACACATCGCACCTCTCATTGGAAGTGAAGGGAAAGGACTGGTCACTCACCCACCCTCTCTCTCACGCTCATTGATAGATATAGAGGGCAGACCATACTCACATCCCCATCCAGTTAGGATAAAAACTCACATCACTCAGGGGGTTGTCGATGAAGATAGCTGGGTTTATTGATGAAGAGGCATACCCAAGGAGGTAGCCAATAGATCGGAACTTGATTTTATATGTAGAGCATGTCGTCTTTGGAAAAGGTAGTCTGTTGTACGGAATCAGTCCTTTGAATGAGACTATTGATCCAGTGCACCAAGGGAGGTGGCTCTAGAAAGTTGCATCTGAAAAGGTTTGGCTAGTGATTCAACTGTTCTGGACTGTGGGGTGTTGCCACCTTTTTCACAGCTAGCTTCCCGTCCAAGGGTATTTACCGCCTTATCTTAGAACGAGGCTTGCTATGACAAGGAATTGCTTCCTTTTCTCCCATAGCAGTTTTTTTGTTTTTTTTTTTTCTCTTTTTCTCTTTTAATAAAAAGAATGGTAGAAATACCATGTAGCAGGACCATCCTCATTGCCACTGCTAGATCAGACGAGAGGAGAACAGAGTAAGGATGGGAGGTATCTGGGAGGGGCTAGTAGAACGATGTCGCCTCCGCCTCATGAGGAAGATCATAAGGGCTATCAGGAGCACAAGGAGAAGGACATTGTGACACCCACAAGGGAAAGAGTGTGTTGACTATGATTGTTAGGATCCCCAGGGAGGAAAGTACTTCTTTAGGTGATAGCCATTGATCAGAAAGGGATCATCAAAGGCATCAACGGCCTACAGAGCCATTAGGATTTACAGCAAGTATCTTATAGGGACTCATTCAACATTGTTGAAGCTTGCCAGGAAACTTCCCAAATCAGAAATCATAGGCCAGTACAAGATCACCTTCTTTGAATTCCTTGTGCTTGATGAAGCTGTCATGATAGGCCTTTCATCGGGCCGCTTGAGTGATTTCCATGTACTGCAGGGCCATCCGTTGAATCTCATCCAAACATTCCAAATGCAGCATGCGGTGCTGGAGGGACTCATCATCTCCGAGGCGTTCTTTAACTGCCACTCGCAAAGAGAGCTACTCCAACTCAACAGGGAAGACGGCTTCTGTGCCATACACCAACTGGAAAGGAGTTTGTCATGTAACTACTTTATAAGAGATTTTGTATGCCCAGAGGGCCTCTGTAAGTCGATCATCCCAATCACGATGATGTGCGGCAATCGTCCTTGTTAGGATCGAGGAGAGGATACGATTGGTGACTTCAACTTGGCCGTTGGCTCTGGGGTAATAGGGGTGGACTTGCGATGGCAGATCTTATACAATTCTGTCAACTCTTCCATAATCTTGTTAAGGAAATGAGTACCTCAGTCACTTACTAGCTCGAGGGGGCTGCCGAAACGGGTGATGATATTTTCATACATGAACAAGGCCACACTATTACCATCATTTCGCTTAAGAGTTTTAGCTTCACACCACTTTGTGACATAATTCGTACATACCAGGATGTATCTATTCTGCTTTCGTTTGGTGGGTGGATCAATAGGACCTATGAAATCAATTTCCCACTTCTCAAACGACTTTAGGGGAAGGATAGGTTGTAGTGGCATGCCACTTGTTTTGGTGGGTTTCCCCATTCGTTGACAAGCATCGCATCTCTTGCAGTAGCCATATGCATCCTTGTGGAGGGTCGGCCACTAGTATCCTGCTAACAGAGCCTTCCTAGCTGTTGCTTCTCCTTCGAAGTGTCCACCACATGGCTTGTCATGACAAGCCTTAAGAATAATCCCGATCTCATCTCCTGCAACACATCTTTGCAACACTTCATCTTTGCCTTTCTTGTACAATGCATTGCCTAGCAAGGTGTAGGGGATTGATTCCAATAAAAGCTTCTTCTTCTCATGGCTTGAGATGCCAGGAGGATACTGTTGGGTTGCCAAGAGGTTGGCTATGTCTACATACCATGGAGTCACTGTGTCGACTAGAAACAAGGAAGCATCAGGAAGGTCTGGATCATCATGTTCCTCTTCTGTAGTTTGAGGGATCTGTGACAAATGATCAACTACGACATGGGAATATCCAAGCTCAGTGACTGCTTCAAAATCAAACTCCTGGAACAGGAGCAACCATCTCATCATTCGTCCTTTGACATCTGCTTTGTTCATTAGGAAGGATAGGGCTTCATGGTCCACGTAGAACTTGAAATGCATTGACAGTAGATAGTGTCGAAACTTCTCCAAAATGCAAACATCATTGCTAAGCACTCAAGCTCTGTCATTGTGTAGTTCCATTCTCTATCAGTGACCTTTCAGCTTGCATAATATATTGGTTTATCCAACTTGGAAGAACCCTTTTGGCATAGGACAACGCCTAGCCCTTCGACGATGCATCTGTGTGAACATGGAACTCCTTTGTCTAGTCAGGAGGTTGTAGGATGGGTGCTTTGATGAGGCACTATTTTAGGGTATTGAAGGCTTCTTCATAGTCGTTAGTCCCCGAAGGAAATCTGCATCTTTCCTTAGGAGCTTGTGTAGAGGGAGCTACCTTGGTTGCAAATTGTGCAATAAATCTTCTGTAGTAGCCCACATGGCCAAGAAATCCTCTCAATCTCTTGAGGTTTGTTGGTGCTGTCAAGGCAGCAATCTTCTCAATCTTCACTCGGTCTATTGCGATCCCTTGTGTAGAGACAATATGGCCCAAAAGAACTCCTGATGAGATGGCAAAGGCACATTTGTCGGCATTGAGAGAGATCCCATACTCTCGGCATCTGTCAAAACATTGCTCTAGGTGTTCCCAATGCTCATAATATCATATAGATGGTTTTGGAAGGCAACCATCATTACTTGTTGGAAGATAGCAGGAGCATCACGGACAGAGCCCAAATGGCATCACTCTGTAAGCATAGGTTCCCCATTCTGTTGTGAAGGTTGTTTTGGATTGGTCCTCTTCTGCGATTTGGACTTAGTTGTATTCGCTGAATCCATCCAAGAGAGAATAGAGCTCATGGCCTGCCACTGTGTCCAACAATTGGTCTGTGAAAGGGATAGGGAAATGATCCTTCTTCATCTTTGATTTCAGCTTTCAAAAATCCACTAATATATGAAGTTTCTTGTTCTTCTTGGGTACAACCACAATGGGTGAAACCTATTCACTCTTAGCCACAGGATAAATGAACTCTACTTCAAGGAGCTTCAATATTTCAGCCTTCACCAGAGCTAAATAATTGGGATTCATACACTGTTGTCTTTGCCTTATAGGTTTGGCATCAAGCTCTAAGTCAATGTGATATTGGCATACTATGGGATCAATCCCCTTTAGATCTTTATATGACTATACAAACACGTCTAAGTTCTCCTTTAGTAGGTCTCGCAGGACCACTAGTTCTTCTTTTGGAAGATTAAGAGCCACTTTCATGTGACGTCCAGTACCGTTAGCATCTAGGAACGTCAATTTCCTTTCACCTTCCACTTCACAGATAAAAGTCCCACGATTGCTTCTGGATAGAGGTCTGGCTCCTTCAATGGAATAGTGTCATCGTCTGATGTTCCACTAGAATAAGTGTCCTCCTTCTGAACAAATGACTCATTTGTCTGTTGGAATTGTTGGAAGCATATTAGAGCTTTATTTTTTCTGTGTGAGTGATGGTTTCTTTTGGACTTAGGGAATCATCTTCAGAGGATGTGTCCAGGAATGTCACATAGCATAGATCTTCTATTAGCCGTGGCTCTGATGGCTTTGGCTTATGTTAACAAGGGGCATCATTGTCATCTTTTCTCTAGAATGAATGGTCAAGGCGATAGGAGCCACTGGTGAACTTAATTTTTATACCTTTGATCCATTACTTGTGCTGATTCTGCATACTTTGTGGTCCATGTCAACCCAAATGTAACCATGGTCATTCCATCCAACACTTTGAGATCCTCGGCCTCTGAGGTCTCCGTAGGGATATCAACAAGATCATCCACTATCAGAGGAACTTCTTCATTTGCACTTTTATAACCTACTTCTTTTTCTTCCTCATCATTTTCATCCTCTTCCTCTAAAGGCTTTGTCTCTGATTCTATAGAGGCTCTGTAGGAGAAAAACAGGTCCTCCATCTCTGTGTATGCTTCTGCTTGAGCCTTTGTCTGTGGTTTTGTCTTTGCTTCTGACTCTCCTTTTGTCTCTACTACTACCATGTAACAAGGAGAACAGTACATCCATGCTTCTATTTTGCTGTTAGAGGTGATTTTAGAAGTCAATTCGGGTTGAGGCAGGAGGTATTCTCCCATGGACAAAGACTTTGCTTCTCTCGGTAGTTGGCTTACAGTGCCCACTGTTAGGGATTGTGCCTCTGTTTTTATTGGAAAGATTTGTTTAATAGCCTCTTTTTCTCCTGATGTACCATCTATTACTTCATTGGAGGAGTTTATTGATGGATGTGGATCCCTTGCCTTTTGTGATCCATACAATTTCTGTAAAATATTACACGGCGCAGCGAACAGAATATGAGAAAGAGATAGAGAGTACACAACAGATAAGAGGAGAATCAGTAAATTCTTTAACTCCAAACAACTGATACAAAGATGGCTCTGTCCACCCGTGCGCTTCCACTGTGTGAAGCTTAGATGGCGATCTAGACAGAAGATAGGTGAAGAGCTTAAGGCTAGCTGGAATAACAACTCTGACTGGGTGAAAGATGAGTTAGTGATGGCTGCGAAGGGATTTTGCTTTTATAGCTCGCGAAGGTCGTTAGGTCGGCCGACCTACCATATGAGCCTCCACTAGTCAGCCAAGGAATATTCCAGGGAATATTCCCTTTACCATCGGGCCGGGGCCGCTGGCCCCGGACCCCTGCCAGGGGGGCCGCTGGCCCCCCTGGGACCCCCCAGCCAGGGGCCGCTTCCATGGCCCTCGGACCCCACAATAGGGGCCCCTTTTAACTCCCTTACACCGCAACTCGATGCAATGTGCCTCGAGTTGCTACCAGCTTAACCACTCCGTCTAACCCAAAGATTAGACCCACAATAGTCACCTTTTTGCCATCCGATCACATAGACCTCATCTGATATACAAGTTAGGACTCAACCAATGTCCGGGCTCACATTTGGCTTCTCCTCATAATGGGGGCCTTACAACTTTGAGCACCATGGATCATTGGTAGCACCTAATGAGGGTGGGGCATTGATCATATCTAACAATTTCAACACCACTTTATTGGGTCCTCTGCCTAAGGTTAGGGTTCCTTTGAACCAGTCTCTCCTGGCTCTTGCTTCGAAAAGCCAAGCTCTTCCCAACAGGAGAGGGTGTGAGGTCCTATAAGAATTTGGTTCGACCACCAAATATGTCAACCAATAGTCTCTTCCTGCAGGGGTTGTTTTAAAGTATGGGAGGATGCCCAACAGTTTGATTCTACTTTAGTCTGCCAGTCTGATAAGCCATTGTGTAGGTTGAATTCCTTGCAAACCTAAATCCTTCATTGTCACATCTGTCATTATGTTTATTGATGAGCCTCCATCAATCAATGCATCTGAAATGAAGCATCATTCTATCCATATACTAATCTCTGGGGTTCCAGAATCTAAGAAGGCGTTAGTCACATACACTTCCTTCACAAGTTCTAAGGCTCTGTTGGACTTTGTTGTTGTTGGGGGAGCAATCCTTAGGCCACATCTTCTTGTCAAGATGCTTTTGAATCTTTTTTGGCAACTGGGAGACAACATCAACAACTGTCAGAATGTTAGGTTTTGTTTAAAGGTATCTAGGTCTTTGACCAAATCATACTCTTTGATAGGATCCACAAGCTTTTCCAATCGACTGGGAAATGGAGCCACATCCACTTTTATCTTCCCTTTTTCTTCTAGGAGCGGCAACACATGCGCTTCTTCTTCATGAGGAGGTACTTCCGCATTCTCTACTTCTTGGACCTCTGGTCCTATCTCTGCAACTGCCTATGTAGTTCTGTGGGGTTTTGTAGTGCTCTGTACTTCCTTACTCTAGATTGCATTGTTATGCTTTTCCCGAGGGAGGTTGAATTTCATAGTCTTGGCAGAAGGAGCATTCTCTTTTGGAACTATGGATTTTCCTTTCTTTGCACGTGTTATTGCGGCCACTTCCAATTCCACCAAATTGGAAGCAAGTTCTTGAGACTTTTGTTGGGTATCAGAAGTAGATTTCACAGGGGTTGGACTTGGACAATATTTTGTAGTATGGCCTTCTCCTTTGCATTGACTGCATAAGGACTTGTAATCCACACGTCTTCTAGGGTTTGGACAATTCGGTGACATATGACCCTTTTCTCCACATCTGTAACATTTTACCTCTGATCTTTAATCACCGCTAATAGAGTGTCGTCCTCTGTAACTTTGAGAGGGAAACCTCCTTGGACCGAAATTAGAACCAAACTCCCTAGTCCTTCAGATTTTCACCTCCTGGAGTACTTGTAGTAGGGTTTTGGAAAGCTTCTGTGATTACTGAATACACTGGTTGACCAGTGTTAATCCAGAAGGTCCTCTATTCTGGTTCTGATTCATAGCTCTTGTTGAGACTCGGGGTTTTTTATTCCAATGGGTAGGGTTCCATTGTTGTTGAATCACCATCGGAGGAATTGTTTGAGGCCATTGTTATTGTAGTTGAACCATCATTTGAGGCATTGTCATTTGCGGCCACTGTGGATTAGGTGCATTGTACTGCGATATTGTTTGCATTTGGGGATAGGGGTAGGGAACAGTTCTTGGGACTGCATTTGATGGGTATACCATTCATGGTATGGGAGGATGTAAGACTCCTCTTCTTGGAGTCATTGACATCCTTGCTTCAACTTCATCATATAGTCTTGCACCTTTCACTGCAGCTTGCAGAATAACTGGTCTTCTCAATTCCAGGAACTTGTGAACTTCTAGTTGTAGGCCTCTGAGGAACACTCCTTTTTGGATGCCTTCATCCAAATGATGATTGGTCCATCTCTTCAGGATGGATTTCATTCGTGAAATATAAGCTTCTACTCTTTCTCCAAAGGACCAACTTAGGTTCATGAACTCCTCTCGCATCTGCTCTTCAAAACCTTCACACGTGAATTTAGTGAGGAAGGCCAACTTCACGTCATCCCATGTGCCAAAAGTTCATGTTGCTTGTCTCTCATACCATTGAAACTCCGTGCCCTTGAAAGTGGTGGGGAAGATTGGTAACCAATGCTTAGGGGTTCTGTCATTGTTAGCCACATAAGCTACCATAAACTCTGCTACATGAAGATCGGGGTCTTCATTGTACTCTCCCTTCAAACTTGGTAATAGGACTACATTTGCTACTCTACTACATGAAGATCGAGGTCTTCATTGTACTCTCCCTTAAAACTTGGTAATAGGACTACATTTGTTGTCCTACCATCAATATTTCCAAGACAAATTTGACTAGGAAGGGGACCTTGAGTCGCCATGGGGACTTCTATAAAGAGTGCTTTTAGGGCGTCAAAGGAGGCTTCTGCTACAAGCTCGTTCTCAGCCTTGATTCTTGCCTTCTCTCTTCTCATGTACCTTTAGAATCTTTCTAGTGCTTGCCTCTTGATTGCATCATTCATCAGGGGGTTGACTCCAACCAGTTGGTTTGTACTCAACATAATAGAATTAGAGGGGAACTTCAGTATTTAGAGGATTCTTTAGCCAACATCTCTTCTACTTCTTTTCAACATCTCTGAATTCAGCCTTCAAACCACTACAGAGGGGGAGATATTCCATTCTGAAAATATCAAAACTCATTCTTCTTAGGATCGTTGTTGTGCCATCATTATAATAATGCTAGCTTCTAAGGATTTCAACAGTGTATGTTGTAAACAACACTCTATCTACCAACTTCCAGTGGATTGCCAGTTGGACAAAAATGGAAGATTGTTAGAACACCAAGCATCCCACGTATCTTGCTATTGAGCATCCACAGACAAATTCCAACTCTTTTCTTTCTTGTTTTTGTGAACCTCCACTGACCACAATTCCTGAAGCTTCTTCACGATCTCCCACTTGATGATGTCTAGAAACTTCTCAATGAATGCCAAATCTTCTATGGATGGTCATTCTCTCTGTTTCTACACTTCAGTTTGTTCCCAAACAATTTGCCACCAAGATGCACGTCTCTGTTGCTTCAACTGGAATGGAAAATAGTCCACCACATAGAGCATGCATCATGATGGTAATATGTTTTTGCCATTGTGGGATGAAATTCTTGTAGAAAGTGGCTTTGGCAATAAGGATCTCTAACTCTTCAATGGAAGAAGGAACTTTGCAAGCATCCATTGAATTCTCCTCTTCTTGGTAATGCCATTTTCTTCATTTTCAGCCTCTTCTGATGCTTGTTGATGGCAAGTTTCCCCGGTCTATCTTGTAATATCAGCAAGCTTTTATTTTATTCTTTTGAGAACCATAACAACATCATAGTAGATATCTCCCATTGATTTAATAGAATCAACATAATCTTCAACATCTTCATAGAATCCATCAATATAATAAGAAAAAAAAAGACATCACTTTTGAATGGAAATAATCACATAGTACTCATCTTCATTGTCTTCATAGTTCTCTCTTTCAATCTCTCATAGAAGGATACATTTTTTGATAGAATTCATTATCTTTGACTCTCTCTCTCTCTCTCTCTCAATCAATAGTACATAATCTACTTACTACAATACTCAATAATCACTCATGATAATCTTTCTTAGGTCTTGGATGCACCTCCCAAGAGGTATGGGACGTACGAAAGGGCACCAGAGCCACTACAGTGTCTCTTCATAGCTCACTACTGTCACGTCACTTGAGTCTACACTTGAGTCTTCAATAGCTACTTCTTCCATTTGTTTTAGCTCTTTTGAACTTAGATTCATCCTTTCAAAAAGTTAGAAAATTTTTCCAAAGTACAACCTCATATCACATAACACTTACAGAATAACTACAGAGGATTTACATAACAAAAACAGAGCACAGATAGAAGGTCTACAGAGATCAACAGAAAACATCAAAACCTCATAACTCATACTAAAACAATTCCAAACTATCAAAAACTACTCAATAAGCTTTCAAAATATCTCAACCTTCATCAATCATCAATCCATGCTTCATACAAAAGAAAATTAGAAACTAAACAGAAGGTATCAAAACCAATCAAAATCTCAACAGAACCTATCAAAACATCACAGAGCCTCATACTTCTACAGGGAATCATCATGAGCTTCCTAAACATAATCAATATCATCAAAAAACACATTCAAACACTTCCCAAACAACCAATCATCATTCAAAATCCATAAAAAATCAACCATTCAGGCCTCAAAAACAATAAAAATCAGTCAAAAATTCAGTCTTTTTCGACTCTTAACAAGAAAAAAGATAGATCCTTTAGGATGTGCATTGACTATAGGGATCTAAAAAAGATTAGAATGAAGAACATGTATCCAATTCCCAAAGTTGATGATTTGCTTGATGAGCTTAAGGGAGCTTGATTCTTTACCAAAATTGACTTGAGATCAAGATATCATCATATCTATATGTAAAAGAGTGATGAAGCTAAAATAGCCTTTAGGACTGATTGTGGGTTATACGATTTCTTGGTAATGCAATTTAGGCTTACCAATGCTCCAGCTACCTTGCAGTGTCTCATGAATAAGATCTTATAGCCTTTTCATTTTCAATTTGTCCTTATTTTCTTCGATGACATACTAATTTACAGTAAGACACTACAAAATCATTTGTTACATGATGAGAAAGGAATACATGTTGATCCTAAGAAGGTGTAATGTGTTATAGATTGGCCAACATCTACCACTACTACTTCACTTAGGGGATTTCTTGGTCTATCATCATTCTATCACACATTTATTAAGCATTATGTGACTGTAGCAACTCCTTTGCCTGACAAGTTGGAGAAGGAAGCCTTCTTTAGGGATGCACTTGGATATTCAAGCTTCAACTAGTTCAAGGAACTTCTAACTTTTGCTCTTATTTTGATTAGCTTGAATTTTTCTAAAGAGCTTAGCAAACAGTGTGATGCCGATGGTCATGACATAGGGGTCTATATTGCTACAAGAGCATGGAGTTATTGCCTTTGAGAGTTGCAAGCTTATGGATAAGTAAATGGCTATTACCAAGATATGTTGGCTATTATTCATGCGATAAAGAAGTGGCACCATTATTTGTATGGCAACTGATTTAGATTTTAGAGTGATCATAGGGTTCTAAAGTACTTCCTTACTCAATCAAATCTTACTCCCAAGTAGCATAGGTGGGTAGCTACTTTGTAAAACTATGATTTTGACATCACTCATACAAGGGGTAAGGACAATGTGGTAGTTGATTCCCTTTCTAGAATGTGGGTATGCCAGGCTTTAGCTATGATTGAGCTACAAGTTGATTGGATTAAGGAATTATAGGAGGTCTATCTTTTGGATGATGAGCTTAGCCATGTACTTTAAAATTTTTAGCAAGGTCTCATGGAGAAAAACTCACATTATCAGCTTAAAAATGGCCTAATCTAACTTAATGGAAAGATTGTTATTCCCTCTACTTCTTCTTTTCAGCTAAAAAGGAGTTGCTTTCTTTGCCTATAGCTAGACAGTTTGGAGTATTTAAGACCTATGATAAGATAAGAAAAAGTTTCCATTAGAAAGAACTATAAAGAGATATCAAGGATTATATCATGAAGTGTATGCCTTGTTAGCAGAATAAGGATAGCACCCATGAGATAAGTGGTTTGTTGCAACCATTGTCTATCCCTAAAAGAAAATGGATACATATTACTATGGATTTCATTATTGGCTTACCTACTACTAAAAATAGATGGAATAGCATTTAAATAGTAGTAGATAGACTCACTAAGGTAGTCCATTTTATTTCTACTACGACCCAATTTATAGAATTTCCCTCTTCCCCCTAAGATTCATAATGTATTTCATGTTAATCATCTCAAACCCTTTTATGATACTCAAGTAAAAAATAGTTGATGAGCTACCTTCTATGGATGAAGAAAGTCTTATTCAGTACATCCCATTCTATCATTGAGTATTTGATCAAGTGGAAATGTTTGTCACTTGAGAAAGATTCTTGGTAACGAGATTCTATATTGGATGAGCTTCCCTACCTACGGGATGCATTAGTAGATGAGGCATAGTTAACAAGGAAGGCCAGTTGTGGTATAAACAAGGCCTAAATAGCAGTCTATTTTAGAATAATTTTTACTCTGCCTAATTTCTAGAAATATGCCACCTACATAAAGTCAAGGTATTCTTCATTAGCTACGTTTTGACAAATGGTACATCTTATTTTGATACTTCTATCAAAAGATATGAGAGTTTTTGTTCAACAAGGTGTGTTCTTAAAAAAAATGTCTATTTATTACAGAGTTTGTTTCTTAAGGAGACATTAGGATTATGTATATGGAGTAGGATTTCCTTTATGTCTTCATTTCAATCAATAAATCTCAAAATTTTCATTCATTTTTCATATTTTGTATAGCTAAAATCAGAGTAGTACTTTGTTTCATCCATCCTTCTTTGTCATTGTAAATTTGTTTTTGTGGGTAAAAACCTTTGGGAAGGGATTGCTTGTAAAAATCTGGGAATACATTTTTTTTAGTGAGAGACCATTAATAATAACTTGTCACACTGGCATAGGTATAAAAGGTCTGAGACATGTAATTTTTTATATCTTTTTACAATAATACAATTACTGTCTCTCATTTCACATCTTTCATGACTTTTCTCTCTTCTTTCCTATTTTTCTAGTCTTTCTCTCTCCTCATTAGTCATTCTCTCTTCTCTTATCCCTCTCTTTTGCTCTCCTTTCTCTCACCTCTCAGCCCTCTCCTTGATACTAGTAGTAGCTGAGGTACCAAAGGAGACCCATAATGTTCTCTCTTGGATCTTCCAACATAGTCCATATCTACATATAATTTCCAAGCAAATAGGTGGCAATAAGCTCTACATGGAATGAGTTAGAGAATTCAACATCAATTGGCACTTTCACAGTGACCTCAGGACATTAAATTCTATGTTCAATCATGACACTAAGCCATCAATCTCATTACCTTGTCCATTTGGTGTGAAAACAAACAATTCTTCTTCTGAGGCCGTGATTAATGTTGCATAGAACGGATGAGCATTGGCCTACAATAGAAAGATGTCATTGAGTAGTTCACACCTTCACAAGATTTGGAAAGCCATATTTTCAAATAAACATTAAGAATGTCCATCTTTGCACTTTGCATTACCTCATGCACATATTTGACAAGCTATTGAAGTTATATGTCAATTATTTTTATGCAATGAAGCATTCCTCCAAAAGTGAAGTGATATTGAGAAAATTAGGATCTGTTAAATTCATTAGGTGTACATGGGAGAAAATCTACGATTACAAGGGAATAGAAAAAATTAGGCCTAGCTTATGGCACAATACAAAAAATATTAATGTGGAATGAAGGTGAAGAGATTCTTCAACAATATTGTTAGAATAATGGAATGTACTCGTATGAACATAGACTTAAAGAATATCTAGGAAGACAATAATATCTAAATATTTAGGAGAACTAGATAAGATAGATCTAGAACATATGGTGGATACTTCAGTAAAAGAGGACTTACCATATGCACAAATTTCTTGTATAATTTATGTATACCCTCAACTATTGCAATGCAAGTGTGTAATACAAGTGTGTGATTCATTCTCCATCTCATTGTCTCATTGTCTCTCCATCTTCCACTCACCATCACTTTCACTTCATGGTATCAATACTGTTGATCACTAGGGCATATACACTTTTCTCAGAAGAATCTCATAATCGGTCACTATGGTATGGTCACTTTCTAGATCATTATGAGAATCACATTAGGCATTAATAATCTTCCCTATCTCAAGATTACTCTTAGACCACATGCTATTCTCCACCTACCTCTCTTGGATCTTATCTTGCCCATCTACTTCTTATCCATTCTTATACTCTACAACTACTACCAATAGTGGCCAAATGTACCTATTGGTACACTAGCATTAGCAAAAAAAATTGTTTCACCTACTTATTTCCTATATTTAGTATTTCTACCCACCTCCCATCCTTGTCTTATTATCTTCTCTTTTTCCATCATCTCCAAGTTGAGAGAGAGAGAGAGAGATAGAGAGAGAGAGAGAGAGAGAGAGAGAGAGAGAGAGAGATCATCTTTCATTATTAGCCTTAATCAAAAGAATAAGAAATCATCCATTACTTAGGAACATTGATAGCCATCGACTCAGTAACAAATTGGTGTCAAATTTGGTAGGGTAGTAGCTCAATAGTGCTTGACGACAATTCATTAGTCTCCAACTCAAAGTTAATAGTGACCCTAGCTATTGTCAAAACAATGCCATAAATAGTTGTCACAACTGACACTAGCAAAGCGAGGGGGAACTTCACTAGGGCATCAACATATTCTATGAAAAGAATTTCCTAAACACATGCATCCATTAAAGTAGAAATATTTTAGATATAGCTAGAGACACAGACATAAGGCTTACAAATAACATTGTTACCTCATATAAGGGTACACAATGTTCATACTTAAGGATTTCAAAGACAAATTTTCACAATATCATGAAACAAAGAGGCTAACCTTGTGCTACAGAGACCTATCAAGCAAAAGGGAGAGGGAGAGAGAGAATGCACTCTCCTTCCCTCTCCCTCTCTCATTTCCTCCCCATCCTCTCCCTCTCCCTCTCCCTCTCCCTCTCTTTCTCTTTCTCTTTCTCTCCCTCTCCCTCTCCCTCCCTCCCTCCCCCTCCCCCTCCCCCTCCCCCTCCCTCTCTTTCTCTTTCTCTCCCTCTCTCATTTCCTCCCCCTCCCTCTCCCTCTCTTTCTCTTTCTCTTTCTCTTTCTCTTTCTCTTTCTCTTTCTCTCCCTCCCTCTCCCTCTCCCTCTCTTTCTCACTCATTTCCTCTCCTAAACAAGCAAAAGAGAAAGAGAATTAAACCCTAAACAAGCAAAAGAAGGAGAGAATGGACTCACCGATGAGATATGGCGAGGGTTTGGCATCTCCTCGGCAAGCCTTTTTCCTCTCCCTCTCTCATGATGGTCGCGCTCTCTCTCTCTCGCTCTCCCTCTCAAAACGATAGACAAAAATACGCGAAATGAACCTGCGCTTGGTTTTGGCCTGTTTTTTTCCCCTGTGGGGCGTCGCTATCTGCGACGCAAATAGCGAAACCGCTACCTACGTCGCTACCCGCCGTCGCTATAGGTTAAAATTCTTGTAGTGTATATACATTATATCTCAAAACTATATGATATAACATACCATTGGAAATGTCTTAATGAGAGGATTCTAATGCACCAACCACTGAGAAATTTGAAGCGTATATGCTCTAGTTATGGATTCTTGACAAAACAACAACCTCAAAAGTTTTGTGATGATGGCATCACCCTCATTTGTCCTTATGGAATATTAGTAAGGATGGGAAAGAAAGAAGAGAGTGAGAATAGAGGGAAGTAATCAAACGTCGAACAAAATTCAAATTGAATATTAGTTTTCACTTTAATGAGGATGAGTAAGATCTTGATTATGACAATCTTTGTCACCTTTATGGCGGCCTAAATTTCTAGGTTTGATGTGACCACGAGAATATCTCGACAATGACTTATTAATAATTTTTGATATATTTACTTACCAAAATATAAAAGTTTTCAAAAATAAAAAAAGATTTTATTTCTTAAAATATTTTCTCTCTCTAGGATCGCTTACAGGGCATTTTCGAGACCTCAAAACTCCCCTAATGTAACCTCCAGGAAACAGGGTCTGATACCATGTTAGAAAACATGGTTGAGCAAGAGTGGAAGAGTAAATTATGGAGGAAAGAAGAAGAACAAGTAGGCAATCATGCTAACATGAAAGAGACTTGCTTCATTGATAGCTATGCCAAGCACATTCTTTTACAACTATTTTTAGCTTGGATACATACCTCACACTTTTCAACAAAGTAGAGAAAAAGCCAATATAAAGTTTAGCAATTACACACCTCACACTTTTCAACAAAGTAGAGAAAAAGCCCATATAGAGTTTAGCAATTACAATATTCCAAATTTTCTCTGAAACCTCATTGAGGTTACCTTGATTCCCTAATTAGAACTTGTTTCCACCCCACCAAATGATACAAGTGAGATTTCTCCATAGTTTTCCTGAACTTCCTCCATAGAGCTTGGACCTCTTGGCAGTCCCAAAAGACATGCTTGACGCGGACTCCTCCTCCTTCTTGTAGAAAACACACAACGGAGATACATCCAGGAAGTTGGAAATTCTATCTCGAGTGGCAAGCTTGTTAGCTGTGGCTTTCCACCACAGCAAGGCATTGATTTTAAAGGATGGTGTGGCCCTCCATGCCTTCTTGAGTTGCTTCTTCTAGGTTTTAAAACCTCCTCCCAACTCATCACTACGCCAAGATTCCATGGTTCCGAAAAGCCATCTTATAGCATTTAGCTCTCAAAAGTCGATCTGCCTCTAGTAGTATGCAATGACTTGTCATGGGAGTTGACCAAGTATCCTAGGAACAAGAGACTATTCATATGTGGGGATGTAGGCCACCCCTCCTTAATTTTAGAAAAGACCTCTTGAGGGCACTACATGTCCTCCCTATTCAGTAGCAATCTCCTTAATTTCACATTGAGTCTTGAGGCTGAACTTAGCAGTTTGACAAGGAGGAACAAATTCCTCCTCGTATGCATGCGAACAAAGCCAAAATATTAATGGCTAGGGAAGCATCCTCCCTTTCATTCATTGTGCCTCCCCAGAGAAAAGAGCTGCATTGGGCTCTCCAAGCCATCACCAAGTGTTGGGCAACCTTGGAATGTTGCATGAGATGTTGGGGGAGCAAAGAGTACATCAAACTATCTAACATTTGGCTAAATCTTGCCGGCTACCAAGGCATTAGACAACCAACTAGTAATCAAGATGGCCCAAGGTTGACCGTCCTGAATGCTCTTCAGGATAGTGGCAGTGAGAGAGGCTCCACTGTCCAGGCCGAGTCCACCTTCATCAATCTCTCCAAGGGAACATAGTACACTCCTCAAGAGAGCTTCAATACGGTCCCACCCAGTCGGTTTTGGCAAAGGGGAACATCGTAGAGAGAGAGAGAGAGAGAAAGGTTTTTGATGAGGCAAAAATAGCCGTCCAATTTATCAGGACCGACCTCTTCCGCAGAACGAGGCTGATTGTGCGCGTGTGACGCGTGGGCCGTGAGGCATCGCATCTGAAGGGGAGTTTTTTGTCTTTGCGCTGCTGCCGTTTTTCGCTTCGGTATTGCTTGATCCGTGTTGGCATGCTTCAACCGACGAGTTCCTGCCACCTGGTCCCGGCGCGCCTTTCGCCCTCCCACCGCCACGTGTACAGTCACGTTGCATATATCCAAGATTCTGAAATGAATGCAATAAAAAGGAGTGAGAGCACTTTGAGGTTGGAGAATTTTGCTTTTTATGAGTCGGTGATAATTTGGTTTAAAAATCTATCCAATTTTTTGAGTTAGCTTTGTATTTGCAACCAAAAACATTTTTCGTGGACATTGGGACTCGATGACCCATCTATGAGACAAAGAGAGAGAGAGAGCTGTGTGTGTGTGTGTGTGTGTGTGTGCACGCCCCAATTTATTCTATGGGCACTTACGGTCATGCAATGCGTAGCTCACACTAGATTTTTTGGGAGCTCTGTAAGTAAATCGAACTCATGAGTTCTATCAGATTTCCTTTTTCCATGTCTTTTCTTGTTTGCTTGTTTTAATCAGTAAGTCCTAGGGAGCCTTGATTGAGGCTACCCAAGCTCGAGCTCTTGTGTAATGGTCCAATTTTATAACTTTTTTTGCTTCTATCAATACAGCTTTGCATTCTTCCAAAAAGATAAGTAAAATGAACTTGTGGCACATTCTTTTGCCTCCTTGCGTACTTTAACAAATAATTACTTTTGTTTTGAAATTTTAATTAAGATTTTGAGGGTAACACTAGCACTAGCTTGAAAACGTTACTTTGATTATATTTGAAGCACTTAATATGAGAGAGAGAGAGAGAGAGAGAGAGAGAGAGAGAGAGAGAGAGAGAGAGAGAGAGAGAGAGAATGTATGGGTGTGTGTATTCACATGCACACACTCTTTGTGCATAAAAGGCTAGCTACTCAACCTTCTACATTTACATGTTTAACTTTGGATGCCATAACCATAATACTAATTAAATCACAAGCCCGGCCATTAAATTGAACATATGCTTCAAACTTGTTTCTCAATTTGTCTAAGACTCCCACACTCAAATATTTATCTCCGCTCCAATTAACATTAGTCAACAAAGTGGGCAAGAGCCAATATCCTAGCATTATTTCAATGCATAGATAGGATAGGTTGGAAACCAAATGAGTAACAAAGCTTGATTGTAGTGAAACCCTCCTCGTTAATGATCCTAGTCGTAAGGAGGAGGACCAACCAAGCATACTGGGTAAGAGCCTAGACTTACATGAATGCACCATGCTAACATAGGCATCCAACAAAGTATCCACAAAGACTTGAAGCCTAATTACCTCACGATTATGAATTGAAGTTTTAGCCTCAATGGGTGCAACTATAGAAATCCTTACATATCATGTGCCCTCGGAGGGTATTTAAAGTCCCCTCTCCTTACATGTTATGAGGTACTAAAATGGCCCCTACTTCTTAA
This sequence comes from Lygodium microphyllum, assembly GCF_053477565.2. Taxonomy (NCBI): domain Eukaryota; kingdom Viridiplantae; phylum Streptophyta; class Polypodiopsida; order Schizaeales; family Lygodiaceae; genus Lygodium; species Lygodium microphyllum. The sequence goes on from NC_141142.1 coordinate 19,834,158, forward strand.
GAAACATACAAGTTCTTGTTTCAAACTAGAATACAAACCCCCTTCTAAAAAGTAATCTTCTAAATGTACCCAACTTTCATCAACTAAAATACCTATGATCTTGGTAGGGTGAACTCACATGGTACCCTTACATTTTTGGAGTGCATCCCTTGAGGTTTTAACTCATTTTCAACCAATGCATGATAATCTAAGTTCATGTAATAATGATTCAAGTCAGGAACACGGATGGGAAACAAAGATACATTAGCACCTAAAAGTATTACTCACTATAAAGGCTTCATTCTCCAAGAGATGCTAGCTAAAGTGATAAAGCGAGCATGTAAAGAACCCAAGATTAGGGGTTGAACTATCTTAGACAAGGAACATAATATTAGTGAGTTTGGGAATCTACCAATTCCCATTTTTTGAATACTAAAAAGGTGGACTTGGTAGTTTTGCCTCTTCCTTCTAAGGAAATGGCTTATTTTACTCCAATTTTCTTTGCATGTTGAACAAAGCCGAAAGGAAAAGAGAAGTTCCTTCTAGCATGTCACTAGAGTATATATGTTGTAAAAGATCAATGCCAAGTGAATCCCTTTTTATAGCGACGTATTGTGTGGACCTTGATCATGAAATATCGACAAGATAAACCCTCACTTATCCTTTAAAATATCAATTCATATTAAAGGAGTATTAGACTAACTTGAAATATGGAGACTTCCTTTAAAGTTGAAACCTTAGGGATCGAGACGTGGAGTTCTATTCAAATGGAAGAGTCGCACAAAGTCCCTCGAACAAAATATTAGTGAGTTTGGGAATCTCCCAATTCTCATTTTTTGAATACTAAAAAGGTGGCACCCAGATAACATGCCCATAAGTTTCTCAAAACCATATGGTGTGACCTATCATTGGAAAGCGCTTGAAAAATGAAATCTATTGAGCTATAGAGCACTCGATTTGGAGCTATATTGTTCAAGTTATGGCAAATCCAAAGATTTGACCATGTGTCCCAAACTTATGGAAAATTCTCATATTCCCCAATATGGTGTTCTCGTGCATATAGACTACAAAATTAATCATTAAGAAGATGAGTGAGAAACATTGAGAATTGACAATAGTGCATTAAAAACTTGTTTTATTACACTTTTTATTCTATTTGTAGTCCATAATGCATTATTGCACTTCATTGAGTTTCTTTCTAGCATATAGACTCGTTTTTATTATCAAAACCGCCAATGATTTTTCTCATAAACATCAAATTAAGGAAAACTGCAAAACCAAAGAAACAAAAATTAAACACATTACAAGAAAGATAAATTTTGAAATGCATTATAGTAACAATGAATTTATTATTCAAAAGCTACGATAATGTTATTGCAACCAAAAGGAGGAAAGAGGATATTAGCAAACAAGTTTTGATTCAAAGCAATGAAAATGTTATTGTTACAAAGGTAGCGAAGCAAAAAGAAGGAGTCTAAAGGAAAGAAATGCCATTATTATACTGATACAAGCTAGGGTGTAAAGTGGTCGATTAAGTTAAGGTTATATTTTCACCCGTAAGTACCATAGAAAAATCCTAATCACATTGTTCTATTGATATACGTAACATAGAGCTATAATTTCCATTTGTACCTAAAATAGGGAGTGTATTACCTTCGCTTATTAGTCTTTTGCCTAGCCTATGACAACCTACTACTCAAAATTTTCATGGCTAGTATAATTATTGAGAATTTCCAGATAGCAACATTTTCAAGGACTTTATCTTGCTTTTTCCTTAGGATCAGATTGTGTTGCTAGGGAATAAGAAGCTTATTACTCTCACAAGTTGATGGTTCTAAAGGAGTGAATCTATAAGAAATCATCCATTTCATGTGCATTCAAAAGGTACTTAAAAATACCATTTCTTTACATGCTATAAGGTAATAAAATGACCCATTTTTCATAAGGAACTTATAAAAATTTATCAAAATCGTAATGAAAAATATCCTTTTGAAAATGTAATCCTATAATTATTTGTAAATAAAACAATCCTTATGTTAATTGCATGTGGTACACTTATATGTTTTGAGGTGCACCCTCGGAGATTGGTTGGTGGTGAGCTACTTTCAATTTATAATAAAACTGCTCTTATAGATGTCACACTCCTACTCATTTTTAGGTTGAGGCCTTGATAAATGCACCCTGTAGACTTAGGATGTGTTTTGAGGTGCACCCTCGGAGATTGGTTGGTGGTGAGCTACTTTCAATTTATCATAAAACTGCTAGACTTATAGATGTCACACTGCTACTCATTTTTAGGCTGAGGCCTTGATAAATGCACTCTGTAGACTTAGGAATGAACTTCATCCGCATGTGGATGGATTAAACATGTTGTGTCAAGGCTTTAGGAGGTGTTGGATACTAAATCTAGAGTGTTCTAACTCAAAGAGTGGGCACTTCAATCTAGGTTGTTTCACCAATTATTGTAAGATGTTGAGGTTGTTGAGAAGCTTAGTGTGGAGAGTACTTCCTTAGAAAAGGCTTACCTCATGGCCGTAAGTTTCAAAATGTAAAAATTATGTTAGAAAGAATCTTCACATCAATGCCATCGATCTGGGATACAAGAGAGGAGAACACACATCACTTGTTTTGGGAATGTATGGTTTGGAGGAGAATGAGAAGATGGATGTATGCAATTGGATGTACTGCGAACAAAAGTATAAGGCTTTTAAAGAAAGTTTATGCCTACAAAGAAAGTAGAACTCTTGTAGAAGATAAGGGCAGGTTTTCCCTAGGGTGAACAAGGGCAAATGGCTCTAAGTGTTGGCTCTACTCACCTTGAGGTTGCACCACAGGGTGAACAGGGAGGGGAAATTTAATAAATGGCTTAACTATAGTGGCCATCACTACACAGTTTAGGGGAAAAGGAAAGAGGGACCGATGGTTGATTGGTTGCAAGACTTTCCGCCATCTCTGATCATCCAATGGGAGATCTTGGTATAGTTCACGTTGCTAACCTTCGACAAACAACTCATTTTTCATGAGTGCTAGCAAGGTGAGTGTGAGGTGAAGCTCACCCCACTCACCACCTCACACTCACCTTGCTAAGCTTGGGTGCGATCAAGGGTTAGCAAGGCCTAGTGGGGTCGAACTTCCCCCCGCTAAACCTGAGGGTGGCTCAACTATAAGTTGGTCGCACTCAAGGAGCAAAGAAACAATCTCACTGTTATATGGTTATATGGAAAAAGCTCAATAAAGTTACTGATGTGATGTGAGGTTAAGAAGATTGACTTGACTTCAAGAAATCTAGCACATGGTACGTCTCTCGTACCAAGTGACAAGCACATGTTCCTTGGACACTAACGTAAATTTGGTGTTTCCATTTCTTATAAAAGGCGAGGTGGGACTAATTCGATTCACGCTTATCACCATACAGCACGCAGTACCTCATCACAGAGAGGCAATTGCAAGAAGCAACTGCAGCACACTCACGATTGCAATCAGCAACATAAATAGAGCTAGTTTAGATATTAGAGACAGTAGATGCAGTTGGCTTACTGCTAAGGCCAGGAAGACAGCTATAATAACGATAGAGAGACGACTTGGCTTACAGCGCCTGCTATAAGTTGCTCACCAGGCAATAATTATCCATGAGGAAAGAGAAGAAGCTACAGCAACAGAGAATTGAAGCAGGCAGCAAGGAATGGCCGTCATCACGCATGATGGTGGGGTGGAGGAGTACTAGTCTGGTGAAGCCGGCGCGTGCGTCCCTTGAGGGGAAGCTCTTCTTGTCAGCCTTTGACATTTTGAGCAGGCAGATGCCTTACACGCATAGGATACTGTTCTATCACCTGCAACAACAAAAGGAAGCACAAGAAGAAGGAAAAGAAAGAGGAGGAGGAGATGGAGAAGCTAATAATGGTGGCGATGATAGTGATGACGATATCAGCTCATCATCATTACAGCTATCGTATGAGGCTTTCCTGTCCCGCCTCAAAGGCAGACTCTCTCTCGTGCTGGCCCACTTCTACCCCTTCGCCGCCTGCCACCTCAGATATGATGATGGAGTAGATAGCGACGATGAATATACTGGCGACGATCCAGCTGTTGAGCAATCAGCCTTATCGTGAGCAACATTGTGATTTGTGGTGCTCATCATCCTCTTGGGAAGTCAAAGTCTCCTTGTGTACTAGTGGTCTTTGTACATGCTCGACGGTTACATCCGAAATCCGCTTGTTAAGCATGTAGGCTAAGGATCTACCTTTCGAGCAGTCATGTTTCGTTTCTTGATTTCAATCGTGAGGGGCTCAGTCACTCCAATGTTGTTGACTCGAGGCTCGTATTTCGTTTAGATTTCCTCCTTCGCTTCTTTGCTTTTAATACAATCCGGCCTTTAGCTGACAAAGGTGGTTTAGCAGGGGGATTTGGTACCCAAATCCATTGGTTACCTACGTAATACCCTTGAGCACATAGCAATGCTTTGGATATCCATCGCAGTGTTGTGTTGGCTCTCCATCTATACCTTCATCTATAAGGCTTGGGCTTCTTTTATGGTCTTCTATGATATTTGTAAGTCCAAAGCCTGTCCTTGGCATTTCTCCCGACCTTCTCGTTTCAAGCATGGTCTCGCTCACTAGTTCTCTTTGTTCAACATGCGGTTGAATCAACTCTTTCAACAAGTCCTTGCTCTCATGAGTAGACTTGCCTGGTATGTTAGAATGATCCTTGTCCTTCCCTCGAGGTTTGATGAGGTCACCCTTACTAAAGATTGTGATTATCCTGACACTCAGTAGTGTCAAGTGTATCCTCTGTGGTGTTACGTAATCGGCCTCACACTTCGTCACCCTTTTGAAGGGTCATCCTAGGAGGGTTTTCTTTCCACAATTAGCATTATTTGGAGGAACATGGAATAGGATAGACAAGCTTTCAGTTTCAATAGTTACAAGGATTTTGCACTTCTCTATAAGTGCTTGTGGGTGTCCCGCATGAGGATTAAGAATTGCATCAGTTGTGTGTGAGCTTTGGTTGGCCTAGTAGGGTCCATGCTTCATAGGTCAAGATATTAAAATCGGCTCCTTCATTGATGAGAGCATCAACACGATGCTCCCTTTTTGCAATGAGTTTGATCCTAAGATAAGCATGCGATACTATGTCTTCATCTTCTGGGTCTTGGCTTATAAATTTAAGCATTCTGATACATGCTTAGGTGGGCCAAATACCAAGTTTGTTTGAATGGTTGATTTCATGGCAATTATTAAGTGCTTGGAGATCCATGCAAAAAGGAAGTATCATTTCTTCATGATTTGGGGCCAAGAACAATGTCATAGACATCGACTCAAAATCATATATAGGCCAGATAAGATGGGAGTAGAAGCAATGTTCAAGCCTCTAAAGTATGTATGGGATCAATATGGAGATATTTGTTAGCATACCAAGACTATTTTCATAGATGACAGTCCTTACAAAGGATGTCCAAATCCTGTTGAGAATTGCATTTATCCACGAACATTTGATATTGATCATGAAGACTCTATCTTGATCAAAGAACTTCTACCATACTTGACTTGCTTAAGCAAATACCATGATGCACGTGAAGTCATCAAGTTTGATTGATATGGACAGGATCTAGTTCAATATGGACATGAATTGTATGCCCAATTCAAGGTTGTCATTGATGAATGGACTAGATCAGAGAATGATGGTATTTCATCTTCATTATCAGCATCGTACGAGACCATGATTGATAAAGATGGTATATATGTTTAACCTTCAATTACTTCTTGCTTCAAGAGACCATCTATTATACAAACAATCCTCAACAAATGCCTCACGTCATCCGTGTCTTACATTGAACAGCTCACAATTATCCATGTTGAAGCAGACTCCTTTAGTCTCAACTTTGAACGATATGGAAGCCATGCAACTTGCTCATGAGTTAGGATATCACAAACATTTCATAAATGGTAGTGCAGCTAAATGTTTTATACAAAATCTACAAAATTTGTATTTTCCCAATATACATGATGTAACAAGAAGGCACTCACTCTGTATGGACCTATTTTGAATTTCATAATAAATATATCCCTTACATTAAAGGCTTTTGCATGGCTATGAAATATATGCTTGTTAGAAATTTAAAGTGATTTATGTAGTTACCTTGGTGTTTCTAAACACCACCAATATCAATGAGAGAATCTACTTGATGTTTTTTATTCTTTCAATAACATTAGTTAATTATGTTAAAATTTCTTATAAAGTGGTTTAAATCCTATTTTGTACTTTATGACCGTCTACTATACAAACGTACTCAACAAATGCCTCACATCGTCTATCACTTACATTGAACAACTCACAATGATTGTAATATTTTCGCCTGAAATATTAATCGACCCTAAACTAGGCACACCCCATGCAAAAATGCAACCCAAAGTAATCTCCCACGTTGTAAAATGATTGGTGGCTAAATGCTTACTCCACGCCCATTCATAAATTCTAGCTACGTGTCGTGTATGGAAGACCATGGCTTGAAACTACAAGCCCACACATGAACACCCTTCACGGGAAAAGGCAAATGGATAATGGTTAAATTTTTGCAAATTTCTTTATTAACCCCTCCCCTCAGCCGATGCATGGCAGGGAGACGGAGTATGAATGTGGAAAAAGCTAGAGTGGTGGAGTGCATGGGGGAGGGAGGAGACATGTAGAGCCACATGTGTGGCTATGTGTGGCTATCTCCCCCTCCCTTTTCCTATATGACCCCCCCCCCCCCCCCCCCTTAAATCTTGAGGAGGGAAAAGAGAGAAAGAAGCTGTCGTGCTACCTGCCATCGCCGCCTTCACGCCATGCCGCTGCCACCACCGTGGCCATATCGATGCCTACTGCGCCACGCTGCCGGTGCTGCCTCACCACCATCACTGTCATAATCATCATTGTCATCATCTTTCCCTCCATCCTCATCATTCCCCAATTATCATCTTCTCTCCACATTTTCTGTCAGAAGACAGAAGCTTAGAAGCTTCTTTGGAAGCTTCTAATTTTAAGCTTCCATAAGCCCTATTTCTCCGGTGCCTTTCCCGGGATTTTAAACCCAAGTCTCCAAGGACCGTGTCTTGCACGGGAGAGGGAGATCGTGGACTGTGAGACTTCAGGACACGCGAGTAATCCAAGGGGGAGTTGCTGCAACAAAAGACAATGCATAAATGGCTTCGAAGCTAAAGATGTGAGGCGCACACGTAGGAGCTTCTACTCCGAGTTCTCATGTGGACAACACCTCGAACCTCGATGCCCATGTTCTTAAAAATTGATTCCGCATGAAAAGAATGCACTAGGCATGTCCAATTCTCGTAGGCAAGTTTAATCACATTTGGAAATTTTAATTGCTCGCCAATTTACAAGATTTAGTTACATGATGTGCATTTGAAATTGCTTGCACTTCCAAGTTGCAATCCTAAATGCATATTGCATAAGTAAAAGATGGATTTGTCTAAATGCATCCTTGTTTGCCCCACCAAAAAGAACAGCACATAATGCATTTAGGTAATAATTTCCTAGTTGTGATTCGTATGAGATAATCGTTGATGTCCATTAGATGTTGTCCAAGTAGTTGCATTGCATGAAAGGGATTTATGTACCTTGCAAATTGCATGCGGTGATAATTACATCCTAGGTTGGGCTAAGTGTCGAAGGATGAATTAAATCAATAATGGCCTCATGGTATTCGTCCATGCATGGGGTCTTTCCATCAAAGATTGTATTTAGGAAAGAATGCATTTTCATATTTAAAGCTTGAATTCAATGCATTAAACGAAGGTTTATGGGCATAGTTCTTGATGTAAATCAATGTAAGGTTCATATGAGTTAGCCCTAAATTGTCAATCATTATAGTTTAGGCAAGGAAAAGAAATGGTCATTGTACATTTTATAGTTGCATAGAAGGAAAAAGTTTGTGAATCGCATATTTGCATGGAATGTTATATCTTGCAATTATTTACATCTTTTAGGACAAATATTAGCATCTCTAAGAAAATATCGCCTCTTGTTGCAAGACAAGTAGATCGATTTAGGTAAATCACTTATAATGGCATAACCCCCATGGGATTCATAAAAGCATACATAGTTAGTACGACGAACACCTCAAAGTGCTAGGTAGGGTTTAGTTACATTAAAAATTGTGACTAGTATCGCACTTGGATGCTAAGTCAACACTTTCAATCCCAAAGGTCCTACCCACATTCATGGAATGTCAGGGTTAGTTAGACGCCCATGCAAGAACGATCTAGGGTTCTTACCCTAAGGATAAATTGGCCAAATACTAGACTTCCATCTAAATTTAGAAACCCTAGGGCCAAACATTATCGGCCTAGTAGGGTTAGGGTTGGGTTGGCTCAAGAGGACTCCCAAATCCTACATCTTGACCCAAAGGCATTCTTGACCAAGTAATACCGTGTGATGGGAAAAATGATCCCACAAGTAGGTGCGACACGTATGCAACAAGTTGCAGCATCGCATGATTTTGTGCTAAATCACAAAATAGAATTTCCACTCCTTAGAACAAGGTTAGTGAGTTCTACGCACAAGTCTAATCTGCAAGAGGATGAGTAGTCATCCTGCTACATCACCCTTCCTTGAGGCTGATTTGCCAAGTTAGGGAAGTTGTGTATCGTCTAGCAAGAAATTGACCAATCAAGATAGGAAAACAAGGTTGTCCAGGAATTACTGACCTTAATGTGAGGAAACCTAAGGTATTTGTTAGTTGAGTTAGCAGGGTATAAACCCTAACCCAAGGATAAAAGGGTAAACAAGCATCTTGCTTATGAAACCCTTGGGGATCTTGCCAAGTTGCAATTGATCCCGGGTCGAATGCTGGAATGCATTCGGAGAGAAGGAATTCACACCTTAGCAGTTAGCCAAACAAACGATTACTGGATTGATTGTGTTTGTACAATTAGGAGCACTGTTTGTACTTCTTTGCTCAATGAACTAAAGTTGGAAAACTAATTATTGCTTCAGGTTGAAGGCCTGGAGGGAGAGCCAGCATCAGTTACCCCCGACTGTCTGCCTAACCCTTAGCAGGGGGGTTGTTAGCCATGCCAGGTACGTGGACCGAACCCACTACGAGAGGTCTCTCCATGGGTGCTACTTGGAGAAGGAGGACGCTTGGGTGCCAGGGGGGGCTCTGGCCATAAATCCCTTGCCTCCGAACCCTGCACAAGAGGCCAATGTGACTCAAGATTGGATCTCAAGGCCTGCATACTAGTCTACGGGCGGAAACTTGGAATAGCGATCCCTGAGGATTGCTGAAAATGCCTTCGAGCAGATTATGGATTGCCTTCGGGCGGATTATGGAATAGCCTTCGGGCTGGATTATATGATGTATTCCAAAGACTGATAAATAAGATCAATTGTTGAAAAGGAACTTGTTTGACGTTGTTTTTCTATGTCAGTGCTTAAGTTACGTGAGGAATCGGTGATAAATTGGCTAATTAAGGAAGCTATTTTTGCTTATCAAACTAAATGTGATAGGTAATTAGATAGCTAAAGCAACCCTGAGGAAAGTGTGGTGGATGCGGCCATGGGCCGTCCTACGGAAGCGTGGTCCCAGTTGGCCAAGAACTTTTCTCAAAGGAATCTGATAGCAAGGTAACGATGACCTAGAATCTAGAAAGCTAAAGTCCCAATTTATACTGTTTTAGGGGAACGGAATGGGACTATGCCTTACGGGTAGAGAGGCCGAGCTTCGGATCCCTCTCATTTTCCATTCTCCTTGAACCAAGTGCAGTGTGAATCTGCTTCGATCATGATGTTTCTGCATAATGTACTTCACCTGGGGTCGACGCTAGTTATCTCTGAGGTACTTGACCATTAGGGAAACCATGATTCAGGTCGTTCCTGAGTGGGAATGGCCGGAATGTTTTCGCTTCGTGGCAGACTCGGGAAGACCTAGATCCCAAACCCCGTGACATTCCGTGGGAGTGCCGGGTGGCACTTTCTGGACTCTATTCCCGATATGGGCTGCCAAGACGTGTCCTACAAGTGGACACGTTACAGTTGGTATTAGAGCAAACCAATGAGGATCTAATATTTATAAGGAAACTTAAAGAGGTGAAGTAGAGAAAATGTTGTTGTTAAGAACATTTTCTTACTTACTTATCAATGCTGGCCTGTGGAGCCACGAAGCATGGAACAAATTCTTGGTGTTCCAGGTCATGTTTATGACTGCGATGCGTGCCTTGGATTATCGTCGAAGGCTAGATATGATGAATATCCTAGACCGCATCTACAATCCTTCACCCCTGTACGTGGAATGGAGATGGACGGGTGATTCAGGAATTTATTACATAGCTACCCACCGACTTGCATATCTTCCAACCAACTTGAAGAGAATCAAGTGGATGGAGGACTTAAATATCGTGAAGCTATTCATCTTTGTTGAGGCTCACGCAAACGCAACCCTACATGTCGACGGTTGAAAGGTCAAGCAAAACACATATGTGTACGAGGAAGTGACTCGAGTTATCCTTGCCGACAGAATCAAGGTGTTGGGACGTTATGAAAAGAATGGGTAAGTATCAAAGGAAAGGATACCCTAATCTTCCTATGAACTATCGATTCATGAAAATCCATGACCCCAATCCATACTATTATTCAGTTCCCGTAGCTGAATGTAACACAATCTTATTCTCCTTGAATTAATGTATCAGCTTGTTTCATCTTCCCAAAAATAATTGTACTCGAAAGGGCTAGCCCATATGAATAAAATAGACTTTTTTTTATCAATGACTATCTTGGCTGTAAGTGTTGGTATGGAGTTAAGTGATTAGGTCACTTGACTAAAAGCTAAACTGGACATGTTAATGTAATGTGAGAAAGGTCTAGCAAGTTTTAAACATAAAGAATATTATTTCCAAGCACAACCTCAAGTGCAGATTCCTAGTCCAACCCCTACACCAGGTACAGTCGTAATCCAAGAAAAGAAGTTCATTCTCAAGCAGATCAAACCACCTGAATTCGATGGTAAGGGAAGGACCATCCAAACTGATGCAGATCTTCAGGACACGCTCATTCGAGTTGCACCCATAATACAGGAGGTGCAGACTAGGTCAAGAAATAACAAGACTTGGTCTTACAAGGATCAGAACAAAGGAGTGTATAGGTCCCAGGCGAAGAGAGTACAGGGCCAAAATCCGAGACAAAGGAAGAAAGCTAGGATCAACACTGTCAATAATATCGTTCCTACCCAAGGTAGTGGCCGCAATCTCCGTTGCTTCCATTGCAATGAGCTCGGTCCATTGGATCCATAGAACAAAATGCTATGGTCGCTAAAGGACGATGATAGACTACTGGAGATGTGGTGGTTGGAAATGGGGTCGAAAAAAGAATGGATGCCTCAATGGAGGAGAAGGTGAATCGCTTTTGTATGTTGCACCATGCCTCTATGGGGACGTGGCTCGCCAAGTACCAGATCGCTAGGCAAGATGGAGAGGAAGCGCGATCTGAATTCCAATGTAGTACGCGTCATCGACTGATTCGATATCCCGAGGGCATGGAGGAGATGCTGCGGTTCATGTCAACGCAATGGTTGCATGGAGCTTTGACCGCAACGTCTTGCAAAGGGACAGAGGTCTTAATGGAGGAGTGGGAATTCTTGAGGGGATGTAGTCCAAAGGTGATGAGGTGTTTAGGATTTGTCGTATCTATATTTTATATGTGACATCTAATTTGAGTGTTTCAATGCACAGTACAAAATATATAGTGTAGCGTGGTCGCGCGTATGGCATTTTCACGTGGAGCATATTGATAAAATGCGCTCCACAATGGACTGTAGTATCATGGCAAGGTTCGAGCAAGAGAGACGGTGACGAGAAACGGATCCAAACATGATTATAGATGAGATGGAGTATTTTGGAAACTTACAAAGTATTGTTACGGTAGATTACCGTAGCTTCTCCATGATACTATTCGATGTGCAGTGGTTCAAAGTGGTACTTAGAGGAGCTAGAGCAATAGTTCGACGAGGTCCATCTGGATTTCTCGAAATAGATTCCAAAAAAAAATGGACTGATTTGTGCGACATCTTTGTGTTGTCGGCCCATTGTGAACAATTGCATGGACTCATTTGTTTGTTAATTGTATTACGACATAGTACATGTCACAATAGTTTAAACTCTCTTGTACATGTTTGTGAACAGGTAATCTTCTATCCAAACCCCCGACAACCTTGATGGTGGTATATTATACCTTCAACTTCCCGAAGTGCGAGAGTATATGATCAAAGCGATGTTCCGAGCATATATGAAGACAATATGCAAATAGAGGGGTCGTTATTGTAAGGGGTGGAGGCCACTGAAAGCTTGGAGCCAGCATCGGCTAACAATGATGGAAATACAAGAGTCCAAGAATTCTTTGAGAACAAGATGGACTCATCCTTTAGTGGTGACATGTCTATCGACCTTCCAGTGTATGCGGAGTTGTGTCAGGAGATTCACATGGGACCATAGGATACTTCATACTTGGAGCATCCACTTACTCAATTCGTTGACCAATCACTTATAAGGGTACATAAGAGATGCATTTTAAGTGAGATTTTTTTAAAAGTATTTATATTACTCTACTTTCTATGATTTAAATTGATTATTCTAACATCATTTTTAATCTGTGCAGGTGACATTTTCAGGATGAGTCGAGGGATGAGCGATGAGGAGTTATAGGATATTTTCACGCGCATGTCTTCAGACCAGATCGTGAGATTCAGAGACATGGCAGACCAGGAGTTGTCTTGATCTTTATCAAGCCGCTCTGCTAGATCTACTTCAGTGCAATCAGATGCTCCAGCTTCGAGCAGACGAGCTCCACGCTCCAGACTTGGGCCAGAGGGAGGGAGTGCTTCAAGGTCAGGGGGATGCTGCAAAGATACGAAGACAGTGAGCCGACGGTCGACACGGGATACAGGTGTGACTCCTTGCTCTCGTGGCGGTTCTAGGGAGCATGGCTCAGGCTCGGGTGGATGCTGGGGAGGCACGGACACGGTGTCTCCGTCTCGTCATTTAGCTGGAGTTGCATCACCTCCAGGATTTGTCACACCTGTGGGGACATCTACTCCAATTACTCCCGCTTTTGCTCAGCCTTCTGCAGGTGGTACCCCTATGGGTGCCACTCCAACAGATATTACCCCGGTTGGTACAGCGGATGCACAGGGGTCTCCTGGATATGCCCAGGAGCATGGACGCAGATGGGAGAGGACCGATCTTAGGCATAACCCAAGGGGATATGCATATCTAGTTGATGATAGGTCAAGAGCCATCATCATGAATGATGAGGGGAGGAGGGTGATGGCTCGCATGAGAGAGTTGTGCCAACAAGTTTTTCGACACAACGTCTTAGATCATTGGAAAAACATACCGGAGGAGAGCAAGGACTACATAATAGCATCCTTGCATGAGGAGTTTCCGGTTCCAGCCTCAGTAGATAGATTTTCTACAGGCTGGATGATGGATTGCATGCGTGTATATATGTCACACAGACGATCCAACGCACGCAAGGCAATCAAGAGTGGGGCTGCAAAGCCCAAGTGGTTAGACATGGATGACTAGCGCCGAGTGAGGGATGAGGCTACAGATTCTCCAGGACGTTAGAGTCAGCAGCGCGAGGCAGGGAGTGGCGGCCACAGGACATATTTGGAGGACTTTCTAAGTTTTTCTTTTGTTTTGCTTGTTTATTTTTTTGCAATATCCTTTGTACTGACAACCATATTTCTAACCGTTAGCATTTTGTTTTCTTTGCAGCACTCCATTACAAATTGCGATTCGACCGACCTTGAGACTCAATATGTAGAGAGGCATGGTCTCACTTCATTGACCGATTGTATAGATGCGGCGGCCCTGTAAGTCACTCATCTTTCTTGTCCATAGTTACCATGTTTAATTAGAATGCATTATTGTATGGTGGATTGATGTGTTGTTGTTTTTTTTTTTTGCAGAGTTCGTTCGATGCTCCTTTGTGGCAAGACGAGCTTTCGGATGGTGAGGATATGTAGCTTGCCCTTGGATCCCTGGAGCTCACACACCTTTATTTTTTGGTCGCCTGATCTGTGTAGACATTTTCTATGTATTAGTGATATCTTGTCATGATTGTAGCAATCGCTTATTATGCGATCATGTATTTATTTCATGTATCAGTGTTATGATTTCAATATACTTTGTTTTTGTTTGCACGAGCATTGTACACAGAGTAGAAACTATTTTGTATGGCTCAAATAAAGCACACAGTGCTATATCCACAAAATTTTCTTTTTTCCTATTACCATCGCTATTAGCATCGCAAATTTACTTTTCGTGTCATTATGTTCATCGCAAACCATCATTATGTTCGTTATGTTCATCATTATTTGCGATGCTGATACTGATGCCAATACCGACGCTAATATCGACTATTCTATGGCGTCGCCAATAATGATGCTTTTTGCAATGATGGGGGTAAATTTTGTTATTTACATTTTCATTGCTTTTAACGTCGGTATAAGGCCTATATCTTGTAGTGTAAGTGAAAAGAGCATGATTTACAACAAGCGACACTTTCTCATAAATCTATAAAATTGTATGTAAACCCTATTATGCAGCTTTCCCTTTTTACAAAGAAAATTGGTGTCAGGAAGGGAACTATGAGGAGACAAAAAGAAGAGAGAATATTGCAAAGTAGAGAGAAAGACTAGAAATGGAGAGAAAAAGAGAGAGAAGCCATGACAATTGCCAAGAGAAGGTGAGATGAAAGAGATTACCTTAGTTATTATTGAATGATTTAAAAAATGGAAGTCTGTTACAACTTATACCTAGCCAGTGTGGCTAGTATTTTATTTTTTCCAAATTATTACATGTTTCTAGTCCTTTACATTCCATCCCCACCCAAAGGTTTTTGCCCTTTAAAAGAAATAGGGGCTTATTATAATGGCTAGAGTGATTTTTTTTTTTGAAGAATCTCAAGAATTTGGCTGAATTGAAGATTGAAGAATGAACCTCTTTAATGTACAACATCTAGATGTCTTCAAAATTAAGTCTTGGCTACAATCTTTTTAAAAAGATGAATGCAACCAATAGGCATCTTCTAGTTTAATACAAATCCTATTGAACAAAGTCTAAAATAACTTTTCATAGGCTAGTCCTAACGAGGAGTACTATGAATCAAAATGAAGCTCTTTTAAAAAAATTTCATTTGTTTAAAAATAGAAGGTTTCCTACAAGCTATTTGTAGCAAAATAGGGCCAACTATAACTAGCTCTCAACAAAAAGAGCATCTTGAAGATAGGGAAACTCCTCCAATATCGATGTAGGCATCTAAGAAACTTCCTCCAATATTAAACCCTTCCATTTGATCAAGTATTCAATGATTAAAGATTTTATTTTCACTACCCTATGACTTTCTCAAGGATATATTGTACATTGCCCTCTTTATCTATAGGTTCCAAATGATAAGCCAATTCTCCTATGCTTGAGAATCATATATAGTCCAGAAAAAATATATGAAATCTTATCGTTTGAGCCATTCTTCAAAGTAGAGTATCGAGATTAAGCACTTTTAGCAATGCTAACTCTCCTTTTTGAAACTCCTTGGGGTGCCTTTTTTATCAACATACAACTTCATATGCTCTTGGGTTTTCTTGAGATTTAACTTGCACTATTGAAGAAGGTCCTATATACAATTCAATTCTTATTTCCCTTGAAGATTAATCTTCTCACTAAATAAGACTATAGGAAGTAGCATTTTATAACCATACAAGGCCTCAAAGAGAGAAACACCAATGTCGGAATGGGTAGTACCACACATAATGCATATCATGATAGAAATGTCTAAGATAAGTTTCCAACCACTTACGAACTTTTTTTGTCTACCTCCCAATATGAGGATGGTATTCTATAGATGGAGCTAACTTGGTCACCATTGAGCTGAACATCACATGCCGAAAATTGCTCATAAATTTGATGTTTCTATCATGAATAACAACTAGAAATAATCCATGCAATTTAAAGATATACTCCATAAACTAATTGGTAACTTATGATGCAATAAAGTGAGTCTTGGTAGGGATAAAATGGGCAAGCTACTATTCCATCCATAACCACATAGATACTATTCCATTCCTTCTTGATTATAGCCAAGCTAGTAACAAAATCCATGGTTATTTGAGTCCACTTGCCTTTCGGGGTAGGTAAGGGCTGCAACAAGCCACCTAGCTTGAGTGTTGTCCTTAATTTGCTGAGATGGCACACATCTAGAAACATAATCTTTCACATCCTTTCATAAGCTCTTCTAGTGAAAGCTCTTGGAAATCTTCTCATAGGACTTAAAAACACGTAAGTGTCTAGCTTTATGGGTGAATAATGCATCTGCTCCATGATCTTTTGTTTGAAATAAGAAGTATAAGGGATGATAATCTTGTCATTGAACCAAATGAGGCTATTTATAAATTGAAAACGAGAGTTTTCCTCCATGATCCCTTAATGCAATTTCTAAAATGCACGCATTCATTCCTCATCCAACTGATAGGATCCTACCAACTCTCCAATCCAATCACTATGAAGCTCAATAATGACTGAAACTTTACATGCCCACATTGTAGAGAGAGAATTAGCCACTATATCATATTTTCCCCTCCTATGAGTAATGTCAAAATAATAGTTTTATAGTGTAGACACCCACCTATGCTACTTGGGACCAAGATTTTGATTGGGAGAGAAAATACTTAAGGAACTTATGACCACTTTTAACCCTTAATTCATTGTAATATAAAGAACGGTATCATTTCTTTATAGTATGGAGGATAGCCAACATTTCTTGGTCATAGACATTCATTGCCATCTCTTTTTGTATAAGCTTGTAACTTTGAAATGGGATAACTCCATACTCCTATAATAAGACTACATCTATGCCTCTTCCATTGGCATCATAGTAAATGGTAAACTTCTTACCATATAGTGAGTGAAGTGTTGATTACCCCAAGCTTCTGTCATTGCCTTTTTAAAAAGGTTCAATTGGTTTTTGAAGTCGTTCAGATCATCATCATTCCACTCTGTTTTATCACAATAAAAGAATAATTTGTCTAGTGTTTCCCAAACATTGGCTTTTCTATTCCAAGCTTGTCCATTATCAGCATGATTCTTAACCGCATTATGTAGGCACTTCCATTGATTGTATCTAATAGTTCAGCCACCATTCCTAGAGTTTATCTTACCAAGTCATCCATGAAAGTCTAGGAACCTTCTAGCCTTCACTCCACCAATAGATGGCTTTTTGGGGACACAATTGCCATCCTTAGACTTTTGAAGATCTAGTTCAATAACAACATTACCACCATGCAAACCAATTGCAAATAAGACTTTTTCAATCATTGTTATAGCATCTATTCTAGCTGATAATGGCTTCAGCTTCCATGCAAATCCTATATAAAGATGAACAAGCTTTTTAATTATCCTACAAAGTTCATGAAGTGTATAGATATGGGTATTTGTTAAAGGAATATCTAAGACTGGCTTAAACTGTGGATCCTTGTTGTGCCTAGAGGGAGCTCTATTCTAATTGCTTGAGTTCAACTCTCTAGCTGGGGACATGCAATATAGGCAAGGAGATCTAGAGTTGGCTCCCTTTGATACATTGTACATACATTTAAATGTCTTTAAGTCACCAGCTATGAGCCACTCAATCTTATAGTTCCCAAATCCTTCAACAAATAGCTCTTCTCCTACTTGTTGTCTCTTAATAACATTAGGTATTGGTGTTCGATGGAAAACCCAATACAATATATCAAAATCCTATGTATCTACTTCAAATGCTCCTAGCCACCAGATGTTGTGTTCCGATTGAACACTGAATGACATTGAATGATTGTAATGATCTAATGAAAGTGCTCTATTCATCAAGGTAATAGAGACCCTCTCTAGTTTTGTACATTTTAGAATCTCACTTTCATCAAGTTTAACCACAAATCTAGCCACTCCTTGTGCCTCTTCTAGTGACAAGTCATAGAATCTAATCATAAAGCATTATAGGGTGGGCAAGTCAAGGAAAATATTGTTAAATTCATTGAATACAACTTTCTTTTTTTTTGCCCTTGAAGCTAGCCTTGATATGGAAAGGCTCACCCAGAATCTCCATTACCTTGTTATTCACTCTTTGTCTAATAGTTCTAATCACAAATGGCCTTGGAAGTATGCAATTACGTACTTGTTCTTACTTCATATTTGACTATAAAAGCTAAAAAAGTTGTATATAAGCATCTCGATTGATACCAATATTATCTAGTGTCTTCTACACTAAATATCCAAAGAGAGATTCTTTATAAATGACTCCAAGCATTGTTTCTTTGCCTTTTTAAATTTGTTCTTCTCCAAAATATCTTTTGAAATTGTTGAAGGAAGAAGATGATAATAAAACTGAGACACTTTGAAAGAATCTCTTTCACTTGCATTCGGTTGAAGAAGAGACCTAAACAAAATCAACATCACAAATCAATACAATTAATTATAAACAAAGTCATATTTTATAATTTTAAGGTGGAACAAAAATGTACCTTGCTGCTTGGATTCTTTTACTACAACCACCTCCCCCTAGTCTGAGTCTCTCAATATTTCTAAGAGCCTTTTGTCGATTTCGAAGTCCTAAAATAGTTTGCTTTCGTTGATAAGACTTGATGCGTTTCTCCAACAAATGAATCCTCTGTTGATAGCCTTCTAGCATCTGCAGTAACTCTTTGTTATGTTTTGATAAAAGATGGTTCTCCAATTTGAGGACATCCTTTTCTACAACCAAGTTAAGTGTATAGCCTAGAAACCCATTATAACCATCACCAATGAACCTCAACAATGAAGAGCTATTATAGAAAGGCAGAGTGCTATTTTTGCTAGGGTCTTTGGGATATAGCCTGTCATCTAACCAAAGATCAAGATTCTTCTTTCCTTCAAACCTGAGTATATGTTTCGTAGACTCTGTAACGGTAACGGGTTTTGTTATCTTCCTTATTGGTTCATACTCACTATCCAACTCAATATGAAGATGATAGAGAGGCATTTTACTAGAGCTACAAAGATCATTGGATGGCTGATCCATAGCTAAGGATGTAATTAAGAGATTGGATTGAAAAAGTATGCGAATTAGAAATAAGAAGGAAAACGAAGAAGAAACTAGTAAGGATGGGAAAGAAAGAAGAGAGTGGGAATGGAGGGAAGTAATCAAACGTTGAACAAAATTCAAATTGAATATTAGTTTTCACTTTAATGAGGATGAATAAGATCTTGATTATGACAATCTTTGTCACCTTTATGGCGGCCTAAATTTCTAGGTTTGATGTGACCACGAGAATATCTCGACAATGACTTATTAACAAATTTTTATATATTTACTTACCAAAATATTTTAAAAAATAAAAATAAAAAAATAATTTTATTTCTTAAAATATTTTCTCTCTCTAGGATCACTTACAGGGCATTTTCGAGACCTCAAAACTCCCCTAATGCAACCTCTAGGAAAGAGGCTCGAATACCATGTTAGAAAACATGGTTGAGCAAGAGTGGAAGAGTAAATTATGGAGGAAAGAAGAAGAACAAGTAGGCAATCATGCTAACATGAAAGAGACTTGCTTCATTGATGGCTATGCCAAGTACACTCTTTTACAGCTTTTTTAAGCTTGGATACACACCTCACACTTTTCAACAAAGTAGAGAAAAAGCCAATATAAAGTTTAGCAATTAAAATATTCCAAATTTTCTCTGAAACCTCATTGAGGTTACCTTGATTCCCTAATTAGAACTTGTTTCCACCCCACCAAATGATACAAGTGAGATTTCTCCAAAGTTTTCTTGAACTTCCTCCATAGAGCTTGGACCTCTTGGCAGTCCCAAAAGACATGTTTGACACGAACTCCTCCTTCTTCTTATAGAAAACACACAACGGAGATACATCCAGGAATTTGGAAATTCTATCTCGAGTGGCAAGCTTATTAGCTGTGGCTTTCCACAGCAAGGCATTGATTTTAAAGGATGGTGTGGCCCTCCATGCCTTCTTGAGTTGCTTCTTCTAAGTTTTAAAACCTCCTCCCAACTCATCACTTCGCCAAGATTCCATGGTTCCAAAAAGTCATCTAGTATTTAGCTCCAAAATTCGATCTGCCTCTAGTAGTATGCAATGATTTGTCATGGGAGTTGACCAAGTATCCTAGGAACAAGAGACTATTCATATGTGGGGATGTAGGCCACCCCTCCTTAATTGTAGAAAAGACCTCTTGAGGGCACTACATGTCCTTTCTATTCAGTAGAAATCTCCTTAATTTCACATTGAGTCTTGAGGCTGAATTTAGCCATTTGACAAGTAGGAACAAATTCCTCCTCGTATGCATGCAAACAAAGCCAAAATATTAATGGCTAGGGAAGCATCCTCCCTTTCATTAATTGTGCCTCCCCAGAGAAAAGAGTTGCATTGGGCTTTCCAAGCCATCACCAATTGTTGGGTAACCTTGGAATGTTGCATGAGATGTTGGGGGGAGCAAAGAGTACATCAAACTATCTAACATTTGGCTAAATCTTGCCAGCTACCAAGGCATTAGACAACCAGCTCTAGTAATCAAGATGGCCCAAGGTTGACCGTCCTGAATCCTCTTCAGGATAGTGGCAGTGAGAGAGACTCCAGGCGGAGTCCACCTTCATCAATCAGGGACGTGACTTGCTCACCTCTCCAAGGGGACATAGTACACTCCTCAAGAGACCTTTAATACGGTCCCACCCAGTTGGTTTTGGCAAAGGGAAACATTGTAGAGTTGGCCAATTTTGAGAGAGAGAGAGAGAGAGAGAGAGAGAGAGAGAGAGAGAGAGAGAGAGAGAGAGAGAGGTGTAGTTACTGTTTTTTCACGAGGCAAAAATAGCCATCCAATTTATCAGGACCGACCTCAAAGTATGCTTCCACAGAATGAGGCTGATTGTACGTGTGATGCGTGGACCGTGAGGTATCGCATCTGAAGGGGAGTTTTTTGTATTTGTGCTGTTTCCTTTTTCGCTTTGATATTGCTTGATCCATGTTGGCATGCTTCAACCGACGATTCCTGCCACCTGGTCTCGGCCCGCCTTTCGCCTTCCCACCGCCACGTGTACAGTCACGTTGCATAGATCCATGATTCTGAAATGAATGCAATAAAAAGCAGTGAGAGCACTTTGAGGTTGGAGAATTTTGCTTTTAATGAGTCAGTGATAGTGTTCATGAGAAATTGGGGTTTAATATAAAGTAGATTGCAAAAATTTTATTAAATCTTTCAAATACATATAATTTGGTAAATGTTAAATACATATAATTACTAAATTATACTTGCAAGATACTGACTGGGTAGCCTTCAAGAAGACACTCAGGGAAGAATTTTACATTGAGAACACCAGTTTGGTTACAGGCAAGACTTTTCAAGAGTGGGTTTTACAACCCAGTAAGGGTCTTGTTGCTACAAAATTGTTAAGAGAATTTGAAAGCTGATTTGAGCAGTTGGATCTTGCAGAACAGCAAGCTCTTGCAAGTTAGAAAATTGAATTGTTTCTATAGGCAGCTAATCCTGAGCTTTAAGAGAAGCTTGATGATTTGCTGGAGGATCATACTACAGAGACAGGTTTGAAAATAGAGTGGAGACATGTCAAGGAAGCTCTTACTACACTTGTGAAGAAGCACAGAAGAAGAGAAAGATTGCATGTATTTAGCTTGCCCACTGTTACGGGCAAGGCAGTTGATGTATCCCGTAAGCCACCTTCTTTTGCGGCTAACCCTATGGTTGTACCTGCTATTGTTCCCTCTGTTAGGGAAGATCTCTTAGATGAATTGGTCAAAGGCATGCGGGATCTTCAATTGAAGGTTGCAAAATTGGACGAAAAAGAACAAGAGGAAAGAGGACGGGCAGCAGTCCCCCTAAGCCTAGAAAAAGATGTATGTGGTGTGACAGTTTGTAGCACGAGAAAAAGGATTGTGCTGCCTATTAGGAGGCCTTGGCACGACACCTTATCTTTTGGAAAGATGGAAAGATCCATATACAAGAAACGGGATTGCCTCTTGCTTTGAATTTTGGAAAGGGAGGTATGCAGAAGTTGTTGGAAGACTTGGCTGTCCGAAATGCTTATGCAACAATACATGCTTCTACTTTTGGTCTATAGTTGGATAGAATGCATGGCCAAGTGATGGTTGTTCTAAAGGCTGAAAGATAGACACATGCTTTACATATAGCTCAAAAGAGAAAGGTCACTGATAGTGAAATGTCTCATGCAGGGCAAGACATTCGTGGCATAACTGGTTGGGAATCACTGGTAGATGCATATTTAGTGTATGCATATTTAGCAAAAGGTAAAAAAAACGGATGTACTTGTGGAAGAAAAACGAAAAAGAGATGAAGATATTGTAGGGACATCTAAAAGAATAACAAGAAGAAGTGTGGATCAGCCTAAAGCTGCAAATCAGCCACCTCTCGAGCATGTTATGGAAGAGGTCAGTCAGGAGCAAAAACATGATAACAAACAAGAGGGAAAAAAGAAGGGCAAGCAACCAAGATATAAGTTACAATCTGACATTGAGACAGCCATAGATCTTAAGAAGGTTCTTGAAGAATGGATCTTAAACAATCGGGTGGAATTTACCTTGGGAGAGGTGCTTGACATTGCCAAGCAAGAATTTTATGATGAGATCATTGACATAATTAAAAGGAAGTGTCAATTTCTTGGTGATACCACTAGTGCATTGCTACAATTTGAAGAGGAAACTAGTTTGTTGGGTATTCGGGCTGAATATGAGCATGAAGTAAGTACAGGATTATCTATGCAAGATGCTACTAATCAATGGATAACATGTGGAAAAGAGAAGAAAGTGGCTGAAAATGCATTGTCTTGTAGCAATATGCATGGTGGAGTAAGGCAAATGCAACAATATGGAGAAGAGACTCTAGGATTTATTTCTCGAAGTCACTACACAAGAAATCATTGGGCTAGGGCTACCACTAAAATGGTAGTGAAAATAGGGGAACGTGAAACTCCTTGTGTTGCTTTACTTGACCATGGTTCTGAGATAGATGTCATTAAGCGGGGATTGTATGAAAATGGTGCATGGCTTGTAGACACTGATCATGGTTGGCGAATGAGGGCTGCAAATAATTCTTCATGGAAGCTCTATGCTGCATGTCCTAATGTAAAAGTGACGATTGGTGATGTACAGGAAGAGTAACACTTTGTGCAAGATAATTCCTCATATGCAGTGATTTTGGGACAGCCCTATATTATAGGTGTGCATATGGAAACAAAGGTGCTTGATGATGGTTCTACTTATGCAAGAGTTAGAAGCAAGGATGGGAGAAAAGCAATCCAATTTCTTACTATTTGTGTTAATCATCCTAGAAATCAGGATACGCTTCGAGAGTCTCCTTTGGTTCCAAATGCAAGGGAATTCAAAGAATTGGATTTTCATTAAGCACTGCTATAATGTGGTGCTACAGTAGTGCTGTTCAGTGGGTGTACTCGCCTCGTGATGAAATGAAGCATGTATTTACTATTGGTAATTCTCAGTTTACAGCAAACAGTTCATGTTGGTTTAAGCCTATGGAAGCTATGTGTAGGGCTAAACACATATCTATGAAATGGGCTACTAAGAAACTGAGAGCATTGGGGTTGTTAGCTGAAAATGATGGCATTTCAGGCATCTTTTATGGGTTGAATATTACTGACACTATGGCTGAAATTTCAGGAACTATACATGCAGAAAATGAGGCTAAAAATATAGTGTTGTCAGTATGTTCTTTGGATATATATGATGTTATAGCATTGTTTACTCAGTAGGAAGGATTACAATGGGCTGAAGCACTTATGGAGACAAAGTATAAGACAGTTGACAAAAAGGTGAAACCAATTGCTTTGCCACTTCTACCAGAGAGTGAGGGTATGCATGAAAAAGTGTCAAGGCAGCCAAGCTTACAGGATCATAAAGATATAGGTCATCAATTTACATCTGAAACATTATGGGAATTGAAAGTTGGTGCAGAAGGGTTTCTTTTGCGTGCTAAGAGAGATTGTTTTATGTAGATGCTGGCTAGACATGGGAAGGCATTTGCATTTCAGACAAGTGAAATAGGTTGTGTGGATCCAAATGTTGTCTCTCCTATGGTCATATTTACTGTGCCACATATACCATGGAATTTGAGGCTTATTCCAGTGCCTGAATCTTACTTGCCAAAGCTGATGGATTTGCTAAATGAAAAGATTCGCATGAAGATCTTGGAGCCTTCTTCAATCGCGTACTTAAATCATTGGTTTATTGTGCCCAAAAAGAATGGGGCTTTGAGATTTATTCAAGACATGCAACCAGTCAATAAAGTGACCATAAGAAATGTGGGTGTAGGTCCTGTGGTTGATGAATTTGCAGAGGCTTTTGCAAACAGAGTGATCTATTCTTTGGGTGATCTTTACTCGGGTTATGATCAATTTCAGCTTGCAATTGAAAGTAGGGATATCACAACCATGAAGACTCCTTTGGGGTTAGTAGGGATGTGTACTCTCCCACAGGGTGCAACAAACTCAGTGGCACACATGACAAATGCTATGAATAGGGTACTCATGGATTTTATACCACAATTGACTATGCCCTTCTTGGATGATGTTCCAATCAAAGGGTGTGCAGTGGATGAAAAGAATGAAGAGATGGATGCTCGTGGATGTAGACAGTTTGTTGCAGACCATATTATGGATTGCGAGAGGATTTTGACACATCTAGAAGAGGTGCATTTAACTCTTTCTCTATCTTTTTTTGATTGTTGGGCATATGTGTGGGCCTTATGGGCGAAGGCCATCACTAGCAAAAATAGATGGGATTGATTAAATGCAAGATGCATGCACGAATGTATCAGAGGTGCACAGATTCTTGCGTGCATGTGTGTTCTATTTGATATGGATTCCTCAATTTGCACATGTAGTTGATGCTCTTTATCAACTTCTAAGGAAAG
Source organism: Lygodium microphyllum (assembly GCF_053477565.2). NCBI lineage: Eukaryota > Viridiplantae > Streptophyta > Polypodiopsida > Schizaeales > Lygodiaceae > Lygodium > Lygodium microphyllum. Next base: position 19,859,101 of record NC_141142.1, read on the forward strand.
GTCAAAATTTTCATTGGGAAAGGAAGCATCAGAAAGCAATGAAGAAATTGAAGCATCAGAAAGCAATGAAGAAATTTCATTGGGAAAGGAAGCATCAGAAAGCAATGAAGAAATTGAAGCAACTCTTAAAATTTGCTTCTACATTGAGAAAGGCTGACTATTAACATGGAAAGCCTATCATTATTGTTGTTGATACAACCCCAATCGGGATTGGATGGGCAATTGGGCAAGATGATGAGGAAGGGCAAAGATATGCAATTTGCTTTGGTGCTAAAGTATTGACTGAACGATAGAGAAGATATCCACAGGTTAAAAGAGAATTTGGGGAATTGTGATAGCCCTCAAATGTGATAAGGAGTATTTTATGGGTGCTCATGTAGTCATTGAGACCAATTGTTTGCCGGTATTGGGTATGATTACTAGTTGTGCTACTCCGGACATTGCTATGCTCTGGTGGATTGCATACATCAAATCTTTGAACCTTGAATTTCAGCATATTGCAGGAAGAGATAACCCAGTGGCAGACATGTTATCTCGAGCACATTATGAGAATGAAGATGGGATGATGGATGAGGAGGAAGAAGATGACTTTCTCATGGCTGAAAATGATGTTGCAAGAGTGAATTTAGCAATGCAAGGTTTTGCTACAACATTAACAGAAGCTTGAACAACAAAGAGAAGACACTTTAGATGTTTTGTATCTTGTGCAGAAGTGTTTCTGGAAGACAAATATGCAAGAGAGTGGTTGAGAATTGGTCAATACCTCAATACATTAACAAAGGGAGACGAATGGTCAGATGAGGAGTTTAAGAAAATCAAGAGGAAAGCGTATGGGTTTTTTTTAAAAAGATGGATACTTATGGAAACATGCTAAAAAGAAACAGGACATGCCATTGCGAGTTTCACAAGTAAAAGCAATGCAAGAATTTCATGAAAGCTTGTAGGCTGGTCATAGAGGTGTTTGGGGTACTTTTACAAAGATCAAAGAAAGATATTGGTGGCAGGGTATGTATAAAGATGTTGCTTACTTTGTGGAAACATGTACGACATGTCAAATGTATTCATCTGTGAGACATCGGGATGGATTGCAACCCACATATCCATTGTCTCTTTATTTTAAGTGGGTGGTGGATTTGGTCCCAATGCCTACAGGTCTTTGGCAAATGAGGTATCTTGTGCTTGCTCGTGAAGACTTGACTAATTAAGTGGAACAGAAAGCTTTACGTATTAAGACAACAAATGTTGTGTGTACTTTTCTCTTAGAAGAGATCTTTTGTCGGTATGGCTGTGTGGGAAAATTAGAAGCAGATAGGGGTGAGTTAGATGCAGATGAAGCTCATGATTTCTTTGCACGGTTGGGGATAAAGATTGCTTTAACTTCAACCTATAACCTTGAAGGGAATGGAAAAAGTGAAAGAGGTCACCCACTTATTGTGAAGGCATTGACAAAAGCATGTGGAGAGAAGGTAAAAGAGTGGCCACGATTGCTCCCTTATGCTTTGTGGGCCAACAAAACAACTCATAGCGCTATTACAGAATATATACCTGCAAAATTGATGTATGGTCAAAAACCTATAATGCTGATAAAAGAGATGATAGTCACATAGAGTGTATTACCTTGGGAGGAGGAGTTGAACCGAGAGGAGTTGTTGGCCTTACGCTTTAGACAGTTGGAAAGAAAGTCAAAAGACATAGAGGCAGCAACTACAAAGTTAAGGGCAACAAGTATACAGAACAAGAAACGGTTTGACAAAAGACATAAACTGAGACCAAGAATCATACAAGATGGGGATTAGGTATTGGTTTATGATAGCAGTTTAGATAACCAACATAGTGCCATGTGTAAAGTTTCCAAAAGATGGTTTGGAACCTATGTGGTAAGACATGTGTTTGATAATGCTACTTATGCATTGAATGAGCTGGATGGGATAGCCATCAAACTTCCGGTAGCAGGGAAAAGAATCAAATTATTCAAAAGGTGGGAATCTACTACGTATGAGTTGCCAGAATTGGAAGAAAATAGAGGTCATGATATAGGGGCTAGTCAGGAAGATATGGAAGATGAAGAAGTAAAGGATATGGTTGCAGAGGATGATGAGGACTCAGAATTCGATGACAACTAGGATTTTGGCATATACCAGAGGATGTGCAGGTTCAGAGGGGGTGGATGTCGTGATGTTATGAGGACACAGTGTGAAAAAGTATGAAATGCATCATCATCCGACTTCTTTATTGATCTAGAGAGTCAATGTGATCTGAGCCATTAGTACTAGTGTGAGTTGCATGGATTATCCCAAAATACTAGATTTTTGGATAATTTTAACCTATTTTTAATATTATTTATTGTAAAAATTCGAAAAAGTTAGAAAAAGCTTCTAGATTAGGATGGCATGCAAAAAAGCTAGTTTTTTTTCAGTTAATTAGGGGACTTTCATAAGAGGGACAGATTGACGAAATTGCGCACGCCGCGATCGCTGTAAACAGGCTGAAAACTGCAGATTGAACTGAAAGAAGAAGAAGGAGTGATCTGGGAGATCCATAAGCAGGTGTCATGCAGTTTTTCCCTGTTTCATACGTTTGGCATTTTTGGGAATGATTTAGTAGGAGTGTTCAAGTGATTCAGAACTTACTCATAATTTAGGAAAAAACTTACATTCTTGAGTGCTGAGTGCATATGCTGTCGATGAAACCTTCTTTAGTATCCTTGCATGGAAGAATAATTTTGTAATGCGATCAAATTAGTATTATGTTGGTGTGGTTGAGTATAGAGAGGGTTTTGTCTTTGAAAAAACTCTTCTGCAGTTAAAAAATTGGGTTTATAACGATATTGGTTTACACGTGTGGCTATTGTAATGCCTAGTTAATTTCACACGTGCGACTGAAGATTGTTTTGCTTGGGAAGTTGTGCCACATGTCACTTACTTTTTCGGCATGATAGCGCTTTTATAGCTCTGATTTTTAAGTTTTTCTCTTTTTCTTTTTCATTTAAAGTGGACGTCCTCCGAATTAGTGTAACGTACTTTTTGATCAAACGTACAGTGACCGTTGGCATATATATATGACCACTTAGGTTCGGATCTTGGTTACTATTTCTCTCACGTATGTTGTCTTGTCTTTTACTAGCTTTTTATCTCGTAAGCATCACAAGACAAACCAAGTATATGCTTATAAGAAACCATTATGATTCTCAAGAGTAAGGCCTACAAATATAGGTATCACACTTTTCTTAATATTTTTCTCTACTATCTTGAATTTTGAGGCATTGAAGATATTAGTTGGTTTAAAAGGAGAAAGATACATCAGGGACTTAGAAATTCTGTATTGGTTTTACTTTGTTTTTATAGCAATATTGGACTAGTAAATATGTAAAATGATGGGGTTTTGATGTCCTTGAGGCATTGTTTTGTTCAAAATTTTCGGATGTATAAAACGTGAAATTGTCAAGTTTTTTTATATGTTACGTGTGAAACATGATTTTGTGAACTATGAGGCAGTCTATATCATTGTTTTCACATTTCATGAGTCGAAAATGTTAAACAAAGTTTGATCGATGACTTGGAATTGCATGCTTTCTCGGGTGCATAAAGTTTTAATTCATTTCTTTCATCTTGTATTTCCTTAATTTTCTTAGAAATCTTTCTTTAGTCTATTGCATATGAGAAAATGTGGATTTGTATATTATGACCCTTATTTTTGTTTTCTGGATTTTCTTTTGTCAGTAATTAGGATGACTAAAAGGAAGTTTTCATTAGAGGGAATGGAGAAGGAGGATCTAGAGGTCACCTGTGATGAAAGGCTGTTTGATTTTCTTCATGCAACTAGAAATTCATCTACATTTATTTACATTAGAGATATGCTCAATGTTATGTTTGATTTGCAAGATCTAATGAAGGATCTTAAAGATAACCTAAAGGATTTTAAGGTGGTTTATGATAGACATGTGGAAGGCCTAGAGATTAAGGAATTTGTCCATTATAGTGATGTAATGGAAGCTTCTAATGCTACTAGAACAACTTTGCAAACAAGTTTTAGCCTTATTGATGAAGAATTCAAGAAGTGGAAAGTGGATTGCCCTTTCCATTAGAATCAGCAACAATGTCTTCTTGTACAGAAGGATGTTGGATTTCTTGTATATCTTCAATATATGGATAGTTGTTCTTCAGATACAATACAAGAGAAGAAGATGGAGGATATTGCATACAAAGACAAAGAAGTTGAAGAGAAGGGTGAAATGTTTCAAGAGGATATTGAGAACCAGTTAGTGTAGGGATTTGATGTTGCTTTGTTTAAAAGTGAGAACATTACAAAAGTGGAAGAAAAGGAGATAGAGTTGAGTGCAGAGATTGAAACATGTCCTCTTGAATGTGTCCCAACATTTCCTAGTTATCTCATCAACAAAAAGAGATATGTATTGCTAAATGATATTCAACACCTTTTTTATCTTAGAGAAGATAACTGCTTGGCAATCCTTGCAGCATGGGGTCAAAATGATAAGAATTTTATAGGTTATGAAGAGGAATTGCTAGCAACTCTTGATATTTAGGGAGAGAATTTTCAAGACAGTCCTATAGCCTTGAATTATTGTATTAATCAGATCGTGAAATATGAAAAGGGGGGGATACTTTCAAAGGAAGAGTACTTACAAATTCAACAGAGACTTGGTATTGATAACATGGGGTATGAAGAGAAGTTGAAGTATCCATTAGAGGAGAAATCAAAAAGTTCAATAAATCTATATGATGATAGTCTTCTTGAAGAAGATGAAAACCCTAAGGTATGAAAGATAATTCTAAGATATCCATTGTGATTTATATTAGAGTATGTTATGCATTATACACAAATATTTTTGGATATTTATCTACTGACATCTTATACTATTGTGGTTTATTGTGCAGATAAAAATTGAAGATGCAGACAACTTTCTTGGAAGAGCTAAGGGCTCAAGGCCATTGAAGCTTGGAAAAAGTCAAGGCCTTAGTCATTATATTTGAAGCTTAAATAATCAAACACTTGCAATTTATCATAGCAGGTTGTCAAGCTCTCCAAGCTTATCCATAATGGCTTTGAGAGCTATCTCCAAGGTGATTGGATCCCAAGCTTTCAATAGAGGTTCAAACAATACAATTTTGGTGGAGAAGGAAGAAGCTGTAAGAGTTTTTAGCTTCATACTTGGATACAATGGATCTAAGGCAGGATACTTTGGAGTTCTTGCCTCTTATTTTCTCTCCCATGTAGGAGATGCCAAGAATTTGAAGCTCCTTCCAAGCTATAGGAAACAAGAGTTCCTGAAATGTAGAGGTCTCATCGAGTGGAATCAAACAAAAGATTCCCTTAGAGGACCTAGTGAAATCCCTAAAACTAAAGACTTTTCTGCCAACAGAGTCAGATTAAAAGATGTTAAGGGTTTCTTGAAATCCATCTCTTTGTCTAGTTTCTAAACATTAAGAATATTTTTTCTTTGCATAAGAGTTTAAATATCCCTCTTTTCTTCTTTGGGTAATAGTGGATATAGTCCTTCTTGCCAAAGATGATGTATCACATGATGCGATTGTGTCTTTGAGCTTGAACTTGTGTCAAATTTGTATGTTGAACCATTGAAAGGCCTCTAATAAACTATTTGCTTTGTATCTTCCACATCCATGTCTTGTGTGTACTTTAGTTCTTACTTGATAATGCTATTTTTCCATACCTTGGGTTAACCAAATAGATAGAGATCCATATTTCTTGATAAAATATGGAGCATTGTTGTATAAAATATGCTGCATAGCTAACAAATAAAGAGATTCAATTAGAAAACCCTATATGAGTCAGACAATAAAGAGACATACATATGCAAACTTTTTACCATATAGTGAGTGAAGTGTTGATTACCCAAGCTTTTGTTGTTGCCTTTTTAAAAATGTTCAATTGGTTTTTGAAGTCTTTCGGATCATCATCATTCCACTCTATTTTATCACAATAAAAGAATACTTTGTCTAGTGTTTCCCAAACATTTGTTTTTCTATTCCGAGCTTGTCCATTATCAGCATGATCCTTAACTGCATTATGTAGGCACTTCCATTGATTGTATCTAATAGTTGAGCCACCATTCCTAGAGTTTATCTTACTAAGTCTTTCATGAAATTCTAGGAACCTTCTAGTCTTCACTCCACCAATAGATGGTTTTTTCGGGACACAATTGCCATCCTTAGACTTTTGAAGATTTGGTTCAATAACAACATTACCACCATGCAAACCAATTGCAGATAAGACTTTTTCAATCATTGTTATAACATCTGTTCTAGCTGATAATGGCTTCAGCTTCCATGCAAATCCTATATAATTATCCTACAAAGTGCATGAAGTGTACAGATATGGGCATTCGTTAAAGGAATATCTAAGACTGGCTTAAACTGTGGATCCTTGTTGTGCCTAGAGGGAGCTCTATTCTAATTGCTTGAGTTCAACTCTCTAGCTGGGGACATGCAATATAGGCAAGGAGATCTAGAGTTGGCTCCCTTTGATACATTGTACATACATTTAAATGTCTTTAAGTCACCAGCTATGTGCCACTCAATCTTATAGTTCCCAAATCCTTCAACAAATAGCTCTTCTCCTACTTGTTGTCTCTTAATAACATCATGTATTGGTGTTCGATGGAAAACCCAATACAATATATCAAAATCCTCTGTATCTACTTCGAATGCTCCTAGCCACCAGATGTTGTGTTCCGATTGAACACTGAATGGCATTGAGTGATTGTAATGATCTAATGAAAGTGCTCTATTCATCAAGGTAATAGAGACCCTCTCTAGTTTTGTACATTTTAGAATCTCACTTTCATCAAGTTTAACCACAAATCTAGCCACTCCTTGTGCCTCTTCTAGGACAAGTCATATAATCTAATCATTAAGCATTGTAGGATGGGCAAGTCAAGGAAAATATTGTTAAATTCATTGATTACAACTTCCTTTTTCTTGCCCTTGAAGCTAGCCTTGATATGGAAAAGCTCACCGAGAATCTCCATTACCTTGTTATTTTCTCTCTGTCTAATAGTTCTAATCACAGATGGCCTTGGAAGTATGCAATTACGTACTTGTCCTTACTTCATATTTGACTATAAAAGCTGGAAAAGTTGTATATAAGCATCTCGACTGATACCAATATTATCTAGTGTCTTCTACACTAACTTAATATCCAAAGAGAGATTCTTTATAAATGACTCCAAGCATTGTTTCTTTGCCTTTTTAAATTTCTTCTTCTCCAAAATATCTTTTGAAACTACTGAAGGAAGAAGATGATAATAAAATTGAGACACTTTGAAAGAATTTCTTTCACTTGCATTCGGTTGAAGAAGAGACCTAAACAAAATCAACATCACAAATCAATACAATTAATTATAAAAAAAGTCATATTTTATATTTTTAAGGTGGAACAAAAATGTACCTTGTTGCTTGGATTCTTTTACTACAACCACCTCCTCCTGGTCTGAGTCTCTCAATATTTCTAAGAGCCTTTTGTTGATTTCGAAGTCCTAAAATAGTTTGCTTTCGTTTATAAGATTTGATGTGTTTCTTCAATAAATGAATCCTCTGTTGATGGTGCACAGATCGGTCGCCGTATGCGCACGTAGTGAGCGTCAGAAGGTCCCCAAGAACAAAAGAACTCTACATTTTGCACACAAATCAATGTAGAAAGCTTGTATGACATGGACAAGAGACCAATTGGGTGCAATCTCCCCCCATGCCTTGTATCAGCACTCCACAAAGCATATATTTCATATATTAATCATCTTCAAGATTTGTTCCTAAGTTAGTAAACAAAGTAATCCAAAAATTATTACAAAATCTAGAATCACGATCAGAAATAATAACTTTTGGTAAACCATGGTTAGTGAAAACAGTTATAAAAAATAATTAAGCAGCTTGAGATGCAATTAAAGCTTTCTTGCATGGAATAAAATATGCTTGTTTGCTAAAACTGTCTACAACAGTCCAAATCATACCATGGTTAGCTTTAGTGTTAGGTAAACCAGTGATAAAATCAATTGAAATCTGTTCCCATGGTGGTGATGGAATAGATAGTGGCATTAGTAAACTATATTGTTTACCATGGTGTCTTTTAACTCGTTGACAAACTAAACATTCAGATACAAAGTTAGATACATCAGTGTCCATATGTGGCCAATAAAAATCTTCGGTCAATGTATACAAAGTAGATATAATACCTCAATGACCTTGATATGGAGGACAATGAATTTCATTCAAAACAAATGATCAAAATGGAACTGTCACACACAATCTTTTTTCATAAAACATGAATCCATTATTGTAAGACAGTGAATCAATAGGAATCCAATTATTTGCAACTAGTTTATTCTAATCAGTTTGAAAAGTAAGATCCTGATGATAAGTATCTTTCATAGGGATAAGGGAATCAAATGATATCACAGAAATATTATAAATTGTCGGTCTTCTACTCAAATCATTAGCTACAACATTCTCTTTTCCTGGTTGATATTGTATAAGGGGATGAAAACTTTGAATGAAAGCTGCCCATTTAATGTGTCGGTTAGATATTTGTGGTTGACTAAGGAGATGTCTAATGCTTTTTTTGACAGTTTTGATCATAAATTCAGATCCCATTAAATAATGTTTCCATTGACTTAAGGCTTGTACTACAGCTAGCAATTCTTTATCATAGGTAGAATATTTAAGTTCAGATGGTTTGAGTTTACAGTTAGAGTAGGCTATGGGATGATTATATTGCATAAGGACGGCTCCTATTCCAGATCCACTAGCGTCATTAACTACTAAAAAGAAGGGTCTATTGAAATCAGGTAGTTGTAATACAGGAGCATGGGTTAATGCATGTTTCAATAAATCTAAGGATTTTTGTTGATTGTCAGTCCAGTTATACACAATACCCTTCTTTAAAAGTTTAGTCAAAGGTAATGCAAGTAATGAAAAATTTCTCACAAACTTTCTGTAAAAACTAGCAAGACTTAGAAAAGAACATAACTCATGCACATTTTTGGATATGGGCCAATTTAAAATTGCTTCTATCTTTTTAGGGTCAACTTTAATACCTTCTGATGAAACAATGTGTCCTAGATATTCAATTTTTGTTTGGAAGAATTCACTCTTTTCTGGATTAGCATACAATTGATTGTCTTTTAACAACTTGAAAACTAAAAAAAAATATTCATAATGCTCATTCTCATTTTTACTGAATACTAATATATCATCAAATAATACTATGACACAATGCTGATGTTTCAGAAATATGCGATTCATCATACGACTAAATGTAGCTGGTTCATTAGTTAGACCGAAAGGCATAACTAGAAATTCATAGTGTCCAAATTGTGTTCTAAATGCAGTTTTGAATATATCAGATTTATCCAATCTTACTTGATGATAGTAGCTAGATTTAAGATCTATCTTACTGAATATGGCAGATCCATTAGCTTATCCATAAGATCATCTACCCTAGGAATCGGATATCTATTCTTAACAGTAATTTTATTTAAGGCACAATAATCAATGCACATGCGATAAGTATTATTCTTCTTCTTCACTAATAAGACAAGTGCGCCAAATGGAGAACTACTAGGTCTAATTAATCCTCTGTTAAGGAATTCCTCTATTTGATTTTGAATTTCTTTTTGTTCAATTTAGTTATGTCTATATGGTACTTTACATGGTGGTTGTGTTCCAAGAATTAAATCTATTTTGTGATCTTCAGGACGTGAAGGTGGTAATCCAGGTGGTAAATCATCAACAAAACAATCTTGAAATTGGGCAAGAAATTGTGTATGCCTAGGATGCATTTGTTTTTCTTTAGCTTGAATTTCATTCACCCATATTAAATAAGATTTGCTACTTTTACGTAATGTACGTTTAGCTTGAGTATGAGTAAGCAGTGGAAAATTATTAGAAGTGTCCATACCATGCAATGTGATTTGTTTTCCTTGAAAATAAATTTTAATCGAATGCATAGAATAATCTATGTCAAGATTATACTGATGACGCCAAGGCATTTCCTAAGATAATGTCACTAGACTGCAAAGGTACAACTAGAAAATTCATTCGTTCAGTATATTCACCCAATTTTAATTTCTAAATTATGCACCTCTTGTGTTCCATTATATCTTGTGCCTAGGAATGCAGCCTTGATGCGATAATTTGTAGAAACAGTTTGTAAATTCAATTCTTTCACTAACTTTGCAGAAATAAAGTCATGTGTGCTACCATCATCATGTAGAATAATCTTTTCTTTACCATGCACAAAACATTTCATTGTCAACAAAGAATGGGGAGTTGGCATACTTGGCAAAGTATCTGAAGTAGTACCAATGTCATCATCATCTTCCGTAAAATCAGGCATTTCCTCACGTTCTTCTTCTTCGATTGCTCCAAGATAATTGATATGGACAGGTGGCTGTTTTGATTGACAATTGGCTGCTAGATGTCCAGGTTGATGGCATTTGTAAAAAACTATGGGTTTGGCTTTAGATACATTATTGGTAATGGCAGGAAGTTTAGGAATGTTGGGATTTGACTGTGAGGATGGCTTAGGGTTTGGATTGGTATTTGATGGCAAAGTAAGTGGTCGTGTCCAAGACTTACGGAATGAAGATGGAAGAAAACGACTTTGATTGAATCTTTGAAAATTTGAATTGAATTGTTTGGAACCATAGTTACCATTAGTTGGAAATTGTTGTGGTCGCTTGTCTCTTCCACGAATCTTGTCTTCAGTGTCATGAGCCAAGGAAATTCCATCTTCAAGTGTTGTTGGCTTGAACATATTGACTTCAGCATAGAAATGTCCAAGTAGGCCAAACATAAACTTGCATTTGTGAGTGGCTTCAAGTACATCTTCGAGCATTCGGAGTTGCAAAAGGGCATTCCAAAAACGTTCAGTGTATTGGGAAATAGATTCGCGATCTCTTTGATGTAGAAGATCCCATTGCTTGTGATGGCTTTTTCATGGAACTGAGGAGGAAGGAAATTCTACAAAAACTTCTTTTGAAAAGTCTCCCAGGTAGTGGGACAATCAATGCTCTTGCGAACCACAGTCCACCATAAGGATGCTCGATCAACTAAATGATTAGTGACACATTTAATTTTTTCTTTCTTAGCATATGTTTCTTCATGGAAGTAATCATCAAATTGACTGATAAATGCAAGTACAGTCTTTCTATCTCATGATCCATTGAAAGTACGAAATTTGAAGTTTCTTTTACTTATCTTTGTTTCTTTGCGGATGGATTGGGCTTCAAGTGTTGCGTCGATGGTATGTCGTACAAGATCTTCGCGTTGCGGTCCATCTTGGTGAGTGGTAGATTGTTGCAAATTTGCCAATTGAACTTGCAAAGCTTGTCGGGCTCTTCATTCTTCTTCGAGCTGCATCATAATCAAATCCAACTTTTGCTCCATCATTGGTTTGGATAATCACCTTCAGCCATAAGATCGTCCATGTTTTGTTCAGTCATCCTGCAAAATCCAAAAGACCTCACACTCTCGAAGTCTGATCAGCGGGATGAGCATAGCTCAAAGGCGGGTATACAAGGGTTGTAAATTTTGGTTGGCTTTTATGATCTTTGTCCTTTGCGATTGCGGTATTCGTTGACACAACCGTCTTCCAAGAGAGTAATGTTGCGTAGAAATTGCGTATGAACTACGTATGACCTTTTGCGTTTGCTGAAACTGGTTCAGCAAGTCTGCAAGTATGAACAGGGTCTACCAGAGAGCAATACACGGATTCTGTGCTTCTGCGTGTGAATTGCCGCTTTGAGAGTTGTGGGAGATGACTTTTGTAACTTGGGTGACTTGCAGAACTTGTAGAAATTGGAGTTTTAAGACTTAGGTAGCCAAGCTGAATTTCGTGTATCTGAGGGCGTCGTCAACAAAATCGGCGGCCGTCAGTTCATATTGACACCGCAGGCGGAAAATTCGATGTGGCTAAGCTTTCTTATTAAGCTTACTATTAAGCTTTTTTAAACTTTGAGATAAAGCTTTTAAGATTTTTGGCTGTGGAGCTTACTGTATATATAGATGACTTGATGTAGGAGATATCCACGTTGTCGAAGGGTTTCGAAAGCAAAGTTGCCTCGACCACAGAGGACTTTGAATAATTTCAAGATAGAAGGTCAATCTAGCGAGATCAAATTCAATTTGAAAGCTCAATTTTAGATAATATGTGACATACATTCAGCTACATCTGAGTGGAAGCATCTCCAATAAACATCTTGAAAAAAACTCATGTCATATAAATAGCAGCTCTCTTGCATAGATAAAATTTATGTAACAGCCAACCAGATCTGGTGCAATTTTGCATAGATATACACAGCTCTTGCACGGTCAAAACTCTATCATAGGTCTTCCAAAATACGTTACTCTTCACCAAATAGAACTGTGATAAGAACAAACTTGTGTAACATGCATTTTCATTGCCATGTCGATATTGTTTTGAAATGACTCAAAGACATCTGAACCAGTTATATTGACACTAGGCTTACTGAACATAATGCAGTATTTGAAAGTCTGAGGTCTGATCTGCTTGCAGGTTGTAAATTTCATAGGAATGTGGAGCTTGCAAGGTAAAGCTTTGACAGAGTTTTGCAACTGCATTCAATGTATGCTCTAGCATATGTGCTTAAGTCAACTGTCTATAAGGATCTCCAAATGTGGGAAGGTTCTTTGAGAACAGAAGAACTGAAGATAAATACTGGTTCTTATAAGAAGGCTAGAAAATCCTGAATTGAAGCTGGTGAAAAAGTGCACGAGTTTACTGTTGATGATGAGTCCAAGCTTGTGCCCGATGGAATGTTTCGTATAAAATTCCAAAGATTGTCCAGGCAAGTTAAAACAGAAGGTTATATGTCACAAGTTGATGCTACAGGGCGTTCGGTTTCTTCCTGATGGTGGCAAGAGATTTAAGCGTTCCATGTGTAGATACTGGGTTTCAAAGTCTTGTCAAAGGCTTGATTTGCTTAAGGCAAGCTATCAAAAGATACATTCAGTCGAATAAGGTAGTTGCAGATTAATGTTACTGAATCCAATCCGATGCCGACTACCAGGAAATGTGCTCGTCATGTCGTCCCCAGATCATTTGTCTCCGAGAGGATTTGCAGAACAGACAGATTGATGTCCCTTGGAACATGCGTTTCATCGAGCAACAAGGTCTTTGTGCAGGGCCTACCATGCCTCATATGTAGGCAAATTGCATGGACAGTAGTGTCATAGCCATAAGTCCTACACCATCAGCCAGCCTTGCAAGTGAAAAAAATCTGTCAGTTTGATTAATCGTGGCCCCTCATTCTACAATCTGGGAAACTTCTCATATGTTCTTCCACTAGTCATCTTTTACTCTGCCATTTTCCCAAAGCCTGGTGTTTTAGTTACATGTAGCTGTCCAATTAAAGTATTGGGAACCCTTTCTCTACAATTCATTTACGAAGCAATGTTTTTCCTTCTTATTCTCATCTTGGATTCTTGTCCGTTGCCTTCCAGATCTAGGGCTCCTAGTTGGAGAGTTGCTTTCCCCCCGTTCCGTGATAGGTAAAGCCCTTCCGCTTATAATTACCGGGTTTGTTTTTCCTAAGAAAATCTCTTCTGCCCATAAAACCTTCTGCTATTCTCAGACCATATGCCGCTTTTTCCTACCGAAAAGTGGCCTCCTCTTTGGAACGATTTGAAAATGCCACCCCCAGCCAGAATCTGAGGCCATTACTCCCATGTATAGCTCGTAGAGGCCAAGGTTTTGGTTTCTCTTATTCCATATCTCAACATTGTTTTCTCTAAAAAATGGGCATAGAGTGTTTATGTTTCATCCCATGTATCCAAATGCCAAATGTCTGAATCCACCAAGGGTTTCTTGTAGCCTAGCTTCATTTGTGGTGTCATCCAACTAAAAGAATCCTTGAAGAGCTTCAACACCTGTAGTAATCAGGTTAATGATACAGCCAGAAGCAAATTTCTTCTTTCCCTCATGAGTCAACTGCAGTGTTTTACGGAATAGAGCAGCAATCATAGAAGATCTAATGCGAAAGCTAACATGCATGACATTCTGAAAATATTGAGCTTCACAAAGAACTCCACTAACCACACCTACGAATATCAAAGCACCATATACATAACCAATCTTAGAGTTTGTGCTAGTCTCAGCCACATCTCCCAAAGCTCCTATGAGCTGTTGGTCAAAACCTCCTTGTCTAGCTTGACTGACCACTTGGCAAGACATTTCACAGATTCTATCATAAGGTCTAATGCATGGAAAGACCTTTCAGGGGCGCCAATTGATACCTTTACAAAAGCATGTGCAACATCCAAACAAAGCACATAATTTGCAGATGTTAAGTGCACACCATCTACCATAATGAAAACCAATGTTTCAAAGCCAGCCTCTGATGCCTCTAAGTGACAAGTAGTAATTGACAGTAATGACAAACAGTCTTCCAACTTGTGAATGAATTAATATGCCTGGCATTTGCTTTAACAAGATGCATTACTTCCAATATGATCCTCTCACAAAACACATCAGCAACTCTAGCATTTGAACAAAGCAGCTCTTCTTTGTGAGGGAGTAACCTTTGGCATATGCGTAAAAGCCCAAGAGCAGCTTTCCAGACTAAAAGACAAGGTAAGATGGAAAATATTGAGTATTCATCCTCAATATAACCAAACTTGGCATACATCCCAACTAGAGCGTTACAGATAAGTTCCTCTTGCTCCAAACCCTCTTCACTATACTGCCCATGCAGAACAAAAGTGCAAACATAACGACTAAGTATGTACAAAGTAACAAATCCCATACACATAACTTTTTGGTGGATTCCACACCTCATATGCGAAGCAGTACGACAATGTGGTCCTCCACCTCCACAGGCTGGTCCTTCGCGATTAGAGGGTGCAGAAGGGGGTTCCTGACCGCCAGAAAGACACTGGTATCGACCGTTCGTGACGAAACTGACTGTAGAGCTCGTTCGTTCCAGGAGCTCTGTCTTCGTGCAAGATGGTAAGCGATTGGAAGCTCTCGATCTTAGCTTCACTGTAATACCACTGGTGCACATATCAATCATTGTATGCGCGCGTAGTGAGTGTCAGAAGGTCCCCAAGAACAAAAGAACTCTACTTTTTGCACACAAATCAATGTAGAAAGCTTGTACGACATGGACAAGAGACCAATTGGGTGCAATCTCCCCCATGCCTTGTGTGAGCGCTCCACAAAGCATGTATTTCATATATTAATCATCTTCAAGCTCAAATAATAGCCCAAATTACAAAAGAGCACGCTTTAGCTTTTGAGTTTGCTTTTGTGCCAATAAAGAATTAAAGCTAATGGGCGCCCAAGAAGTCAAGCGGTACCCAAATACAATGTCCAATACAAATATATAAATCGTGCATCCATGCACATACAAAAATAATAAATAAATATTAAGCGCTTTGATAAATAAGCACGACAAAATATAGGCGCCATGCCTAAGATACGCGCATCAAAATATTGACGATAAATTTGAATACACGCTATCCTCCAATGCTTTCCGCTGCCACTGTTGCTATCTCTACACATCAATTGAAGCATTCACAATTGTTAGTAAAATAATACAATTAAACCGACAAAAGTGAATACCTAGTAGTCTTCAGCTACATAAATAAATTGGTTAGAAATCAATCATAACCTTAATTTATCACGAGTGCGCACTCTAAACTCATAAACGTTTATTAATTTAAATATGTATTTTGCGGAATCACCTGCTATGGAATCACCCATGTACACACTAAATTAACAAAACACGCAAAAAGGATAGGCGTCCCCATCGACTTTTCGCACAAAGAATCCACTTTGTGTATGAGTCCCGGTAATAAAATCTTATGGAATCCACCGCAAAACCTCACGGAATCCATCGTGGAATATGCCTCCTGGCATCATATCCCCGGGGTGGGATAGCAATTGTCCTCAATTGCTATTAGCTCAATGTGGAGCTAACAAAGTGGGGAATGCATTTAAGTCTCTAGAGTGCATCCATTGGGCCTCTTCAACAGGATGGTTTTTAAATTTGACCAAATATCTAGAATATCTACGACCAATTCTAGTGGTCATGAAGTCAATATCTATAATAGTTTCAAGCTCAAGGATTTCATTTTCATCATCTAGTAAAGGTGGGTTTTTATAGAGAGGGTGTACAGGTAATTGGCCTCTAAAGGGTCGTAATAAACTGATATAGAAGGTGTTGTGGATTTCCCAATGTTGTGGTAGTTTTAGTTTAAATGCATTGTCATTGACTTTGTGTATGATCTTGAATGGTCCATAGAATCTAGGTGCTAATTTCACAACTGGGTGTTTATCTACACTTTGTAATCTACGTTTTTCTATTCGTAACCAAACATAATCATCAACTTTAACATTCATAGATTGTCTTTTCTTATTTGCTTGTTTTGTATTTGATTGCTGGGCTTTGGCAATCATATCTTTAACTTCATAAAAAATAGTAACATGCATGTTAGCAATATCATTAGCAGTTTGAATTTTGTTTGATAATGATGCAACAGGTGTAGACAATCTATATCCATAAATAACTTCAAATTGTACTTTCTTTGTAGCTGTATGTGGTGTATTGTTATATGCAAACTGAAGTAAATGTAAATGTATATCCCATGTATGTGGTTTTGAAATGGTGTCAGTACGCAAAAGATCTAAAATAGTACTGTTAGTTGCTTCTGTTTGACCATTTCTTTCAGGATGAAATGCAGATGAAAAATCAATCTTTGTTCCTAAGTTAGCAAACAAAGTAATCCAAAAATTATTACAAAATCTAGAATCACGATCAGAAATAATAACTTTTGGTAAACCATGGTTAGTGAAAAGATTTATAAAAAACAATTGAGCAGCTTGAGATGCAATTAAAGTTTTTTTGCATGGAATAAAATATGCTTGTTTGCTAAACATGTCTACAACAGTCCAAATCATATCATGGTTAGCTTTAGTGTTAGGTAAACCAGTGATAAAATCCATTGAAATCTGTTCCCATGGTCGTGATGGAATAGATAGTGGCATTAGTAAACCATATTGTTTACCATGGTGTCTTTTAACTCATTGACAAACTAAACATTTAGATACAAAGTTAGATACATCAGTGTCCATATGTGGCCAATAAAAATCTTCAGTCAATGTACGCAAAGTAGATATAATACCTCTATGACCTTGATATGGAGGACAATGATTTTCATTCAAAATAAATGATCGAAATGGAACTGTCACACACAATCTTTTTTCATAAAACATGAATCCATTATTGTAAGACAGTGAATCAATAGGAATCCGATTATTTGCAACTAGTTTATTCTAATCAGTTTGAAAAGTAAGATCCTGATGATAAGTATCTTTCATAGGGATAAGGGAATCAAATGATATCACAGAAATATTATGAATTGTCGGTCTTCTACTCAAATCATTAGCTACAACATTCTCTTTTCCTGGTTGATATTGTATAAGGGGATGAAAACTTTGAATGAAAGCTGCCCATTTAATGTGTCGGTTAGATATTTGTGGTTGACTAAGGAGATGTCTAATGCTTTTTTTGACAGTTTTGATCATAAATTCAGATCCCATTAAATAATGTTTCCATTGACGTAAGGCTTGTACTACAGCTAGCAATTCTTTATCATAGGTAGAATATTTAAGTTCAGATGGTTTAAGTTTACAGCTAGAGTAGGCTATGGGATGATTACCTTGCATAAGGACGACTCCTATTCCAGATCCACTAGCGTCAATAACTACTAAAAAGAAGGGTCTATTGAAATCAGGTAGTTGTAATACAGGAGTATGGATTAATGCATGTTTCAATAAATCAAAGGATTTTTGTTGATTGTCAGTCCAGTTATACACAACACCCTTCTTTAAAAGTTTAGTCAAAGGTAATGCAAGTAATGAAAAATTTCTCACAAACTTTCTGTAAAAACTAGCAAGACCTAGAAAAGAATGTAACTCATGCACATTTTTGGGTATGGGAAAATTTAAAATTGGTTCTATCTTTTTAGGGTCAACTTTAATACCTTTTGATGAAACAATGTGTCCTAGATATTCAATTTCTGTTTGGAAGAATTTACTCTTTTCTGGATTAGCTTACAATTGATTGTCTTTTAACAACTTGAAAACTAAAGAAAAATATTCATAATGCTCATTCTCATTTTTACTGAATACTAATATATCATCAAAGAATACTATGACACAATGCTGATGTTTCAGAAATATGTGATTCATCATACGACTAAATGTAGCTAGTGCATTAGTTAGACCGAAAGGCATAACTAGAAATTCATAGTATCCAAATTGTGTTCTAAATGCAGTTTTGAATATATCAGATTTATCCAATCTTACTTGATGATAGCCAGATTTAATATCTATCTTACTGAATATGGCAGATCCTTTAGCTTATCCATAAGATCATCTACCATAGGAATCGGATATCTATTCTTAACAGTAATTTTATTTTATAGGGCACGATAATCAATGCACATGCGATAAGTATTATTATTCTTCTTCACTAATAAGACAGGTGCGCCAAATGGAGAACTACTAGGTCTAATTAATCCTCTGATAAGCAATTCCTCTATTTGATTTTGAATTTCTTTCTGTTCAATTTAGTTATGTTTATATGGTGCTTTACATGGTGGTTGTGTTCCAAGAATTAAATCTATTTTGTGATCTTCAAGGCGTGAAGGTGGTAATCCATGTGGTAAATCATCAACAAAACAATCTTGAAATTGGGCAAGAAATTGTGTATGCCTAGGATGCATTTGTTTTTCTTTAGCTTGAATTTCATTCACCCATATTAAATAAGATTTGCTACTTTTACGTAATGCACGTTTAGCTTGAGTTTGAGTAAGCAATGGAAAATTATTAGAAGCGTGCATACCATGCAGTGTGATTTGTTTTCCTTGAAAATAAATTTTAATTGAATGCGTAGAATAATCTATATCAGGATTATACCGATGACGCCAAGGCATTCCTAAGATAATGTCACTAGACTGCAAAGGTATAACTAGAAAATTTATTCATTCAGTATATTCACCAATTTTAATTTCTAAATTATGCACCTCTTGTGTTCCATTATATCTTGTGCCTAGGAATGTAGCCTTGATGCGATAATTTGTAGAAACAGTTTGTAAATTCAATTATTTCACTAACTTTGCAAAAATAAAGTCGTGTGTGCTACCATCATCATGTAAAATAATCTTTTCTTTACCATGCACAAAACATTTCATTATCAAGAAAGAATGGGGAGTTGGCATACCTGGCAAAGTATCTGAAGTAGTACCAATGTCGTCATCATCTTCCATAAAATCAGGCATTTCCTCACGTTCCTCTTCTTCGATTGCTCCAATATAATTGATATGGACAGGTGGCTTTTTCGATTGAGAATTGGCTACTAGATGTCCAGGTTGATGGCATTTGTAACAAACTATGGGTTTGGCTTTAGATACATTATTGGTAATGGTAGGAAGTTTAGGAATATTGGGATTTGACTATGAGGATGGCTTAGGGTTTGGATTGGTATTTGATGGCAAAGTAAGTGGTCGTGTCCAAGACTTACGGAATGAAGATGGAAGAAAACGACTTTGATTGAATCTCTGAGAATTTGAATTGAATTGTTTGGAACCATAGTTACCATTAGTTGGAAATTGTTGTGGTCCCTTGTCTCTTCCACGAATCTTGTCCTCAGTGTCATGAGCCAAGGAAATTACATCTTCAAGTGTTGTTGGCTTGAACATATTGACTTCAGCATATAAATGTTCAAGTAGGCCAGACATAAACTTGGGTTTGTGAGTGGCTTCAGGTACATCTTCAAGCATTCGGAGTTGGAGTAGGGCATTCCAGAAACATTTAATGTATTGGGAAATAGGTTCACGATCTCTTTGTTGTAGAAGATCCAATTGCTTGATGGCTTTTTCATGGAACTGAGGAGGAAGGAAATTCTGCAAAAACTTCTTTTGGAAAGTCTCCCAGGTAGTGGGGTAATCAATGCTCTTGCGGACCACAGTCCACCATAAGGATGCTCGATCAACTAAATGATTAGTGACACATTTAATTTTGTCTTTCTTAGCATATGTTTCTTCATGGAAGTAATCATCAAATTTACTGATAAATGCAAGTACAGTCTTTCCATCTCGTGATCCATTGAAAGTACGAAATTTGAAGTTTCTTTTACTTATCCTTGTTTCTTTGCAGATGGATTGGGCTTCAAGTGTTGTGTCGATGGTACGTCGTATAAGATCTTCGCGTTGCAGTCCATCTTGGTAGGTGGTAGATTGTTGCAAATTGGCCAATTGAACTTGCAAAGCTTGTCGGGCTCTTCATTCTTCTTCGAGCTGCATCATAATCAAATCCAACTTTTGCTCCATCATTGGTTTGGGTAAATCACCTTCAGCCCCCATAAGATCGTCCATGTTTTGTTTAGTCATCCTGCAAAATCCAAAAGACCTCACACTCTCAAAGTCTGATTAGCGGGATGAGCGTAGCTCAAAGGCCTTAACAAGCATTTGTGCAATCAACGTCAATAGAAACTCTGTAAAATTGATGAGTCCAATGAAGCATTGAAATAGGATATGTAGGGACTTTGAGATTTCTAATTCAAGTATTGGATTCTTCATAATTACCATCAAAGTTTCCCTATTTACCAACATCCCTTTGTTATCCAAAAGAAGCTTATATGGGAATATCCTTCCTATACTTATGAGCATACCTCTTTGCTAGCTCAATAGCCAGAAATAGTGTGACACGTTTCATGGCCATAATATCACCTGACAAATTAGGCTCCAGACCATATATAAACTTATGCAACTTTACATCTATTAACGGTGTTTTGAGAAGATTGCAAAAGCGGAAGTGTCAGCTACTATTTTTTGGTGGAGATATTATTTTTGTGGAGCTTTAATGCCTTATTTTTTGGGAACTTGGATTATATTTTTACTTTATGGACATCACCACATTATCATGGATGTATTATTTTGTGAGAGCTAAGCTCACTCCCATTCACATTATATTCACCACCCGTAGTTGTACTTGTTGTACCCACAAGTGTTGCGTGGATTGCACACATGTATCTATCATTAGAATATCTTAGGCTTGGTCTAACTAGGCTAAGGTTAAAGCATGCAATGATGATTGACCAGTCTAGAGAGCACTAAATGGGTAGGATGCCTTAAAGAGGGTGCAAACCCTAATTCACAGTTGTGAAAACCTCAAATGCAAAAGGGACACAAACCCTAAACACAAAAGGGATGAAAACCCTAAATGTAAAAGGGGTGCAAACCCTAATCCTAACCCTAATTCTTGGTCTATATAAGGATGGGAGGTCTCAATTGTATTCACCCTTTTGGCACATCCATGCGGTGGAAGCTCTATCATTGTGACTACTCAAGTTTTCTATTCAATCTTTCTAGTCTATCATCTTACTTCCATTGTGTTGAGAGTGACTGAGAGGGAGAGACTGAGAGGTGTGATGAGTGAGGGGTTGAGGGAAGGTGAATGTCTTCGCTATCGTCTTGTTTATCTTGTCTTCTCTACTAGCTCTTCAACTCATTGGTGTGCTTTGTTGTGGATGCAAAGGAGTGATGGAATTGGATCACGTTGACTGTGGTCGTGGAACCATCTTCAAGACTTCAATTCATAAAACACAAGAAGGTAAGATAGGCAAGCTCACTACAATTGGAGCCAGTCTTGTGTTCTTGCTTTCTTAGGTTGGAGAGGAGGACGCTTGGTTAGTTAGAGTGGAGTGTTGAGAGACAAGGTGAAAGATTGTCACCGAAGTGAGTTGCAACTTCTAAAACAATAGAAGTATGTCCAAAGTCCCAATTGTTGGTGCCTTAGGCTCAATGTTTTGGTTCTATTTCCAAGACCTGGGATGGTACAACCGTCGAGGTTCTCACACATCTACCGTGTGGTGGAATAGGAGGCTTGTGAATTGGTGTGGATGAAATTGATGGAGTTTGGATTCCGTGTTTGTGGCTAGCATTCCGAAACCCATGCGGCTAGGTTAAAAAGGCCGAATCGGAAGGAATAGGTTCATTGGATGGAGATTGTGAAGATAGACATTGATAGGGTAGGAAAAAACACAAAAAACAAAAAAAAAAAATTACACCAAAAAATCAAAACTCAAATCGCAAACACAAAACACAAACTCATACTTTCCTTATTGGATTTCTTGTGTGGCAAGGTTGCGTGTATGCTTTTAACTTTTGTGTCTTCTTGGAAAGCTTGCAATTTGTCTAATGGTGGAAGAAGCATTAGAAGAATGTAGAAAATAAGGGGTGAAAGAAGAAGAGATAGGAGAAGAAGTAGAAGAAAGAAGAAGAAGAAGAGATAGAGGTACCATTACTTCGATTATACATCCTATCCACTTGCCTCTCCACAAACCTAGTACTTCCCCTATATCCACACCTACATCCAAACTAACACATCAATTCCATACCTAGCCCACACTAAAACTCACACACCCCCCTTTCATACCTATTTACATATGTTCACATTCACTACCACACCCCCTACACCACACATAACACCCACTCCCAAACATACCTCATTCTATCACTCCCACACATACATCGAGTTCTTTCACTCCCATCGAGTTCTTTCACTCCCACACATGATCTCCATACTCAATCCCACACATCCCCAACATCAAACTCTCACTCCCACACATACTAAAACCCTAAAACTCACACTCACTCCCACACATCCATCATGTCCTCTCACTCACACCACCCATTCACACCAACTCTCTCGTAAACACACACTTTTAATTAACACACCCAATACTGAATCATCCCTCACTCATTCATACCTACCTCACTCATACTCTCACTCTCTCATCCCTACCCACTCATCCCTTACTCAACTCACTCATTCTCTCATAATCATCCCTCACTCATACCCACTCCCTCATACCCACTCTCACTCATTCTCTCATACTCATGCCCCTCACTCATACCCACTCATTCATCCTCATTCACACTCACTCACTCACACTCATACCTATACTAACTCACTCATATCCACACTCACTCATGTCCATAACACTCACATCTCACTTATCCTTCACTAACACTCACATCTCACTTATCCTTCACTCACACTCACACCTCACTTATTCCTCACTCACACTAACCAATCCCTCACACACTCATTCACACTCCCAATTACACACAGACTATGCCTCAAGGCTCACTCATACTCGTCTTACTCACATTCTAAATTTGAACCTCTTGCTTTACGTATTTTCATCAAAGTCCCATCCTTACTTGCCATATTGTTAGCGTGACATGGTTGTGATACTCTGAGGCATTGCTTGCACCCATGAACATTGCATTGGAAAGGAAGAAAGTTTGATTTTGCACACCTCACTCTTGTGAGTTTCTGAATCAAAGTGGTACAAAGTTCCTTGATAACTTGTAGGTTTTGAAGTCAACCATTTGAAATAAAATATCTTAATGACTTAAGAACTCAACAAGGAGCTTGTTAAACTAAGTAACCACCTCGTCATATTGCAAGGACCTGGCACACATTGCACATAGCACCTAGGCAACCTTGACAACACACACTGGCCTGACATTACCTCAGGTCATTTAGGGTCATAATGCACAACCACAATTGTCACTTTCACATCTACATATAGGACACACTGCAAGTCATTAAGGGGGAAATCATCTAACCAAGCCGCCATCATCATGTGCTCCATTCCAATCATTACAAGGGCTTAATGAGTAAAATATTGTCAACATAGCTGCCATAAGTCCTAAGCCCCCTTCCAATCATTTTGAGCTCCATTCCAAGGAAGTTCCAAGTCTGTAACAATTGAGAGGAGAAGCCAACCATTGAGCCCATAATTTCACCACTTGCACTTAGTGTAAGATCACAAGACCAATTAATCAACAAGAGACAAATTTGAAGGATAGGAACTCCAAGAAACAAACTTGCAAAATCCAAGAAGAACTAACAAGCCTAGAGAGTTGAACGAGAACACCCACATCAAGAACCACACAATACCATTGCAAGAAGAGTTGAAGAATTTGTCATCTACCTATTAAAAGCCTTACACTCTGTTGACATCCCTCATAGTGGACTCGACCTTAGGTCTCGAATCCTAAAACCTGATGAGTCAACACAAACTAGTGAACATTCCCATCCATCTATCCATTCACATATTACTAGAGTGGGCAACATAAGAGCCTATGCCATAGCTAGCAAACCAAATTGTGATAGATAAATTTCCAAGGGCTGACCTTAGATGCATTGAGTATAGTATCACTCACATATATCATGACTATCCAACATGCAAGGTTTCATGTAGTACCCTAACTATGTCTACAATGCCTAATATTTGAAATAAAAATTTGAAGTGTATATGCTCCAGTTATGGATTCTTGACAAAAAGACAACCTCAAAAGTTTTGTGATGATGGCATCACCCTCATTTGTCCTTATGGAATATTAGTAAGGATGGGAAAGAAAGAAGAGAGTGAGAAAGGAGGGAAGTAATCAAACGTCGAACAAAATTCAAATTGAATATTAGTTTTCACTTTAATGAGGATGAGTAAGATCTTGATTATGACAATCTTTGTCACCTTTATGGCGGCCTAAATTTCTAGGCTTGATGTGACCATGAGAATATCTCGACAACGACTTATTAACAATTTTTGATATATTTACTTACCAAAATATAAAAGTTTTTAAAAATTAAAAAAAGATTTTATTTCTTAAAATATTTTCTCTCTCTAGGATCGCTTACAGGGCATTTTCGAGACCTCAAAACTCCCCTAATGCAACCTCTAGGAAAGAGGCTCTGATACCATGTTAGAAAACATGATTGAGCAAGAGTGGAATAGTAAATTATGGAGGAAAGAAGAAGACCAAGTAGGCAATCATGCTAACATGAAAGAGACTTGCTTCATTGATAGCTATGCCAAGTACATTCTTTGAAAGCTTTTTTTAGCTTGGATACACACCTCACACTTTTCAACAAAGCAGAGAAAAAGCCAATATAAAGTTTAGCAATTACAATATTCCGAATTTTCTCTGTGAAACCTCATTGAGGTTACCTTGATTCCCTAATTAGAACTTGTTTCCACCCCACCAAATGATACAAGTGAGATTTCTCCAAAGTTTTCCTGAACCTCCTCCATAGAGCTTGGACCTCTTGGCAGTCCCAAAAGACATGTTTGACACGGACTCCTCCTTCTTGTAGAAAACACACAACGGAGATACATCCAGGAATTTGGAAATTCTATCTCGAGTAGCAAGCTTGTTAGGTGTGGCTTTCCACAGCAAGGCATTGATTTTAAAGGATGGTGTGGCCCTCCATGCCTTCTTGAGTTGCTTCTTCTAGGTTTTAAAACCTCCTCCCAACGCATCACTCCGCCAAGATTCCATGGTTCCGAAAAGCCATCTAGCATTTAGCTCTCAAAAGTCGATCTGCCTCTAGTAGTATGCAATGACTTGTCATGGGAGTTGACCAAGTATCCTAGGAACAAGAGACTATTCATATGTGGGGATGTAGGCCACCCCTCCTTAATTTTAGAAAAGACCTCTTGAGGGCACTACATGTCCTCCCTATTCAGTAGCAATCTCCTTAATTTCACATTGAGTCTTGAGGCTGAACTTAGCAGTTTGACAAGGAGGAACAAATTCCTCCTCGTATGCATGCGAACAAAGCCAAAATATTAATGGCTAGGGAAGCATCCTCCCTTTCATTCATTGTGCCTCCCCAGAGAAAAGAGCTGCATTGGGCTCTCCAAGCCATCACCAAGTGTTGGGCAACCTTGGAATGTTGCATGAGATGTTGGGGGAGCAAAGAGTACATCAAACTATCTAACATTTGGCTAAATCTTGCCGGCTACCAAGGCATTAGACAACCAACTAGTAATCAAGATGGCCCAAGGTTGACCGTCCTGAATGCTCTTCAGGATAGTGGCAGTGAGAGAGGCTCCACTGTCCAGGCCGAGTCCACCTTCATCAATCTCTCCAAGGGAACATAGTACACTCCTCAAGAGAGCTTCAATACGGTCCCACCCAGTCGGTTTTGGCAAAGGGGAACATCGTAGAGAGAGAGAGAGAGAGAAAGGTTTTTGATGAGGCAAAAATAGCCGTCCAATTTATCAGGACCGACCTCTTCCGCAGAACGAGGCTGATTGTGCGCGTGTGACGCGTGGGCCGTGAGGCATCGCATCTGAAGGGGAGTTTTTTGTCTTTGCGCTGCTGCCGTTTTTCGCTTCGGTATTGCTTGATCCGTGTTGGCATGCTTCAACCGACGAGTTCCTGCCACCTGGTCCCGGCGCGCCTTTCGCCCTCCCACCGCCACGTGTACAGTCACGTTGCATATATCCAAGATTCTGAAATGAATGCAATAAAAAGGAGTGAGAGCACTTTGAGGTTGGAGAATTTTGCTTTTTATGAGTCGGTGATAGTGTTCATGAGAAATTGGGGTTTAATATAAAGTAGATTGCAAAAATTTTATTAAATCTTTCAAAATTTACAGAGGGAGGTTTAAAACCTTGAACCCTTGAAAATTTTTAGTTATATAAATGTTAAATACATTTAATTTAGTTTAAAAATCTATCCAAATTTTTGAGTTTGCTTTGTATTTGCAACCAGAAACATTTTTCGTGGACATTGGGACTCGATGACCGATCTATGAGAGAGAGAGAGAGAGAGAGAGAGAGAGAGAGAGAGAGAGAGAGAGAGCTATGTGTGTGTGTATGCACGCCCCAATTTATTCTACAAGCACTTACGGTCATGCAATGCGTAGCTCACACTAGATTTTTTTGGGAGCTCTGTAAGTAAATTGAACTCATGAGTTCTATCAGATTTCCTTTTCCATGTCTTTTCTTGTTTGCTTGTTTTAATTAGTAAGTCCTAGGGAGCCTTGATTGAGGTTGCCCAAGCTCGAGCTCTTGTGTAATGGTCCAATTTTATAACTTTTTTTACTTCTATCAATACAGCTTTACATTCTTCCAAAAAAATAAGTAAAATGAACTTGTGGCACATTCTTTTGCCTCCTTGCGTACTTTAACAAATAATTACTTGTGTTTTGAAATTTTAATTAGGATTTTGAGTGTAACACAAGCCCTAGCTTGAAAATGTTACTTTGATTATATTTGAAGCACTTAATATGAGAGAGAGAGAGAGAGAGAGAGAGAGAGAGAGAGAGAGATGTCACACTCCTACTCATTTTTAGGCTGAGGCCTTGATAAATGCACTCTGTAGACTTAGGAATGAACTTCATCCGCATGTGGATGGATTAAACATGTTGTGTTAAGGCTTTAGGAGGTGTTGGCTACTAAATCTAGAGTGTTCTAACTCAAAGAGTGGGCACTTCAATCTAGGTTGTTTCACCAATTATTGTAAGATGTTGTGGTTGTTGAGAAGCTTAGTGTGGAGAGTACTTCCTTAGAAAAGGCTTACCTCCTGGCCTTAAGTTTCAAAATGTAAAAATTATGTTAGAAAGAATCTTCACATCAATGCCATCTGGGATATGAGAGAGGAGAACACACATCACTTGTTTTGGGAATGTATGGTTTGGAGGAGAATGAGAAGATGGATGTATGGAATTGGATGTATGAGTGATGAATGAGAACACAGTTTAGGGGAAAAGGAAAGAGGGACCGATGGTTGATTGGTTGCAAGACTTTCCACCGTCTCTGATCATCCAATGGGAGATCTTGGTTATAGTTCACGTTGCTAACCCTCCACAAACAACTTGTTTTTCATGAGTGCTAGCAAGGTGAGTGTGAGGTGAAGCTCACCCCACTCACCACCTCACACTCACCTTGCTAAGCTTGGGTGCGATCAAGGGTTAGCAAGGCCTAGTGGGGTCGAACTTCCCCCCGCTAAACCTGAGGGTGACTCAGCTATAAGTTGGTCACACTCAAGGAGCAAAGAAACAATCTCACTGTTATATGGTTATATGGAAAAAGCTCAATAAAGTTACTGCCGTGATGTGAGGTTAAGAAGATTGACTTGGCTTCAAGAAATCTAGCACATGGTACGTCTCTCGTACCAAGTGACGATCACATGTTCCTTGGACACTAACGTAATTTTGGTGTTTCCAGTGCTCATAAAAGGCGAGGTGGGACTAATTTGATTCAGTACGCTTATCACCATACAGCACGCAGTACCTCATCACAGAGAGGCAATTACAAGAATCAACTGCAGCGCACTCACGATTGCAATCAGCAACAGAAACAGAGCTAGTTTAGATATCAGATACAGTAGATGCAGTTGGCTTACTGCTAAGGCCGGGAACGCAGCTATAATAACGATAGAGAGACGACTTGGCTTACAGCGCCTGCTATAAGTTGCTCACCAGGCAATAATTATCCATGAGGAAAGAGGAGAAGCTGCAGCAGCAGAGAATTGCAGCAGGCAGCAAGGAATGGCCGTCGTCACGCATGGTGGTGGGGTGGAGGAGTACTAGTCTGGTGAAGCCGGTGCGTGCGTCCCCTGAGGGGAAGCTCTTCTTGTCAGCCTCTGACATTCTGTGCAGGCAGATGCCTTACACGCGCAGGATACTGTTCTATCGCCTGCAACAACAAAAGGAAACACAAGAAGGAGGAAAAGAAAGAGGAGGAGGAGATGGAGAAGCTAATAATGGTGGCGATGATAGTGATGACGATAGCAGCTCATCATCATTACAGCTATCGTATGAGGCTTTCCTGTCCCGCCTCAAAGGCAGCCTCTCTCTCGTGCTGGCCCACTTCTACCCCTTCGCCGGCCGCCTCAGATATGATGATGCAGTAGATAGCGACGATGAATATACTGGCGACGATCCAGCTGGGGCCCCTGGCCGCCTCCACGTGGACTGCAACGACATGGGTGCCGAGCTTGTGGAGGTCCACGCCCGGCTGGACGGCCATGCGGATAGCTTTGAGGCGCTTCAGTTGACCAACTTCGAGATGACGCAGCCCTTGTTTGACCAGCTCGTCCCCTTGGCTCACTTCTCCGCCGACCACCACCTCCTCGTCGCACCCCTCCTCTCCATCCAGGTAGGTGAAACACACACACACTCTCTCTTGTTACCATGTACGTTTCTTCACATACTCTCTCTCTCTCTCTCTCTCTCTAAATAAAAAGAGGAATGGATTGTCACATCCATTTGGCTTGCCTTTATGGTGGTGGAATGGGAATGGGAATGGTCATGCATGGGACTCTAATTTTCACGATTGGAGCCACATGGGTTCAAAACTTGGATTTGAGGGAAATACATTAAAGGCATCTTAGAATTGTTCCAACCATATTAAAGTCATTCGCTTTCCCCCGATCAATAGGCTTCCATCTTGGAATCATTTCTACCATGTAGAGCAACTATTGTTCTTACTATCACATCATATACACCTTCTAATTAAGCAAGAAGTGCTCATTTGGTCCATTGATGTGATTGATGATTATTTGATTATGCCACCTATTACCTCAATTCGTGTGCACATCATGTAGGTATCCTAGCACCAATATTTAAAAAATGTTTAAACTTGAAGCCTTTCAACTATCAATTCATTCAAAACTTTTTTCTTAAAAAATGTACCAAGTGCATATTCACTAAGTTAAATTACGTTACATTTACTAAAATATTTGTGTTGCTTACAACCTTTTTAAAATATTCTGTGGACAGGTGACATGTTTTGATCATGGTTCAGGTGTTGCAATTGGGCTTGCACATAGCCAGTCATTGCAGATGGTAACTCCATGTGGCACTTTATGAAATCATGGGCTCAATTTGCAAGAGGTGAAACTATTTCTCTCTTGCCAACACATACAAGGTCACTTCTCAAGGTCCAAACACCATCAATAGAGAAGGCCATGTTCAAAGTTGAGAAGATTGATGAGCACAACGATATGAAGCAAATAGGAAAACCTCTAAGTAGGGTTGAAAAAGTATTTTCCTATACCAAAGATATGGTGGGGCTACTTAAAAAAATGGTGCATGGAAAATTTAGCTCATATGAGCTTGTTTGTGCCCATATATGGAAATGCACCACAAAGGCAAGAGGCACTTTATCAAACAAAAAGATAGGCTTTCTAAGTGTTGTCAACATGAGAAGTAGGATGGAACCAATGCTTCCACAAAGCTTATTTGGTAATGCATTGATGTGGACCATAGCAACTTGCACAGTTGGAGAACTTTTAAATGAAGACCTTCGTATGACAGTTATGCGCATTCGTGCTTCCATATCTTGTTGCACCAACTCAACTTATTGGGGTTTTCTACATTGGCTAGAGGCATCTCAACACAATGAAGACATTTTCTTCTCTACATGTACACTCAATACAGCTCGATGCGTGTATCTAGCTTACCAAAATTTCCCATCTTTGATATAGATTTTGGGTGGGGTAAGCCGCTCGCTGCTCGATGTGCGTCTATTCATGAAGCTGGCAATGTAGCTTTCTTCCCAGGTAGTGAAGGTGTTGGGAGTATTGATGCATGCATAGCACTTCCTCAACCCACCATGGAACGATTTGAGCTTGAGAACTCTGTCGTTTTTAAGGAGGCTACCAATCAATTTCTTGCCAACTCAAATACTCATTATAACTACCCTTTTAAGAGTATCAAATCAGGTGTTAAAAACATGGTGCAAGCTCATAAGCTAGCTCTAGCTGCATCTTAGTGGATCTCCACTATCTCAATCTTCTCAAAGCTATTGATAATAGGTTCAATTTATTGTGTTGTTTCAAGTGAACAAGCAATGAACTCAAGATTGCTTCTACATTCGCCTAAACAAACCAATTTCAATTTGTGGATTATATAGCAATGTTTGGGTCCTTTTTTGTTGTACCTATGACATGTATTTCAAATAAGGAGAATCCCTTGATGTTTCGACTAATTTGAATAGTTAGTTAGAATTTCTTTTTTCTCATAAATATTTCTATTGCTCCAAGAATTCCAATTTGGTGGATATGACATAGTATCTTGTCATCCCAATGGGAAGAGTTATATAAACTTGTTAGCATTGCCCTTTAGGACATATGCTTATACAATGGTGCAAGTCCTAAAAACTTACCCTTGGTTAACTTCAGTTAAGTGGCCCACTTAGCTTTGAAATGTGTGGATATCTTGCTTCTTGAGAATGAAGAGTTTATTTTTAGAAAATTAAAGAAAAAGAGTCCACACACACACACACACACACAAAGAAAGGGCAATGCTCTTGTGCACGATAGTGCACCCTTGTTTTAGAAAGTAAATTGTTTTTGTCTAGTCTTTAACTAGAAAATAGCAATCTATTATGTAGTAGCTAGAGAGCAAGGAAGTTGTTATGCTACAAATTATAATCAAATTACTACCTCGATATTGATTAATTTTAAAAGGATATTTTCTCTTTTGGCTAAGATTATGGCCAACTACGTGAGCTAAACTACATGCACAATTTTGTTATGTTTTCTAATAAACGGTTACATGATCTCTTTAAAATCCAAAAAGTTCTTATACTTGAACAAGTTTGCACTATATAGATAGTTAGAATACAAACTTTGCACACTATTCCATTCTATACTTTGGAACTTTGTGTGCCAACTTTTACTAATTTGCAACCTGATGGAATAGCCTATCATGCGAATCAATTGATTAGCCTAGTACAAACTCTAAAACTACAAAATAATCGAGTTATAGTTTGACTCAAAAGGGAAAAAAAAAAAGCAAAGAGCATACATCCAAGTAAAGGAAAAAAAATTTGTAAAGATATTTGCCAATAGCTTTATTGCATAAAAGGTTAAGACATGACAAAGGTGCCAAGTAAGGATTTGGTACTATGGAACAATTGAAATTCATGTAGAGCCATGAGTTCAAGACACAATTCTCATGCATTTCCTTCTAGAGTTGTTTAGGATCCCCTAATGGAGGATGATGTGCTTTCCTTATAATGGAATTCGCCTATTTTCTCTCTCAAGATTTCATCACTCTCTCTATATAAAAGTCATTATAAGGAAAGTCCCTATGTATTTCTAGCTCTTATAGTAGTTATGACATGCCACTAGTAAACAAGCCGCATTTTATAAATAGTGATTACCATAAGCTCAAGATGGTCTTGATTCTTTAATATATCCCACATTCATAAAAAAACACTTAAGACAATGATGTAACTCATACATTAATTAGAGCTTTTGATAGCTGTTAATTTAGAGCCATTTTTATGACTTTTTCATGCAACCTAGATGGTTTCACTTATATATTAAGTAATATACTTTACAAAACTAATAAAAATTTAATCAAATTGTTGGATTTGATGATGCCAAGGAGTAAGCTAGATTACATTGAGATATTTTTCATCTGAATTTTTAACAAACAATAAGTTAAATGTGTTGATGATAGTTGAAAGATTAGAAATTTTATAGAAAGTGGTGGCAATTTAGAGTTTGGGGATGGTTTGAAGTGTTTGTGGGAAGAATTTAGCATGTATGCATGCAACTTGTGCAAAAGAACCTTCAACGAGGTTAGAAATGGGTTTGTGATGTGGAAAGGTGCTAAGCGAACTGGTTTCAGTGGGAAAAGAGTAGGTTTGAATTGGGCATATTCAAGAAGTTGACTCATGGGAAGTAACAGGTTGAATAAAACACAAGAAATGCCATAAGAACATAGTGCCATGATGCAAGAGAGTTGTTGATTGCTACTCTTCATGTTGTAGTATATCACGTCAACAAACCACATCATTCTCTTGATCTCCCTCTTCTCCTCTCCACAATGATACATTTATTGGCAGCATTCATGAGGAAATGGGGACAACACGATTAAGAAAATATTAATGAAGATTACTAAAGAGAAAGAGAGATTAGTCAAAAGAGGAAAGGAAGGACTACAACTTTGTAGGATCAAATTAACAATCAATTAATATGTGATTATCTATATGGATATAACTTTTATGATCTATTTTGAATAAAAGAATGAGTTTTATGATAATGTGGATTGGTATGTAGGTTTTTGTTAGTTCAAAAAGTTAAATTGAATGAATGTGATGGATTGATTTTATAAAATGCATAGAAATGATAAAATATGGTCTAGAAATTGCAATTTTAGACACTAGTTAGTAAAAATGAAGGAATGTGAGTGTTATTAATGATGAAATATTTATCAAATAATATAGGGATTTCAGTGTCTAAGATGACAATTTTTACACATAACTAGTGGAAATTAAGTAAATCAATAAAATATCAAGTATGAAATATCAAAATATAGTTAGAGGATGTTATGGCAAGCACATGAATGAACTTTGATCTAGATTAATGGAATAATGATTGAAGAGATGTCTAATTGTTCGTGTGAAAAATGGCATTTTCAACATTTTTAAAAGGAAATTAGTGAATATTAAGATAAAGGGAATGAATCTAGAGCTAAAATTTGTGTGTGAGTTCTATGAGTCATGATAAGTCTTTCTTGTGAAGGGTTTTGATTAACAAAGCATTGAATAGTAGTATTATGAATGTGTTCTAACTTTTGTAAAATAATTTAGAAAATTAATAACTCAAAATGGGGATTGAATTTCAAAAAACTTTAAAAAATAAGCTGTGGATTATTTGTGGGTTAGAGTTTGTGGATGAAACTTCATGATGTTTGGAATTTATCTAAAACAAGTTTATTTCTTAAATGGCTTTTCAAATTGAAATAGTAATTAGTGGTTATTAGGCATTAAATTGGAACATTAATGAAAGTTAAAGTTGAAGTAAGGCTTTTATATCACAATCCATCTTCAATTTGAATGATGAAATAATTGGAATTAGGATACTAGTAGCTTCAGTTCAAATTGGAGAGCTAGTTAGTAAGACTTAGGATCTTTTAATTGACATGTGTGGAAATACTAAACTTGGAGCACATGTAGTAACGGTACCATTTATATGGTTAATTTAGGGTTCATAAGACTTTATTAGTTCACCCTTCATCCTTAATTAATACAATCACCTTACATATAGTCATTTTTCCTACGTATGTGGGGGCACTTTTAGGGGACTATCAGCTTTCATTTTTACTACTTGGGAGAGATCTTGGAAACAATAGCAATGATATCCTACTATTCATTGAATTTTTGTATACTTTACAATGGAACGACCTAAACAATCGATTTAGCTTCTTAACTATGAGAGCACTACAAGTCATACTATTAAAAACACAAGAGTGGAACCATCAATACTTGCTTTGCTATATTGGTCAATCTCATAATTAAAGTTAAGGCTAGATAATTTTGCATGCTATATTAAAATAATAAAAATATATTCATATTTTACATTGAATAATACTACAACAAAAGGCCTCTTAGACGCACTTTTAGACACGATTTTTGAATTGAGAGAAAATCTTGCGTGCGCGTCTACCATTTCGCGTCTATAGTCGCATGTATGAAGAAATTTACACGCAAAAAAAGACGCGCGGTAGATGCGCATATACATGCATAAATACAAGCGCATAGGAAAACCAAAATTGTTATTTATTTAATTTCTTTTGTGCATCTACCAACGCGTCTACATGGAAAATTAGACGGGCATATAGACACGTCCATAGACGCGCTTTTACACGCGCTAATAGATGCGAACGTAAAACCAAAAATCTCATTTTTTTAAAAAGGATATTTAATTTATTTTTTTAGATGCGAGTGTATGAGCGCATGTACTCTGCATTTTAGACGCGAGTATAGATGCGTGTTTTCTGCATTTTAGACGCGAAGAACAGAACTGGAAAAAAAAAACCAGAGAGCATGTGGTTGCTCTCTGGTTTTTTTCCCCTCTCCCATATATAAAATTGTGCTTCTGGAAAAAACACAATGGATGTGAAGGCATGAGAATTAAAAACAAAAATCCATGTATTCATTATAGATAAAACGCATTTACATGGGGAGTTTAAGTGCTTGCAACCTAAAGCGTGGCCGCAAGCAGTAGGCTGAAAGATTGATAATAAATATATAAGAAAACAAGGCCATAGAGGAGGTATGGTGCTCCTCTACGAATCTGAATAAGAAACATCTTCGCTAGCACCACCATGGCTACTAGAGTTGCTATCCCCCTCCTCGCTATGCTCCACATCGGGGTTTGCCAGCTACACACACAAAAGATCAAGGTTGCTTACGTACAATTGTAAAGAAAAAGTTATAATTAGCTATACTTTTAATAGCAAAGTAAGAAAAACATACCTCCTCTAGCTGTCGAATCCTCATAGCCCGGTTGTATTACTCCTCAGTGATGAGACCCTCCTCATAGAAGTGAAGCCATGTGGCTGCGCGGTTATGGCCTCGATGGTAACCTACCTCTCTAGGAGTAGGTATGCTACCAACAATAGTAGTCTGCAAAACAATTATGATATATACAAACAATTATGAGACACAATGTATTAGAATAAATTATATAAAGAATTGAAAGAAATATAAATTTTAAAAAACTAGAAATCAATATATACTTACAAACTCTACCTCCCACGACTCTCTGCTGCCCTATCCGTAATGCGATAATCCCATGGTTTCCATTTGGATACGTCGCGCCTCTACGTGCTGGTGACTCTTCACTTTCTCTGCTGCTTTCTTCTTGGCTTTCTTCCACTCTATGCGGTGGCATATAGGTGGTTGGCTATAGGCTCCACGCCCCTCCTCCTGTCTCCACAGTGACTCCCTGGCGTGTGTCACGAGGTGGGATCTTTTGTTGTGAAGCAAATCCCTCACTTTTGTGTGTCCCCAATCATCTGAGAATCGCTGATCCTCAAGATTTGGGTACCTCCTATGGACTGCCCTCAACACCTCCTGCCACAAGCCACTTTTCTAATTCTTGAAGTCAACGAAACAATCTTTATACATTGCATGCACGATGCTCCTCATGTACGCCATTACATCCATTCCTTCATCATCATGGAAGATGCCACCAGTATCTGTAACTCTATAGTACTGGCGTACTAGCTCCTCTACGTGATCTTCTGGTGAGGGTGATCGCTCACCACCTCCTAGGCAACCCCCACACAAGCCTCATCCTCCCCCTTGACTCTCCCTCCTCCCTCTCTGTTGACTACCCTTTGCCTCGTTGGATGCACGTGCTTCTGCAAATGCACGTGCGTCGGCTGACGCTTGTGCTTCAGTCGATGTATGTACAGGTGCTGCATGTGGAGTACCTGCAATTGGAGGTTGAACATTTGGTATTTGGAAAGCAGTGCCAGGCAAAGATGTCAGAGGCGTTTCAGATGTGACACTGAACACCTTGTATACTATGGGAGAGCGGCCAAGGTGTCTAGTCATCTCTCCCATGGAGTCTTCCTTACTAGAAAAACCTTAAAAAAAAGCATTGACCCCTCTGCCGAACAAGCCCAATATATCATTCATCCAATCCAAATCTGGGTCATTGCTAGATGAACCAGGATGCGACATCTATAAACAAAACAGAAAAAAAAGGCAAATTCGTACAATTTTAGAAATAAAAATTTATTTTTTATTAGAGCTGGTTGGCGCGTATATAATCGCATCTGAAATGTAGGATAGGCGCGCTCTCAAACGCATCCTTGAGGTCAAACCCTCTGGTCAGAGCGCGTATATATCCACGTTTGAGATGCAGCATAGACGCGCTCTCAGATGCGATTCTAAAGTCAAAGCTTCTGGGCAGCGTGCGTATATCCTCGTGTCGGGAATGCAGAATACACGCGCCTGGAGATGCGACTATGAAATCAAAGCTTCTGGGCCCGCGTCTGAGATGTAGAATACACGCGCCTGGAGATGCGACTCTGAAGTCAAAGCTTCTAGGCAGAGCGCATGTATTCTTGTGTCTGAGAGGCAGAATACACGCGCTAGGAGTCATGACCGCAGACACGATGACATCAAACATAGCTTCACGTCTATATCTGCATCTATACTGAAATCTACACACACTGATAAACGCACTCAGTTGGCTGATTTCAATCCAACAACCGCCATCCATGATTTATTTGTGCTTTAAGAAGTTCAATCATAGATCCTAATACACAGAGAGAGAGAGAGAGTGAGAGAGAGAGAGAGAGAGAGAGGACTCACCTTGGGTGTTTGGTGTGGACGGGTGGTGGCGCTTCTTCCTTCTCCTTCTTCCTCTCCTTGGTGAGTTACTCTCCCTTGATACTTGCTGCTTGTTGTCTCCTCCCTTTGCTTCTTCTTCCTCTTGTTCTCCTCTCTCTTGTTTTCTCTTTCTTCCTCTCCTTGGCTTTCCTTTTTTCCCTCTTGTCTCTTTGAAGTGAAAGAAGAGGTGAGTCATGAGGAGGTGAGGCATGAAGAGACTAGTGGAGGTAGACTGCATGTCGGCTAAACTCGAGCTTCAGAACGGGCAAAAAACGTAGGAAAGAAAATGCGTAGTTTGAAAAGAAATCATTCAAGTATCTTCTGAATTTTGACCTTTGCGTCTATTTTTGCGTGTATATGCGCATCTAAGTTTACGTAAACGCACTTATAGATGCGAAGTTAGACGCACAAATAGACGCAGATTTAGACGCATAGGTAAACGCAGGTATAGACATGCCTTTAGCTTTTATCATGAGTTTTTTTTTTAAAGATAAGTTTTGATAGTAAGTTCTTATCATAATTTTTTATGTATTTATGATAAGTTTTGTGTATTTAAAATTGAGATCTTAGAATAATTAATACACCAGCTTGAAGTTTTTATTCATTGTTTTTTTAAAACACTAAGATTGCTAGTCTATGTTACTCAATATATATCAACGTACATGAAACTCTCTTTTGTGGTTGAGTAGGATGCAGTGCCACATCCTCAGATGCTCCCTCCCGGGCATCGAGGGGCTGCAAAACGTTGACGGAGGAGGCAGAGTCTTCAAGAAGAGTGGAGACTGACGACCATAATAGTAGTCCTCATGAAATGCCCCATCAAGTTGTAGAGGATGAGATTTTGGACAACATGGTACACAATCTATTTTCGTAATCGGTTCAGGGAGAAGGTCACTCTACGAAACCAGATGACCCACTATACGTAGCGTCATCTACTCCGTTGTATGAAGGTTGTACGTACTCCGTTCTTCGTGTGTCCCTCGAGATACTTAACTTGCAAACAATTTATGGATGGAGTAATGTCAGTTTGAATGCATTATTGAAGTAGGTATTAATTCAGTTTGGCTTATGAATCATAATATTAATTGTTCTATTTTAAAATCAGACACAAATATATGTTGGTGGTTTTTTAACTCACTTTTAAAAATATATGTAGGTTATTATCACAAATGCTTCCAAAAGGAAACAAATTCCCAACTAAGAGAGAGCAAGCAAGACATTACTTGACATCTCTAGGAGGCCTCGATTATGTCAAGATCCATGCATGTGTCAATGATTGTGTCTTATTTCGTGGGATTCATGAGTTCGCACGAGAGTATCCTGTTTGTGGCGAATCAAGATACGAAGTGGAGATGAAGTCAATGGATATGCCTCGTAAGGTTTTGCGACATTTTTTGATTGTTCCACGTATTCAACTTATGTTCAAATGTAAGTCTATTGAAAAGCTTATTTCATGGCATGCTAGTCATCATTCAAGTGATGGAAAATGGATCGGATCCCTGCAAACACACCGGCAATATGGCAACATATAGATAAATTGTGGCCCATTTTCAAAGAAGAGCCAAGAAATTTGAGATTTGGTTTAGGTATGGATGGAATCAATCCATTTGGCATCAAAAGCACATCATACAGTGTATGGCCAGTGGTATTGGTGAACTATAATAATCCTCCATCCATGGCAATTAAAAGGGGACATGTAATGTTGTCCCTTCTGATTCCTGGAAAGCACAAAGTAAAAAACGTGGACATTTACTTAGAGCCTTTGATTGAAGAGTCATAAATGTTATGGGAAGGTATTGAGGTGCAAGATAAAAAACGCTTTTGCATCCTCTAGAGATTTCACGTTGAAGGCCATGTTGTTGTGGACCATGCATGACTTTCCAGGATACGAGAGTGTTCAGGTACATGTATATAACTCTATATTTGAAATTCAAGACTTAAATCAATTGCATTTTATTAATTCACTTGTTTGTTAAGGTTTAACCACATCAGGATATCATGCATGTCCTATTTGCGGTCCCTCTCTAGTTTCCTCTAGGCCAGCACATTTAAAGAAGGTTATCTATGACAATCATCATCGATTTCTTCCTATTGACCATCCCAAATATGTTCTCCCTACTAATGGAATGACTCCACAATCTCTAACCATTCGAGATTGGAAGGAGAGATGGATTAATGCCGACAGCCACCCTCCACTCGGCATGAGTCGGTAAAAAGTGCATTTCTCTCGATTGACTTTAAAGTATATCACTACAAGGGTATACACATATAGCGACGCTAACTAGTGACATTTTTTTTTCAGCGTCGCTATTTACATCGCTAATCCTCAAAATATTTTAAGTCAAAAAATGTGTCGCTATCTGCGTCACTAAAAACATCGCTATTAGCGACGCAAATAGCGACGTAAATAGCGACGCTAATAGGGATGACTTACTCTGGTAACATTTCACGGAAACTCGAATGTTTCTTTCAAACGTGCGCGCGAACTGCAGAAGCAAGGCAAAGGCGGAGAGAAAAAGAAAGGGAGGCTAGCAAGAGAGGGAGGTGAGCAAGGGAGGTGAGGAAGGAAGCAAGCCGCGAGCCGCACGCGAGGAGGTAGCATCACCCGCACGAAGAGGTCGTGGAAGAAGAAGAGAGCATGACGGTATGCCCTGTTTTGGTTTCTTTACAATCTTTGTTTTGCTTTGCAATGTAGGCTAGAAAGTGTTGGTTTCTCTTCGATCTTTGTGTTGCTTTGTGTTGCTTTGCAATGTAGATTAGAAAGTGTTGAAAGAGAGAGAAATGGAAGCGAGTGTTTTCAAAAATTTTCTTGTGTTGGTTTTTATTCTTTGCAATGTAGGTTAGAAAGTGTTGGTTTTTCTTCAATCTTTGTGTTGCTTTAATTTGCAATGTAGGTTAGGAAGTGTTGAAAGAGAGAAATGGAAGAGAGTGTTTTTATATTTTTTCTTGTGTTAGTTCTCTTCAATCTTTGTAATGTATATAGGGTAGGAAGTGTTGAAAGAAAGAGAAATGGAAAGGAGAGTGAAGGGGGATGCTAGTTTTGCTTGATTATAATTTTAGAGAGAGAGTGAGAAAGATAAAGATGTAGAGAAAGAGAAATGAGATGCTTGTTTTGTTTGGATTGTATCTTTTGCAAGATCTTTCTAAACTACATATTCATCCACAATGATATTTCTAGATGTAGAAATACTTCTTTTTCTAGGATCATAAAAGTAAAATGCTTTGGTGATGTTACTATTACTCATGAGAATACGTTTGAGAGATTTAGAGTCTAATTTCTTTCTATGAGCATAAGTAATGCTTCCAAAAACTTTCAAACAACTCACTACTAGCGTTTGACCAATAAAGGCTTCAAAAGGAGTTGTGCCTTTCAAGGCAGAGTGGAAGATCTATTAACTATTATAAAAATGTATGTGTGTGAGCATAGTTTAGAGCCGACCTCAAAGATAGATAAGTTTAGAGCTGAACTCAAAGAGATAGGTACGAAAATTTAAAAAAAAAGACTTGAAAAATATATAGTGGAGTGGTCCCAATATACAATATAGAATCGTTATTAAATTATCATTCCATTACATCGTAGTCAAGATATGTAGCACTCACGACCAACATGGTGGGGATCGTGAGGCTTGGTTCAATCAACGTGTCCCCTATCCATGCACGCAATGCAAATTGGCCATTCGTCGGAAACATCGTTTGTCCATAGAGCATGTGTAACGGTATGGAGAGTTTCGAGTTGAGATAATCGACCAAGCAGTCTTGAATTACGAGATTGCGGTAAGTGCTCTCTCATTACTATATGACATGTAATTGATTTAAGTATAACAGTTTGGGGTTATCTTAGAAGTTAGCTCCTTAACGTCCTTTATAGGGTTAGGGCCATGTCGATACATTGCAGTCCACAGATCTCTTGCATCCAGTAAGACGGGTTTGTCCGCGCTCTATACAAATTCCGTCCGAGATAACTAACTGTCTCATAGAAGGTGATAACTCTCAACCCCCTTCTATGGGTGAGAATGCTGGAGACATGGACGATCCTCCTGCTTTTTTGGAGCCCGAGTTAGAGGACATGATCGAATCATTGCTTCGGACGGACTCGGAATCCCAAGATCCTTTAATTGCGGAGGCTGCCATTCCATTGTATGATGGGAGTCGGGTATCCCGTTTGAAGACACTTCTTGCATTGTTGAGCATACAAACAAAGTATGGATGGAGCGATGCGAGTGTGACAGAGCTATTTAGGTATATTATGATGTGTATGATTCTTTATTGAAAGCCATTAAAATGTGCTATGTAGTACTCTAATAACGTGCTTCATTGCAATTTGTAGAACGTTGAAATATTACATTTTTCCTACCCAAAACATGATGCCTGAGTCTCGTGATGATGCAAGACAAGTGCTGCGAAAGCTAGGCATGGATTATAATTGCATTCATGCTTGCCCCAATGATTGTGTTCTCTTCCGGGGAGAGTTTGAATTGTTGGCCACATGTACCAAGTGCGGTGCGGACAGGTATTGAAATGACTTGCAAGGACAAACTGTTCCGCAGAAGG
This sequence comes from Lygodium microphyllum, assembly GCF_053477565.2. Lineage (NCBI taxonomy): Eukaryota > Viridiplantae > Streptophyta > Polypodiopsida > Schizaeales > Lygodiaceae > Lygodium > Lygodium microphyllum. The sequence continues at coordinate 19,900,661 of NC_141142.1, forward strand.
TTTTGAGGCACTTTCCATTGATATCGTGTGTTCGTCACATTTTTCGGACCAAGAGTTTTGCAAAGTTGACTACATAGCATGCGGAAAATCAATCCACTGATGGTGTACAGCATACACCAGCTGACTCAGAAACATGGCATCACATTGACGAGACTTTCCCTGACTTTGCAAAGGAGGCGAGGAATCTACGATTCGGTCTTGCCATGGATGGGGTAAATCCTTTTGGTTTACGTTCCACCTCCTATAGTGTATGGCTCGTGGTCCTTGTTAACTACAATATACCGCCATGGCTTTCCACCAAGAAAGGACACCTTTTGCTCAGCTTGCTTGCGCCTGGACGATACAAAGTCAAGAATATGGATGTCTACCTTTCTCCACTGATTGATGAGCTAAAGGAGTTGTGGGAGGGAATTGTAGTGAAGGACATGAGCAAACATATTGATAGGCGATCCGCAACTATAAGGGAAATTCTTATGTGGACCATGCATGACTTTCCAGGTTATGGAGAATGCTCTGGTAAAGCGTGTTTTCTTATTTTGCTAGTTTTCTTTGAGCGATGTTAGTGTTATGACATGCCTCATTGTACATGTGTGTTCTGTAGGGCTAGTCACGTCAGGTTACCATGCATGTCCTCTATGTGGACCAAGGTTGGATTCTCGTATGTCAAAATCTATGAAGAAGATGGTATTTGAGGGACATCGGGCTTTTTTGCCAGAGGGTCATGTCATGAGAGAAGGATTTCTTGGTCGCCCTCCTGCGAGAATGAACGCACTGAGCTGGTTTGATCGCAGGATGGTGGACCAAGACTCGCTTCCCAGTGGAATGTGACGCTTCTCAATTTTCTATGAGCTGACTTATTGGAAAAAACTAAAAATTAACCACCTTTTAGATCCCTTGCACATTTTTAAGAATGTGGGTAGCTTGCTATGGGACCACCTCACTGGATAGCGAGACACACTAGGAGCGAGGATGGATTTGAAAGCAGTGGGAAAGATGGAACCATATTGGCCTGTAAGTCGCGTCGACGGTCGAGTACAATTGCCGCGCGCTCCTTGGGTTTTGTCTGGCAATGAACTGCAACGAGTAAAGGAAAACATCAAGTCCTTTCGCACGTAGACTGGCCTAATGCGTTCTCTCAAGACAACATTCACAAAGGATGACCAACTGATGGGACTCAAATCCCATGATTGGCATAAGATGTGTCAGGTATGTATGGTATGAGGCTGCATATGGCATGATTCTGCATATTAGATTTCAGAATCTCCATTTGTTTATACACAATATTAATTGCACAGTTTTCACAGTTCATATTGACGATCGCAATCGCGGGGTCTCTGACATCGGAGGTACGGACAACCATTTACAAATTGTCTGAGTCGGTTCAGTTTGGCTCCCAAAAAGAGATTCACACATCATCGATTGAATCCGCGAAATGCATGGTAGTAGAGACTGCTTATCTTTTGGAGAAGTATCTTCCCACTAGCATGCTCACGATACAAACCCATCTTCTAGTGCATATTGTAGATGAATTGCAGGTTGCAGGTCTAGTCCATAGTCGATGGATGTTTTTCCTTGAACGGTTCATGAAGACCTTAAAGGGATTTGTGCGACAACGAGCTCGTCCTGAGGGTAGCATGGCTGAAGGTTGGTTAGTGTTGGAGGCCTTGGTGTACATTTTCTGAGTGGTTGTCCACTGTGGACCGGGACAAAGGCTTGATATGGTCACTTAAGGAGGATGATCGTCTGAATGGAGATGTCCTAGTGGGAAACGGAATAGAGAAGAAGATGGATGCATCCATGGAGTCCAAGGTGAACCGATTTTGTATGTTGCATAACACTACGATGGAGAAGTGGCTGCAACGGTATGAGGATGCTCGAGCTGAGCGAGAGTCTACAAGATTTGACTTTCGACGGAGTACGCGACAACGGCCCATTCGATATCCGAAGGGCTTAAAGGAGATGCCTCTACTCATGTCCACTAGATGGCTACATGAGGCCCTAACCAAAGCATCTCAAGATGGAGAAACAATTACTGAAGAAGAGTGGGACTTCTCACATGGATGCAATCCCAAGGTATGGATGCAGAGTCCTCATTTTGTGGAGAATTTTGTATAGATCTCCCGGTGAGCTATATCAAGATGAGATTGTGGAACCCTAAACAAAAGTGACTCGATCAAAATGTTCCTCCCACTATAGCAATGCCACTTTTTGTAAATCGGTTAGGACAGTTTGTATGTTTTTGGAGTATGGTGTTTTGTATTATCTATTTTTTTAATTATTTTAAAATGAAGTCTTGCAAATTAAGTCTTAGTTTTATAATGTCTTGTAATTCATTATCTAATATTATTATTTTTTCTCGTATGTGCAGGTTTAGGATTTGGGCATGGACGGCAGGATGAGTCGTGATTTTACAGATGACGACATTGACGCGATGCTAGCGTCTTTCTCACCGGAGCAACTAGCACAGGTCAAAGATAGAGCCGATGCACAGCTTTCCCGTTCCACCTCAGCACGATCGACAAACTCAGACTCTGGACGGTCCGATGCTTCGGTCTTCAATAGACGCAATCGCAGGTCACGCTTTGCTTCAAAGTCACGTATTCGAGGAGGAGGCAGTTCCTATTGTGGGGATACAGATGCAGTCTCTCCCACTCGCAATGCCACCAGGGAGTCGACACCGTCTTTCACTGGCGGTGACGGGCAGACGTCTACTGCTCCCACTCCTTCACGCACCCCATCAATCACTCCTAGGGCCGACAAGAAGTACACGAAACCCACTCCTCCAGGTATGTATTTTCACATCCTTTTTCGCAGTAGCACTTATCAATTCAAGTTGTGTTTGACACATTTGTATTAATGTCATGAAAGTACCCATTTGCAAAATCTTACAGGTTACTTGTATCTCATATATAAGGCCACTGGCCATTCATACATGAATGATGAGGGAAAAGTTGTCATCTCTAGGATGCATGAGTTGTGCCAACAAGTATTTCGACACAACATTACAGACAAGTGGAAGCAGATCCCAGATGCCAGCAAGGAGTACATAATCGATACGTTGTATCGAGAGTTCCCTCATCCCTCTAACAATGATAGATTTTTGAGAGGGTGGATGATGACGTGTGTGCATGACTATCAGTCGCATAGGCGGTATGATGCACGCAAAGCAGTCAAGCAGGGAAAATCGAAGCCGGAGTGGCTGGATACAGAGGACTGGAGTAATCTCCAGGATGAGGCAACATCCACTCCAGACAAGTAGAAGGAACAGAAGGCCACAACAAAGGCACGCTTGGATACAAGATCGGTGCATCACCTTGGTAGCGGCGGCTACGCAACATTCTTGGCAGATTTCGTAAGTATTAATAGGGTAGAGTAATCTAATTTAATGACATCCATGTTGATGTATGTATTTCAAACATGAATCTCAAGTACGTTGTTTTTCAATGTTTGTGTGCCACAGCAAGGTTTTACGAATCGCGACCCGACTACACTAGAGGTGACATACGGGGAGAAGAATGGCTTGAGTGCCCTAATCAAGAAGCTCTATGCTTGCGGAGAACCGATAAGTAGTAATAAATATCATTTCTAATTTGAGAAATCTGTCATTATATGCCACTTTGTATTTGGTACTCACAATTATATATGTATTTGCTGTTGCAGGCTCCCTTCAATATGCCACTACAGCGAGAGGAGTTGTAGTGGCATAGTGGAAGATCTATTAACTAATGCAGATGAGTCATAGAGAGCAGATTAGGCTACATAGGATTACTCCCCATCTTGTATTATGTAAGGCCTTATGGCCTCTATCCTCCATATAAACGGACTTCTATGTTTTAGCATGAATCCATATACACATCTCCATGTTATTCACCACATATTGATGTATAGGTGTATACATATTTGCTTTGTCGCAGTAGCACTTTTCAATTTAAGTTCTGTTATTTTCTTTATCAATGCAGTGCACATTTGTGTTAACTAATGTCATGAAAGTACTTGTTTGCAAAGTCTTGTCATTATTTGGGATCGATTGTCTAACTTCTTTGATAGCAGGAATTGTCTCTTAGCCTTGTGTGGCTCTAATTGTGGTAGGGCTGCATCTGCAGCTCTGCCACAAAATAAAAATAAAAATTTTGCAACCGTCGGTATTAGCGTTGCAAAATAATTCTGCAATCGTCGATATTAGCGTCGAAAATTCCTCTGTAACCGTCGTTATTTTCATCGCTAATTTCGTCAATACTAATACCGACAAAATTAGCTACGAAAATAGCGAGGCAAATAGCGACGGTTTTGTAGCGACGCTAATAGCCACGACGGGGATATTTTTCATATATAAAGAAAACGTCATTATAAACGTCGTTATAGCATGTATATGTTGTAGTGTATTTAGCATGATGAATTGTTTACATAATATATTGTTTGTTTGTTAGGTTCTCTATATTTTTTCGTCTTTCGTATTGGATTGAACTCAAGATCAACCTGTTGGACCCCATGCACATATTCAAAAATGTTGTATCTACATTATGGGATCACTTGATAGGGCCTCATGATTCAGTCAATGTAAGGGAGGATTTACGTAACATTGGTCGCATGAGACGAGCCTAGCCACGCATTGGACCCAGAGGAAAGATTGAGCTACCCCATGCACCTTGGATGTTGTCAAAGAACGAGGAAAAAATAGTGAATGAACAAATATGTAGCTTTCGAACACCCACAGGATGTATGAGATATCTCAAGGGAGCCTTCATAAAGAAAAAGAAAAAGAGGTGTGGAGCAACTATCTGGTTTGAAGTCCCACGATTGGCACAAAATGATTCAAGTAAGGGTATCTCTAACCACGAATATAGTAATTAGTGGAGTAACTATGTGTAAACTTTGGGGTATGATGACTTTTTTCTCAACTAATCGTTTGATCTATGAATATTGTTTACATTTAGTTCGTACTTCCTACTAGCATATCCCATTGTGTATGTACGTGACATCATTTACAAGATGGGAGAGCTTGTGAGGTGTGTATACATCGTATTTTTTCATTATATATCTTTGAATTTCTACACAAAAATAAACAATTGTCAAATACATCCTAACAGATACGTGAGCTTGAAGGAAATTGATCCAAACACATTGCAAGATGCTCGAGTATTATCTGTTGAGGTGGTTTATTTGGTGGAGAAATTTTTTCCTCGATCCATTTTGACTAGTCAATTACATTTACTCATACATTTGATTGATGAGATCACACTTTGTGGGGCAGTTCATGCAAGGTGGATGTTTTTCTTGAGTGCTTCATGAAAACCTTGAAAGATTTTGTGAGGCAAAAAGCACGGCCTGAGGGAAGCATGGCTGAGGGTTGGTTAGTGCAATCATCCGTTGTTTATATCTCTGAATATCTTGCTGAAGTGGACCCCTCTCAACCACGACTATGAAAAGACGATGAAGACTTAAGGATGACCTCTATAATACCTCAAGGAAAAGGAATGAGTTAAGTGCTAACAAAAGAAGAACTTTGTAAGTTAAATAGTTTTTATGTGCTCAATAGTGATGTAATGAGCAAATGGGTGACACTATATAATGAAGCAAGGGCAAGAAGAAAAAGCGAAAGACAAGCATTTGGCACTAGATATGAACGTAATGTCTCATTTCCAGATCACCTAATGCGCTCCCACGTCATATTGATATAGATTGGTTACATGAGGAAATGGAGAGAATGGAAAAAGAGGAGGAAATTAATATATCTCAAGAAGAGTGGGAATACGCACGAGGTTGCTTATCAAAGGTGAGACATACTATCAATTAATTTGTTTTTAGTTATATTTTATATAATAAATTGACATGTTTGATCTTAACGTTTTACTACTAATGCACATTATTCAATGCTATTTGGTGTGAGGGTAAACATCTTCGAACTCAACGTATAGATGAAAAGAGAAATACCCAAGATTGTGGTGTCCTTGCTCACTTCAAGGATGCCAATGGTACCATGGAAGGTTATTGTGGCTTGATCCAAGATATTCTAAAGCTTAAACGATTCTTTATATATGTACTGGATGTGAAGTGGTTTAAAGAAGTGTAACGTGTCCACTAGACTCCTCGAGGACACGTCTTAGCAGTCCATCGGAAAGGTTGTCTAGAAGACTCCACCCGGCACTCCCATGGAATGTTGCGGGTTTTGCCATCTAGGACTTTCCGCGTCTGCCCCGTAACGGAAGTCCTAGATGGCAAAACCCGCAACATTCCATGGGAGTGCCGGGTGGAGTCTTCTAGACAACCTTTCCGATGGACTACTAAGACGTGTCCTCGAGGAGTCTAGTGGACACGTTACAGTTGGTATCAGAGCCTATTCTAAAACTTCCTGAATAAGGAGTTCGAGGTAGTAACTGATGCTAGCATTCTTGCATTGGGGTGTGTTCTTATGCAGGAAGGTCATCCAGTAGCATATTCTTCAAGGAAATTGAAGAGTCACGAAAAGAGTTATGCCACTCATGATCTGGAGTTATTGGCTGTCATCCATGCTCTAAAGCTTTGGAGACACTATCTGTTGGGAAATAAGTTCACTCTAGTAACCGATCATAAGAGTCTCAAATGGATTTTTACCCAGAACGAGCTCAACATGAGGCAACGTTGGTGGATTGAAGTATTGGAGGAATATGATTTTAAGATCAAGTACCGACCTGGAAAGAAGAATGTAGTTGTCGCAAGGCATTCCTTAATTCATTAATCTTGCAAAATCTATCAATAGCTAGATCTCTAGCTACAGAGGTGTCCATGCCAAACGACCTAATACTTGAGCTAGCTAGAGAGGAAGGATGCCATGATCTAGCCTATCAAAGGATGCTAAGGGAAGTCTCTATCAAGGATCAGGAACAAAAGCTAGAGGCTAAGTATCGTGAATTCTCTATCAGTAGTGGACTTGTCTACTATAGGACGAGAGTATGTATACGAGCAAGCCAGTTATTAGAAGGTATTGTGCGAAGCCCATGATTCCACTTTCTTGGGACATCAAAGCTGCGAAGGATAGACAAAAGGCATACACGGATTTGAAGTGTCAAGATAGAATATTTGAGGAAGGAGACATGGTCTTCATTCACGTATGCCCAAAGATGAGTTCTCTACCCTTAGGAGATTGCAGGAAGCTAAGTCCAAGGTATCGTGGACCATACGAGATCCTCAAGTGCTTAAGACCTAATGTTTATAGACTGCAACTCCTTGAAAACCTAAAGGTTCATAATGTATTCCATAACAGTCTATTGAAGAATGAAGTATGTACCTAGCCCTAGTCATGTACTTGATGACCAACAAATTCTAATGCCTAGTCAAGGAATCCTTGAACTAAGGCCGGACAAGATTTTAGATGCTAGGGTGAGACAACTGAGATCCAGAACTTTGAGAGAATGCCTCGTCCAGTGGAAAGATCATCCTAAGGAGGATGCTACCTGGATGGATGAAAGCTCTCTCAATCTTCGATATCCCCAGTTTATCTCGAGATGAGGACATCTCGATTCTTCTAAGGGGAAGAGAATGTAATATTTCCGCGTACTGCCTACCGTAAATATTAACTTCCCGCTCTCATCGTAAACTCGTGCAAAGATTATCACCAGTGCTAGCAGCCATACGCGGGAAATGGAGACACTCCACCTTGCGAAAATAGGGTCGGGGATTCAAACCGGCATGGCCGCGGGAAAACAGCCTCTTGGGAGGAGGATAAGGGGATAAAGGTGAAATTATAGCAAATTTTTTATTATTATTCTCCCCAGCCGATGTGTGGCTGGGGGAAAGGGATGGGCTAGGGAAGCATGAGGACGTGGGGGAGAGGCCATGCAACTGACACGTGGGGAGGACCCCTCACCCCCCCTTGGGCTATAAGAACCCCCCTCTTGGGGGGGGAGGGAAGGCAAGAAGGACTGTGGGAAGGCTGCCGTGAAGTGAGGGCGACGGTGATGGAGGGCCGTGAGGAGGCGACGGTGACGGAAGGACTGTGGGGAGGCTGCCGAAGAAGGGGGAAGCAGAGTGCTGCCGTCGCTGTGGAAGGAGAGGACGCGCCGTGGGAAAGAGGGTGCTGGACGAGAGGGTGGGAGGAGCTGGAGGAGACTAGGTCCGTCGCCACGTGAAGGGAGCCGCCAGCCGCCGTCTGCCATAGCTGTCGCCTGACTGCCCAGTCCGCCGCCACGCCGAATCACTACTCCCCCCCCTCTGCCAACGTGGCCATGTGCTGGAGAAGCTTCTTACCTAAGAAGCTTCTCTAGGAAGCTTCTAAGGGGGCCTCTCTAAGCCCCCTTCCCGTGGAGCCTTTATAAGTCCATTTTTATCCCGGGATTTGAAGAAAAGGAGGTGACAAAAGCCCCTTCCCACTACCTTTCCCCCACAAGTCCATCCACAACCCCGGGACTTTGAAGAGAAGGAGGCGACGAGCCTTCTCACCAATCACCTAATAAGTCCATCCGAGACTTTGAAGAAGAGGAGGCTACAAGGACCCCTTCCCACCAGTCATCCATGGGCCGAGATTTTGAAGAATAAAAGAGAAGCCCATAAAGGCCCCTCCCACTAATCACTTACAAGGCCGGTCCTTGGATTTTAGGGGAGGAGAAGAAGAACTCAAAAGTCTCCATTCTTGCAAGGCCCATTCGCAAGAGCCCTTTTCCGCGAACATCATCGTAAGGCCACAAAATCCTTCCTACACCTGGAATTTCAAGGTGGATTAAAGTTCTCAAACCTCCATTGTCCAAAGGACCTCATAAGAACCTTAAGGCCTTCCCAAGGCAAATTCCGCAAGTCGGAACTTCGGTCAAGGAAGCCATATATCAAAGAGAATTGCGCATACAAGGGAGACGGACCAAGGTCATAAGACTGCAAGCCAAGGCCAAAAGTTGAAATCCACAAAGGCTAACTGGAGATCGAATTCGCGATGGCCTCTAAAAAGATCACAAGGTGCGATGCGGAAGGTTCACCCCGAGCATACGTGGACATTTCCCGGAATTCACAAGTCCAGGTTTGATCTATTTGGATTCCACACAAAAGTATTGAATTATTCACGATAACTTCACGGATTAGGAAGCACTCATGCATGTTCAAATTCAGCTAGTCAAGTTAAATGCAGTTGGAAAATGAATTGACTATTTGAACATTTATTAGAAATAGCTTAAGATATGAAAATTGATCATTGGTACATTCAAAGGAATGAATGAAAAGAGCATAAGGTGTCTTTGCATTTGTAAGACCTTATCAGCAAGTTTTTCTTTTGTGTATTCAAAAGCGACGAGCCTAGGACAACTGTTGCCTCATTACAAGGTTGAAATTATTGAGGTACACCTTTTTACTAGGCATGGAAAGATTAATGGCATGTCCCATTTTTAGATAGATCTTCCTTGTAATGATTCATGGGGGAAAGTTAACACCCATAAGATGTTATTCGAAAAGGGAATAGAAGGCACGAAAATGATCTATGGACTTGCAAGTGGCATGACTATTTGATGTAAGTCCTAGTAGGACCTAGGGAAGTTAGTGTTCGGATTATCAGGCATTTTTACCTTACCAAGGAAGGATAGGGTTATTGTGAACCATGTGATGCGTAGAAGCAGTGAATCGCATGTTTACACGTATTGGTGTAGTTGTAACTGTTGTTCTCCATTAAATCTAGTTTATTACCTTTGGGAAAGGTTCATCCTTGTCGCAGGACAAGTATATTGTGTTGTCTAAATCACATAAACCACTCGGGATTCATATGGGCATGGTTCAGTCGATATGATAAGTATCCCAAGTGCTAACTAGGGTTTAGTGCGATAAAGAATTCGACCTAGTTTTACATTTGTTGCCAAGTTAGAACCGCAAACCCTAAGATCTTACACACATTCGGAATGTCGAGTCAATTGGGTGCTTATGCATAAAATGATCTAAGGTTTTATCCTAAGGATCATTCGTTCAAAGTGATGAAACTCCGACGGAGTTGCTTATCTTTAGTACCATGGGCCAATATAATTAGGAATGGATTGGGTAAGAAGATACCCTAAACCCTGCTACTCGGCTAGAGGTAATTCCGTGGCCGGAGAACGCCATTCAGTGGGTGGAATGATCCCATGGAATGATGCAACGCATGTGCAAAAAGAATGCAACATCGTATAGACTTGAGATTTGTCCACAAGAGAGTTTTTGTCATCTCTCGAATCGGGGTTGGCAAGTTATTGAAAGAATTTAACTTACAAGAGGATGAGTAATCATCCTGTTACTCACTTTCCTTGGGAAATAATTGCCAAGGGAAAGGAAAGTTAGGTATTTGCAAAGGACCAGACAATAAACTAAAGCGACATGGTCGCTGGATCCTGCCACAACAAAACCTAAAGTATTGGGAGGGTATGACCCTAACCCAAGAATGATAGGAATCTTGCCAAGTTGCAATTGATTCCGGATCAAATGCGGGTTGCATTCGGAGGAAAGGAGTCACTCCTTAACAGTTTGCCAGCTAAACGACCATTGAAATTGATTGTGCTTGTAACAGTTTAGAAAGGACTGTTTGCATTGTTTGCTCAATAAACTAAAGGATGAAAAGATATCTAAATACTTTAGGTTGAAGCCTGAAGGGAGAGGCAGCTTCAGTTACCCCCGACTGCCTGCCTAACCCTAACCAAGGGGGTTGTTAACCGCGCCGGGAACGTGGACCGAACCCGCCGTGAGAGGTCTCTCCGTTGAGCGCTACTTGGAGCAGGAGGACGCTTGGGTCCCAGAGGGGGCTCTGGCCGTAAATCCCTCGCCTTCCGGGCCCTGCACAAGAGGCTAACGTGACTCGGGATTGGATCTCGACGCCCGCATACTAGTCTACGGGCGGAAACTTGGATAAGTGATCCCTGGTGGATTACCGGATAGCCTTCGGGCGGATTATGAATACGCCTACGGGCGGGAACTCCTTGTATTTCAAAGATAAAAGGATAAAATGATAACAAAGAAGTTGTTTGACATTGTTTTCTTTATGTCCTGTGATAAGATTACGTGAAGGAACCAGTACATAACAGGGTTAATCAAAGAAGCTGTTTGTATATGTCAAACTAATGTGGTAGGTAATTACATAACTAAAACAAACCGAGGAAAGTGCGGAGGATGGACCATGGGTCCGTCCTATGGATGGGTGGTCCCGGTTAGCCGGGAACTTTTCTCAAAGTCTTCGACAAACAGAAGGATGATCATCGCCACCGAAACAAATAACGAGAACAATGACTTAGAATTAACTATTACCCGATTCACGCTGTTTTAGGGGAACGGAATGGGACTATTCCTTGTGGCAGAGAGGTCGAGCCTTGCATCCCTCTCGTTTTCCATTCTCCTTGAACCAAGTGCAGTGTGAATCCGCTTCGGATCTGGCGTTTCTGCATAAAGTAGTTCGCTCGGGTCTGACGCTAGTTGTTGCTAGCTAATGAACAAACAGGGAAACCCAAATTCAGGTCGATTCTAAGTGGGAACGGCTAGGATACTTCCGCTACGTGGCAGACGCGGGAAGACCTAGATCGCAAGTCCCGTAACATTCCATGGGAGTGCCGGGCGGAGCTTTCTAGACATCCTTCCCGATGGACTGCTAAGACGTGTCCGGGATGATTCTAGTGGACACGTTACAGTTGGTATCAGAGCAAACCAACAAAGGACTTTTTTTTAGGAAATTTTAATAAGAGGAAGTAAAGCAAATGTTGTGTCCCAAACATTTCCTTACTTTGAATGCTGTCTTGCAGAATTACGAAGCATGGAACAAGTTCTTAGTGTTCCGAGTCATGTTTATGACCGCGATGCATTCCACAAATTATCGACAAAGGGTTGAGATGATGAACATCTTAGATCGTATTTACAATCCATCACCTGTGTACGTGGAATGGAGATGGATGGGTGTTACAAGGATCTATTACATAACTGCCTATCAACCTGCGTACCTTCAAATTAACTTGAAGAGAATCAAGTGGATGGAGGATTTGAAGATCGTAAAGCTGTTCGTCTTTATTGAGGCTCACACAAACGCGACCCTACAGGTTGGAGGTCGAAGGGTTAACCAGAATAAGTATGTGTACGGAGAAGTGATTCAAAGAATCCCTGCCGACCGAATCAAGGTTTTGGGGCGTCGTGAGAAGAATGGATATCGAAGGAAGAGATACCCTAATCTTCCAATGAACTATCGATTCTTGAAAATCGATGACCCCAATCCGTACTACTACTCAGTTCCTGTAGCTGAATGCAATAATATCTTATTCTCCTCGAATTAATGTATTAACTTGTTCCATCGCCCCAAGAAATAATTGTACCCCGAAAGGGCTATGTTGATATGAATGGAATAAAACTTTTTAATCAACGATTGTCTTGACTATGAATATTGATAAAAGTGATTTGGTCACTTGGCTAAAGGAATACAGGGACGTAGTTCTGAAGAGTTAATAGAACTCCCACTTCAAAGAGAAGTAGATCATGAGATCAAGCCAGTAATAGGAGCTGTGCCAATTGTGAAGAGAACCTATAGAATGTCTATATCGGAAGCAATTGAGTTGAAGGAACAACTCAAGCAGCTGTTAAACCAAGGCTACAGCAGGCCTAGCAATTCACCATGGGGAGCCCCAGTCCTATTCCAGAAAAAAGAAAGATGGGACACTTCGACTATGTATTGATTACCGTGGGTTGAATCAATCAACAGTCAAGAACAAGTACCCTATTCCTAGAATAGATGAGCTTCTTGATCGCCTTCAAGGTGCAAAGATCTTCTCCAAAATTGATCTCAGGTCAGGCTACTATCAAATCAGGATCAAGGAGGAGGATATTCCAAATCGGCCTTCAACACTAGGTATGGACACTTTGAATTCTTCGTTATGTCATTCGGGCTTACAAATGCACCTGCCAACTTTCACTAGATTAATGCAGGATAATTTTAGACCATATTTTGATGATTTCGTGCTTGTCTTCTTCGACGACATTTTAGTCTATTCTAAACGGGAAGAAGATCATGAGCCTCAACTACGGATTGTGTTGGAGACAATGAGATCTCATAAAGTTGTATGCAAAAATGAAGAAGTGTGCATTCTTCAAACGTCAGATTGAATATCTAGGATTCATAGTATCATCAGAAGGAATATCAGTAGATCCAGCCAAAGTCAGAGATATGCTTGAATGGCCAATACCAGTATCTGTCAAAGAGATAGGTAGTTTCTTGGCTTGACAGGATGGTATAGGATCTTTATCAAAAACGATGCTCTGATTGCAGCACCTTTGACAGAATTATTAAGGAAGCAAACGTCCATTGCATGGTCAACTGCCGAACAAACAAGCTTTGATAGGTTGAAGCAAAGTTTGGTATCAACACCTATTCTAAAACTTCCTGAATAAGGAGTTCGAGGTAGTAACTGATGCTAGCATTCTTGCATTGGGGTGTGTTCTTATGCAGGAAGGTCATCCAGTAGCATATTCTTCAAGGAAATTGAAGAGTCACGAAAAGAGTTATGCCACTCATGATCTGGAGTTATTGGCTGTCATCCATGCTCTAAAGCTTTGGAGACACTATCTGTTGGGAAATAAGTTCACTCTAGTAACCGATCATAAGAGTCTCAAATGGATTTTTACCCAGAACGAGCTCAACATGAGGCAACGTCGGTGGATTGAAGTATTGGAGGAATATGATTTTAAGATCAAGTACCGACCTGGAAAGAAGAATGTAGTTGTCGTAAGGCATTCCTTAATTCATTAATCTTGCAAAATCTATCAATAGCTAGATCTCTAGCTACAGAGGTGTCCATGCCAAACGACCTAATACTTGAGCTAGCTAGAGAGGAAGGATGCCATGATCTAGCCTATCAAAGGATGCTAAGGGAAGTCTCTATCAAGGATCAGGAACAAAAGCTAGAGGCTAAGTATCGTGAATTCTCTATCAGTAGTGGACTTGTCTACTATAGGACGAGAGTATGTATACGAGCAAGCCAGTTATTAGAAGGTATTGTGCGAAGCCCATGATTCCACTTTCTTGGGACATCAAAGCTGCGAAGGATAGACAAAAGGCATACACGGATTTGAAGTGTCAAGATAGAATATTTGAGGAAGGAGACATGGTCTTCATTCACGTATGCCCAAAGATGAGTTCTCTACCCTTAGGAGATTGCAGGAAGCTAAGTCCAAGGTATCGTGGACCATACGAGATCCTCAAGTGCTTAAGACCTAATGTTTATAGACTGCAACTCCTTGAAAACCTAAAGGTTCATAATGTATTCCATAACAGTCTATTGAAGAATGAAGTATGTACCTAGCCCTAGTCATGTACTTGATGACCAACAAATTCTAATGCCTAGTCAAGGAATCCTTGAACTAAGGCCGGACAAGATTTTAGATGCTAGGGTGAGACAACTGAGATCCAGAACTTTGAGAGAATGCCTCGTCCAGTGGAAAGATCATCCTAAGGAGGATGCTACCTGGATGGATGAAAGCTCTCTCAATCTTCGATATCCCCAGTTTATCTCGAGATGAGGACATCTCGATTCTTCTAAGGGGAAGAGAATGTAATATTTCCGCGTACTGCCTACCGTAAATATTAACTTCCCGCTCTCATCGTAAACTCGTGCAAAGATTATCACCAGTGCTAGCAGCCATACGCGGGAAATGGAGACACTCCACCTTGCGAAAATAGGGTCGGGGATTCAAACCGGCATGGCCGCGGGAAAACAGCCTCTTGGGAGGAGGATAAGGGGATAAAGGTGAAATTATAGCAAATTTTTTATTATTATTCTCCCCAGCCGATGTGTGGCTGGGGGAAAGGGATGGGCTAGGGAAGCATGAGGACGTGGGGGAGAGGCCATGCAACTGACACGTGGGGAGGACCCCTCACCCCCCCTTGGGCTATAAGAACCCCCCTCTTGGGGGGGGAGGGAAGGCAAGAAGGACTGTGGGAAGGCTGCCGTGAAGTGAGGGCGACGGTGATGGAGGGCCGTGAGGAGGCGACGGTGACGGAAGGACTGTGGGGAGGCTGCCGAAGAAGGGGGAAGCAGAGTGCTGCCGTCGCTGTGGAAGGAGAGGACGCGCCGTGGGAAAGAGGGTGCTGGACGAGAGGGTGGGAGGAGCTGGAGGAGACTAGGTCCGTCGCCACGTGAAGGGAGCCGCCAGCCGCCGTCTGCCATAGCTGCCGCCTGACTGCCCAGTCCGCCGCCACGCCGAATCACTACTCCCCCCCCCTCTGCCAACGTGGCCATGTGCTGGAGAAGCTTCTTACCTAAGAAGCTTCTCTAGGAAGCTTCTAAGGGGGCCTCTCTAAGCCCCCTTCCCGTGGAGCCTTTATAAGTCCATTTTTATCCCGGGATTTGAAGAAAAGGAGGTGACAAAAGCCCCTTCCCACTACCTTTCCCCCACAAGTCCATCCACAACCCCGGGACTTTGAAGAGAAGGAGGCGACGAGCCTTCTCACCAATCACCTAATAAGTCCATCCGAGACTTTGAAGAAGAGGAGGCTACAAGGACCCCTTCCCACCAGTCATCCATGGGCCGGGATTTTGAAGAATAAAAGAGAAGCCCATAAAGGCCCCTCCCACTAATCACTTACAAGGCCGGTCCTTGGATTTTAGGGGAGGAGAAGAAGAACTCAAAAGTCTCCATTCTTGCAAGGCCCATTCGCAAGAGCCCTTTTCCGCGAACATCATCATAAGGCCACAAAATCCTTCCTACACCCGGAATTTCAAGGTGGATTAAAGTTCTCAAACCTCCATTGTCCAAAGGACCTCATAAGAACCTTAAGGCCTTCCCAAGGCAAATTCCGCAAGTCGGAACTTCGGTCAAGGAAGCCATATATCAAAGAGAATTGCGCATACAAGGGAGACGGACCAAGGTCATAAGACTGCAAGCCAAGGCCAAAAGTTGAAATCCACAAAGGCTAACTGGAGATCGAATTCGCGATGGCCTCTAAAAAGATCACAAGGTGCGATGCGGAAGGTTCACCCCGAGCATACGTGGACATTTCCCGGAATTCACAAGTCCAGGTTTGATCTATTTGGATTCCACACAAAAGTATTGAATTATTCACGATAACTTCACGGATTAGGAAGCACTCATGCATGTTCAAATTCAGCTAGTCAAGTTAAATGCAGTTGGAAAATGAATTGACTATTTGAACATTTATTAGAAATAGCTTAAGATATGAAAATTGATCATTGGTACATTCAAAGGAATGAATGAAAAGAGCATAAGGTGTCTTTGCATTTGTAAGACCTTATCAGCAAGTTTTTCTTTTGTGTATTCAAAAGCGACGAGCCTAGGACAACTGTTGCCTCATTACAAGGTTGAAATTATTGAGGTACACCTTTTTACTAGGCATGGAAAGATTAATGGCATGTCCCATTTTTAGATAGATCTTCCTTGTAATGATTCATGGGGGAAAGTTAACACCCATAAGATGTTATTCGAAAAGGGAATAGAAGGCACGAAAATGATCTATGGACTTGCAAGTGGCATGACTATTTGATGTAAGTCCTAGTAGGACCTAGGGAAGTTAGTGTTCGGATTATCAGGCATTTTTACCTTACCAAGGAAGGATAGGGTTATTGTGAACCATGTGATGCGTAGAAGCAGTGAATCGCATGTTTACACGTATTGGTGTAGTTGTAACTGTTGTTCTCCATTAAATCTAGTTTATTACCTTTGGGAAAGGTTCATCCTTGTCGCAGGACAAGTATATTGTGTTGTCTAAATCACATAAACCACTCGGGATTCATATGGGCATGGTTCAGTCGATATGATAAGTATCCCAAGTGCTAACTAGGGTTTAGTGCGATAAAGAATTCGACCTAGTTTTACATTTGTTGCCAAGTTAGAACCGCAAACCCTAAGATCTTACACACATTCGGAATGTCGAGTCAATTGGGTGCTTATGCATAAAATGATCTAAGGTTTTATCCTAAGGATCATTCGTTCAAAGTGATGAAACTCCGACGGAGTTGCTTATCTTTAGTACCATGGGCCAATATAATTAGGAATGGATTGGGTAAGAAGATACCCTAAACCCTGCTACTCGGCTAGAGGTAATTCCGTGGCCGGAGAACGCCATTCAGTGGGTGGAATGATCCCATGGAATGATGCAACGCATGTGCAAAAAGAATGCAACATCGTATAGACTTGAGATTTGTCCACAAGAGAGTTTTTGTCATCTCTCGAATCGGGGTTGGCAAGTTATTGAAAGAATTTAACTTACAAGAGGATGAGTAATCATCCTGTTACTCACTTTCCTTGGGAAATAATTGCCAAGGGAAAGGAAAGTTAGGTATTTGCAAAGGACCAGACAATAAACTAAAGCGACATGGTCGCTGGATCCTGCCACAACAAAACCTAAAGTATTGGGAGGGTATGACCCTAACCCAAGAATGATAGGAATCTTGCCAAGTTGCAATTGATTCCGGATCGAATGCGGGTTGCATTCGAAGGAAAGGAGTCACTCCTTAACAGTTTTCCAGCTAAACGACCATTGAAATTGATTGTGCTTGTAACAGTTTAAAAAGGACTGTTTGCATTGTTTGCTCAATAAACTAAAGGATGAAAAGATATCTAAATACTTTAGGTTGAAGCCTAAAGGGAGAGGCAGCTTCAGTTACCCCCGACTGCCTGCCTAACCCTAACCAAGGGGGTTGTTAACCGCGCCGGGAACGTGGACCGAACCCGCCGTGAGAGGTCTCTCCGTTGAGCGCTACTTGGAGCAGGAGGACGCTTGGGTGCCAGAGGGGGCTCTGGCCGTAAATCCCTCGCCTTCCGGGCCCTGCACAAGAGGCTAACGTGACTCGGGATTGGATCTTGAGGCCCGCATACTAGTCTACGGGCGGAAACTTGGATTAGTGATCCCTGGTGGATTACTGGATAGCCTTCGGGCGGATTATGAATACGCCTACGGGCGGGAACTCCTTGTATTTCAAAGATAAAAGGATAAAATGATAACAAAGAAGTTGTTTGACATTGTTTTCTTTATGTCCTGTGATAAGATTACGTGAAGGAACCAGTACATAACAGGGTTAATCAAAGAAGCTGTTTGTATATGTCAAACTAATGTGGTAGGTAATTACATAACTAAAACAAACCGAGGAAAGTGCGGAGGATGGACCATGGGTCCGTCCTATGGATGGGTGGTCCCGGTTAGCCGGGAACTTTTCTCAAAGTCTTCGACAAACAGAAGGATGATCATCGCCACCGAAACAAATAACGAGAACAATGACTTAGAATTAACTATTACTCGATTCATGCTGTTTTAGGGGAACGGAATGGGACTATGCCTTGTGGCAGAGAGGTCGAGCCTTGCATCCCTCTCGTTTCCCATTCTCCTTGAACCAAGTGCAATGTGAATCCGCTTCGGATCTGGCGTTTCTACGTAAAGTAGTTCGCTCGGGTCTAACGCTAGTTGTTGCTAGCTAATGACCAAACAGGGAAACCCAAATTCAGGTCGATCCTAAGTGGGAACGGCCAGGATACTTCCGCTACGTGGCAGACGCGGGAAGACCTAGATCGCAAGTCCCGTAACATTCCATGGGAGTGCCGGGCGGAGCTTTCTAGACATCCTTCCCGATGGACTGCTAAGACGTGTCCGGGATGATTCTAGTGGACACGTTACAGTTGGTATCAGAGCAAACCAACAAAGGACTTTTTTTTAGGAAATTTTAATAAGAGGAAGTAAAGCAAATGTTGTGTCCCAAACATTTCCTTACTTTGAATGCTGTCTTGTAGAATTACGAAGCATGGAACAAGTTCTTAGTGTTCCGAGTCATGTTTATGACCGCGATGCATTCCACAAATTTTCGACAAAGGGTTGAGATGATGAACATCTTAGACCGTATTTACAATCCATCACCTGTGTACGTGGAATGGAGATGGATGGGTGTTACAGGGATCTATTACATAACTGCCTATCAACCTGCGTACCTTCAAATTAACTTGAAGAGAATCAAGTGGATGGAGGATTTGAAGATCGTAAAGCTGTTCGTCTTTATTGAGGCTCACGCAAACGCGACCCTACAGGTTGGAGGTCGAAGGGTTAACCAGAATAAGTATGTGTACGGAGAAGTGATTCAAAGAATCCCTGCCGACCGAATCAAGGTTTTGGGGCGTCGTGAGAAGAATGGATATCGAAGGAAGAGATACCCTAATCTTCCAATGAACTATCGATTCTTGAAAATCGATGACCCCAATCCGTACTACTACTCAGTTCCTGTAGCTGAATGCAATAATATCTTATTCTCCTCGAATTAATGTATTAACTTGTTCCATCGCCCCAAGAAATAATTGTACCCCGAAAGGGCTATGTTGATATGAATGGAATAAAACTTTTTAATCAACGATTGTCTTGACTATGAATATTGATAAAAGTGATTTGGTCACTTGGCTAAAGGAATACAGGGACGTAGTTCTGAAGAGTTAATAGAACTCCCACTTCAAAGAGAAGTAGATCATGAGATCAAGCCAGTAATAGGAGCTGTGCCAATTGTGAAGAGAACCTATAGAATGTCTATATCGGAAGCAATTGAGTTGAAGGAACAACTCAAGCAGCTGTTAAACCAAGGCTACAGCAGGCCTAGCAATTCACCATGGGGAGCCCCAGTCCTATTCCAGAAAAAAGAAAGATGGGACACTTCGACTATGTATTGATTACCGTGGGTTGAATCAATCAACAGTCAAGAACAAGTACCCTATTCCTAGAATAGATGAGCTTCTTGATCGCCTTCAAGGTGCAAAGATCTTCTCCAAAATTGATCTCAGGTCAGGCTACTATCAAATCAGGATCAAGGAGGAGGATATTCCAAATCGGCCTTCAACACTAGGTATGGACACTTTGAATTCTTCGTTATGTCATTCGGGCTTACAAATGCACCTGCCAACTTTCACTAGATTAATGCAGGATAATTTTAGACCATATTTTGATGATTTCGTGCTTGTCTTCTTCGACGACATTTTAGTCTATTCTAAACGGGAAGAAGATCATGAGCCTCAACTACGGATTGTGTTGGAGACAATGAGGTCTCATAAAGTTGTATGCAAAAATGAAGAAGTGTGCATTCTTCAAACGTCAGATTGAATATCTAGGATTCATAGTATCATCAGAAGGAATATCAGTAGATCCAGCCAAAGTCAGAGATATGCTTGAATGGCCAATACCAGTATCTGTCAAAGAGATAGGTAGTTTGTTGGCTTGAGAGGATGGTATAGGATCTTTATCAAAAACGATGCTCTGATTGCAGCACCTTTGACAGAATTATTAAGGAAGCAAACGTCCATTGCATGGTCAACTGCCGAACAAACAAGCTTTGATAGGTTGAAGCAAAGTTTGGTATCAACACCTATTCTAAAACTTCCTGAATAAGGAGTTCGAGGTAGTAACTGATGCTAGCATTCTTGCATTGGGGTGTGTTCTTATGCAGGAAGGTCATCCAGTAGCATATTCTTCAAGGAAATTGAAGAGTCACGAAAAGAGTTATGCCACTCATGATCTGGAGTTATTGGCTGTCATCCATGCTCTAAAGCTTTGGAGACACTATCTGTTGGGAAATAAGTTCACTCTAGTAACCGATCATAAGAGTCTCAAATGGATTTTTACCCAGAACGAGCTCAACATGAGGCAACGTCGGTGGATTGAAGTATTGGAGGAATATGATTTTAAGATCAAGTACCGACCTGGAAAGAAGAATGTAGTTGTCGTAAGGCATTCCTTAATTCATTAATCTTGCAAAATCTATCAATAGCTAGATCTCTAGCTACAGAGGTGTCCATGCCAAACGACCTAATACTTGAGCTAGCTAGAGAGGAAGGATGCCATGATCTAGCCTATCAAAGGATGCTAAGGGAAGTCTCTATCAAGGATCAGGAGCAAAAGCTAGAGGCTAAGTATCGTGAATTCTCTGTCAGTAGTGGACTTGTCTACTATAGGACGAGAGTATGTATACGAGCAAGCCAGTTATTAGAAGGTATTGTGCGAAGCCCATGATTCCACTTTCTTGGGACATCAAAGCTGCGAAGGATAGACAAAAGGCATACACGGATTTGAAGTGTCAAGATAGAATATTTGAGGAAGGAGACATGGTCTTCATTCACGTATGCCCAAAGATGAGTTCTCTACCCTTAGGAGATTGCAGGAAGCTAAGTCCAAGGTATCGTGGACCATACGAGATCCTCAAGTGCTTAAGACCTAATGTTTATAGACTGCAACTCCTTGAAAACCTAAAGGTTCATAATGTATTCCATAACAGTCTATTGAAGAATGAAGTATGTACCTAGCCCTAGTCATGTACTTGATGACCAACAAATTCTAATGCCTAGTCAAGGAATCCTTGAACTAAGGCCGGACAAGATTTTAGATGCTAGGGTGAGACAACTGAGATCCAGAACTTTGAGAGAATGCCTCGTCCAGTGGAAAGATCATCCTAAGGAGGATGCTACCTGGATGGATGAAAGCTCTCTCAATCTTCGATATCCCCAGTTTATCTCAAGATGAGGACATCTCGATTCTTCTAAGGGGAAGAGAATGTAATATTTCCGCGTACTGCCTACCGTAAATATTAACTTCCCGCTCTCATCGTAAACTCGTGCAAAGATTATCACCAGTGCCAGCAGCCATACGCGGGAAATGGAGACACTCCACCTTGCGAAAATAGGGTCGGGGATTCAAACCGGCATGGCCGCGGGAAAACAGCCTCTTGGGAGGAGGATAAGGGGATAAAGGTGAAATTATAGCAAATTTTTTATTATTATTCTCCCCAGCCGATGTGTGGCTGGGGGAAAGGGATGGGCTAGGGAAGCATGAGGACGTGGGGGAGAGGCCATGCAACTGACACGTGGGGAGGACCCCTCACCCCCCCTTGGGCTATAAGAACCCCCCTCTTGGGGGGGGAGGGAAGGCAAGAAGGACTGTGGGAAGGCTGCCGTGAAGTGAGGGCGACGGTGATGGAGGGCCGTGAGGAGGCGACGGTGACGGAAGGACTGTGGGGAGGCTGCCGAAGAAGGGGGAAGCAAAGTGCTGCCGTCGCTGTGGAAGGAGAGGACGCGCCGTGGGAAGGAGGGTGCTGGACGAGAGGGTGGGAGGAGCTGGAGGAGACTAGGTCCGTCGCCACGTGAAGGGAGCCGCCAGCCGCCGTCTGCCATAGCTGCCGCCTGACTGCCCAGTCCGCCGCCATGCCGAATCACTACTCCCCCCCCCTCTGCCAACGTGGCCACGTGCTGGAGAAGCTTCCTAAGAAGCTTCTCTAGGAAGCTTCTAAGGGGGCCTCTCTAAGCCCCCTTCCCGTGGAGCCTTTATAAGTCCATTTTTATCCCGGGATTTGAAGAAAAGGAGGTGACAAAAGCCCCTTCCCACTACCTTTCCCCCACAAGTCCATCCACAACCCCGGGACTTTGAAGAGAAGGAGGCGACGAGCCTTCTCACCAATCACCTAATAAGTCCATCCGAGACTTTGAAGAAGAGGAGGCTACAAGGACCCCTTCCCACCAGTCATCCATGGGCCAGGATTTTGAAGAATAAAAGAGAAGCCCATAAAGGCCCCTCCCACTAATCACTTACAAGGCCGGTCCTTGGATTTTAGGGGAGGAGAAGAAGAACTCAAAAGTCTCCATTCTTGCAAGGCCCATTCGCAAGAGCCCTTTTCCGCGAACATCATCGTAAGGCCACAAAATCCTTCCTACACCCGAAATTTCAAGGTGGATTAAAGTTCTCAAACCTCCATTGTCCAAAGGACCTCATAAGAACCTTAAGGCCTTCCCAAGGCAAATTCCGCAAGTCAGAACTTCGGTCAAGGAAGCCATATATCAAAGAGAATTGCGCATACAAGGGAGACGGACCAAGGTCATAAGACTGCAAGCCAAGGCCAAAAGTTGAAATCCACAAAGGCTAACTAGAGATCGAATTCGCGATGGATTCTAAAAAGATCACAAGGTGCGATGCGGAAGGTTCACCCCGAGCATACGTGGACATTTCCCGGAATTCACAAGTCCAGGTTTGATCTATTTGGATTCCACACAAAAGTATTGAATTATTCACGATAACTTCACGGATTAGGAAGCACTCATGCATGTTCGAATTCAGCTAGTCAAGTTAAATGCAGTTGGAAAATGAATTGACTATTTGAACATTTATTAGAAATAGCTTAAGATATGAAAATTGATCATTGGTACATTCAAAGGAATGAATGAAAAGAGCATAAGGTGTCTTTGCATTTGTAAGACCTTATCAGCAAGTTTTTCTTTTGTGTATTCAAAAGCGACGAGCCTAGGACAACTGTTGCCTCATTACAAGGTTGAAATTATTGAGGTACACCTTTTTACTAGGCATGGAAAGATTAATGGCATGTCCCATTTTTAGATAGATCTTCCTTGTAATGATTCATGGGGGAAAGTTAACACCCATAAGATGTTATTCGAAAAGGGAATAGAAGGCACGAAAATGATCTATGGACTTGCAAGTGGCATGACTATTTGATGTAAGTCCTAGTAGGACCTAGGGAAGTTAGTGTTCGGATTATCAGGCATTTTTACCTTACCAAGGAAGGATAGGGTTATTGTGAACCATGTGATGCGTAGAAGCAGTGAATCGCATGTTTACACGTATTGGTGTAGTTGTAACTGTTGTTCTCCATTAAATCTAGTTTATTACCTTTGGGAAAGGTTCATCCTTGTCGCAGGACAAGTATATTGTGTTGTCTAAATCACATAAACCACTCGGGATTCATATGGGCATGGTTCAGTCGATATGATAAGTATCCCAAGTGCTAACTAGGGTTTAGTGCAATAAAGAATTCGACCTAGTTTTACATTTGTTGCCAAGTTAGAACCGCAAACCCTAAGATCTTACACACATTCGGAATGTCGAGTCAATTGGGTGCTTATGCATAAAATGATCTAAGGTTTTATCCTAAGGATCATTCGTTCAAAGTGATGAAACTCCGACGGAGTTGCTTATCTTTAGTACCATGGGCCAATATAATTAGGAATGGATTGGGTAAGAAGATACCCTAAACCCTGCTACTCGGCTAGAGGTAATTCCGTGGCCGGAGGACGCCATTCAGTGGGTGGAATGATCCCATGGAATGATGCAACGCATGTGCAAAAAGGATGCAACATCGTATAGACTTGAGATTTGTCCACAAGAGAGTTTTTGTCATCTCTCGAATCGGGGTTGGCAAGTTATTGAAAGAATTTAACTTACAAGAGGATGAGTAATCATCCTGTTACTCACTTTCCTTGGGAAATAATTGCCAAGGGATAGGAAAGTTAGGTATTTGCAAAGGACCAGACAATAAACTAAAGCGACATGGTCGCTGGATCCTGCCACAACAAAACCTAAAGTATTGGGAGGGTATGACCCTAACCCAAGAATGATAGGAATCTTGCCAAGTTGCAATTGATTCCGGATCGAATGCGGGTTGCATTCGGAGGAAAGGAGTCACTCCTTAACAGTTTGCCAGCTAAACGACCATTGAAATTGATTGTGCTTGTAACAGTTTAGAAAGGACTGTTTGCATTGTTTGCTCAATAAACTAAAGGATGAAAAGATATCTAAATACTTCAGGTTGAAGCCTGAAGGGAGAGGCAGCTTCAGTTACCCCCGACTGCCTGCCTAACCCTAACCAAGGGGGTTGTTAACCGCGCCGGGAACGTGGACCGAACCCGCCGTGAGAGGTCTCTCCGTTGAGCGCTACTTGGAGCAGGAGGACGCTTGGGTGCCAGAGGGGGCTCTGGCCGTAAATCCCTCGCCTTCCAGGCCCTGCACAAGAGGCTAACGTGACTCGGGATTGGATCTCGAGGCCCGCATACTAGTCTACGGGCGGAAACTTGGATTAGTGATCCCTGGTGGATTACTGGATAGCCTTCGGGCGGATTATGAATACGCCTACGGGCGGGAACTCCTTGTATTTCAAAGATAAAAGGATAAAATGATAACAAAGAAGTTGTTTGACATTGTTTTCTTTATGTCCTGTGATAAGATTACGTGAAGGAACCAGTACATAACAGGGTTAATCAAAGAAGCTGTTTGTATATGTCAAACTAATGTGGTAGGTAATTACATAACTAAAACAAACCGAGGAAAGTGCGGAGGATGGACCATGGGTCCGTCCTATGGATGGGTAGTCCCGGTTAGCCGGGAACTTTTCTCAAAGTCTTCGACGAACAGAAGGATGATCATCGCCACCGAAACAAATAACGAGAACAATGACTTAGAATTAACTATTACCCGATTCACGCTATTTTAGGGGAACGGAATGGGACTATGCCTTGTGGCAGAGAGGTCGAGCCTTGCATCCCTCTCGTTTCCCATTCTCCTTGAACCAAGTGCAGTGTGAATCCGCTTCGGATCTGACGTTTCTGCGTAAAGTAGTTCGCTCGGGTCTGACGCTAGTTGTTGCTAGCTAATGACCAAACAGGGAAACCCAAATTCAGGTCGATCCTAAGTGGGAACGGCCAGGATACTTCCGCTACGTGGCAGACGCGGGAAGACCTAGATCGCAAGTCCCGTAACATTCCATGGGAGTGCCGAGCGGAGCTTTCTAGACATCCTTCCCGATGGACTGCTAAGATGTGTCCGGGATGATTCTAGTGGACACGTTACAAGAAGTGGTAACAAATGGTGAGCATTGCACAATCAGACGTCATCCAAGTGGTTTTGTACTCATTAACTCTACAAAATTTCACCAAAACAAGAATGACACATTAGTACTACCTCAACAATGCGAGCACGTATATATGTAAAAGCTAATTTTTTTATATGTATACATGTGATATATATACACAATATAATAAGTGTTTAAGTTTCTTGCTTTTGTTTTTCAAATACAGGTTGTGTATCATCCAATGGTAAACAATAACCGATGGTGGTATGTCATCCCTATATCTAATTGTTCAAAACCAATATATGGTAATATTACCGACATAGAGATAGCAGATGACAATCCAACAATTAATGATGATGTACATGATGACACCATAATGGATTATATGCATGATATAGTACAAGATGAACCTCGCAATGATGTTCAAGGAAACGCAGAAGAGGACAATAATGTGGTTGATGATATTGATGAAGTTATTGAGCAATATAGCAACACACCTGATAGTGGGATAGACTTATTTGTTTCATTGCCTCTTAGTAACATAGACTAGAAGTAGATAGTTTAGCAAGGGCTGATCTCATTGAAGATGAGATGGATCATTCACTGTAACATACTTAATTCACATAATGATTCAATGTGTATTCTTAATTCTATGGAAAATATCATGCGCACACGTGCATACTCAAGAATCAATAGTCAAGTTTAAAGCTAAATTGAATTTTTCATAATAAAAAGGAAGTATTTTTTATCATCTTCAAGTAGAGAAATTACAAGATACATGCAATGCTTGCTAGTAATTGTATAATAAGGTTTGTGTCCCTTGCCGCTAATTACTTATATCAGGTTCGTCAACTAATTGCCATTCATTAGAGAGCAATGCAAAAATAATTATTAACTCTGGTTTTTTTATTATATTAAGTCCAACTTCAGGTGGTTAAATAATTAGAAAATGTGTCTATATTCGCATCTACTTGCGTGGATATATAGACGCAAAATTCGCATCTATTTACATGCTCTTTTACACGCACATATAGACGCAATGATAGTCGCGCCTGACTTTGCGCGTCTAACATGTGCGTCTATGCCTCATTTCTGTTGTGGTGTAAAAAGTAAAATAACTAGGTAGGATCTAGTGTTCATTATGGTTATTCAATGTCAAGATGAAACAAAGCTTCAAATTAACCACCACCACTACACTTTTGGCAATATTCTTTCATGCCTCTCTTATACTAGTTGATTGATATTCACATACCATTGAGGTGATTTTTGAAATCAAGTCAACCTCATGGAAAGCACTTTGAAATCCTTTATTGATCCTCTCCTTAGAAATATCAACAAAACACACTCATACACCTTAGTCTAGCCAGGTAGTGAAGAATCATTGTCAGTAATCTTGCACTTTAGGTTCTTCTATACCTTAGTCTAGCTAGGTAGTGAAGAATCATTGTCAGTAATCTTGCACTTTAGGTTCTTCTATTGAGGTACTTCCTTTGTCTTTATTGGGTGTGGGTCTTTGTGTTTGTGGGTGGCTTGTGTTCTTGTGTTCATGAAGTTGGAAATCATTGTCACTAATGTTGCACTTTAGTTTCTTCTATTGAGGTACTTCCTTTATCTTTATCTTGTATTTGGGTGTGGGTCTTTGTGTTTGTGGGTGGCTTGTGTTCTTGTGTTTGTGAAGTTGGAATTCATGCCTTGCCTTAGTGTGAGAGCTTTCAACACACACACACACACACACACACACACACACACACACACACACACACACACACACACACACACACACACACACACACACACACACACACACACACACACACACACGCACGCACGCACGCACGCACGCGCACGCGCACATGCACACACACACGCACACACAAAATACATATGGATAGAGGGCATTTAGGAAGGGTTATGCAACATACCCATGTTAAATAAACATCTTCTCCAATGCATACCTACATTAAAGTAGAAACTTTTTCACAAGATTAACTCACAACATCTTAAGAAAGCTTCACAACATGAATTTGCATGATTGCTAATACAACTTGAGCTACCTATAATAGAAAGTGTAAAGAGGGTAGAGTGGTTGTTGGAATCTTAAGGGTAATGGTACATTTCATAGAGTCTAGAGCATACTCACATATTTTGCCAACTAGACATTTGAAATTATGTGTGCTCTTGACATAGTTGAGTTTTAGGACTTTCATAAAAACCAAAGCTAAAGACCCTTTAGTTGTATATCATGTTGATGACCTATTATGTCAAGGGGATTACTTATCAATATGTAAGTCTCTCACATGGCCTTGATGAGAGGTGAATGGAAGGACATTGGACAACACTCTTGTTGATTCAAGTACTCAACCCTACCAGTGATCACTATCTCTCACCTAGTAGGCTCATGCTCTACCTCCAAAAAAACCAAGGTTCTCTTTCTATCTCTATCCAAAGAAAGCATGGATGATTCAAGTTGCAATACAACTATTTAATTATATTCTCACATTGTAGTTCAAAGCTTGAAAGTATAGGTATGATCATGATTTGAGTTGGTTCACTCACTATGCAAGATGAAGAGAACGTTGATGGAAGTTTTCAATGTTTTTCTGAGAAGTTAGTGGTGTTAAAATACACATCGGTATATTTTTCTAAGAAGTTAGTATTGTTAGAATACACAACAATATGTGTCTAGAAACAAGCACTAGTATGATTGCCTATACTTCCACATACCAACATATATACTAGCGATTATTCCAACACAACAATATGTGTCTAGAAACAAGCACTAGTATGATTGCCTATACTTCCACATACCAACATATATACTAGCGATTATTCCAACACAATTAAAAATTTTCTAAATGTAAATTCCAATGTATATAAAAGCTCAACGAACTTACATTCAAGCTTGACGGACCTATGTAAGGTGACTCCATGTGGTGGAACCACGAGTCAATCCAAGGTATGCATTGAGGTGTCAAGTGTAACTATAGCTTTAAAGAAGTTAGTAAGGGTACATTGTCATGGCTCCCAAAGATACACCTCTCAAGATTGTAAGAGTTGATCTCTATGTCATTACAACTCCAAAAGGAAGAGTCCAAGGCACCATTGACTTGGGAAGTATTCCAAACATCATATGGAATTCCTACTATGTCAAGGAGATTACTTATCACTATGTAACTCTATCACATGGGTTAAACAAAAGGGATTTTTGAATCCCCTATTTATACACATGTTGACCGAGTGTTGGTCTCATTGAGAGGTCAATGGTGGGACATGGGACAACACTTCTATTGATTCAAGTACTCAACTCTACCAATGATGAACTATCTCTTACTTAATTGGCTCATGGTCTTGCTCCAAAAAAACTAAGCTTCTCTTTCTCTCTCTATCTTAAGAAAGCAAATAAAGCATGGATGATTCAAGTTTTAGTAGAGTTATTTACTTATATTTTCACATTGTAGTCCGAAGCTCAAAAGTATATGTATGCTCAGGATTTGAGTTGGTACACTCACTATGTGAGATGAAGATAATTTAGATGGAAATTTTGAAGGTTTTTTTGAGAAATTAGTGGTGTTAGCATACACATTGGTGTATGGCTCAAAACAAGCACTAGTATGATTGCCTATACTTCCACATGCCAATGCATATACTGATGATTATTCTAACACAATTATAAAAGTTTCTTGATGCAAGTTCCAACACATAAAAACTTGATGGAATTACCTTCAAGCTCAAAGGTCCTATCTAAGGGGACTCCATGTGGTGGAACCATTGCTTAGTCCATGGTATGATTTGAGGTGTTAGGTATAGTTGTAGCTCTAAAATTTTTAGTAAGGGTGCATTATCATGGCTCCCCAAGATACCTCCTTAGGGCTATGACAAGTAATCTCTATGTTGTTACAACTGGAAAAGGAAGAGTCCAAGGCACCATTTGCTTGGGAAATGTTCCAAATTTGGCAGTGAAAGCACTCTCTAATCTCATAGTACATCAAAAACCTACATGTATGATGCTCTCTAGTCTCTGGCTCAAGCCAGTAAAGTTAGTATATTTGGTCCTCTTGGGGAAGCAACATTTTATACTGACCACTCTATATCCATAAACTAATGTGACATGTGCTAAGCTAACCAATGGTACATTACACACCCTATAGTGCTATTGGCCCAGATGGCCATATAGTGATCAATATGTCATAGGTTGCTTCTTGTCAGCTATGTGTGTTGGCATAAGCAACTTGTCAAACTTGTACCTAGTCATCTTGGTAGTGTGTATATCCTTGTCCATCATTTTTATTCTATGTGCATGTGCAACACACACATAGCTATCTTGGAGAAAGTCTATCAAATAGTATTATGTAGATTCTTGAAGACATGCCAAACCAAAATGTTGCTACCTTACTCTACGACCATACATATCACAAATGTCCTCGACAAGCCTGAGGAAAAGGGCCTTGGGGATAAGTTTATTGAAAGTCTTTTGTGTCTTTTTGATTTCCCTAAGTGCATTCATCTACTACCTAACCACCTTATCATAGACTTTTGAGCCCTTCTTTTGCAGAGTTGGCCGATGCATGGGAAAATGTCCCTTGTTTGCCCTTTTCAAAGTTTCCAACTCTCTAGGACTTGCCCTCAAAAGTCAAAATACTAGAGATTGAATCCTTTGTGCTTGTCTTGTAGGTTCCCTTGGTGTCTTTAGCACCTAGCCTTGAATAGCATCTTGTGAGTGTTGAGTGTCTCCTAGTTTCTTTGGTGTCTCTAGCTCCTAGCCTTCCTTAGGACCTTTCCCTTGGCTAGCATGTTCTTAATTGATAGGTGCTCCATCTCCCATTTTTTTGTTAGGATTTGTATCTTCCCTCTTATCAAGGCTTTCATGCTTAGCATTAACCAGTGGTTGATTTCTCTATCCTTGATTTTCCCTCTGGTCTTGTGTGCCCTATGCTTTTATATCAACTTGCCCCTATGGAAATTTCTGTGTAGTGTGTTTGATTCTTGCCATTGAGTCTATACCATGTGTCTACAATAATGCAATTTAGAAACTTGACATGTTAACTATTGAGATCTTGAAAAATAAATGCACTACAGAACCTAGACCCTACAGTGCACAAGGGTAGTATTATATAGTCTAGGAATGTGTACCTACATGCAGTAGCGTCTGGGTGGGTAGAAAGCAACATAATATATTGAAACAAGGTTTTTAATATTTATGTGATATTTGCATGATCTCTATACATGAAAGGAAATTGAGGTGATCTACAAGGTGTAACAATGAATATTATTTGCCACTCATGGTCTCTACAAAAGATAACCAACAATTCCAAATTAAGCATTTTATACAAAGGAAAATGTTATCAAATCCTCTATTGAGAGCATCTTATGAATTCTAATTGATCTAGTTCCTCTCATCTAAGTTTGCCGTCCATCTATAGCTTGGATGTGCTAAAATATCCAATATAGGTTAGGCTACCATGGTCCTGTATGATCAAGAGTGACGGTCTTTAATCTCCATAATAGTTGCTTCCTCCACATGTTGAGCACATGTCCCTTTACCCAGAAGAAGGCCCATCACAATGAGCTTCATACTAATGGTTTCTCTCATTATCTAGGTCCATAATCCCTAAGAATGCCAATGCATGACCTAGAGAGGGTCTAGTAAGGATTTATGTACCACAACGGTTGATAAAACCTACTTTGCTACTACCACCTTCCCTACTAGAGAGAGAGAGTCTTCATCACTACTACAAAGGTCCTAAAATTCTCCTCATCTCCATCTAGGTAAATATTTGTGTGATCTAAAAATTCTATGTTTGAAAGCTCCTCAAAATATAGGATAGGAAGTCTGATGCCTCAAATACTTGTAGCTCTATCCCACACAACGAGTGTATGGCTTTGCAACATATGAGAAAAGAAGAGGTGCAAACTAAACTCTAAATGTTGAATCTAGCACATCACCCTTTCAACACTCTGATCTGATAGCATGCATGGAGGCATTTCCATAATGGCCAAATGCCTTGTCATGCATAGTAGGGTCCCCGACTAAGAAATTCCTCGATGAGTTGGTTCATTTGGCTAATGCATGACCTAGACAAGGCCTAGTAAGAAGTTATGGTAAGACATAGTGGCTAACAAAACCAAATTTGCTACTATCACCCTCCTTGCTAGACATAGTCTTAATGTTTTCCAATACAATAGCTTATGGCTTGTGTTGAGTAGTAGGGGTGCCAACTACTACTCTAAAGAAATACCATGCTTACATGATAGCCTAAGTATCTCATTGAAGTGCTCTAAAGGACCCAAGTGAAATCCTCATGTGGCTTCCAATCTAGTTACTAAGTGTCACAAACCCAAAATCCATAGGATTTGTGCCAATTAATAAAAGATTATAAACCTTTATAAAATATCTCCATCATAGCTACAAAGGTCCTAAAATTCTCATCATCCCCATCTAGGTAAATAGCTACATCATCAACAAATTCTACATCCAACAACTCCTCAAACTCTAGGATTGGAAGTTTGATGCCTTGGATACTTGTAGCACAAAAAGGCGCTCATGGCCTTTCCAACAAATAAGAAAAGAAGAGGGGCAAGGTGACATCCTCATCTCAGTGACCTCTACAAGGTGAATCTAGCTCATCATAACACAACAAGATCTGGACTTCACGATGCACATAAAGGCATTCTTGCAATGGTGAAATGCAATGTAACATGAGGTAGAGTTTGACTCCAATATGTGAGAATGGCAAGGGATGAAGTCCATCTTTTCTACATGCACGAAATTGACCTAAAAATGCATCAATGCTTGCCTCAAACATTGGATGACACAACCATTCGACATAGAGGATGGTAGAAATGTGATAATGAATCCCAAACATGAGTTGAATAAAATATATATGTTGATCTCACACACATGTGAATCCACGTCATGCCAAGGACACATGTCCATGGATGCAAGAATTATGGAGTGACATTTGTCGCATGTCATCATTTTGTGTTACAATGTTGTCACATATCCAAAATTCATGGCCAACTGTTTGCCATGTGGCAAGCATGCCATGTTTTTCGAGATATCATTTGGCTTATGACTTTATGCTCACATGGTACATGCTATATATTCACACCATCTTGGGTCAATTTACAAGTATAGCATCTTTAGAGCGCAAGGTTGATTGACTCCAAAGAAGGTCAACGAGCACGCTTTAGAGGTACCTCACTTCCCTACTTTGTTAATGCAATGAACTTTAAAATGTTTCCTTGGCTTGCATTTAGTTGGGTGCTACTGCTCAGAACCTACAACACACAAGGAGACATTTTGAGAGTGTCAGAATGGCTATTTTCACACCATAGGGTCCAGGCTAGGTACTTTAGGTTTTGTTTTCTTAGAAATCAACCAAAGCGTGTTCTTTGGACAAGCGCCCTATTTCCAGTAAGATTGAGGATGGTGTTGTACATAGTGAGCTCTTTATAGTAGGTTTTTGAAGGGGATAATCCTTACCTATAAGGTAGGTTGACTATGGCCTTCTCAAGGGGGCACCCTTACCTACTAGGAAGGTGTTCATAGTATAGATGTTTATAGATGATAATATCAACATAATAGGATCTAAGTAAATAACCTTGAACACCTTAATGGAGGTTATGAGGACTTCTCAATATAGTTGCAATCCATGATCATTGCCATCAAGTTAAAGGTTTTATGCCTTCCCTTAGAGGGCCTCCCCACTTGGCATTTTGGGGAATATATTCAAAGGTCCTTCCCACTATGTGTGTCCTACATTCAAAGGTGGATGACCACAATCATAACCTTGGCCTTGGCATACCATGCATCATAATAATTCCCTCTCTAGGAGTACAATGCTCATGGTGTTAACAATCTAATAATAGATCATAGACTCCATTAAATTCCAAATCCTTTGTGTATTATTTCTTTGATATCATCTAGCTCATAATGATATACTATAGGCAATGTTGAGACCTTCATTTTCCTAGATAATACATCAGCCACAACATTATTTTTACCTTCCACATAAGTTCTCTAAAATTGAAGCATGGAAAAGAAATTTTTTCATTGCATATTCTTATCAGAATCTTAGTCAAAGAAAGAAAATATTGAAGTGTTTGATTATCTTTTTGCACAAAAAGTATTATCCTTTGCAATAGTGTTTTCATTTGGAAAGAGCATGATTTACAACAAGTAGCTCTTTCTCATTAACTTACAAAATTCTCTTTGCACCCTAGTGTGAAAATTTACCTTTTTACAACGCAACTTGGATAATGGTTGATTCAGTTTTTAGAGCTTATATCCATGGAGCTTTAATGGTAGGTTGGCCTAAAGGTTCCTATGCCACAATGGTATGCAATGATAGGTTGGTCTTAAATAGGTGGTAGTAGACTATAAGTTGTTTTGTGACCTTGACCATATGACGCACAAAGATCCATTTTTAGAGTGTCAGAATGGCTCCCTGTGTGTCATAGGGTTTGGGCCAAGAGCTTTGTGGTCAGTGCATTCAAGACCTTGAGAAAATCTCAATAGCATTGCAATCCATGATCATTTCCAACAAGATAAATGTTTTGTGCCTTCATTTATAAGACTTTCCCTCTTGGCATGTAGGGAAGAGATTCAGAGTGCTTAAGTTGAGAATATTTTTGCACTACATAGGTTGCCCATTGGGCTTGCATCTATCTTTCCTAGATGCTTGATTGGCTCATGCAAGGTTGAAAAAGAAGTTGAATGCCTAGAAAGGTCAATGTATGGGGCTTGAAGGAACCTCATAGTGATGAGAAATAACTCTTAAATACTATGTTTGTCCTACATACAAAGGTGCATGACCACAGGCATAACTTTGGCCGTTACAGATCATGCATTATAAGAATTTCCTCTTTGGGAGTACAATATTCATGGTATTGAAAATATAATAGAAATTTATGAACTCCATTAAACTCCAAATCCTCTATATATTGTCTTCCATGTCATCTAGCTCATAATGATATCCTATAGGCACTACTAAGACCTTCAGTTTCCTAGACAATACATCGACCACAACATTCTTTTTACCTTCCACATCTAATATCTTAAATTGGAACATGGATTAGAAATTTTCCCATTGCATATGTTTCTCAAGAACTTAGTCTAAGTAAGAAAATATCTTAGAGTTTTGATGATCTTTTTGCACATAAAGATCAGGCCTTGCAAGTAGTGTTTTTAAGTGGAAAGAGCATGATTTACAACAAGCAACACTTTCTCATAAATCTATAAAATTGTATGTAAACCCTATTATGCAAATTTCCCTTTTTACAAAGAAAATTGGTGTTAGGAAGGGAACTATGAGGAGAAAAAAAGAAGAGAGAATATTGCAAAGGAGAGAGAAAGACTAGAAATGGAGAGAAAAAGAGAGAGAAGCCATGACAACTGCCAAGAGAAGGTGAGATGAAAGAGATTACCTTGGTTATTATTGAATGATTTAAAAAATGGAAGTCTCTTACAACTTATACCTAGCCAGTGTGGCTCGTATTTTATTTTTTCCAAATTATTACATATTTCTAGTCCTTTACATTCCATCCCCACCCAAATGTTTTTTTCCTTTTAAAAAAATAGGGACTTATTATAATGGCTAGAGTGATAATAGTTTTTTTGAAGAATCTCAAGAATTTGGCTAAATTGAAGATTGAAGAATGAACCTCTTTAATGTACAACATCTAGATGTCTTCAAAATTAAGACTTGGCTACAATCTTTTTAAAAAGATGAATGCAACCAATAGGCATCTTCTAGTTTAAAACAAATCCTATTGAACAAAGTCTAAAATAACTTTCATAGGCTAGTCCTAATGAGGAGTACTATGAATCAAAATGAAGCTCTTTTAAAATTCTTTCATCTGTGTGGGTTGGACATTGCTATAGTTGAGTAAAATTTTGTTAAAAATAGAAGGTTTCCTACAAGCAAAATAGGGCCAACTATAACTAGCTCTCCACAAAAAGAGCATCTTGAAGACAGGGAAACTCCTCCAATATCGATGCAGGCATCTAAGAAACTTCCTCCAATATTAAACCCTTCCATTTGATCAAGTATTCAATGGTTAAAGATTTTATTCTCACTACCCTATGACTTTCTCAAGGATATATTGTACATTGCCCTCTTTATCTATAGGTTCCAAATGATAAGTCAAGTCTTCTCCTATGCTTGAGAATCATATATAGTCCATAAAAAATATATGCAATCTTATCGTTTGAGCCATTCTTCAAAGTAGCGTACCGAGATTAAGCACTTTTAGCAATGCTAACTCTCCTTCTTGAAACTCCTTGGGGTGCCTTTTTTATCAACATACAACTTCATATGCTCTTGGGTTTTCTTGAGATTTAACTTGCACTATTGAAGAATATTCTATATACAATTCAATTCTTATTTCCCTTGAAGATTAATCTTCTCACTAAATAAGACAATAGGAAGTAGAATTTTTTAACCATACAAGGCCTCAAAGAGAGAAACACCAATGTTGGAATGGGTAGTACCACACATAATGCATATCATGATAGAAATGTCTAAGATAAGTTTCCAACCACTTACGAACGTTTTTTGTCTACCTGTCAATCTAAGGATGGTATTCTATAGATGGAGCTAACTTGGTCACCATTGAGCTGAAAATCACATGCAAAAAATTGCTCATAAATTTGATGTTCCTATCATGAATAACAACTAGAAATAATCCATGCAATTTAAAGATATACTCCATAGACTAATTGGTAACTTATGATGCAATAAAGTGAGCCTTGGTAGGGATAAAATGGGCAAGCTACTATTCCATCCATAAACACATAGATACTATTCCATTACTTCTTGATTGTAGCCAAGCTAGTAACAAAATCCATGGTTATGTGAGTCCACTTGCCTTTAGGGGTAGGTAAGGGCTGCAACAAGCCACCTAGCTTGAGTGTTGTCCTTATTTTGTTGAGATGGCAATCATCTAGAAACATAATCTTTCACATCCTTCCATAAGCTCTTCTAGTGAAAGCTCTTGCAAATCTTGTCATAGGTCTTAAAAACACGTAAGTGTCTAGCTCTATGAGTGAATAATGCATCTGCTCCATGATCTTTTGTTTGAAATAAGAAGTATAAGGGATGATAATCTTGTCATTGAACCAAATGAGGCTATTTATAAATTGAAAACGAGAGTCTTCCTCCATGATTCCTTAATGCAATTTCTAAAATGCATGCATTCATTCCTCATCCAACTGATAGGATCCTACCAACTCTCCAATCCAATCACTATGAAGCTCAATAATGGCTGAAACTTTACATGCCCACATTGTAGAGAGAGAATTAGCCACTATATCATAATTTCCCCTCATATGAGTAATGTCAAAATAATAGTTTTATAGTGTAGACACCCACCTATGCTACTTGGGAGCAAGATTTTGATTGGGAGAGAAAATACTTAAGGAACTTATGACCACTTTTAACCCTTAATCGATTGTAATATAAAGAACAGTACCATTTCTTTATAGTATGGAGGATAGCGAACATTTCTTGGTCATAGACATTCATTGCCATCTCTTTTTCTATAAGCTTGTAACTTTGAAATGGAATAACTCCATACTCCTATAATAATACTACATCTATGCCTCCTCCATTGGCATCATAGTAAATCGTAAACTCCTTAGAGAAGTTTGGACAAACCAAAATAGGAGCAAAGTAAGCAATTCCTTCAAATAATTGAAGCTTTGATTAGTAACAATGGCATCCCAAAAGAAATATTTCTTCTTGAGTACATCAGTCAAAGGAGCTACAATAGTCACATAATGCTTAATAAATCTATGACAAAATAATGAAAAATTAGGAAATCCACAAAGAGAAGTAGTATTTGTAGGAGTTGTCCAATCTCTAATACATTGTACCTTTTCAGGATTAGCTTAATTCCCTCCTCGGTGACAATATATTATAAATGTTCCACCCTTGTCTACATGAAATAAAATTTGGTCTCCTTAGCAAAAAGCCTATGGTGCCTCATTATATCAAATAGCATCCTCATTTACAGTAGAAGATTCTTCAATGATCTGCTATAAATAAGGATATCATCGAAAAATACCAAGAAAAACTTAAAGAGAAATGGCTATAGTATCTTGTTCATAAGGCAAAGTAGGTGGGATGTTAGTCAATCCAAGTGACATAATTAACAAAATGGTAGAGCCCTCAATTAGTCCATGAATGTTGTTTTTATGGCATTATCCTCTCTTACATGAATTTGGCAGTAGCCTAATCTCAAGTCCGTGAAATTCTTTTTACTTCATCACTCTCTCTTACATGAATTTGATGGTAACCTAATCTCAAGTTTATCTTTGTAGATTAATTTTTTCCCTTGAGCTCATCTAGTAAATCATGGGATACATATTCTTTATTTTTATCTTATTAAGGTCCTTGTAATCAATGCACATCCTAAAGGAAACATCCTTCTTCTTGATCAACAAGATCAAGGTTACATAAGGTGAAGAACTAGCTCAATAAATCCCATATCTAATAGTTCTTTGATTTATGTAGCAACTTTATCTTGTTCACATTTGGATGACCTTTAAGATAGCTTATTCACTGGTTTTGAGTGAGCTTCCAAGTCTATAGGGCAATCAATTGCTCTCTTAGTATGTAAAGTTATAGGTACCCAAAATAACTTATTGTAGTCCTCAAGAAGAGCTTTCAATACCGAATTATTTATTTATTTTTTGGACTAATCCAATATCTTTTTGTTTAGGTGAAGTAAAAATACTTGAAAGCACTTCTTAAATGCATGAAGAAGCTTAGTGGGTGGTGATAAGATGAAAATCTACTTAATTATGGATTCCTTGAAAATGGATGAGTCATCCCTCATTGGACAAACTCCATGTAAAGCTATTAAAGAATATGTAGTTATCTTGACTAATTTCATTAATCAATCACACCCTAGTACCACATTTATAGGACCCATCTCTAAAGAAATTAAGTCCACGTTTATATCATAATTTTTAACCAAATGCAAGGGGACTTTGAGCACATTTGGGTGCCTTCTCTTGTCCATTAGTTATCTAAACCTTAATGGGCTATTGTAAATCAGTGGGAAAAATATGCAAACAATCCATTGCTTGTCTATTTACAAAGGTACATACTATCACTATCCACCAAAATGTATACATTCTTTCCACTAATATCTCCATGTTTCCTTAGTATACATGGACTCCTAGAACTTGTCCATGTATCCATGGAGATTGAATAGGTTAAAGTGGTAGTATTAAGGGAGATTTGGAATCACTTTTGGGCCTTGTAAGAATTTCCATGTCATCATCCTAATAAAAAAAAGGGGATCCATGGATGATATAATGGATGACTATATCCATTATATCTCAAAACTATATTATATAACATACCATTGGAAATGTCTTAATGAGAGGATTCTAATGCACCAACCATTGAAAAATTTGAAGCGTATATGCTCCAGTTGTGAAATCTTGACAAAAAAACAACCTCAAAATTTTTGTGATGATGGCATCACCCTCATTTGTCCTTATGGAATATTCCCTAGAATCACGAAGAGCTTAAAAGGCCCAAAAGTGAGTTCAAATTTCCCCTAATGTAGGCAATGGCTCATTACTCTTTCGTCCACTAGGATCAAAAGGAATGTGACCACCCATACTGAAAGGAAATATCTCTTGAGGATCATGAAATGATCTTGTCCCCACCACTATCATAATCAAAGCCATCATTTTTAGCATTTTCAAGCATGAGTGTCACTTCTTCTTCATCACATGGCTCCTCTCTAGCAAACATGGTGTTACCTTTTTCTTCCTTGTAAACATATTTTTTTGAATGGTTAATACTATATTTTTCCCCATATTTGAGGCATAGGTATTTTTCTTTGCTCTCCTTGAAGTGATCCATGGAAATTAATTTTTGTCCACTACTAGCTAAAATATTTTGTGGCCTATTATCTCCTTGCTTGCTGGGATTGTAGTTGCTTTAAAGTTCCCTTACTACCTCATTGCATTGCAAGGCTAATACTTTAGGACTACCATATGACATGCTAGTGCTTCCAAAGTTTCCCTCAAAGTGACCCTATTTGTTAGTAACTTTGGGTTGTCCAAATAATGGCTAAATAGTAACATCCCTTCTATATTTTTTAGCATACCTTTTAGTTAATTCTATTGCCTAAAAGAGAGTGGATGGTTTTTAGGCCATCACATCTATTGAAAGACTAGGATTCAAACTGTGAATGTATGTATTTATGCACCTGGGAGTCATCACTAACACTCTCCACATACATTGCTAAATACAAATACTAATTGGTGTATTCTCTTACTATCATGCTTCTTTGATCCAATTGGTGCTACCTTCTAGCCAACTTTTCCTTCTCAATCGGGAAAATGAATACTTGGGCCATCTAATCCTTAAATTCTTACCAACCATGAATCTCTTGGTTCTCTTCACATATCTCCACCATATATGTGAAGATTAGAAAAATGAATTTTCTATTCGTAACCTTGGATAAATATCAAAACAAGACTCAAGATTTTATGTATGTTCCTCTAGATCAAATGGGATAGATGAGTGTCCATGATGTTTGTCATGAATATCTTATCTTGCAGCTCTCTTTCAATGAATGCTTATTGTCCATTACAAGTTTGTGGATGCTAGCCCAAGTATTTTTCTTTGTTGAGACCCAAATTATTTGACAAACTCCTCTTATATTTTTGAAAATTCAAATGGTTTTAAAAACTTCTTTTGTAGATAAAAAGAGGCTATATTTAAAAAAAAGGAGCCCCCCTTGACATCATCAATTATTTCATCTAGAATGGTAAAGACAAGACACACTCCCCTTACCTCCCTCAATTACTATATAAATAGGGGTAGGGGCATCTAAAAAAGAGACAGCTCCTATAGAGGCTCCACTCTATTAAGTGCAATAAAGCTACTCTCTCCCTCTTTCTCTTTTGGAATCATGCAAAAGCCCTACCAAAATCTTGAAAGCTCTTCCCTCTCTTTCCCACACGATGTGAAATCTCTACTGGAATTTGTTGAGTCTACTCCACGGCTCCCAAGAGACACACATGCTATGCAAAATCCCATGCATGATGAAGAGGTCATCATTTTGTTGAAGCTCAACCTAAAGCTGAAGCATACCCTAAAGTTATCCTCGAACCCATCCAACTCAAAGGATCCCGTAACCCAAAGTTGTGGTCATACCCATGACAATGATGGTTGACCCATAGAAGATAATCATGTTTGATGAAGGAAAAAAAGATTTATTTGAATAAATTCTTTAATCAACTTATGTGTTTAGTCATATACACGTCAATGTAATTAAAGAAAGAAGCTCATGACATTAGAAAAACACACTTCATAAATTGTATATGGTTAGGATTGCTCAAAATTACTACTAGGAAACATTGAAATATACTAGAATCATGAATTGATTTCACTAAAGAATATGGGAATTGATGGAGGGATAGACTCTACATGTTGCATATGTAAAAAATTGTATTAAAAACAATGTTTCTATGGTTATATCTATTTTTGGATTTGAGAAAGAAAGGATTTATTTATATTACAGTTTCATGCTTGTAACAATCAAACCTATTATGGAATATGCTAGTTTAGGATGTTGTCATTGCTAGCCCAATACTCCTTAGTAGTCTATTGCGGAGTGTGGAAAAACTTACATATGGGTGGGGGGCCCTATGCTCCCAAGGGAGATATGTATTTATTTTATTTTAATCACTTGGGAAACTTGAGAGAGGGAAAAGGACCAAGTGATAAGTTCCCCTATTATGTAGGATGATTCCTAAGGTTTAGGAAAGCTTAGAGGATCTATGAGCCAATAAATTCCCTATTGACTCTGCAGATAGAGTCTAATCACATACAACCCACTTATCCTGCAAGATTGGAAGGTCCTAACCTAGGCTGAATAGTGTCTTTTTGTGGAAAGACAATTTTGTAAATCTATGTAGAGTAAGGGTTTTGATTACTATTATGAAATGAAGTATTTGATTTTGAATTGTTTATTATGCGCTAAGGATTGATTTTAATAAATTTGGTTTAATAAAATAATAAAAGAAAGCTAATTTTAGGTGTCCAAACAATGTGGTAGTATGCTCAACTAA
This sequence comes from Lygodium microphyllum, assembly GCF_053477565.2. Classification (NCBI taxonomy): domain Eukaryota; kingdom Viridiplantae; phylum Streptophyta; class Polypodiopsida; order Schizaeales; family Lygodiaceae; genus Lygodium; species Lygodium microphyllum. The sequence goes on from NC_141142.1 coordinate 19,942,310, forward strand.
TTAGAAAACTAAAGAAAACCCAATTGAGAAAAATGTGAGGCTTCGATATTGATAATTGATTGCTTATGGCTAGGTGGAACTGACAAGTTAGGTAAGTTTCCCCCAACACTAGATAAAGCTAATTAGATCATGATATCCCCAATGTCAATAAGACTAGTTCTAATTTTAACACCATTTTAGGGGACTATGGTTGAGATTTTATCTTATGAATAGGAGGATAGAGTTGTATTCTCCCCCGTCTCTCACTTTCTTTAAACCAAGTGTACTGTGAACCCTACTCTTAGCTTTGATTGATTAGAAAGTGATCTTTTTTAGGTGGGCAACGCTAGATGGATTTTCGGAGTGACTTGTCCATGCTCTATGTGTAGTAAAACCAGGATTTCCATGTTCAGTTAAGCTTGATGTTTCCTACAAGGGGGTTAAGTGGTGTTGTGCATCAATGCGATTTTTGATCAACTACTAGAGGACTCCTTGGGCCTAATGGAGGAGGCACCTCACATACTACTTGAGGATTGTTGCATGGATACTCAAAATGGCTTCCTTACTTCTATACGATTGTTCAACAACTTTATAACTACTATATTAGGAATCTTTCTGCATCCAAATATTCTTGGATGAGAATTCAAATTTAGAGGCTAAAATGAGTGTCTTGGTTGACTTTTGTCATATTATCCTTATCTGCCGATTACAATGCTATGAGATGCGAGATTAGAGCCATTATCTTATCCAAAGAGTATTTAGTGGATTGGGCCATGTGATTGATTGCCTCTTTGGTTTGTGTACTCGAATGAGCCATCTACTTAAATATTTGTTCAACTTTGGACACCAATTCAAGATGCCTAACTGAATGTTTGGTCTTTTGATTGCACAAAGTTGCATTAAAGAGTACTATAAGCCCCATAACCTTGTGACTCCTCATGATATTCCTCTTGTGGATGCTCAGCCAAGAATATCTAATTTGTTACTATACATTATTATTAGCCTTGTTCTTACCCTTGTTCACTATTACAATGCCTGGGAAACACTAGAAAGATTTTGAAATTCCATATTTCTCTTGTAACCACCTATAAAAGACCCATTTAGAAAATTTGGGACTTTTTCAAGTGCCAATTTTTAATGAATTTGGAAAAGTATACCAATAACGTCGCTAGTATTAATATAATATAGTTTCTTTTCCTTAGCAAATACATTAATATCTATATCTTTTGTTTATGATTTATATTGATTAAGTTACATTTTGTGTAATCCACATCCTTAAAGACCAAACTCATATTTCAAAGTAAACACTTGAGCTCCATCTTTATTATCTAAAGTGTTTTTTGTAAACCTTTTACCTATTGTGCAAATTGGACTTACTACAGATGCCGAGAGTATGGGATTTCTCTTAACCCCAAAAAATGCATCTTTGACGTCTCATCAGGAGTTCTTTTGGGTCATATTGTCTATGCACAAGGGATTGCAACAGACATGGCAAAGATTGAGAAGATTGCATTCAAGGAACTTAATTAGTCTAATGCCTCTCACAATGATCAAACTTTAATTTTGAACATGTTGACCACCTTGTAGGGAACCTGATTTCTCAAAATTTTTGCTTTAATTTTAATTTGATTCTTGTAGCGCAAAATCAAGCTGGATAATTCAATTTTGTATTTTAAAACTTGTATTGAATTTCAAAATAAGACAATCCAACAATGTCACATGAGGTTGCATGAGGATTGTGGTTGCTATAAGGATTGAGCCTGAAGTAAGGTGGTTGTTATATTATATTACTGGGTATTTGTTGCTAGTACTTGATCTTAACCTTTAAGTCTTTTGGTAAACAAAAAAGCTTAGACTTGCATGAGACTACATGAGGCTCATTCTTAAGATTGAGACTCATATAAGGTGGTTCTTGTTTTAGAGTGTTGGGTGTTATCACCCACATTTAAACGTGATCAAGAAACAAGTCAAAAGAGTTCCAATGATACTCAATCTTGAAATTGAGCCTCATGAAAAAGGATGATATTTGTGCTATATTTTTGGACATTGTCACTCACCTTTGACCTTGATCTTTGACATCGAATATGAGAAACAAGGCAATAGAATTTTCATAAAGTTGCATGAGGCTCAATCTTGAAATTGAGTCGCATGTAAAAGGACTGCTACAATAGACTAGTAAACATTATATATAGGGAGATAGGGACATTTACTAACAATTTTCCTTTGAAAATACTACTTTTGATTTTGCTATTAAAAGACATTAGAAAGTGGATTTGGAGGACACCATGCATGCCTATGGACCTTCAATTATTGCATGTAAGTAAGTGGATGTGGAGGATGGCAAGCATGCCCATGGATGTTCATGATATTGCATGTGAGTAAAGATGACACTAACATTGATGGTCTCCTAAAGGAGCAATTGGTACAACATGTGCATGGATAAGGGTATTATTATCAAAGAGGGCTTACAAGAGATGGGCCAATTAGAGAAATGGAAGAAAATAAAACTAGCACATTTGGGCCAAAAATGTTTCAAAAAGGCACTCATAAGAAAATGATTAAGTTGCTAATTAGAGGAGGTTTAGAATAGAAAAACCCTCCAAATTTAGTTGCCTAAATATGATTAATGAGAGAATGTATGATTCATTTAAGAGGTCGGGTATTAAATATCTTCAATCTTTAATGGACGTTCAGTTTCACATTTTCAGTCTTATTCTCTTGAAAATTGCAAAATCTTGTATTTTTGAATTTTCGCACCAAAAGATGCCGCTCGTTTGTTCCTCGATGTTCATTATTGTATCTCTCTTTCCTGTGGTTCTATTTCCTTCTCTGTGATATTATTGCCCCGTTTAGGTTTCCCTATCAAAATGTTTACATGTACCTCTTCTAGCAATACAAGCGCAGCCCCACCATGCAAGTATAAACTTACTATTCAATTAGATCTTGTCTATTCATCTTGGAGGAGCATACACCATTGAGCATTGTTGGACAAGGATGAAGCTAACAAGTTGCGATTACAAGGAAAGAAGCATGTAGACTTATGGATGGATGGAAATATTTATCCTCTGGATCCTTCTACATGTAAACATCCTCCTTTTTACAATATCCATGGCTTCATAAGGTATGTTGGAGATGGTTGTGATGGGATGGATGCTTGGCTATTGCATGAGGTTATATTCTACATCGTTTACATTTAGAGAACAAATGCATGAAATGAAGGAAGCATTAACATTAGCACAAAAAAATATTTCTAAGCTGATGGACAAGGTTAATAATCTAGAAAACTCTAATTAGTCATTGCAAGAAAAATTATTGTGCTTGAAAGAAACTCCAATAGGATTTAGACAAAGAAAAAGACCACTTAAAAATATAACGAACTTGTGTAGTCGGGTGAAGAAAAGGAGACTAAATATTGCAAAGAGATGTGTCTCTAATATTTTAGGAATTAATATTCGAGAGAATGATGAGAGGATTAAAATTATTAAAGAAACCATGACAAAGAAGGACATTATAAGGATTCTTAAATCACCTGAAAATGTAGACTTGAGAAGCCGAACTCTGAAAGAGTTAGTGAAAGATTTAAAAGTAACAGTTAAACCAAATGAAATAGTGGAGATATATGACAGTATGAGTATCAGTCATAGAGGTTATCATGCTCTCTCTACATTGTGGTTTACAAATCTTAAATGTCATAGTATAAGTGCATTTTGTTTACCTCGGCCTTTTGCAGTTTCAATTGCTAGAACATCTATGAATCATAAGATTCCAGATGTTTTTGGGAAGTATATCCATATAGAAGGATCTATGCCCTATGAAAAACATAAAACAAAGGCCTTTTTTGAATACAACACATTTAATAATATTTGGATTGATCTTAAAAGAGTCCATATTGCAATGTTCCATATGTATAAATTTATTGTCCAAGAATGTGGTGGCATTTTGAAGTTCACACTAAAATTGGATGAAGCACAGATTCAAAAGGGACAAAAGATAGAAAGAGTCACCATCTATATCATGTACAGGGTATTGGATTACAGTACCGGCAGGGGGCAAGAACAACAGTTTAAGATACAATTCGAGATGGAGCTTTGGTGGATTGGTGGGGCCCAAGTACCTACTGAAAGTCATGAAATATCATGAACAGGGTATTGGATTACATTACTAGTAGGGGGCAAGAACAACAGTTTAAGATACAATCTGAGATAGAGCTTTGGTGGATTGGTGCGGCCCAAGTACCTACTAAAAGTCATGAAATATTGAAATGGTTATTGTCTCATACAGGTACTCCTGATATTATAAAGTCTCAAAGTGAAGGTGAAATGTTGATAGTCGATGGTGTTGCTAGTTTTAATGTTGAATGGCACATGAGTGCTAACTTAAAAACTATCAAATCTATGCTTGGAGTAATTAATGGGGCCAATACAAAATATCATTGTATTTATTGCAAATGTGGATGACTTGTGGGATCCTATTCTCTCAATCTCTCTAAGGAATGTTCATATTTGTACATTACATGCAGAGATTATAATAATAGATAAGTTGCTTAGATTGCATCTTAACTATGCATATTCAATAAAACACGTAACTTTTTCAGATGAGTGCATTGATAAATGTGAGGCTTTGTTAGATATGATCAATGCCCCACCCTCATTAGGTGCCACCAATGATCCATGGTTCTCAAAGTTGTAAGGCCCCCATTATGAGGAGAAGCCAAATGTGAGCCTGGACATTGGTTGAGACCTGACTTGTATATCATATGAGGTCTATGTGACCGGATGGCAAAAAGGTGACTGTTGTGGGTCTAATCTTTGGGTTCGATGGAGTGGTTAAGCTTGTAGCAACTCGAGGCGCATTGCATCGAGTTGCGGGGTAAGGGACCCGATGGTAAAGGGAATATTCTCTGGAATATTCCCTGGCCGACTAGTGGAGGCTCATATGGTAGGTCGGTCAGGCCGACCTAATAGCCTTTGCGGGCTATAAAAGCTAAACCCCTTCACAGCCATCGATCATTCATATTTCACCCAGTCAGAGTTGTTGTTCTAGGTAGCCTTAAGCTCTTCACCTATCTTCTGTCTAGATCACCATCTAAGCTTCACACAGTGGAAGCGCACAGGTGGACAGAGCCATCTTTGTATCAGTTGTTTGGAGCTAAAGAATTTATTGATTCTCCTCTTATCTGTCGTATACTCTCTATCTCTTTCTCAGATTCTGTTCGCTGCGCCGTATAATATTTTACATGGTATCGGTTCCGAAAGTGATTCTGGCACATCAGGAAGCAGTGCAAGAGGTGGTGCTGCTGTACCAGCTATTCAAACACACTGAGGATTCATCCACCAACCTTCAGTGAAGGCAAGTTAGATGGTACAAACTACACGTTGTGGAAGTTCAAAATTACAACTATCCTTGATTCTTATGAGCTTCTAGAGACTGTGTTGGGGACTAACGCAGAACCACAGCCTACCCCTGACCCCTCAAATCCTAGTGTGATGATTCCTCCGAATGCAAATCTTCTACGAGCTTGGAAATGAAGGAATGCAGATGCATTGTGTGCCTTAATTACAAGCTGTTCTGACAGTGTTCTGACTTTGATTCAGCATACAACCAAAGCGTCAGAGGCTTGGAATGTACTAAGGAGTCAGTATGAAACACGAAACCAAACAAGGATTCAAAACTTGGAGAATCAACTAGCAACGGAGAAGTTTGTTGAAGGAGAGACAGTTGAAGCATTCATCACTCGGATTAAGAATCTGTGCGACCAAATGGATGGCGCTGGGATACAAAAGACTAGCGAAGAGCTAGCTCGGAGGTGTCTTCGGATTTGTCCACAAAAGTTTGATGGACTAGTACCTGCCCTTAATACTCAGGTGAGACCTCAAGCTTTGACTTTTGAGGAGTTTTGTGCATTATTAATGGAGGAGGAGTTGAGGCTGAAAGCCTAAGAAGGAAGCAACAATGGAGATGCTGCATTCTCTGCCAATGCAAAAGGCAAAGGTGGTTCCTCCACCACAAATGATGGTGACAAAAAGAAGAAGGTCGGCAAGAAGAAGTTTCAAGAAAAGTGTTTCTACTGCAAGAAGAAAGGACATGCAATTGCAGATTGTCGTGTCAAGAAGGCAGATGAAAAGAATGGCACCCTTAAAAGTAAAGGGAAAGAGACAGCCAATACAGCTAAAGCAGAGTTGAAATTATTCATGGTGACCATTGAGGAAGTGTGCTCCTCGGCAAAAGAAGAATCTACCACTGACTCATGGGTATTGGATAGTGGGGCCTCCCGTCACATGACCAACAAGAAAGGTCTATACAGTTCTATGCAGCCTCTGCAAGAATCCATCACTGTGACATTTGGAAATGATGCTAAATGCCCTGCTGCGGGCACAGGTATTATTTCTTTTGTTGTTGCAAATGGTGAAGTCAAAAAACTTTCAAATATGTTGTATGTTCCCGAAATCAGGAGAAATCTATTATCTTTGCTGCCATAACTGATCTTGGTCATGAAGTGATGTTCAAGAAGACAGGTGCAAAAAATCTTGATAGTGCTGGCACAATTGTTGGCAAAGGAGAAAGAAGGAACAACTTGTATGAGCTAAGTGCTCTTACAACCACCGCTGGAGTGGGCACAAGTAAGCTTTGGCATGAAAGGTTTGGACACATCGGATTTGCAGTGTTGAAGGAGATGCATAACCATGTGAAGCTTGTATGATGGGAAAACAACAGAGAAAGGCATTTCCACAAGAAAGCAAGAATAGAGCACAGGCTCCTCTAGAGTTGGTGCATGCTGACTTGTGTGGTAAGATGCCTACACATGCCTTGGGGGGATCTTCTTATTTTATGTTGATTGTCGACGACTACAGTAGGAAGATGTGGGTGTACTTCCTTCGTGATAAGGCTCAAGATTTTGGTAAGTTTAAAGAATGGCTAAAACTTGTTGAGAATGAAACAGGGAAAAATGTGAAGAAATTTAGAACAGATGGTGGTGGTGAGTTCAACTCAAAGGAGTTTGAAGGCTTTTGCAAGAGTAAAGGGATCAAGCGTCAATTGATGACGCCTCACACACCTCAACAGAACAGTGTTGTGGAACATAGGAATCGCACCATTGTGGAGATGGCAAGATGCATGCTAAAGGGCAAGGGATTGCCCAACCATTTTTGGGCTGAAGCTATTAATACTCCAGTCTACATTCTAAATCGGAGCTACACAAAGGCTCTCAAGGGAAAAACACCTCATGAGGCTTACACTGGTAAGAAACCATCTGTCTCACATTTCAGAATTTTTGGATGTGAATGTTATGCACATGTTCCATATGAGAAGAGAAACAAGTTAAAACCAAAAAGCAGAAAATGTATCTTCTTGGGTTATAGTGATGAGTAGAAGGCTTACAAATTATATGACCAAGAGGCAAAGAAGATCATCACGAGCCGTGATGTGGTGTTCTTGGAGGAGCCGCATACAATGGAGGAGAAAAAGGCAAGTTCTTCCACTTTATCATCAAGCGAAGAAGTAGTTCACTATGAACCTGTCCCGAGAGCTATCCCTATCCTTAAGGAGAAGGAAGCATCATCTTTAGATGATGAAGAAAAAGTTCACCAACCTAACATCACCCCATCGGAAAAGCCATTGCCGCGCTGGGTGAAGCAGCTCTATGACCACAATAATCCTATGCCTGCATTTGTTGAGGAGAAGGCAGATGGACCAAGGAGGTCTCAAAGAATAGAGGAGCAAAGGAGGGCTTCTGCTCACATAGTCAATATGGCCTTAATGGTTGAGATTATGAGAGAAGTAAAGGAGCCAACTGACTTAGAAGAAGCATTTGCAGATCCATCATGGAAGGCTGCTATGCAAGTGGAGTATGACAGCATAATGAAGAATGACACTTGGGAGCTAGTGAATCGACCAGCAAAGCGGAAGGTTATTGGCACCAAATGGATCTGGAAGGTAAAGTACAAGACTGATGGTACCTTAGAAAAGTACAAAGCTAGATTGGTTGCCCAAGGATTTTCACAAGTTGAAGGGTTTGATTTTCAAGAGTCATTTTCCCCAACTGTCAGAATGACCACTATTCGCACGGTACTTGCAGTGGCTGCCCATAAGAAGTGGCCAGAGTACCAAATGGATGTTAAGTCAGCGTTCTTAAATGGTGACCTCAAGGAGGAGGTGTACGTTGCTCAGCCACCAGGGTTTGAGGCCCCCCATTCTGAGAACAAAGTGTGTAAGCTGAAGAAGGCATTGTATGGGCTGAAATAAGCCCCCAGAGCATGGTACCAACGGATATATAAGTTCTTTTTAAACCTAAACTTCAAAAGATGTGCCTCATATGCTAACTTGTATATGTATAGGGATGGTAAAAAGTCTGTAGTTATTTTCCTATATGTGGACGGCCTTCTTATTACAGGTGACTATGAAGATATGATCAGCCAAACTCGAAAGGCTTTGAGTTCTGAGTTTGAAATGACAGACTTGGGCATGTTGCACTATTGTTTGGGGATTGAAGTCCGGCAAGAGCCAGGAAAGATCTTCATCTCTCTGAAGAAGTATGCATGGGAGATCTTGAAGGCATTTGGCATGAACGAGTGCAAGGAGATAGCTACACCTATGGAGGTGAATGCAAAGTTATCCGTTGAGGATACATCAGCACTAGCAAACATTGGGAGGTATAGGAGATTGGTCGGCAGTCTGATCTACTTGTGTAACACCAGACCAGATATCAGTTTTGCTGTTGGTGTTTTGAGTAGGTTCTCAAACAAACCTCATGAGAGTCATTGGAAGGCTGGAATGCGGGTGCTCAGATACTTGAAGGAAACTCTTGACTATGATATCACATACAGTTTCGGAACTTCTCTTATGGGAAACTGTGACTCAGATTGAGCAGAAGACAGTGATTCCAGGAAGTCAATTTCTGGTTATTGTTTCTCTTTGGGTTTAGGAATTTTCTCTTGGATTAGTAAGAAGCAGCCAACAGTGGCATTGTCTTCTACCAAAACAGAGTACAAGGCCGCTTGTTTTGCTACATGTGAAGCAGTATGGTTGAGAAGGATTCTATGGCATATGGAAGTGCAGGATGAAGAACCAACTGTGCTAAGATGTGACAATCAGAGTTGCATCGCCATTGCCAAAAATCCATTGTTTCATGCATGCACCAAGCATATAGAGATCCAGTATCACTATGTGCATGATTTGATAGAGGATGGGATAGTGGAACTGGTCTACTATCCAACAGAGGAGAATGGAGCAGATATCTTCACCAAAGCACTTACGAAGGATCTACTTCAAGTTCATCTTTAGAGACTCAGCATTGGGCCGAGGAGATAGTTCACCTATGGGTGGACATTGAGGGGGGGTGTTAGATATGATCAATGCCCCACCCTCATTAGGTGCCACCAATGATCCATGGTGCTCAAAGTTGTAAGGCCCCCATTATGAGGAGAAGCAAAATGTGAACCCGGACATTGGTTGAGTCTTGACTTGTATATCAGATGAGGTCTATCTGACCGGATGGCAAAAAGGTGACTGTTGTGGGTCTAATCTTTGGGTTAGATGGAGTGATTAAGCTGGTAGCAACTCAAGGCACCCGATGGTAAAGGGAATATTCCCTGGAATATTCCCTAGCCGACTAGTGGAGGCTCATATGGTAGGTCCGTCAGGCCGACCTAACAGCCTTCGCGGGCTATAAAAGCTAAACCCCTTCACAGCCATCGATCATTCATCTTTCACCCAGTCAGAGTTGTTGTTCCATCTAGCCTTAAGCTCTTCACCTATCTTCTGTCTAGATCGCCATCTAAGCTTCACACAATGGAAGCGCACGGGTGGACAGAGCCATCTTTGTATCAGTTGTTTGGAGCTAAAGAATTTACTGATTTTCCTCTTATCTGTCGTGTACTCTCTATCTCTTTCTCAGATTCTGTTCGTTGTGCCGTGTAATATTTTACAAGCTTTACTGTCAAAAATGGGTTTTCATGTAGGTCAGGTTCACCTAAGAAAGGATCCAATAGCATCAGGGAAAACAAGAGAGTTCTTAGCAGATGTCTCTATGGGGGGTGCAAAAGCTAGACAATTTCTAAGAAATCATACTAGTAAACAAATGAATGCATTGTGGTAGTGATAGAGAGTGTTGTGTGCAATCACAACAAATGTGGCAAGCACACCACGAATTGCATTCCTACAAATGGAGGTTTGGAGACACCTTGACATATTTTTAAAAATGCTCAGGGAACAAAAGATAACATCTAACTATTCAGAAGAGTACAAACATTCAATTGTGAATCTTTTTCAAGCAATTCAGAAAGCTTGGGGAGAAAAGGATATTACTTTCTACTTGGTAAGATATACATAAATTTAAACCTTTCTACTTTGAAAACAAGGTTTAATGATTTATACTGATTATTTCTTGTTGGGTTGTCACAACATATTCTTCTTATTCATGGGCCTTATTTTGTGGAAGAGCAAGGGCCCCTAGCAACTTACAGTAGCCAAGGTATGGAGAAATCTCACTATCAAGCACATATGTGTTTCTTTCGAAGCACTAGACATGGAGGAGGAGCAACAAAAACCAATGCCCTTCGGGAGTTATTCAATTGGTTTTTTTGAAGACAACTTCAAAGATGGAGAACACAATAAATGCGATGGAATCTAAAATACAAACACTATTTTCAAAATATTATATACATAGCTAGCTTTTAAGAGCCTTTACATCCTCGTCCTCCTCAGGCATTTTTCCTCTATAACGTAAAAACTTTCTTATCTTGTATCCAACTATGGATTTGATATCTGTTTTGTTTGATGCTAAAACATAAGATGAGTATGCAAGGAAGTATCTAGTCATGGAGGCACAGAAGCTGGGACCATAACCAAATATTCAGATGGCTATTGTCTTTTCCAAAAACATAACTTTGTGCACATTGTACTGCAAACCTTAGTATCCAAGAATCCTTGTAAGTGCTTTAACACAGACAATTGGCCATGAGGCCTCCTCTGAGAAAGTTCTATACAAAACCAACAGAACATTGGGATCAATCCTCGATATGTAATGCCCAAGTGCAACATCCTTTAGGGAACTACCACCAACTCTCAATCCTTTGGCTCTTCCCAAGAAATTATCCTCATTTGCAATCTCCAATTGTAAAAGCAATAGTCAAAATGAAAAAAATGAAAAAATATATGTGGTTCCACAAAAACAAAAGAATGCATTACCATTTGATTTTCATCACTCTCAAATTTGCTTGGATTACATAAGCTAATTGATGTCTCCTTGATATCATTGAGCTCCTTTATATATTCTGACTCCTCCCTTTCGAAATTGGAGATTCCAAGCTTCTCTTGAAATTGGTCAATCAACAGCCTGTAACTCTCTCTCAACATCTTTAACTTTGCTTAAACATATAGACAGTTTGGAGCAACGCGTGGAAGGAGACGGGGATGGAGACAGAGATGTTTGACGTGGGAGAAATGGGGAAGAAAAGTGCGCGAAAAAATTTGGATGGCCTTAAATAGGTGTGAGGGCGGAATAAAGAACATTCTAGAAACTCTAATCAAACGGCCAATGAGAACATGACATGTGGACATCAGTACCACCCTTGAGTACATAAGTACTTCTCAGTTGATGTGAACGCAAATTCACACCTTATGTCACGACTGCGGTTCGTCTAACAATACTGATGTATTCGATTGATAGTTGCTGTACGCCTGACGTTGGTGACGTCGAAAGATGCCGTATGTCTGATGTTGGTGACGTCCAATTTACCGCGATAGCATACTTTGCCAACTTTAGAAACAATGGTTCATTGCATTGTATTTGAGCTATAGAGGTTCAGAGTTGTTTGAAACAACGTGATAGCATACTTCACTGTGGATCCAAGAATCCTTTATCATGTTGTATTGGAGCTAAAGAGCTTCTTGTCGCATTCTTGTGCTACACTGGGCGGGGAAAATATAAAGCGAGGGTGTGAAAAAAGAAACACAAGGGACTCGTGCATTCGCATTGTGTTGGAATTGCCAATACGAAGCGATATTGGCAAAGCATGAATTCAAATTCACTCAATTGCATTGTATTGGGCCTACCTTTATTCCGAAGCGAGGAGCAAGAACTCAAGGCCTAGGCATTTATTCTGCTTCCATCTAGTCTCTATTTCGACACAATGGGAGTCACTTGTCTTCATATTTAGCTTCCTTATCACGCCCTGTTGGTTTCAATGGTGAGGATAAAACAAACTGTAAGGAAGGTCTTGGTAAAGAAATCTTCTAAAGAAGATGCTGAGCAAACTGTTGAGGAGACAACTGAAGAAATAGTTGTCCCTGTTACACCATCTGGCAAAGTATGCGAGGGTGAATCCTCAAAGAACAAGTCATTTGGTAAGGTTGAGCCCTCAAATTCTCCTTACGAGCATCTTGCCAAGGAAGCCCTTGTGAGGAATAAGAGAAATTCAAGACGGTTTTACATACAGAGGTGTTTTGCAAAGATCATGAAAGCTCAAAAGTCAACTAGTCACCTTATTCCTAAGGCTACATTTTTTAGATTGGTCAAGGAGATATCTGATATGTTGTCCTCTGTTGTTTCTATGGATGACCTCAATAAGAGATGGTAGTTGTCTACCCTACTATGCTTCCAAGAGGCAGCAGAGGATTTTTTAATAGTTTTTATGAATGATGCTTATATTGGAGCTGCCCATGCACATCAAATTACATTAATGAATAAAGACTTTAGTATGGTTAGCAGACTTAGATATAGGTTTGATAAAGTTTTGAATCCTCTTCCATCAACCGATCAAAAGGAATTTGAAATCCTCAATGTTCCACCCAGGAGAAAGCGGAAAGAACCACCAGTACCCAAGATTGAAGAGGTTACCTATTTGTATCCTACAAGGGTTGCAAGTGAGCAGGAGGTTGTCTTGGAGGAGAAAAGGAAAGAGGTAATAGAAAATGAGGATCTAATCTGGTAGAGAAAGATTTTGTCTCTTGGACCAGTGAACTATGAGAGAATGGGCAAAGTGTACATCCAAATGGTCGTGAATGTTTTTGTTACTCTTGAGAAAGACGACTACCTCAGCATTTCTCTAGAGGATAAGATCCTAGTTGAGAAAAGGGATACTCAACTAACAGATTTAGTAGTTTATTGTTGTTTGAGATAAGGTCTTTTGCTTCTCTTTATTTATAATAAATTTTTCCAAGGGTCCTTATATTGCACTCATTCTTTGATTCATTCTTTACTTTGTATACAGGGCATATGTTACTTCTCTTAGTATTGATATTGCTAAGGGTATATTTGTTATTGATCCACTTCTCTCTGTGGATCTCTTTTCAAAATCTGATTCAAATATTGCAAGGTTTTATAAGCACTCTGATAGTGTCTCAAACCATCATATTTTTTTTCCATAGATTGAGAGGTACTTTCTTCAACATTCTATCTCTTGATGATTGGTCTTAGGGTTATTTCTCACTTGTATTTTGGTTTGCAAAGGATACTGGAGCCTAATCTATATCGACATTCTTGAAAGAGAGATCATTTTTATGAATTCTCTTTTAGGAATCTATGGCCAATCAAAGTTGTATTGTCAATAAACACTCTTTATTTTATCTTTTACTAGATAAAGTTTATAATATTTGCTAATAACTTAATATATGCAGTGCTGCTAGACTTGTTACTACCCACTTGGACACTAGCTTTGAAAGCATTATTGATCCTCAAAGACTTTTCAAGTTTCTACTTCAAGAGGTCCCATTGCAAAATGATGTACATAGTTGTGGCTGGAGAGTGGTTTCAAATGCTTGGAGGACAATACATTCAAAGTTACTGAATGTAGAGGGGGTGAATGTAAGTCTCCTATGCTTTATCCTCTTTATATTGAAAGTCTCTTGCTACTTCAAATAACTTGTGTGCTTTGTTACAGTGCAAAGACTACCTTGAGTCATACATGTGGTGGATATGGGAGAGGTGTATTTAACTAGTTTTAGATAGGGCAATTACACTGGTGGACCCAAATTCCCCTCTCCCAGCTAAAAATTCCAAAGGACAAGCAACAACCAAGGGCAAAGGTTTGTATCTTTTGTAATCAAAACCTATGATAAGAGATTGTGGAGATGTATTATAGGATTAACCCAATGATTAAGGGCACACATTGCACCTTATAAAGTCACCTTCATGGATAGATTCTTTGACTTTCCAACATAGACCTAAAATTTTATCCAAATCTTCATCTGAAAAAGTTTTGTTTAGCCATGAAACCTTCGTCTGTTGTAAACATGCTGTTTTAAAGCAAGCTACAAAAACATGCAAGGGTAAAAACCACGATAAGCATACTCTTCTCGAGATCCTTCCAGGAATCATAGCCTTTTGAATATCTTGAGCAATCTTGAGTTTGAAACTCTCCATTGTTGCTTTATCAGGCATCTCCCAATCCAAAGATGAGAGGTTTGGTAACTGCAGATCTTCAAGGTATCCATAAACACCTGCTCTTGAAAAAACCACATATTGTGCATAATACACAATGTAGTGGGAGCTCATGCTCAACCGCCAAGACCCACGGACCGCTTATTGCTTCAATCATTTCAAGCGAGCTCTAATGGCTATCTCTCACCTAGCCAACGTGTTGTCGATCCTACGAGTGTAGTGAGCTTACCTTGATGCTGATGTGAGTATCCTCCTCCCTCGCACACCTCCGTAGCTCCACGATTCTTGATGCTAGCTCAAGCATCCTCAAGACTCCTCCATCTCCAAGCTCCATCCTCCATAGCCGCACGCACGAGAGAAGAGAAGAGAAGAGAAGAGAAGAAGAGAAGAGGAGATGGTGAAGAGCTTCACCCTCTTGATCCCTCACTCCCACACACTCACTCCCTCACACTCTCACACTCCCTCTCTCAAAAGCACACACAAGCAAGAAGAAGAGAAGAAGAAGAGAGCTCTTGTTAGCCACACACCAAAGAATGAGCTTCCATTCACTTTTTGAACTTTATATACAAGCCCTAAAATCCCATGGGCTCCCATCCCCTTTTTTACATGACCGGCCATTGTGTCTAGGTCCTTTTTCCATTTCCCTCTTCTAGCCTTATGCCTCTAGCCTATGCCCATCTAATATTTTACAATTGGCATAGGAGGGAGCCTGGCGCTCTTTTACAAGAGTTTTCCAAGTTTTTTGAGGCGCATTTCATTTAAATTTGCGCCTTTGGTCTTGGCTTAGCTTTTAGAGGTCGCCTCTGTATCTTTGCTCTTCTTCCATGCTTTTTTCTCTTTCTCCTTCATTTTCCGCCATTTTTTGCCATCTCAACTTGGGGTTAACATTACCCCCTTCCGAGATGGGTGCCAGTCCCACGGCACTTCTGTGTTGTTGTAGGGTGGTAGGCACTTGGGCAATGATGCTGTAAAGGGAAGGGCCACATGTAGATTCAGGTGCGTGTGGAAGCTGATGTTTGTCGGGAAGCTAGAAGAATAGCGAGTGGTTGACGAGGGCCTCTGAAGTTGGTGGTTTGCCGCTTGTGTGATGCCTGAAAGGAGAAGGTGCGGTGCTCTTCATAAGGGGAGTGTCTACCTTACTGTGTTAGTGCAGTGTACTTGTGCTAGTGGAATGGGGAGGTGGGTCTAACCGCAGGCAAGCCTAGGTGATGTCCCACACTTGAGGACCCCATTTGTGTTAAGGGAGGTGCAGTGCAAGTGGCTTAGGGTGACAGGTCTAACCATAGGCAAGTGTTAGCTCCCTAGGTATGTCCTACCCTTGATGTGCCCTAAGCATAAAGTGGAGAAGCAAAAAGGGCTAGGGGGTTAGGAGCAGAGCCGGCCAACCGAAGCCATCGGGCATGCCTAACTTGAGAACCCCTAGGTGCAGTGATAGTACTCTATGTAGTGTTTAAGTGCTTTTGCAAGTGAGTGCTTGTGTGTTTTTCCTTTCATGTTATTCTTTTCTTTGCTTTGACTTTTCTTTTCTTTCTTTCTGTCTGTCTTTCTTTCCTTCTTCTTTTTTTTTGTTGCAGTTGTGGAATGACAGTCAGGCCTAATTTTCTTCATGTGATAGAGGACGGGAAGGGGGTCGGATGGATTTGCTCAAAAATTGGTAGCTTTGCATGTATCCTTTCATATTCATGCGGATGTGGAGAGAAGTGGTGGAGAGGAAAGGGTGATTGCACCTAGTGAATTGGCTGTCATTCATATCTTCTAGGAGGGCTAGGAAAAAAGAGGGGAGAAGACTAGCCCTCATCATAAGACGAGCCATGGCGCAGCTGCCAATAGAGTTAGGGTCAAAGAAGAGGGGAGGTAGGCTACGCTCTTGTGGAGTCAGGTCCTGCTTAAGGAGTAGCTTAAGTAACCTAAGGTAATTACAGGTTGTTACAAAGGCGGGGTCAGGGCATGAGGAGAAATCTGCAAGAAAGTGTATCATAGAATCATCTAGGCTTTCAGAGTTAAAGAGAAGGACATGCTCGAAGGATACTACATTAGAGTTATAAATAATAGGGAAGTCGTACCACTCATGGAGGGTGGCATCAAAATCCACACCTACCCTTCGTGGGTATGCCATGTAGGTGGGGTTGTTCCGCTCGAATGGCAGGGTGTTACAAAACACCATCCAGGTGAGCATACTGATGTCGCATACTCGCCTCCTCCACAAGGGTTGGCTTTTGTAGCCCTGTACAGTGTGTGGAACTTCAAAAACTTTGTTCTGCCAGTAATCAGCCGCTTCTATTTCCCAAGAGGTCGGGGTTTTTTCTCGCTCTTCTAGCCATCTTTGCCCCAACCGACCACCAATCGCGATCACCTCATCCATCACCTTGAGCAGCAAGACCCTCCACAGACTGTTAAGTAGGAGAAAACTAAAGGTGAATGGATCCTTTTCTTGTTCTTGTCTCTCCCACAACACCAATTCTATGTGGAATCCAGTGGGGATATCATCAGGGAAAAGTGGGAGGGGTGCGGACAGTAGCACGGTTGGTTTGGCTCTCAGCTATTTCCTGACTTCCTCCACTAGCTTTCTGCGTCTTTCCCTAGATGCGGCTTGTCTTTCCACAGATGGGTCCTCCTGTGGTGGATCTTGAGACTACGACAAGGGGGGTTGTGGGACTATATCCTCCCTGAATCGGTTCATGTCGATCTCAAGTTCTGCTTCCTCCCCCTGCCGTTCTCCCTGTTGTGCTTCCTCTTCGAATCCGAGGGCGTCGATTTCTTGGAGGGTTAGACTGGCCAACAATAGGTATTTTCATTGGTCTAACCTCCGCAGGTTGGGGTGGCATCTGCAATCTAGCATGTAAGGCTCTGCGTGCAATGTTGAGCTTTCTTTGTGTCACCTCCAACAACTCTCCTTGCTCTGAGTGGGTGGTGTCCATGATGGTATCGAGGAAGGCTTTTTGTTGGGCTCGAAGGCCACTTGGACGGCTTCCACCTTGCTCTTTGCAATGATTTTCTCCTTCTCTACCAGAGCAAGGCGTCGTGCCAATGTCTTCACCCTCTTTTCATTATGCACAACCCACTCTTCTGCTCTCTTGTTCATTTCCTCCATGCTCTCTCCTTGCTTTAGGGTTAGTATCATGAGCCTTTGCTCTTGGTCTTCCAACTCTCTGACCAGTCTCTCTTTCTCTTCTTTTTTAGAGTTTAGTTGATTTGTCAGGCGCTCAATTTCTTCTTGATGCTCCTCTATGTCTTGTTTTCTCTCCTCATCTCTAGCATTCATCTCAGCCACAAGCGCATCAACCTGAGCAGATTTTATAATGAGCTCCTGGTATTGTACTATCAGGAGCTTGTGGTCTCTTTGCATCTTCACTAGCTCCTGTGTTTCATTCTCGAGCTACTGTCTCTAGTGTTTCTCCCTGTCATCCTTAGCCTTCATTTCTTGTTTGAGATCTATGATCTCCCTTTGCTACATGGCTATCATCCTCGTTTTATCCATCTAGAAGATGGCTACTGATTCCTTCTCAGCTATACAAACTCAGCCACGGCTATCTTGCATTCCTCCTTAGCTTTCTCCAATTGGGAGAGCAGCTCGGCGATGTACTCATCGTAGTTAGCGGACGGCTAATGGCATCATCGTTGTGTGGATGAGTGAGGTTGAGGCTTCCACCTTCTGTCGTTTAGGATCTTGCCTGGATTTTGCATCAGTAGTAGCTGACCTCTTTTGTCCTGTGGCCGTGGTTTCTGTGCTCTGTCCTTGGGCCATCTCTTTGTTGATGAAGTATTGCATCCATGCCACAAAATTTGACACGTCGGCATTGGTCGGGATGCTAGGGGTGATGGTGGTGGGTTCAGTGGAAGGCACCAGGAGGGTAGGAATTGGATGAATTGGGGCCTTGCCCTTGCCCTCAGTGTGACTACAGGTGGTATGATCTCCGGCATCTGTGTGCTAGACCCTGGCCCTTCTTCTCTATGTGGACTCAAGTTCCCCAATTCATCAACTTGGCTTTGTTGCTCGATGGACCGGCGTGTGGCTTCAGCCAGGTCCTCTTCCTCCTTCCTTCTTAGTTCTTTCTCTTCCTCATCAGCCTTTCTTCTCCTTTTCTCCTTTGATTTTCTCTGCTCTTCCTTCTTTTTCACTTTTTCTTCTTTTTCCTTTCTTTTCTTCTCCTCTGCTTCCTATTTCGATGCCTTCTTTGCTTTTTGTAATTCTTCTTTCTCCTTCTCTTCCTCCTGTCTCTTCTTTCTCTCTCTCTCCTTGGCCTCTTTTAGGGACTCTTTCTTTGCCCTTTCCAAGTCTTTTCTCTCCTTCTTTCTGCCTTCATCATCCTTCTTCTTTCTCTGTGTTGTCTTCTTTTTGGGCTTCTTGGTTGTCTTTTTACTTATCCGTTCTTTCCCTTCTTCCTCTATCTCAATTCTATCGGTGGACCTATCCTTGTCCTGGTGAGGAGGCGACCTTTCTGGTGTTTCTCCTTCTCCTTCTTCTGCATCCCGTTCTTCCTTCACTGCCTCCTGGATGAGTGCAGTCAAGTCACCTCCATACCCGATGAAGGAGGCTTTGGAGGAGGCTTTCTTTCTTTCTGTATCTTTAGAGGCTGGAGATTCTCCTCCTACTGGCACACTTCCTAGGGCCAATGCTTTCGCTGCCTGGTCGATCATTTTTCGCACATACCCGTTCCAGTCCACTTCATCTAGGGTATGGGCTGCTACATTCTCTAGCACATGTACGCTAATTCGATGCATCAATGAATTGTAGCACTGGCTGGAGAAGAGCACATGCAGCAGCTTTGCTTGCATCATGGCTTCTACGTCAAGGATATCTTGGATGCTTATGCCGTCATTTGTGAGCATATCTTCCCTCTTCATTTTAAGCATGGCATAAACATCCCTTTTCTGTTTCCTCTCCGTCTTTGGCTCCAACCCCAAAGCCTTCTCCACCAAGGCTGGGTCTAAGCAAACCTATACCTACTTTGCATTTTCTCCTCTGCCCACCGTCACAGTGCCACATTCTTGATCTGGGTTGTACGTTTTGAGGAACTCCACGCACTTCAGGTGGTCTGGCTCCTACGAGAACTTTTCAAGATACTTCGTGAGGTTGCATTGTTCAACCACCCTCCTAGCTACTTCCTCCTTGGCCACCACAACTTCTACATTGTGGATGGTTCGAAACTTAAGCTAGCTGAAGGCACAATTCTCTAGGTAGATGCGGTATTGCTCTCTTTCCTCGTCTGTGAATGGGAGTCGGTGGGCGTGGTCTTGCTGCGACATTTTATGTTCCTGCCATAAATCGTAACTTTCATTAGTACTTTCCACATATTAATTCGTTGATTGCTGGAAAAGAAAAACTCTATGCTTTTTGAATGAATTCATTAAGAAGCAATGTAGATTTTCCTTTTCAGACTTGGACTTTTTGCCCTTTACTTCAAAGTTTTCATGCCCATTTTCCTACCCCATCCGTTTTTTCATAATATATGTTTATGTTTTTCACTGATTTTGCTTTGATTTACCCCCTTTGATTCATTTCTCATCTGATTCATTTCACCTTACCCCCTCCCATTCCATCTTGAGAAGAATCCTTCCTAGGATTGAGGGTCAAAAGGTGAAGGGCTTTCGGCATGTTAGTATAGGAGTTACTTGTGAAGGAGCCAAGTATAGAAATTTGGATTGTATTCCAATTGAGCTTCGCGGTCCAAATCAAAGGGTTGAATTCCCATGTGCCTCATGTATGTGAGAACATGTGTGAGGAAGTCACCAAAGTCGACACGGCTAGCAATGTGTAACTCTTCCTCAGTCAACAAGCGATCGAGGTAGGGATGTCCTTTGATATGTTCTTCCATGGGTCGGCCCCGAAGAGTGGTTAACACTCTGTACGAGGTGGGTGCAATGTAATTGGGATCATACTCTGCTGTTTTGATGGTGTGGCGTTGCTCAGCGTTGGTCATTATGAGACATCCTTCAACTTCACATTACAACCTAAGAGCGTACCACTACCTCAAGAAAGGTGATCCAGTATCAACGAGTTGTGATAACTCCGTGATTTCTTGGTCAGTGATAGCAAAAGTGGTTCGTGGATTGTATGACATGATAAAGCGCTATTTGATGGCTTGCTCCTTGGAGATTTCGTTGTTAAGAAACTCAACAGCAGAGCGAGAAGCTTTTGCAAATGCGAATTCAAAGGTTTCCCAAGAGCAAGGCATATTTTGCACTTCAGTTGCAAAGGGTTCTTCTAATAGACCTAAGTCTAATGTGAGAAATGTGGGATCTAGAGCATAGCAAAGGCGGAAGCTATGGAGGATGGAAGATGAAGATACTACTCATGTTGACATTGACAAAGAAGACAACTGTTACACAAGTGAATTAGGTTTCAAGATTGAGACTTGAACTCATAAACACAATCTTGTGTAGGATTGACAATGACACAGAGACTTGACAGAAAGAGACAAGTACTATTGCATTATCATCATATGAAAGTGATAGTCAAGTACATCATTATATAGGAATGCTTGATAGCACATTTCATCACTGTGCCTATGGGATCTATCTCTCTTCCTAGAATGAACTGCATCTTCCTAGCCTAGTTGTTCCATACAAAGGGGCATACATAGGGTGTGATTGGCAGATTCTCAACACCCCTCCTCAATCACAACCTGAAAGTACAAAGTGTGTAGAGGCTTTAGTGAGAGAAGCACCTGCAAAGTGTGGGCATACCACAAACATGGCAAAACACCAGAGGCTATCGCAAAAAAGGCTAAGTGTGGGTACCATAAACATGGTGGACATCCAGAGGCTATAACAAGGGCCTCACAAAGTGTACAGAGGCTGTAGTACAAGGCTACATGAGGAGTTTACAAAGCTTATGAAAGGAACATTAAGGTAGGTACAATGCTTTTTAAAACTGAAAATGAGAGACAAGGACCGATAGGCCCTTGTGGTCTTTTTCAGCATATGATTTCTCTTTGTCAACATGGAAAATCTTCTTATCTTTCATCTTTGGTTCTTCAGCTTTGAATGATGTGGTCTTTTGGTCTTCATGGCTGATCTGCTTATTCTCCTTCTTCCTTTGCTCTTTGATCTTATGGTCTTCTTGGTCTGGTTCCCCATGGACTTTGCTTGCAGCTTTAATCTTCATGTCCATGTCTTTAGTCTTCATGTCCATGTCTTTAGTCTTCATGTTCATGTCTTTGTCCCCCTCAAGCAAAGACATCTCATTCTTCATGATGGCCAAGGTAACTAGAGTGCCTTCAAAAACTTTAGATGGAATCATTGATTGCACTGTAGTATGAACAACTCCATGTCTCTCTGCAAGTAGATCACAAAAATCTTCTATGTAGTGTAGATAAGCAACACAGGTCATGTTACTTTTCATGAAGTGTATCCGCATATAAATCTTCTTGGTTATCATAGATATGACCAAGAATCTGTTTCAAATCTATGAGTAAGTGGCAACCAAATTGATCTTCAATGTGTCAAAAAACACAAGTGAAAATAGTGTTAAATCAACACTCTTAAGTATCAAGGGATACTAGAGTTGAAGATGGTGATTCTTGATACCGATCCTTTGCTTGATGAACCCGTTGTTTGAGTCCCCTCCTTGCTAGTAAAATCTTGCTGAACACTGAGTGAATACTCAAATCAGATTAGCAAAACCTTCAGATGAGTGAAAAGAGTAAGAAAATGAAGCTTTGGAGCTCAAGTCTATGAGAGGTCTTTAAATGTTCAATGGTCTTTAAGTGCTTCAGAGATCTCCCCTCCTTGATTTGATGGACAAATGTTGTTGGAGACTAATCAAATCAGTGAATCAAAGTGGCAGGGTTTAGCTTGACTCAAGCCAATGAGGAAAATCAAGTGAAATGAAAGCTTGAGACAAAATAGCTATGGAGTCCCACAGTTAGGGTTTTCAGCCTGACTGGTTTTTCTGCTATATCAGCCCATAAACACGATCATCCGTTGTCAAACTCGAGCTGGAGGTAGCTTAGGTCATGGGCTTACAAAGCTCTATGGTTGTAGGACACGGCGCAATACAAACGGGCTCCATGGCGTGTACGACCGGGCAGAGGCACAGATTTAACAGCGATCTCAAATTCACACAATGCTGGGCTTGATGATGAGCAATGTTGGACTGTGATGTACTAGCAGGCTTCGCCCTGACCTAGGCAAGATATCTCCAGAAGAAAGCGGGTCAAAATATTGAGTGTGGAAGGAGATCAAGAAGCTCCAAAGAGGCAAGGTGCAGTCCTGGCTATGGCAAACACAATTCAAGATGAAGGTCAAGTTGAAAAATGGAGTCATGAGCTGACATTGAGTTGGATGTGAGCTAGATAGAGGTTGAGAGGAATCAAGAGAGGATGGAGAAGCAATGCCATGCCCAACTGGGCTCTGATACCATGTAAGAAATGCGGGATCTAGAGCATAGCAAAGGCGGAAGCTATGGAGGATGGAAGATGAAGATACTACTCATGTTGACATTGACAAAGAAGACAACTGTTACACAAGTGAATTAGGTTTCAAGATTGAGACTTGAACTCATAAACACAATCTTGTGTAGGATTGACAATGACACAGAGACTTGACAGAAAGAGACAAGTACTATTGCATTATCATCATATGAAAGTGAAAGTCAAGTACATCATTATATAGGAATGCTTGGTAGCACATTTCATCACTGTGCCTATGGGATCTGTCTCTCTTCCTAGAATGAACTGCATCTTCCTAGCCTAGTTGTTCCATACAAAGGGGCATACATAGGGTGTGATTGGCAGATTCTCAACATCTAAGAGGTCGTAGCTTAGCACGAGTGACACGAAAGTGTCATCTAGTCTTTTAATACAATCCACCACGTCATCCCCAGTGTCCTCAGCGAGGTCAGCGGCTAGCGTTAAAAAGGATTTTCATTCATAGGAGGGCATAAGGCCGATAGGTGGTTGAGATTTGACAGAACAAGAGCTTTTGACACGAAGATGGGCGGTTGGGAGGGTTCATGAGTTTGTGGTTGGGCCACTTGGATGTTGAGTGGATTAGAAGTAGCCACGACGGACGGGCTGCTGCATTCAGGTTGGAGTTGGGGAGGCGGATTGACTTCGGCGGGTGATGACTCTTGTGATGGAGCCTGCCGTTTGGGCTGGTAGGCTTGTGGGACTCTCTTGGGCCTAGGCATGGATGAGGCAGATGGTTGTAGTTCAGGAGAGCACTGCGACTTGTGGTTTTGAGGGTTTTTGGAACGCTGTTTGATCAAGCTTGAGGGCGGTGTATGAATCGTGCCTTTGGCCGTGTGAGCCTTAGGGATCCACAGCCAGGTATTTCCCTCATAGTAGCCTTGCACACATAAGAGGGCTTTAGGGACCCATGTTTGCTTGATCATGCGGCGCTTTCTGTAACTGCATCTTGGCCTCCTAGGTTTAGAGTTTTTGGTCTTATGAGGATAGGAGCGTCGACTCCTAGGCGGTGGTTGCAGCTGCTTAGGCTTCCATTGAAATCTAGGCTATTGGGCCTTATGTTTTGCTACTGTGGGCTGTGATTCCTAAATTCTGGGAGGTGGCGACCGTGCACTACCCCCTTCCTTAGATTTGGTTATGGAGAATTCTATCGATGGCTTTGCGGACGGTGATGAAGTCACCCAGCCCTTTGCTGAAAGTTGTAACAATGCGAACGTTGCCTATTGCGAGGTGGATGCACTGCGACTCATAATTAACATTGCAGTGAGTCTGCTTTTTGAAAGTGCGCCCTAGCAGCAACTCTGTGCCTGCGTCTTTAGTATTTGGCAACACGTAAAAAATTATTGCGACCGTCTCAGACCCGATAGAAACAACTACTTTGCACTTGCTGAGGAGTGCATAGAAATGGGCCCCATATGGGCTTAATTTAGCATTTGTGGGCTAAAGTGGTGGTCTGCCAAGTTTGGTCTAATGATCGTGAGTTAGGACATTGAAGTCTGCTCCCTCATCAATCAAAGCGTTGAAAGCATAGGTTTGTTTTGCAGTGACCGTTATATGAAGGTATGCACGCTCTACGGCTTCCTCATCCTCGTCATCAATCTCAGTGATTGTGGCCACTCATACTTTGATAGGTTGTTCTAACATCGGGGGCTCGTGCAAAGGATGGGTGGGAGGGTAGTACTTCTTGACACGACTGCCATTGAAGAAGCCTATTCCCTCACTGTCTAAGGTTTCGAGTTCGACATTTCCTATGCAGCTGATCGCACGAACTTTGAAGGGTCGAAGGCCTCGAAATTTCATTTTCTGTTTATGTCCCTTAATGGAGTAGAAGAGCACTAAGTCGCCCTGTTCAAAGCAGCGTTGCTTGACATGCTTGTCAAACCAACTCTTGCGACGGGCCTTCTCACATATAAGTGCATGGGTGGCTAGAAGACGGGCCTTTGATAGCCGTTCAAGCTCGACCAGGCGTTGCGTCCATTTTCATGGTTTTGAGTATTTTTAAAAGAATGTTGAATTTTTTTCTTGAAATTGATAGGTTAGAAAAAATAGGCATTGGGGAAGTGGATCTACCTTAACTCATCAACTGATTGACAACTTGGCAGAACATGAAATCTTAGACATGGAAGAGGGAATCTACAATGCGCGACGTCATGGCCAAACCTATCGCAGTTAGCACAAGGTCTTGACCTAGGGTCTTAACACTCGGTCGATAAGTGGTTTCCACCACAATACACACATTGGATGTGCGGGCGCATTGGTCGTCTCAACATGTCTTGCAACTTGGCTAATTCCATCTTGACATCAGCCAAGCCTTGGTCTATCTCGGTGGCCTTCCCCTTATCTTGGGATGATTGGATTGATTGCTCACTAGAGGCTGATGCTCTCTCTGAACCTTGTGAGTTGGTCTCCTCTACGTTTGAGCTCCTAGAGCTCCGCTCTTTCAGCTGATCATCGACTCTGATGGCTTCCTCAAACACACTAGCTATCGTGTCTCTTTGTAAGCTTGAATTGCCTGCCAAAGCCTTATATAACTCCTCATCCCAAATTCCCGTTGATGAATACAGTCAAAACTGCTCTTTCAATCGATCGCTCGCCCAAAGGGATTCTTTTGAAGAGACTCCTCACGTGGGTTACGTAGTCATGAATGTCCTCCTTCTCTTTCTGCTTGACGTTCATCAAGCGTACTAGTAGATTATCGGAGTATCCAGGCTTGGCAAATCTCTTAATGAAGAGATCCTTGAGGCCATTGAAGTTGGCACACTCTGCAGCATCTAAGCTTGTATACCACGTCCTACCATTGTTGCCTAGGCAAAGCCCGAAGGCTTGCGAGCGTTGAGTTAGGTCGTTGAGGCCGTTGGCTTCGTAGACTTTCTCAAACTGCTCAACGAAGCTGTATGGGTCGTCATGGGGTTGGTATTTGTCGAGTTGCTTGGCAACGATCTATATTTTGGACTGGCTCTTTAAGCCTTGATTCACCCCTAGTCCTGCAGCAGCGATGTCGCTAGTGCCGTGGCACTTTTCTCTATAGCCGTGTTATCTAGAAGTCACTTCATGAGAAGCTCGCTCAACGTCAAGTCCCCCTCTAGGGCTCTCTCGTGATCTATTCGGTTCCTACTTACTAAGTTCAACACTCGCTGCACCTCACACAACTCCGTACTTTGCCTTTGGCTTCTAGCCTGCTGATCCCTATTGTATTCGACTATGCTTTGCAGGCTATCTTTCTCTCCTCTACTAGATCTATGATGATAGCGTCAGTTGTCCTACCGTGGTGCTCATACCGGGCGTGTGCATCGTAACTGCTTACCAGCTACTGAATAGCATCTAGGAAGACATTCAAATCGAGTTCCTCATTGGACCTGTGGTCTAAGCTTTCCTCTGCCATTATCGAGTTGTCTTGCTCCACCAAGCTGTCGATCAGGTTCAGTAGACTTGTTAAATCCACGTCGTTGGTACCCCTTGCTTGGTCCTAATCTACACTTTGATGGTTTGTCTATGTCTTGGGTCCTCTCCTATTGGTGGGTTCCTTGAGTGGTTTATCTGAGTGAGTTCCTTTAGTTATTGAATACAAACCTCAATTTATGATCACTTAGTGCATGTGTCGTTTCTCGTACACTTGTGCTCAATCAGACTTTCAGCTTTCTTAAGTGTACTTCAAGTGCGGAAATTCAATGTGAGTGCAGCAAGCAACTCCTAAGCGTCTTACGCACTCTCGCTTGTTTCGGGCCTGATAGGCTTGTAGATCAATTTTCTGGCCGTTTTGTTAGGGTTTAGGGTTTTTCTCGTATGTTGCCTTGTTCGTTTTCAGTCAGTCAGGTTTTATAGCTCAATGGTTTGCGTCTAAGTCCTTGGGTCTCACAACTGCCTACTTCTAGCTGCTAAGCAGCTGTGCGCTACGATTTTTTCCTATTACATGTGTCAGAATCAAGTTTTGAGCGCCTGAAGGGTTTCGACAGTTTGCACTGCTACATTTTAGTCGGGTCAGGTCAAATTTTTGAAAATAAAAATTGCACTCGGACCAACTGATCAGAATTGGAGGGTCCGAGTAGGTCACTCGAATGGGCTGAGGCACAGGGCGAGGGCCGAATTTCAGGGTTTGACTCGGACAGTTTTGATTCGGACGGGCCGAATGGAAAATTCGGACAAGGTGATTCAGACGGGCCGAATGGCAAATTCAGACAAGGTGATTCGGACGGGGCGAGGGCCGAATGTGGAAAGTGGCCGAGGGCTGAATTTGAGACTCGGACGGGTGGGGGGCTTCCCCTTAAATAGTGGGGAGGGGGGGCTTCATGAGGGGGGAGACCGCCATTTAACGGCCTCCACCCCTACAGCTGGGGGGTGCATGCCCCCCCTCTACAACTCTACTCCCTCTCTCTCTCTCTCCCCGACATGCTATCGGCAAGGGAGAGAGAGAGTGAGTGAAAATTTTTGAATTAAATTTAAAAATTTAAAAGGGGGGTTCTCATGGAGGAGGCACGGGAGAGATGTTACATCCTCATCCCACTTCTCCTTAGCAATGGAGAGTTGGTCAATATGATGAATTGAAGATTCATTCAAATGAAGCATGATGATGGCCTGAGCTCTTTCATCATCTTCTACATCAAGGGGATTGGATGGATCAATAACTTTAGTCCCTTTTACGAAGGGCTAGTAGCCTCATTCCATCATTTTATATTTTACTAGGACTTGCCAAGGATGGAAATATTTTCCATTGAACTTGCTAATTTCAAGCCTTACATTTTTATAGGCCATCATGATGGCCATTATAGGAAGGTATTACCTATTGCCTTAAGCAATGGTAGTGTCCAATCCTTTACAGGTGGCCAAGTACAAACCAAATAGAAGAACTAATAGCCCTACAAATGATAATCAACTTTAAAGCTATAGAGATGAAAAAGGTTAGAAATCATACATATGTAATATCTCAAGATAGGTTTTTGGAGGTCATGTTCTTCGAACAACCCTTAATTTAAGTTTTAAATATTTCCTAGGTTTTAATGGGGTGAGGACTTCAGGCTCCTCCTGATAATGTGGCTTATTAGAGGAGTTCTTGGTGGAACACGGCTTATCAATCAACTCTATGCTATGGGATGAATCAAAGGAGAGTACAATAACACTAAATTCTCTAATTTACCAGCAACAAACAATAAGGAGCATTAGTTGAATGCATTAGTAGTGCTAAGAAGCACTCTTACCAACTTTCATTCTAGTACTCATAATGTAGGTTGATATTTACAAGCTTAATATTTCCCATGGAATGAGAAGGACTCTGCATTTAGGGTTTTTCAGTTATTAAAATCACTGTTGATAATGCCTAGATTGAAAAAAGATGAAAATGAGCTTGCTTGAAGCTTCCTGGATATGGCTATCAGAAACCCACAGTTAGGGTTTGGTTCATAGCAACCAACACAGAAGGAATTTCTCCAAACCCTCTTAGAGGGAGATGGCCCACTAGGGGGGCTATCAAAGCCTTAAGATGGCCACCATTGATTTACCCTCAACTGAGCACGCAGCTGTACAAATCTGCATGCTACCCAGATTTGAGCTTGCCTACATTTTTTTCACAATGTCATCCTGCTATGTGGCCAATCTGGGGGTTTGTGGTGCTAGGGAGGAGCACCTGATGTTAGAAAGATTTCTCTTGAAGGAATGGGAGGCTGACATGCCCTCTTTTTCTCACATGAGCTCCTCCAATGGAGATAGGTAATGGCTGGCTTTGGAGATTGAAGGTCCAAGATGAGAAAGTGAAGCTTTTCTTATGCACTTAGTTTGAGCTGAGGTTTAGGGAACCTAAAGAGTTCAGAGATGGCTTTGATAGCATGTGGAAAATCAGAGTTAGAAGCATGAGAGAGTGTGCACAAGAGGGAGTGAGAGAGCTCAAGTTCAAGAAGAAGATCTTACTTAGTTATTTGTTCAAGGTACAACTACTACGCTCTCCTCAACTTTGAGCTTGTACTTTGGGTAGTTTATATAGCCTTTGAAGAAGTTAGGGTTAGGGTTTCCCCTTGCTCCCTTGTCCTCTAGTCCATTTACACCTAGCTACCCTTATCCTTTCCAGTGTAAGGAGAGTTCCATCTTCAACAATCATGTCCTATTTAAAGATAATCTAAAATTGTTGCACTCCCTAAAAGTATCTCTTTTAAAAGAATTTTTTTTATGATTCTAAAGCCCAAGGTGAGGGCTAGTAGATAGAGCTTCTAAAGGAATTCTTAAAAACCTAAGCATCTAATTGGAATTTTGAGAGAACCTAAACATTGAGCACCATACCTTACTGCTTTAAATGAGGTTCTTATGGATGTTCTTAATAGTTTATCTGTTATTGAGGGCATCATCACTCAATGTATTTGGGACATTTTGACATACTCCTATTATTTCAAAAGCTTCAACCACATTATTGGTGATTATCTCTCACATGGTCTCTCTCCAACAAATATAGTCATTTGTTTGTAATTAGCATGGCCTTCCTTTAATCCCATTAAGGATGCTCCTTGCACACTCCATGATTCACGATGTACTCCATTCCCCAACCCTCTATAGCCTTTGTCATGCAAGAAAGAAGCATGGATAAGGCATGAGAGAGTGATAGAGAGGAGAAAGGAGGCTTCATCCTCTTGATCCCTCACACCCTCTTTCCCTCAATCTCCATCTCTCTCTTAACTCTGTCTCTCTCACAATGACAAGAAACAAGACACCAAGTACAAGAAGTTTGCACACACATGAATAGCTTATTCTATTCCTTCTCATCCACTTTACACCCAATTTCTAGGGTTAGCGTTTCCCCATTCCCCTTGGGCATCCAACCCATTTAGTGGCCTAATGACCCAATTTCCTAGTCATCTCTTATTGTATACTTTTTTCTTTTTTCTATGGATAGAACCTCTTTGGTTTCAATCTTGGGAGACTACACTAATTTTAAAAATTGCATGGGATCAAGCCTTGCTTGCGGATTTACATGAAAAATTAATGCAAATGGTGTGATCACTTTGCGATTTAATTGTGCAACCACCTTGTGTACATTACAACAACTAATCCTTGATTTTTCCTAGCACCATCTAATCCAAAAAATATGTTCCTCTAGGCTCCTTACTTCTTGCGTTTAACATTATTCCTCTCCTAAATGAGTGTTAATCCCATGGAACTCTCGATTGTAGGTGGCATGCTTCAACTTACACTGAAGATGTGGAGCTAAAGACTATTGTGTGTTGTCCTTAGGAGTCCTTTAAGTTGTTGATGGGAGAAGCTTCTTGTTATTGTGGTTGGGGTGGTGGTAGATGAGCTAGTTGTTGAAGCTTTCAAGGGTTTCTGTTGTTGGTGAGTCAAAGGGCAGAAGTATTGAGTTGAGGGTGGAAAAAATTTAAAGAGAAGCTAATGATGCATTAATCCTTGGAGCCTTTAGTACCTCCAAGTGGAAAACTTCTTGTGCTATCTTTCCTTACGGGAAAGTGCTAGACTTCTTATGATGCACATGACACATTTTGTTGGTTTGGAAGACAAGTCAAACTCCAAGTGAACCTAAAGTGTTGTTCCTTACTTGAGGACCCAAACCGTGCATAGGTTTTGGTGTAGGTATTACCTGAGTGCTTGTGCTTAGGTATTACTTAATTAGAAGATAATCATATTAGTTCCTCATAATGGTGTTGTTGATGAAGCAAGAGCTAGATAGAAAATGCACTTGAAGGAGGTCCTTACTCATAGTTGATTGGCTTGAGGATAAAGCTCTTTAGTAGTTGTAGCTGCTCTCAAATTGAAGAGAATGGTCTCCTCTTTAGTGCTTTCCAACTTGGTTTGGTGCTAGTTTCTAACTTTGTTGAATCATTAGGGCATATTCATTTTGGCAAAGTTGGTGGGCTCAATTGCAGCTCTAGGGAGCATGACTATTGTGTTTTCACATCTTTATGGGAAGTAATAACTATCAAGTCAATGGATTTGACTATGGTAGTAGGTGTAAAAAACTACAAGATTGGTTCATAGGCTAGTGTAGAAGGACTTTTGGGCCTAAGGGGTTCATGTGTCTTTTGGGTTTCTTATGGTGGTGTCTTTGAAGGCAAATTTTTGTTCTCCTTTAGAGTCTCTCCTAGTGGTAACTTCAAGAGATGTTGTCTCTTGGCTTGCTGGATGCTCAGACTTAATACTCATTTCTCCTACATCCTTGTGAAGGAAAGTATTGGATAATTCATTCTACCTTGCATCATTAGATGATGGAGTGGGTTGAGCTATGGTAGAATTAGGAGACAAATTCCATTTCATGTCAGTCAGCCTTACGAAGTTAGGGTTGTACTAAAGTAAGGCATGGCTGTCAATATATTTTAGGCCTTGGGTAAGGCAAAAGACATATGAACTAACATCAAGTACCATGCTCCCTAGTTCTAACCTACTAGCTACATGTAGTTCTTCATCTACTAACAGTTTATTGAACAAGGGGTGTTGTTGGTGGGCAAGCAGGGAAAGTTCAATAGTCAGTTGCAAGTCCAGAGAGCTATTCTTTGCTCTACAATAGTCATTAGTTGGTTGTCAAATTTTGGTTAGGATACCATATTTGCTCAAATACACTTCATCCTTTTCCTTTCTATTCTAAGGCTTCTAGTTTGTTTGAATTAGTGTTATATTTGGCTTCTTCTATCTAGCTTTCAATTACCTTGGTTTCTTATTGTGGAGATGAGCTCAACCGCTAAGACCCACGGATCGCTTATTCTTCAAGCGTTCCCAACCAAGCACTAATGGCTACCTCTCACATTGCAGACATGCCATCCATCTCT
Organism: Lygodium microphyllum; assembly: GCF_053477565.2. NCBI lineage: Eukaryota > Viridiplantae > Streptophyta > Polypodiopsida > Schizaeales > Lygodiaceae > Lygodium > Lygodium microphyllum. Next base: position 19,973,830 of record NC_141142.1, read on the forward strand.
ACAAGTGTAGTGAGCTTACCTCCATGCCCGATCAAGTTGCCTCCTCTCTCGAGTACTTCAGTAGCTCCATGATCCAAGTGCAAGATTCAAGCGAGCTCCATCCTCAAGTTCCATGCTCCAAGATCCATTGCTGCGAACAAGAGAAGAGAAGAGAAGAGAAGAGAAGAAGAAGAAGAAGAAGAAGAAGAAGAAGAAGAAGAAGAGAGGAGAAGATGGAGAGCTTCTCCACCATGGTCCCTCACCCTCACACACTCACTCCCTCACACTCTTTCACTCCCTCTCTTAAGCACAAGCTCAAGCAAGCAAGCAAGAAGAAGAAGAAGAGGAGGAGGAGAGCTACTTTTGGCCATACAAAAAAATGAGCTTCTCATTCACTTTTCAACTTTATATACAAAACCCTAAATCCCTTTTGGGCAGTCATCCCCTTATCCCTTTTTTTACATGGTCAGCCATGGCATGGGCCCTTTTTCCCATTGTCCTCCTATCTTCCTAGCTTCCTTCCTACCACCCATCTATCTTTTACAAATTTCATGGGTGAGAGCCCATTTCTCTTAAAATAAATCATGATGCACCTTGCACTCTTTTACAAAAGTATTGACTTGTGCTTTTTCTTGTACACCTTTCTCCTTGATGTAGGACTTTTCTACACTTCTTGTATTTCCATATTTTTATTGGCGTGTCTTCATCTTCTGTTTCACTTTTGCCTTGGCCTTGTCTTCTTCTTTAGATTTTTCACCTTGTTCATTTGAGGGTTAACATTACCCCTCCTAGACAAGTCTCAGTCCCATGGCACTCACCATCCTAGGTAGTAGGCTTTGGCATGCACCAAGAACGTGGGTATAAGGGACATCTGTGATTTTCCTTGGAGGAGTTTTGGTGGTGGTGTGGATGAGAGTCATTGGGGGCATGTTGTTGGCTTGGGTGGCTAGTGGTCGAGTTGTTGGAGTTGGGGGATAGGGTTGTTCATTGTCGAAAACTGCATGGAGGTCTGGCACAGGTGTTGGTTTGTGGGGATTTTGCACATAATGGCTCTTTGGTTGGCTTGCATGATGAGAAAGGACGAGTACAAAGTTGAGTGGTGATGGAGAGTTGTCGATACTTTCATTGGAGTCGTCAATGCCTACAATTGAAAACCTCTCATATGGTCTCTCCCTAGGGGTTAATACTAGTCTTCTTATTGTGTGCACAAGATGTAGGTTGATCAGTTTGGGAGACAGGTGGAACTATAAGCAAGCTGAGAGTAATGGCTTGCACTTGAGGACACAAACTATGTATAGGTTATGGTTCAAATATTATGTGAGTGCTCATGCATACTTAGATATTACGTAGTTAGAAGATTGCTGGTTTGGTTCCTCGTAGCAATGTGTGGATGAAGCAAGGGTTCAATGGGGTGGAAAAAATTGTCATGTTGAGGAGAAGTACATACGAAGGTTTGTTGAGGCATCATTTGTGATTTTGACAACACGATGTAGCATAATTGAGCTTATTGACACCTTAACTTTTGGTAGCTAGTGTCTAGTTGTGTTGTTTGAAGAGTATGGTGTACTTTCCATGGTCTTTCATGCCTTGCTTACCACTATTAATTGCAATGGTACTAAGATGGAGTGTGAAAAAGGAATCATGCAAATGGGCCAGGGTGACAAGTCTAACCATAGGCGAGACAAGCTCCCTAGGTATGTCTTGCCCTTGATGTGCCGCCCTGAACAATTGTGGGAGATGTGTAAGGGGCTAGGGGGCTAGGGACAGAGCCAGCTGACCAAGGTCACTGGATGTACCTAATTTGAGGACCCCTAGGTGTTGTGCTATGATCGTGAGTGCTTTTTTCTTTTCTCTTCTTTTTATTTTCTTTTCATTTTTTTTCCTTTTCTTTTTCTTTTTCTTTTTCTTTTTTTAATAACATGAATACAACCATTGCAATATGTTGAGGCTATTAGCCTTTCATTTGGATTGGGAAATGTGGAGATCCAAAGGCTGTGAAAATGGATATTACAACGATGATTGTGTTACTAGTCTCGATGCTAGAGGAACATTGTTGAGATGGAGGGATACACTTGAGATTTTGCAAACCTCTTTGTAATATGTGAGATATCGGTACAATTGAGGTAGCAATTGTAGTGAGCCAAATGTAGAGTTTCTCCAAGAAAGAGAGAGTAGCCAATGACTATGCTTTGGGCCATGCTCAAATGCAATGTAGAATTTCTACAAGGGTGATTTTCTCTTCCAACAGTGGGGCTTTTATCATGGCTCTTTGTTCTTGATATTTATGTTGATTTTTTTGTAATGTCTCTTTGTGGGGTTGGTGGTCTTGTGGTAACTTGGACATTGAATGCTTTCGTACACAGACCTATGTCGTCCTACATCCACTTGAAAACTTGTGAGAGTACATGCAAGTCATATGCTTCAATCATAATGAGCAGGTATAGCTCAAAAATACATCACTTATCTGAATCCCATAGTATTGACTTGGATGCATATCAGATGTGCTTGATTATCATTGCTTGTGTGTGTGCTGGCTTTGCTCTTTTTTTTTTGTATTATCTATACACAATCACAAAACACATTGTTTATTTATATACACATTTATAAATCCATGTCACTTTGTGAGGATAAAAACCAATTGTAGAACTCAGGATTGTACTAGAGTGTGGCACATGGATCTAGTAATCGTGGTAGCCTA